>NW_027516347.1:0-748882 GCF_048772815.1 Callospermophilus lateralis
GCCATTCTGAAGCACAGAGAGTCTGCCACATCCGGCGCTTTACTGAAAAACAAAGATTCTGAGCCCTTAAGCGGACTTTGGTCCAGTGATCAAGTATCAGGGACAGAGGCATTGAAGTGCTCTGTCCCATAATGAAAGATACACAAACAGTTAAAGCAATGAAACATGACACAGACAAGACAAGGCAATGAAGACAGGCAATGGACGTCCAACACTGAGACCAGGACTGAGGAGCCGGCAAAACCCGATTGACTGGCAATACCGAATCCGAAAAAAAATATCAATGAGTCCAGGAGACTATCTCGTCCCCATAAATTTACGGGAAGATGATCCAATACATATGGCTGTAGAGTTCCTTCACATCTTTCAGGATCCTTCCAATCTAATACCATTGCACTTCTATGGGGATTATACGCTACTCCTAGGCCTCGAAGCGTTTGAGTGGCTTGTTGTAATGGCCAATGTTTTGGCAATTCTTAACGAGAGATGATGCTAAGGTCTGCATCTGTATCCAGTATCCCATTAAATTCATGCCCTTGAATATTTAGTTTTAGCATGGGGCCAGAATCTAAATTTAAAGAAAGCATAGCCCAATCTACACCTGTGGAGCCTAATCACTTGGAACCTCTTTCTACAGTACGACTGGAAAATTTTTCACGTAGGCTGGGTATTATTAGTAACTGTGCTATTCTATCTCCTGGTGAAATTACTGATATACCCTTTGGAGAACTGGCTATAATTTTTATTTCACCTTCATAGTCGAGATCAATTACCCCAGGACTTATCATAAGTCCTTTTAGAGTAGAAGATCTGCGTCCCAATAATAAGCCTACTGTTCCTTTGGGAAGAGGTCCTTTTACCCCTGTGGAAATGAATTGAACTCCCATCTCTGCAGTTAGTACTGCTCTGGCAGAGGCACAGATGTCTAACCCTGCGCTCCCTCTGGTTTGTCTGATGAGGGATCTGATGGACAATGTGTCCTGGGCACTACCCTGATGGGGTTGCTGGGTTTCTCCAGTGCTGCGTATATTTGTGGTTTGGGGGCCCGGAGAATTGAGCCCCATTGTCCATTTTTTGGCAATGGAGCTCCATGTTTTTGTCCACGATATTGTGGATAAACACCTGGTCCTTGTTCGTTTTTTGATAATGGTGTACCCTCTATGGTGGTTTGAGAACAGCATTCATTAGCCCAAAGTCTCCCTCTATGGCATCGTGGACAAATACCTGGTATTCTACTCCTTTGATACCTAGTTTTGTTAAACCCTCCTCCTATGGGACAATTCCTTTTAAAATGTCCTGTTTTTTCACAATTGTAGCATGTTCTTGGCCTGGCATCTAAAGCCTGTTTTACTGCAGCTGCCACAATTTGCCCTTGTTCATTAATGTCTCTGGCATCTAAAGCCTGTTTTACTGCAGCTTCCACGACTTGCTCTTATTCTTTAATGTCTCTACATAATTTAATATATGTGTTTAAATCTTCATGTTTCCATGGTCTAATGATATCTTTGCACCAAGGATTCGCTTGCTCATAAGCCAGTTGTTTTAGTAATGGCATTGCTTGTTGTGTATTTCCAAAAAACTCTGGTAGCTGTTTGAATAAGCCTATCTACAAATTCAGCATAAGGTTCATTAGCTCCTTGTATTACCTTAGATAACTGACCTTGTAAACCTCCATTTCCTTGAAAAGTCTTCCATGCCTTAATTGCATCTATAGCAATCTGTGCATATACACCAGGATCATATGCACATTGCTGCTGCTGATCCTCATAAGGTCCCTTTCCTAACAATATATCTAGATTTCTCTGAGGATAACTAGCTGCTGCATTTTGCCTAGCCGTCTCCTTGCAAAATTCCTCATTGGCAATCTTCCATAACAGGTATTTCCTCCATTTAGCACAGATTTACACATATTAGCCCAATCTGCTGGCTTCATGTTCATGTTGTTAATGGATTTGATAATGCTTACAGTGAAGGGTGCTTGAGGACCATAGGTTGTTACAGCCTCTATTAGCTGCTTCACTGTTTTGAAATTTAAAGCATGGTAATCTCACTGCCCTCCTGCCTCAAATACTGGGCATGTTAATATTTGAGATCTTGTCTCAGGATTCCAACTATCAACTGTGGGGGTTGGGGGCCTCCCAGCATATGGAGGTGGCCTTGTTAGTTGGACACTTACTTCCTCTGGTGATAGAAAGGTGTTAGTAGCAGTCTCCTGTAGAGGTTGTGCTGTTGGTTGGACACTTACACCCTCTGGTGATAGAAAGGTGTTAGTAGTAGTCTCCTGTTGTAACTTTCCCCCTGATGGCTTTTTCTGTTTTACACTTTCTTCCTCTGTCTGACTGGCTTGAAAGGCCTTCTCTTTTACTTGATTTTTTTCCTCTGTCTGACTAGTTCGAGAGACCTTTTCTTTTACTTGAATTTTTTCCTCTATCTGACTAACTTGAGAGACCTTCTGTTTTACTTGAATCAATATGTCTACTCCTTCCTCTACCATTGTCTGAACTGAAGGCTTTCCACTAAGCAAACAAGGTACAAACGTCCACAATAGCAATGTGCCAACTGGCAGAGGCCCTGGGCTTTTCTTTTCTATTCTTTTTAAATCTTCACCATGATGGTTCCATTGTGATATATTTAACAACTCCTCCTGAAAAAGCCATGGGCTACATTTTTGTATTGTATCAACGTATGCCCTGACTTTTCTTGATTTTACTGAGATGCCTCCTTCCTCTAACAATTTACTGAACACTCTTTCAGTTTTTTTTTTTTTACTAATTTCTGATCCCGTATTTCTACTATAATACAACCCAACAAGATGACACCAAACAAAACAGCTCCTCAGGAAAAGCCGTCAGAGCCCAACTGCCACCACAGGCTTCCCACAAGCCTCTCCCTCAAACACAAGTCTCCTCCTCTTGAGGCCGATTAGCTGGGTCACGTGGGCGAAGCCAAAAAGTCCCCCAATGAGCAGTTCCATGGTCTGAAAGGGAAGGGAACCAGCCCAATGTGCATCACCACAGAGGAGCCAATCAGCGAGATGTTGCTGGGGCCGCTGTGAGCCAATCATCCGCTGGCAGTCTGAAAGGTCGGGGAAACCGCTCATTGAGCATCTCAATGAGCATCACCACAGAGAAGCAAATCAGCTAGATGATGCTGGGGCTGCTGTGAGCCAATCATCAGCCGGCAGATGGAAGTTTGCTGGCAGCTGCAAGTTTGCTGGGGCTCCTTTGGCTGTGGCTCTCAACAGATTATTCTCAGAAATATTCAACCACCTGACATACATATTTGTTTCCTAGTACTGAAAACTAACTTCAGTGAATGGTCCTTATATATCCTAATATTTCTATAGTAACTGACCAAGTTTAACATCAATGCAGTTAGATTCCTATGGGACATGATATGTATTTTTAAGTTCATTTTTATTCCACACTGGTACATTACTATTTCTTCAGTTTATGGACATCATAGGATATATCCTTTCATCCACAAATTCACAAATTTATAGGCATGTGGTTCACTTTCAATCACTTCCTCTTTCAGAAAACATGTATTCCTCTATGATTCTTTAGTGGTCTTTTCACTAGACTTCTTTCTAAAAACATTATTTTCGATTCTATACTCATTTTTGAAGCAAAACTCACACACTCTTCATGATAAACCGTAACCCTAATATTACCATTAGATGTATAACTGGTTGGAATGAATGTATATATATATATATATATATATATATCAATATAAGATTTACTATATATTTTCAAATATAATTTCAATGCATTATTTAAAGTTGGAACCAGTTATATAATTTATTCACAATATGGTCTATTCATGCATCATCTCTTATTCATCAACACAGGGTACGCCTATTTTATCTGCAATACTAATTTATAAGTTTTCAAAATATTGCTCCTCATATTGGTGGAAGAAATACTCATGTCATCTGATCTACATATATATTTTACCACAGTAATATTCTTGACACAAAATGCAAAGGTCACACTTATGATTGTACTAAAGCCTAAATTTAAAGTGAGCATGGATTACTAAAAACCTCCATGTCTAGGTTCCCTAATGCGCTCAAATGTCAATCCTATTGGTGACTAAATAATTGTTTCTTCCTAAGATTATATATTCAACCTCAACCCTGTTGAAAATATCTAATCCTATCACTCACTTTATACGTTGCCTGATTTCCTAATGTCTCTATTGATAGATATTTACTCTCTTTCCTACATATTTTCCCCAGTTCATCATTGTGACTGACTCTTCACATGTGCTGACATTTACATTCACTCTCTAACTGAAACCCTATTGCTAAAGAACTTTTGGTCCAACTCCTAGACTCACTCTTCTTCCTAATCCTACAGACAATCTTCCTAATCCTATGGACTATCCCTTTTGGACTGGATGATCTCTTCTAAATTCAGTCATCTGAGGTACAGCAACCTATGCCATTGTAAATGAATTTATCTGAGACCTCGGTGCAGAATATAATTCAAGCTTAGTATGCCAATCAATCGCCAAATGCCCTTCTGGGCTTCAAATCTTACCTAGATTTCTTTTTTCGTACTTATATTTCACGTCTATATTCTTATAAGTATCAGAGGTTCCCAAACCATTATTCATCCAGCAGAATGATTCCTAACCAAAATCGAACATGCTATTAACCCTAACCATACAATGTTCCGTCAATCTAACTTTACAGAAGGGGAGGGACCGAGTTGGTCTTACAATACAGGAAGGTAGGGGATCTTCCACCTGCTGAGAACCTCAAAAGTCCATGCAGAAATGATCGATGGAGAAGATTTAGGCAGCTATTTAGGACCTGAGAGAGGAAAAGTCATCTTCCATGGCAAACAACCTAGTCAGGATGAAGGGATGTTTTTGAATCAGCCTCTCTCTTCTTAATGTAGAGAAGTCGGATCAAACCAGGCCTTTGTGGAGAGCTGTTCCCAGGTGCCTATGGTTTCTATACCATTCTAATTTGTGAATGTGTCACAAGAAGTAGGGGAAGCCTCCATCTTATGAGAACCTAGGAAGCAACTGTTAGGACATATTGGTGGCCAAGTCAATGACCTCATTCAGTTCCTGAAGGAAGTGACCTCACCTACTTCCTTGGTGATGGAATTCTCTGAATTTGGGATCCAGGAAGCCAGGCACCCAAAGCCATTACCCGTCCAAGTCCCAGTGGTCTCACTTGTTTGGATTTACCAAGGATAGAATCAGTCTTTCTAGGTACCTCTTCATGTGAAGGTGGCCAAATTCCAAGAAAGCTCTGAAGAGGGGCCTTTCCTGACAAGACTGGAATTGGCTCACCACTGCCTCCTGACAACTTCACAGAGTTGGTGAATGACACCAGATCTGAGACAGGAAAGGCCATTTCAGAGGAACATCGTATGGCCTATCAGTCAGAGGACACTCAGAAGAGTCACAGACCTACTTGGGGGAAGGAGGTGCCTGGGTGTGTGGATGTCAGTTTGTGGTTTTGTCTCATGTTCTGAGAATAGGTAGAAAAAACGTGATTTATTTCTTTTGGAATGGACTGTTTCTAATAAGTCATTTGACATGGTGAGTGTTTCTATTTCTGTGTATGCCACTGTGTCCGTGGTTGTAGACATTAGAAAAGAGAATGCATCAATGAATATGTCCTGTGTAGTAGAATGCCTCCCAGCAATCAACCTGTCCAATTTATGAAAGGACTGCGGCTTGCCTTACCAATGGGAAACACCTCCAACCTTCCTAAATTCCTATTTTCTTCCAGAATTCTGGCCACTAGCCAGAATATGCTCATTGTTTTTTATCATGATATGTACCACCTCCAATCACTGTGACATGACCATGTACTGAATAGCTGAAGGAATTGGCATGGCGAGCATCTCAAAAAACTCAGATATCAGTGTGGCCAGGAAACTCTCAGTGGAGATACCCTGCTTTGGGCCTTTTGCTTACATTTTGTTCTGTTGCCCTGAATGTCAGGAAGGTATTTGCCTCTGGCCACCCCTTTGTGAAGACTGAAAAAAACAGTTATCAAATGGAAATGAATGAGGATCACCTGTGGCTCTTGGCATAACTGCTTTGGAAAGGGAGGTGTCTGAATCAGCCACTTGGCCCTGTGTGAGGCTCCAGCTTAGATTCTCAGCACCTGATGGATCTAAAGAAAGATCCCATGTGTGCATCCAAAACCAAAATGGCAAAAAGATCAGTCATTGTGGATGAAGTCTCTAGCCTTCTTCTGTGATGTTCCTGACTCCATCAAGTGAGAATAGGGATCCTTTGGGTCAAATCAGTTCTTCAAAGCCATGCAGAAGTGCTTGGGTTTTCTCATGACTCCAAACCACATAAAGAATCTATACCTGACATTCATTAGGCCTCAAAATGGAGAAGCAGAGCAGTATTAACGGCAGGTCTATTTAATCACTCCTGGTTCACAGGAATGGTGTCCAGGCCACCCTGACTTTAGGCAAATGAGGGCCAAAGGTGCTCATTTTGGTCACTGTCTTGGGCTGCGCCCCTCATGGAAAAATTCAGCCAGAGGTTATGATGAGTGTCTATATGGAGAACATGAGGGCCTTGTGGGAGTGTTTAGGTTTTAATTTTGGTCATTTGTGTGGCGGTTGGAAGAAATGAATGGGTCCAACTGGTCTTGAACTCTGGTGTGAGTTCAAGGGGACTTAGAGACTGAGTTCTGGAACTGAACTCAGAGAAGTATTGCCATGAATTGTGTTGGGATTTTCGCAGGCCACACATGAGAGTCGCCCTTATAAACTGAGATCTAGGTCCAGGGTGGCTTTCCACAGAGCACTGAGAATCACAGCCTGGATATCACATGATTTTTTCTAAAACACATGGCAGGCATACTTGAGCGTCAAAACACACATGGACCTCACATTGTAGACCTCAATAGTCCTGGATTTCGGTGACCTTTTGGCCACTCCTTGGGAAGACTTTCCTGTGAGAGTTTTCCAGAGGTTTCATTGAAATGAGCTTTCTCACCATTTAATGTTTCCTGAAAAAATTGAAACCCACAGTGCCTCCAACCTCATGCTTGAATAATGGCTAGATAAATACCATGAAATTCTTAAAATTCCCTTGACCAGGTTGCACAGGAGAACCTTTGGATATACTGTTGCTGACGATGAGTGTATCAGACAGTTCCTTGATTGACTGGGTTTCATGAAAATGGTGTAGAACAGAGATGCCAGTAAGTTCAAGCCTGCTGATTAGTGGACCTACAGCAGAGATGTGCAGTTTTGTGATAAAACTTCTGTCGTGGGGCCTTGTGGATCTGCCTTTGACTTCCAAATGGCTTGTGGCTGACATGGTGCATCCAGCAGACCCTTATATGTAAAGGCATCTTTTTATAAGTAGAGGTTTAAGGGAAATCTTAACAATCAGGTTATTATGGTCAAGGGGGCAAACTGTGTGGGATAGAAACCTGGTTGGTGCATTCTTCTGCTGACCCTGACCCACCACACATGACAGAACTCCCTCCAGCACTGTGTTCCAGTTGAGCTCCTTGAATTCCATGAAGCAAATATTAAATTCCCAGTGCAGCACCAAGAATCACGACGAAATGTGGAGGATGACCAAATGGATACACAGCCAACATGTGGATACACTTAGCCCCCCGTGGCCACAGTTTACCTACAAAGACAGAATTCAGCACTGCTGCCTCATGTTCATTGGAAAATAAGAAACCATATCCACAAGGTCACAGAGATGAAGACCCAGCTTTGATGGTCTCCCTAGAAAGGAAGCTAAAGCTCCTGACAACAACATATGTTTTAAGTGCCCAACCTCAGAGACAGTTTCTCAAGAAGTCTTTAGGCAGGCAGAGGTCCATGTTTGTGGAGTGTTTACCCTGTCCCATACTTTTGGAAACTCCTCTACCACTTCCAAGGTTGTGAACTCCTGATCGTATTCCATTCCAGATATGTAGTCATGTATTTTCTAACTCTTCTCCTCTAATTGTGTCTTACTTGGGGCGTAGGTGATATCTAGGTGTTGTTCTTGATGAGAGTGGGAAGATTTTTGTGTACCACATATTTGCATACACATTGGATTCATTTTTCTATTTTCCATTCAATATACTGATTCCCTGACACTAACTCACACCCTACTAGACTCTGATTACTAATCCTAATATAATGGAGGAAAGTAACCGAAACATTATAGAAACACAAGCAGTTCAGAGGAGGCATGGTGTATAGTTGGACTTGTTATTTGCATGATAAATGGTAGGTGTTAAAAATATAGTCAATTGTTAATTGAAATAGTTCTCCATTCTTTTTAATGTTAACTTATTTCTGAATTTCTGTCTCCATTTCTCTGGAGCCTATTCAGCACATGTATTTTTATATGCACATATAGAATCCTACCTGGTATCACACGTACATTTTTGTGAGGTGGCTAACTTTGCAGATACAAATTGTGAGAAGAGATCACTCCTCCTAAACGCCTTTGGATCTTAAAATTCCACCTATGGGTGAGGTTCCTAGTTGAACAACATTATACATAAATCCATGTTCACTAAAATGAGTACTTTTTAATCTGTGGATGATATATATTTCAAGATAAATTTTGATACCCATATATATTTATATATTGCTACTTTTTAATGTATCTGTGATATATATATATATATATATATATATATATATATATATATATATATATATATTTTACACCCTCCTGATTTTTCAAAATAGGAAATATATGTGTCTTATATACACGCCCTAAATTCATTCATGTCATGAATGTGGATTTATAATAAAATGTTCACAAGATTATGCTCAGATATATTCATCCACCTGAAATATATATTTGATTCCTAGTACTGAAAACTAACTTTAGTAAATGGTCCTTTCAAATCCTAATGTTTCTACAGTAACTGACCCAGTTTAACATCAATGCAAGTAGATTCCTATGGGACATGATATGTATTTTGACATTCATTTTCATTCAACACTGGTACATTACTATTTTTTTCAGTTTTTGCACATCATAGGATATATATTTTATCCACAAGTTAGGAAATTTATACGATTTTTTTTATACTTACAATCACTTCCTGCTTCAGAACACATGTATTCCTCTATGTTTCTTGATTCGTCTTTTCATGAGACTTCTTTCCAAACACATAATTTTCCATTCCCATAATCACTTTTGAAGCTAAACTCACACACCTTTCATGATAAAACATAACCCTAATATTACCATTAGATGCATAACTCGTTGGAATGAATGATTGTATATCAATACAATATTTCTTATATATTTTCAGATATCAATTCAATCCATGATTTAAAGTGGAAACAGTTATATTATTTATTCACAGTATTGTCAATTCATGCATTACTTCTATATTCATAGACACAGGGTACAACTCTGTGTACCCCCAACACTAATTTATACGTCTTCAAAATATTGCTCCCAGAAATGTTAGAAAAAATACTCATGTCACCTGATCTACATATACATTTTATCACTGTAATATTCTGATCACAAAATGCAAAGGTCAAACTTATGATTGTAGCAAATCCTAAATGGAAAGTGATCCTGGATTACTAAAAACATCCATGTCCAGGTTGCCTAATGCTCTCAAATGTCAATCATATTGCTGACTACATATTTGTTTCTTCCTAAGATTATACATTGAAACTCAACCTTGTTGTTAATGTCTAATCCTATCATTCACTTTATACTTTGCCTGATTTCATAATGTGTGTATTGATATCTGATTTCCTACATATTTTCTCCAGTTCATCATTGTGACTGACTCTTCACATGTGCTGACATTTACATTCACTATCTAACCGAAACCCTATTGCTAAGGAACTTTTGTTCCAAATCCTATACACACTCTTCTTCCTAAACCTACCAACTATATTCCTAATCCTACCGACTATCCCTTTTTGAATGGATGTTCTCTTCTACATTTAATTATCCAAGTAAAGGTCAGATGAGGTCGAAAGAAGAGACCACCAAGAGATTATCTCATGCAACAGCGCAGTGTTTATTGGGGGTCCAGCACGCTGATGCTCAGAGCTCACTTGAATAGAGTAGAGAGCCCTTAGAACAGCTTAAGCAGAGCTTATACACTTTCCTTGGTGACGGCAGGGAGGAAACTTTATTGATAGGTCAGGGCGAGTGGTCAGTTTGCATGCAACCCAGTGAGGGAGCACATTCTGCAGTTAGTCAGTTGGGGACAGCACATTCTGGGAACAAGATTAGCAAACATTTCTCAAGATTTCAACAGTGTTTTGTTAAGCATACAGGAAAAAAGGAAGTGAAAAGTGCCTATTTAATTAACCTTTCATTCCCCACTTCTTCTTGTGGCTACTTTTAATCATAAAAGTGATCATTGCGGGGTGTCACATTCTATGTTTGCTAGTGGGGTATTACCATAAGTTTAACTCATCCAATTTGAGCTTGGAAAAAAGAAATTACACGGTTGAGCAAACAGGGTTTTATAGTTAGCAATAATATGAGGATAATTATTGAACTGTCCAGGGTTGATAAATGCGTAGTTAACCAGGGGGACTGTGTGAACCAAGACTCAAACCACACTTTTTAGGCCTCTCTCTCTCATTGACACTCTTCAAGGCATCTTTTTAATTTACTCCTAGATTTTTTTACAACTCCAGTATGGTCGGCAAAAACACAACATTCTCCATCAATGCAGAACAAAGGCCCCCTTCTTTCATGAAGAGGAGGTTCAACCCTCGCCTTTTCTGTAAAATAACTTCAGAGAGAGAGGTTAAAGATTCCTGCAAAGCCAAGATGGAGGATTCTAATATCTTTAAGTTTTGGTCTATTGCTGCTTCTAATTGTGTCATTTGTTGTATCCCATGGACCAAGGCAGTGGTTCTTGTGCTCACGCCTGCAGCAACTCCTATTCCTAATAGGATGGCTAAAGTGATGGATATATGTTCTCAGTGGAACCGGGTTTTATGCCCCCCTATTTGAACTTCAAATGAACCTGCATTATGATAAAGCACTCTGGGAAACATCTGCACCTTTACACATTTAATCACATCGTCTTGACAATTTCATGAAAACATAAACAATGTTTAAGTCTATAGAATTATACTGTTGTAGAGACGGACAAGGCACGGCACCTAAGATACTACCAAAAACAGGGAAACTTTCCATTTTATTAGCAACCGGATTCAGAGGGCATTACTTCTGTTATAATCAATTAATTCCCTGAAACTCACGTTTAGGTAGTTTCAGAATTTTGTACCCAACATATAAGGGAAGGGGCGCAGAAGTTCACAGCCTGCAGAAGTTCACAAAAAGCAGATTTTTTTCTGTTTTATTCCTCTGTTCTGGGCAAGTTAACTTTTCAAGGACACCTGGGTGAAGGAGAGCTTTTTTTTTCCTTTATTTTTCCCCCTTCCAGCTGTTACCATGGAGCCCAGTTGGTAACTTCTTTATCTTTGAAATGTAGCCATCTCTGTGAAGCCCCAGATCAATGCCAAAGGCCTTGTTCACATATTTTGTGAAAAACTAGTAAGGGGGTGTCTAACTTAGGAGTGCTGATATTTTTAGCCAGTGACCAAGTACAACAGGGCAACATGAAAAGACGAAGTTTATCTACTTTGAAGTCTTTCATGGGGACTCTTTTCTTGAAAGTCCTAAAGTCAGCCATGCTGAAGACTTCCGTATAAGGTCAATTAATGTTTTTCTGTGAGCCTGGAACAGAGGGGGGAGATGGGGAAGGCGTGGCTGTGAGCAGTTCCGTGGATCTGAGAATGAGGTAGCAGAGATGTGAAAGAATACTGGCAAAGGTGTTTGTGATTTTCCTAGCAACAAAAAGGTGAGCAGTAGAACAGGTAGAACAGAGGAGAAGATAGGAGTTAGTATCCCTAAAAGCCTGTGAGGGACTTTAAATTCTTAGTAACCTGTTTTCACTAATGACAAAGAAACTTTAAAGGCCATTTTCACTACATCTTGGATAGGGGTCTGAGGGTTCTCCTCAGCTGGTTTGAGCTTTGGGTTAGCTGGTAAGAGGAACTGGTGGGACCCGGTGTGGGCACTGACTGGAGAAGAGAGGAGTGATTCGGTGGAGGGTTACCTCAGTACCTGCTACCTCAGAAAGGGGGAAATGGTCTGAGATCCGGCGGAGGTTTGGGTTTTTGATCTAGTAATTGGAGGGGAGAAATCATGTTGCTGAGGTGAGAGTGACAGCAGAGAGTCTGGAGCAGAAGGCTGAGTGTGAGGACCTATTGGAGAAGCATAGTTCAGGATGTGAGCGAAGGAGGGAAAAGGCCTCCACATAGGGAAATCTCCTTTCACCCTTTTGAGGACATTCAGAAGTTAAAAAGGTTATGCATAATTTGAGGATCTAGAGACCCCTCTAGGGGCCAACAGTTTGGGTGATCTAATTGGTAATAGGGCCAATGCTGTGTACAGAATTTGATGAGGAGTTTGGGTTCCATCATGCACTGCCTGTATGATCACATCCCTAGACTTACAGAAGAAGTCGGCATTCCCCCCACACAACCGTGACTGTTTGTGGCTTTGGTAGTCCACCAGGAAAACATAGTAATCTAGGCTAGCCAACCTGCATCTGGCTCGCGTGTCCCTACATCCATAATGATTGTTTCCATTATCAATGGTGCAGAATGGATTTAATGGAAATTTAGTGGGATCCTCTTCATCAGGTATATCCCAATAGGAAAGACCTATAGCCAGCTGACAAATGTCTGGGTGGATAGATGTCCACCAAGTCCCTAAGTGGGCTGCATGCGAGATAGATCATACTTCTTTACCAGTAGGATTTGTGATCAGCCATCGCTGCTGAACGGGTTTAATAGGTTTAGGACTACTGGTGGTCAAGGGAAGAGTCTATAGCCTTAGACACAGGGTAAATACACAATTTGAAAGTTTTACCAATCTTTTCCAGTTTCCAGCCAGAGTCTGGACAGGGCGCAGGCTTGAGATGAGAGGTATGGATCCAGGAAGTGATTCTGTCTTCCTTTACCGCTGTAGGTGTTATAAGTAGCACCTTGTATCATCATTTCCAGTGGGGTTTCAGGGATGACACCTGATGTCGACTTATGTAGATGAAGTCTCTTACTTGATATTGATGTAGAGTCCATTCATCCCCAGGTTGATAGGCATTGGCCATCTGTTTTCACAGGTATCCCTGAGTTCTTTCAAGAGCTTTAATTCAGTCAAGCAATGGGGTGTGGAAGGAATCGTTAGGTCTTAGAGTTGGGGTTAGGTCCCTTATTGAAGGAGGGGAACCATGGACAATTTCATAGGGGGTGAGGTTACACAAAGAAACAGAGGGAGTGTTTCTTCCATGAAATAGTGCATAAGGCAGGAGCATAGTACAATCTATTATGCAGGTTTCTAAGCTTAATTTCGTTATGGTCTCTTTAATGGTTCTATTCATTCTTTCTACCTGTCCTGAACTCGGTGGTCTATAAGCACAATGTAACTTTTAATTAATCCCCAGGGTCTTGCCTAACCCCTGACTTACTTGGGCTACAAACGCCAGTCCATTATCAGACCTTATTACTTTAGGCAGGCCGTATCTTGTAAAAATATCTTTCAGGATCTTCTTGACAACCATTTGCGCTGTTTCGTTTTTTTTCTTTTTTCCTGGAAAAGGCTTCAATCCATCCTCAAAATATATCTACAAAGACTAGGCGATATTTAATTTCAAACCTTGCTGGCTTAATTTTAGTAAAGTCCACTTCCCAGAATTGTCCTGGTCTGGTTCCTCGTAGGTGCTTTTTTGCAGGAAGCTTGGAAGGGTAAGCATTAACCATGAGAGACCTGGAATGAATGCAATTTCTTTGAACCAAGGTGAGTGAGTTGATATACATTTTCTACTGACATATTTAGAGCCGTGACTATAGGAGTTTTTATTGAAGGATTTAGAAATTCCACTTGTGGGCCTTCAGGGTTAAAAGTTATTTTGGCCCGGAGCTTGGTGAGCAGATCTCTGCCCATCAATGGGGCTGGGCATTCTGGGATTACTAAGAACGAGTGATGGATTTTTCCTTTCCCCTGGTCCATGGTCCTCTTAGTTGTCCAAACCCGATATTTTCTGCCATTAGCCCCTTGAATTAGAGACCTTTTTATTTGATAGAGAGACCAATGGGGCCATAAGGGCAGAGTATATTGCCCCTGTATCCACTTCAAAGTTTGCTAGGGTCCCCTCCACTTCAAAATTTACCCTGAGCTCTCGGAGGAGATCTGAGACCCAACATTCTTAGTCATCCTCCAGAGTCAGAATGGCTGGCTAGAGTGGCTGTCTCTTTCAATGGCACTCTTTGAAGCAGTGTCCTTTTTCTTTACAGTAGGCACATTAAATTGAGGCCAGGGGTGGCCTCTAGTCTGGGCCCCGGTATCCCTTCCTGTCTCCATGTTTCTTATTTCTGGCCTATTTGTTGTTGTGACCAGGACCTTAGTCAATGCCTTAGTCTGTCTTTTGTTTCTTTTATCCTTCCTTTGCTCCCTACTCTTCCTCACTTTCTCTCTTATAGTATACCTTCTCGGCTACTCTGACTAAATCTCTCAAAGTCATATCTTGTAATCCATCTAAGCATTGTAACTTGCTTTTAATATCCATGGCAGCTTGCCCATAAAGGCCATCTTGACAGATGACTTTTGATCCTCTGCCTGAGGATCGAAAGAGTATATCTCCTATATGCCTCCATAATTCTCTCTAAAAACATAGAGGGAGATTCATCAGGCCCTTGAATAATCTCTCTTAACTTGGCAAAATTTGTAAGTCGCCTAGCGGCCACTAAGATACCCACAATTAGAGCCCAGTGATAAGTGGACAGATGCTCCCTACCTTCAAAGGTGTTGGGGTCCCAGTTTCGTCGATTCAAGGGAAAGCCGGGTTAAATATGTTGGGAAGTTTTGTCGGTCACACATCTGGTCAGAGGATATTTTTCTCTAGCATCCAGGAGGATTCTCTTTTGTTTCTCTGTCATGAAGAGACAACCATAGGTGTTGTTGGCAGTCATCCCAAGTAGGCTGGTGTGAAAACATCAATGACTCAACCACACCTAGGAGCCGGTTGGGGTCCTCGGTAAAAGGGGGATTTTTATTTTTCCAGTTATATTGGTCTGAAGAGGAGAAAGGTAAATACTGGTAGGCTTGCATTTTTCCCCCAAGGCCTTGTCAATCATTGGCCCCTAGGGATGGAGGGGGAGCATCATTCGAGTTCCAGGTTTTTCAATCATTCACCGCTGGTGAGTACCTTTAGCCGGGCTAGCTTCCTCCAGAAGAGGAGGGGCTGTGTGTGCCGCGGGGAAATTATCTGGAGGGCGCTGGGCTGGCTTAGCTTTCTCCAATGGTGGAGAGGTTGAGTCAGCAGCAGGGGAATCACTTAGAGGGTGTTGGTTTTTGGGGGACGTGGGCAGGAGATAAGGAGGGGGACGAGAGTCCAGTAGAGTCAAATCTTGTGTCTCAGGGAGAACAGAGGGTGGAGGAGGAGGAGGAGCAGAGGGTTTGAGAGATCATGGGGGAAGGAGTAGGAGTGGGGGTAGGGGCAAGGAAATGCTTCACCCATGAAGGAGATTTGCAGAGGTCCTGCCAAGTTAAGATATATGGCTGTTGATCCAGATGGCTATGTGGCCCTGGCTGAAAGACAATATCGTCTGACTTTTTAAATTAGTGGGAAGTAGAAAGATCCTTCTAGGGGCCATCCGAATCCAAAGGTGGGCCATTCTGAGGCACAGAGAGTCTGCCAGGTCCAGAATTTTACTGAAAAAGAAAGATTCTGAGCCCTTAAGGGTACTTTTGTCCAGTGATCAAGGGTCAGGGACAGAGGCATTGAAGTGCTCTGTCCCATAATGAAAGATACACAAACAGTAAAAGCAACGACACACGACACAGACAAGACAAGGAAATAAAGACAGACAATGGAACTTCCAACACTGAGACCAGGACTAAGTATCTGGCCCAACCCGATGGGCTGGCGATACTGAATCTGAAACAAAATATCACTGAATTGAGGAGACTATTGCTCCTCGATTTCCCGAATACTCTGGAGCATCCCCCAGGGAGGTGGCCTGTGGCTCTGTGACACGTATGTCAGCCACCTTCGGAGAGAGCTCACACTCTTCATTGACAGCCATTTTGCAAAGCCCTAACCTGAAACCTGAAACCAGAAAGAGGCACCATACATACCCCAAGAGGAGCCTGTTGGGGTCTCTCGTTCGCCGGTGCCAGATCTCAGTGGAACCTCCATATGTAAAGGTCAGGCGAGCATCGGGTGAAGAGCCCACCAAGAGACTGTCTCACGCAAAAGCAAAGGGTTTATTGGGGATTCAGCATGCTGGGGCTCAGAGCTCACTTGAATAGAGCAGAGAGCCCTGAGAACAGCTTAAGCAGAGCTTATATACTTTCCTTGGAGAGGGCAGAGAGGGAACTTTATTGTTTGGTCTGGGCGAGTGAGCAGTTTGCGTGCAACCGGGTGAATGAGTACATTCTGCAGGTTGGCAGTTGGGGACAGCACATTCTGGGAACAAGATTAGCAAACAGTTCTCAAGATTTCAATAGTGTTTTGTTATGCATACAGAAAAATAGCAAGCGACATTTACCTATTTTACTAAATTTTCATTACCGAATATACTTTGCCAGATTTCCTAATGTCTCTATTGAAATCTGCTTTCCTACATATTTTCCCCAGTACATCATTGTGACTGACTCTTCACAAGTGCTGACATTTACATTCACTCTATACCCGAAACCCCATAGCTAAAGAACTTTTGGTGCAAATCCTATACTTACTCTCCGTTCTAAACTTACCAACTATCGTCCTAATCCTACCGACTATCATTTTTTTAATTTTTTTTCTTAAAGAAAGAGTTAGAGAGAGAGGGAGAGAGAGAGAGAATTTTTTAACATTTAGTTTTTTTAGTACTTGGCAGACACAACATCTTTGTTTGTACGTGGTGCTGAGGATCGAACTCGGGCCGCACGCATGCCAGGCGAGCGCGCTAACACTTGAGCCACATCCCCAGCCCCCCGGCTATCCATTTTTGACTGGAAGTTCTTTTTGACAATCAATCATTCAAAGTACAAGGTCCTATGCCTTTGTATATTGATTTATCTGAGACATCTGTGCAGAAAATAAATCAAAGCTAAATATTGCAATCAAAGACCCAATGCCCTTCTGGGCTTCAAATATTACCTTTATTTCTGTTTTCATACTTATATTTCACCTATATATTCTTGAAAATATCGAAGGTTCGCCATACCATTATTCATTCAGCAGAATGATTCCTAACCCCAATCGAAACTGTTATTAACCCTAACCATACACTCTTCCCTCAATCTAACTTTACAGAAGAGCAGGGACAGAGTTGATCTTACAATACAGGAATGTACGGTTTCTTCCAACTGCTGAGAAACTCAAAGGTCCACGCAAAAATGATCTCTGGAGAAGTTGTAGGCACATATGTAGGAACTGAGAGAGCAAAAGTCATCTTCCATTGAAAACAACCTGGTCAGGATGAAGGGATGTGTCTGAATCAGCCTCTCTCTTCTTAATATGGAGAAGAAGGAAAAAACCAGGCCAGTGTGGAGAGCACTTCCCGGGTGCCTATGGTTGATATACCATTCGAACTTTTGAAAGTGTCACAGGATGTAGGGGCAGCCTCCATTTCATGGGACACTTTGAAGCAACTGTTAGAACAAAGTGGTTGCCAAGGCAGTGACCTCATTCAGATCTTGAAGGAAGTGACCTCACCTAACATCCTTTGTGATGGAACACTCTGAACTTGGGATCCAGGAAGCCAGGCACCCAAATCCTGTCTCAGTCCCAGTCCCAGTCCCAGTGGTCTCAATTGTTCGGATTTACCAAGGACAGAGTCAGTCTTTCTTGGTACCTACGGAGGTGAGGATGCCCAAATGCCAGGAAAGCTCTGAAGAGTGGCCTTTCCTGAGAAAGCAGTTAGTGGATCACCGCTGGCTCCTGAGAACTTCACAGTGTTGACCAAGGAGACCAGATCTGAGACAGGACAGGACATTTTGGGGTAACATAGTATGGCCCACCAATCAGAGGACACTATGGATAGTCACAGACTGACTTGGGGGAAGAAGTTGTCTTTGTGGATGTGGCTGTTGGTTTGTGGTTTGGTCTCATGTTCTGAGAATAGGTAATAAAGGCGGTTTTTTGGTTTGAAGTGAATTGTTTCTAATAAGTCTTATGAAAAGGCGAGTGTTTCTAAGTCTGTGTATCCCACTGTGTCCGTGGTTCCAGACATCAGAAAAGAGAATGCATCAATGGATGACTCCTGTCTAGTAGAAATCTTCCCAACATTCATCCTGCCAATTTATGAATGGACTGCGGCTTGCCTTATGAATGGGCAACACCTACTATCTTCCTAAGTTTCTATTTTGTTCCTGAATTCACTCCACTCTCCAAAATAGGCTCATGGTTATGTGTCCAATATATATACCACCTCCAAGCTCTGTGACATGGCCATGTACTGGATAGCTAAAGGGAATGGCGAGCATCTCAGAAAACTCAGATATCAGTGTGACCAGGAAAGTCTCAGTGGAGAAATCCTGCTTTGGGCCATTTGCTTACCTATTGTTCTGTTGCCCTGAATTTCAGAAAGCTTTTTGCCTCAGACTACTCCTTTGTGAAGCCTGAAGAAAAGAGTCTTCAAATGCAAATGAATGGGCATCACCTGTGGCTCTTTGCTTGATTGCTTTGGAAAGGGATGTGTCTGAATCAGCCTCATGACCCTGTGTGAGGCTGTGGCTTAGATTCTTAGCACCTGATGGATCTAAAGAAAGATACCATGTGTGCATCCAAAACCAAAATGGCCAAATGAGGAGTCATTGTGGATTAAGTCTTTTGCTTTCCTCTGTTAGGTTCCTGAAATCCATCAAGTGAGAATAGGGATCTTTTGGGTCAAATGAGTTCTTCAAACCCTGCAGAGACTAGCCCAGAGGTGCTTGGCTTTTCTCATGACTCCAAATCACATAAAGAATCTATACCTGAAAGTAAGTAGGCCCCAAATTGGAGATGCAGAGCAGTATTAAGTGCAGGGCTATTTAATCACTCTTGGTTCTCAGAAAGGGTGTCCAGGCCACCCTGACTTTAGGCAAATGAGGGACAAGGGAACTTATTTGGATACTGTCTTTGTCTGTGCCCCTCATGGAAATTTCCAGCCAGAGGTTATGATAAGTGTCTATATGGAGAATGTTGAGGGCCATGTGGGAGTGTTTTGGTTTTAATTCTGGTCATTTGTGTGGCGGTTGGAAGAGATGACTTAGTTCACCTGGGCTTGAACTCTGGTGTTATTAGAGACTGAATTCTGGAACTGTCCTCAGAGAAGTATTGCCATGAATTGTGTTGGAATTTTAGGAGGCAACACATGAGAGTCATCCTGAAAACTGAGATCCTGGCCAAGGTGGCTTCCACAGAGCACTGGGAATCTCAGCGAGGATTTCACGTGATTTTATTCTGAAAGTCTTGGCAGCCATAATTGAGAGTCAAAACACACATAGACCTCACATTTTAGACCTCAATGGGCCTGGATTCATGTGAAATATTGGCCACTCTTTGGGAAGCCTTGCCTGTGAGAGTTCTCCAGAGATTTCTTTGAAATGAGCTTCCTCACCATTTAATGTTTCCTAATTAATTTGAAACCCACAGTGCCTCCAACTTCATCTTTGAAAAATAGCTAAATACATACCATGAATTTTTTGAAATTTCAATGACCAGGTGGCAATGGAGAAACTTTGGATGACTTGTTGCTGGTCATGAGTGTACCAGACTGTGCTTGGATTTACTTGGTTTCATGAAAACAGTGTAGAAAAGAGATCCCTGTAAGTTGGAGACTGCTGAGTAGTGGTCCTAGAGCAGTGGTGTGCAGGTATGTGATAAAACATCTGTGGTGGTACCATGTGGATCTGCCCTTGGATTCCAAATGGCTTGAGACTGACATGGTGAAGTCAGCAGACCCTATTATATAAAAGCATCTTGTTATATGGAGAGGTTTCCGGGCAATGTTCAGAATCAGATTGCTATGGACAAGCAGGCAAGCTATGTGGGGTAGAAGAGTGGTTGGTGCATTTTCCTGCAGACCTTGACCCACCACATGTGACAGAACTCCCTCCATCACTGGTACCTGTTGAACTCCTTGTATTTCCTGAAGCAAATACCAAATTCGCAGTGCAGAAGCAAGAAACACCTCGAAAAGTGGAAGATGATCAAATGGCTTCACAGTCCACATGGAAAGACACTAAGACCCCAGTGGCCACAGTTTACCTACAAAGAGAGAATTCAGCACTGCTTCCTCATGTTCATTGGAAAATTAAAAAAAAAACATATCTTCCAGGTCACAGAGATCAGACCCAGCTTTGTTTTTCTCACTAGAAAGGATGCTAAAATTCCTGACAACAACATATATTTCAAGTGCCCAACCTCAGAGGCAGTTTCTCAAGAGTCTTTAGGCCCAATGAGCTCCATGTTTGTGGAGTGTTTACCCTGTCCCTCACTTTTGGAAACTCCTCTACCACATCCAAGATTGTGAACTCCTGAATATTTTCCATTCCGATATGTATTCACAGATTTCCTAACTCTTCTTCTCTAATTGTGTTTATTTGGGGCAAAGGTAATGTAAAGGCAATGTTCTGGATGAGAGTGGGAATATTTTTGTGTAGCACATATTTGCATACACATTGGATTCATTTTCCTATTTTCCATTCGAATTACTGAATTCCTGACACTAACCCATACCCTAATAGACTCTGACTACTAATCCTAAAATGATGGACAAAAATAACCAAACAGAATGGAAATGAAAGCAGTTCAGAGAAGGCATGGTGTATAGTTGGACTTTCCTTTTGAATGATAAAGGGTAGGTGTTATAAATCTAGTCAATTTTTAATTGAAATTGATCTCCATGTGTTTTTAAAGTTAACAAATATGTGAATTCCTGTCTCCCTTTCTCTGCAGCCTGTTCAGCACATGTATTTTTATATGCAAATATAGAAACATAACTGGTATCACAGGTATATCCTTGTGAGTTTGGCTGTCTTGGGAGATACAAATTGTGGGAAGAGATCACTCCTCCTAAACGCTGTTGGAACTGAAACTTCAACCTATGGGTGAACTTCCTAGTTGAACAATATTATACATAAATCCATGTTCAGTAAAATGATTATTTTTGGATCTGTGGATGATATATGATTCATAGTGAATTTCGATTGGCATGCATATTGATACATTTTAGTGTCTGTGTGTGTGTGTGTGTGTGTGTGTGTGTGTATATATATATATATATATAAATACATAAATGCACACACACATATCTATATCTATATCTATCTATCTATCTATCTATCTATCTATCTATATATATATATATATATATATATATATAAACTCTCAAGATTTTTCAAAATATGAAATATATGTTTCTTATTATACACTCCCTAAATTCATTCGTGTTCATATATGTAAATTTATAGTCAACATTTCACAAGATTATTCTCATAAAAATTCATCCACTTGAAATACGTATTCGTTTCCTAGTACTGAAAACTAACTTCAGTGAATAGTGCATACAAATCATAATATTTCTACAGTAACTGACGCAGTTTAGCATCAATGCAAGTAGATTCCTATGGGATATGATGTGTATTTTGACGTTCATTTTCATTCAAAACTGGTGCATTACTATTTTTTCAGTTTTTGCACATCATTGGATATATATTTCATCCACAAGTTAGGAAATTTATAGGCTTTTTTTATACTTACAATCAAATCCTGCTTCAGAACATATGAATTCCTCTATATTTCTTGACTCATCTTTTCATGAGATTTCTTTCCAAACACATTATTTTCCATTTCCATAATCACTTTTGAAGCTAAACTCACACACCCTTCATGATAAAACATAACCCTAATATTACCATTAAATGTATAACTCGTTGGAATGAATGATTGTATATCAATATAAGATTTTTATATATTTTCAGATATCATTTCAATCCATGATTTAAAGTGGAAACAGTATATTATTTATTCACAGTATTGTCAATTCATTCATTTCTTCTACATTCATAGACACAGGGTACAACTCTGTGTACCCCCAATACTAATTTATACCTCTTCAAAATATTGCTCCCAGAAATGTTAGAAGAAATACTCATGTCACCTGATCTACATATACATTTTATCACAGTAATATTCTGATCACAAAATGCAAAGGTCACACTTCTGATTGTAGCAAATCCTAGATGGAAAGTGATCCTGGATTACTAAAAACATCCATGTCCAGGTTTCCTAATGCTCTCAAATGTCAATCATATTGGTGACTACATATTTGTTTCTTCCTAAGATTATATATTGAAACTCAACCTTGTTGATAATGTCTAATCCTATCATTCACTTTATACTTTGCCTGATTTCATAATGTGTGTATTGATATCTGATTTCCTACATAATTTTCCCAGTTCATCATTGTGACTGACTCTCCACATGTGCTGAAATTTACATTCACTCTCTAACCGAAAACCTAGGGCTATTGAACTTTTGGTCCAAATCCTATACTCACTCTTCTTCCGAAACAGACCGACTATCTTCCTAATCCTAACAACTATCCCTTTTTGACTGGATGAACTCTTCTACATTCAATCATCCAGGGTACAAGATGATATGCCATTGTATATTGATTTATCAGAGACATCTGTGCGAACGAAATTCAATGCTAAGTATTCCAATCAAGGGCCCAATGCCTTTCTGGGCTTAAAATCTTACCTAGATTTCTGTTTTCATACTTATATTTCAAATCTATATTCTTATAAATATCCCAGGTTCCCAATACCATTATTCATCCAGCAGAATGATTCCTAACTCAAATAGAACATGTTATTAACCCTAACCATACATTGTTCCCTCAATCTAACTTTATAGAAGAACAGGGACAGAGTTGGTCTTAATATAGAGGAATATAGGGGATCTTCCACCCGCTGAGAACCTCAAAGGTCCATGCAGAAATTATCCCTGGGGAAGATGAAGGCAGCTATAAAGGACCTGAGAGGGCAAAAGTCATCATGTAAGGCAAACAACCTGGTTAGGATGAAGGGATGTTTATGAATCAGCCTCTCTCTTCTTAATGTAGAGAAGATGGACCAAACCAGGTCTGTGTGAGAGCTGTTCCCGGGTGCCTATGGTTGATATATCGTTCTAAGTTGTGAAAGTGTCACAGAAAGTAGGGGCAGCCTCCATCTCATGGGACCCTTTGAAGGAACTGTTAGGACAAAGTGGTTGCCAAACCAGTGACCTCATTCAGTTCCGAACGGAAGTGACCTATCTCACTTCCTTGGTCTTGGAACACTCTGAACTTGGAATCCCAGAAGCCAGGCACACAGAACCAGTCCCAGACCCAGTCCCACTGGGCTCACTTGTTTGGTTTTACCAAGGACAGAATCAGTCTTTCTTGGTACCTACTGATTTGAGAATGGCCAAATGCCAGGAGAGCTTTGGAGAGTGGCCTTTCCTGAGAAAGAAGGTAGTGGCTCAAAGCTGGCTCCTGACAACTTCAAAGAGTTTGCCAAGAAGTCCAGATCTGAGACAGTACAGGGCATTTTGGGGGAACATAATATGGTACAACAATCAGAGGAAATTCCGGAGAGTCAAAGACCTACTTGGGGGAAGAAAGTCCTATGTTGTTGTGGGTGTGAGTTTGTTGTTTTTTCTCATGTTCTGAGAATTGGTAGGAAAGGCAGTTTGTTTGATTTGAAGTGGACTGTTTCTAGTAAGTCGTTTGACAAGGCAAGTGTTTCTATGTCTATGTATCCACTGTGTTTGTAGTTGTAGACATTAGAAAACATAATGCATCAATGAATGTGTCCTGTCTAGTATAATGCTTCCCAGAATTCATACTGCCCAATTTATGATTGGACTGCAGCTTTCCTTATGGATGGGTAGCAATTACTATCTTCCTAATTTCCTGTTTTATTCCTGAATTCTGGCCACTCTCCGGAATAGGCTCATGGTTTTCTGTTCAAGGTACTGTGACATGGCCATGTACTGGAGAGCTGAAGGAAATGGGAGCATCTCAGGAAACTCAGATATCAGTGTGACCAGTAAAGTCTATGTGGAGAAACCCTGCTTTGGGAATTTTGCTTACCTATGGTTCTGGTGCTGTGAATATCTAGAAGGTCTTTGCCTTAGGCCACCCCTTTGTGAATCCTGAAGAAAAGAGTTTTCAAATGGAAATGAATAGGCATCACCTGTGGCTCTTTGTTTTATTGCTTTGTAAAGAGATGTGTCTGAATCAGCCCCTTGGCCCAGTGTGATTATTTGGAGAAGTAGATCAGTATTAATGGCAGGCCTATTTGATCATTGCTGGTTAACAGGAAGGGTTTCCAGGCCACCCTGACTTTAGGCAAATTAGAGGCAAGGGAGATTATTTTGGACACTGTCTTGGTATGCACCCCTCATGGAAACCTCAACCCAGAGGTTATGATGAGTGTCTATATAAAAGAAGATAAGGGCCATGTGGGAGTGTTTTGGTATTAATTGTGGTCAGTTGTGTGGCAGTAGGAAGAGATTCCTGGATCAACCTGGGCTTGAACTATGGTGTGATTCCCCTTAGAGACTGAGTTTTGGAACTGAACTCAGAGAAGTATTACCATGAATTCTGTTGGGATTTTAGAAGGCCACGCAGGAGAGTTGCCCTTGGAGACTGAGATTTAGGCCCAGGATGGCTTTCCACAGAGCACTGGGAATCTCAGCTAGGATATCACATGATTTCATTCTCAAAGACTTGGCAGCCATACTTGAGAGTCAAATAACACATGGAACTCACATTGTAGACCTCAATGGGCCAGGTTTCATTTGACCTTTTGGCCACTCTTTGGGAAGACTTGCCTGTGAGAGTTCTCCTGAGCTTTCATTGAAATGAGCTTCCTCACCATTTAATGGTTCCTGAATGAATTGAAATCCACAGTGACACCAACTTCATCCTTGAAAAATGGCTAGATAAATACCATGGAATAATTCCCAAGAGCAGGTGGCACTGGAGAATCATTGGATGTTCTGTTGCTGATCATGAGTGTACCAGACAGTGCCTTGATTTACTGGGTTTCATGAAAATGGTGTAGAACAAAGATGCCAGTACGTTGGAACCTGCTTAGTAGTGGGCCTAGAGCAGTGGTTTGCAGGTGTATGATAAAACATCTGTGATGGGGCCACATGGATCTGCCATTGGCTTCCAAATGCCTTTTGACTGACATGGTGCAGCCAGCAGACCCTTATATGTAAAGGCATCTTGTTACATTGAGAGGTTTTAGGGCAATGTTCAGAATTGGGTTGCTACAGACAAGGGGGCAAGCTTTGTTGAATAGAAGCCTGGTTGGGGCGTTCTCCTGCACACCCTGACCCACCACACGTGAGAGTACTCCCTCCAGCACTGTGTCCCCGTTGAACTCATGGTATTTACTGAAGCCAATACCAAACTCCCAGTGCAGCAGTAAGAATCACCAGGAAAAGTGGAGAATGACCAAATGGCTTCTCAGTCCACACGAGGAGACACTTAGCTCCCAGTGGCCACAGTTTACCTACAATGAGGGAATTTAGAACTGCTGCCTCATGTTCACTAGAAAAGAAGAAACCATGTCCTTCAGGTCACATATATGCAGATCCAGCTTTGATTGTCTCACTACAAAGGAAGCTGAAGCTCTTGACAACAACATATATTACAAGGGCCCAACCTCAAAGGCAGTTTCTCAAAGAGTCATTAGGCCAGCAGAACTCCATATTTGTGGAGTATTTACCCTATCCCATACTTTTGGAAATTCCTCTACCGCCTCCAAGGCTGTGAACTCCTGAGCATTTTCATTTCCACATATGTATTCACAGATTTTCTAACTCTTCTCCACTAATTGTGTCTTAATTGGGGCAAAGGTTATGTCAAGGCATTGTTCTGGATGAGAGTGGGATGATTTTTGTATAGCACATATTTGCATACACATTAGATTCATTTTCATATTTTCCATTTGAAATACTGAATCCCTGACATTAACCCATAACCTACTAGACTCTGACTACTAATCCTAATATGATGGAGAACAAGAAACCTAACAGAATAGAAATACAGGCTGTTCATAGGAGGCATGGTGTATACTTGGACTTCCCTTCTGCTTTATCAAGGGTATGTGTTATAAATCTAGTCAACTTTTCATTGTAATAGTTCTCAATGAGTTTTTAAAGTTAACACATATGTAAATTTCTGTCTCCCATTCTCTGTAGCCTATTCATCACATGTATGTTTTATGCATATTTAGAATCCTACCTGGTATCACAAGTACATTTTTGTAAGCTCACTGATTTTGAAAGATACATATTTTGATAAGATATCAATCCCCCTAAATCATGATGGAACTGAAAATTAAAACTATTGGTGAATTTCCTAGATGAACAACATTATATATAAATCGATGTTCAGTAAAATGAATATTTTTGGATATGTGGATGATATGTATTACACGGTGAATTTCGATTAGCATATAGATTGCTACATTATAATGTCAGTGTGTGTCTGTCTATCTATCTATCTATATATATATATATATATATATATATATATATATATATACTGTCCAGATTTTTCAAAATGTGAAATATATGTTTCTTATTATACACTCCCTAAATTCACTCATGTTTCTATATGTGGTTTATAATCAACTTTTCACAAGATAATTCTCAGAAATATTCATCTGCCTGAAATACATAATTATTTCCTAGTACTGAAAACTAACTTCAGTGAATGGAGCTTACAAATCCTAATATTTTTACAGTAACTGAATCAGTTAAACATCAATGCAAGTATAATCCTACGGGACATGATGTGTATTTTGAAGTTCATTTTTATTCAATATTGGTACATTATTATTTTTTCAGTTTATGGACATCATAGGATATATGATTTCATCCACAAGTTCAAAAATTTATAGGCATTTGTTTCACTTTTAATCACGTCCTGCTTCAGAACACATGTATTCCTCTAAGTTTCTTGACTGGTCTTTTCATGAGATTTCATACCAAACACATTAATTTTGATTTCCATAATCACTTTGGAAGCAAAACTCACATACCATTCATATTAATTATCACTCTGATATTACCATTAGATGTATAACTGGTTTGAATGAATGATTGTATGTCAATATAAGATTTCTTATATCTTTTCAGATATCAATTCTATCCATTATTTAAAGTGGAACCAGTTATATTATTTATTCACACTATGGTCTATTCATGCATTATCTCTATATTCATAGACACAGTGTACACCTCTTTGTACCCCCAATACTAATTTATACGTCTTCAAAATATTGCTCCCTGAAATGGTGGAAGTGGACTCATGTCACCTGATCTTCATATACATTTAATCACAGAAATATTCTGGACACAAAATGCAAAGGTCACACTTATGATTGTATAAAAGCCCAAATGGAAAGAAAACATGGATTACCAAAAACATCCATGTCCAGGTTCCCTAATGCTCTCAAATGTCAATCCTATTTGTGACTACACATGTGTTTCTTCTTAAAATTATATATTCAAACTCAACCCAATGGAAAATGTCTAATCCTATCCCTCACTTTATAATTTGCCTGATTTCATAATGTCTCTATTGCTATCTGCTTTCCTACATATATTCCCCAGTTCATCATTGTGACTGACTCTTCACATGTGCTGACATTTACTTTCACACTCTAATAAATAACCTATTGCTAAAGAACTTTTGTTCCAAATCCTATACTCACTCTTCTTCCTAAACATACTAACTATCTTCTTAATCCTACCGAGTATCCCTTTTTGACTGGATGTTCTCTTCTACATTCAATCATTCAAGTAACAAGGTCTTATGCTATTGTGTATTGATTTATCTGAGACATCGGTGCAGAATGCAATTCAACGCTAAGTATCACAATCAAGGGCCCAATGCCCTTCTGGGCTTCAAATCTTACTTAGATTTCTTTTTTCATACATATATTTCATCTCTATATTCTTAAAATAATCACAAGTTTCCAATACCATTATTCATGCAGCAGAATAATTCCTAACCCAAATGGAACATGTTATTAACACTAACCATACACTGTTTGTGTTAATAACATGTTTACAGAAGAGCAGGGACAGTGTTGATCTTACAATACAGGAATGTAGTGGATCTTCCATCTGCTGAGAACCTCAAAGCGCCATGCAGAAATGATCCCTGGAGAAGATGTAGGCAGGTATGAAAGACCTGAGAGAGCAAAAGTCATCTTCCATCGCAAACAACCTGGTCAGGATGAAGGGATGTTTCTGAATCAGCCTCTCTCATCTTAATGTAGAGAATATGGACCAAACCAAGACTGTGTGGAGAGCTGTTCCTGGTTCCCTATGGTTGATATACCATTCTAATTTGTGAAAGTGTCACAGGAAGTAGGGGCAGCCTCCATCTCATGGGACCGTTGAAAGAAACTCTTAGGACAAAGTGGTTGCCGAGGCAGTGATCTCATTCAGTTCCTGAAAAAAGTGACCTCAACTCACTTCCTTATTGATGGAACTCTCTGAACATGGGATCCAGGACGCCAGGCACCCAGATCCAGTCCCAGTCCCAGTCCCAGTGGTCTCACTTGTTTGGATTTACCAAGGACAGAATCAGTCTTTCTTGGTTCCTCCTAAGGTGAGGAGGCCAAATGCCTGGAAAGCTCGGAAGATGGGCTTTTCCTGGAAAAGCAGGTAGCGGCTCACTCCTGGTTCCTGACAACTTCACAGAGTTGGCCAAGGAGACCAGATCTGAGACAGAACAGGACATTTTGGGGGAACATATTATGGCCCACCAGTCGGAGGATACTCCGGATAGTCTCATACCTATTTGGGGGAAGAAGGTGTCATTGTCAGTGTGGGTGTGGGTTTGTGGTTTTGTCTCATGTTCTGAGAATAGGAAGGAAAGTCAGTTTGTTTGGTTTGGAGTGAACTGTTTTTAGTAAGTCGTTTGACAAGGCAAGTGTTTCTGGGTCTGTGTATCACACTGTGTCCGTGGTTGTAGACATTAGAAAAGAGAATGCATCAATGGATATGTCCTGTCTAGTAGAAAGCTTCCCAGCATTCATCCTGCCCATTTTATGAATGGACTGTGGATTGCCTTATTAATGGGCAATACCTGCTACCTTCCTAATTTGCTGTTTTCTTCCAGAATTCTGGACACTCTCCAGAATAGGCTCATGGTTTTGTGTCTAAGTTATGTACAACCTCCAAGCTCTGTGACAAGGCAATGTTCTGGATAGCTGAAGGAAATGACGAGCATCTGAGAAAACTCAGATATCAGTTGACCAGGAAAGTCTCAGTGGAGAAA
Organism: Callospermophilus lateralis; assembly: GCF_048772815.1. Classification (NCBI taxonomy): domain Eukaryota; kingdom Metazoa; phylum Chordata; class Mammalia; order Rodentia; family Sciuridae; genus Callospermophilus; species Callospermophilus lateralis. Next base: position 29,349 of record NW_027516347.1, read on the forward strand.
CCCTGCTTTGGGCCATTTGCTTACCTATTGTTCTGTTGCCCTGAGAGTCAGGAAGTCTTTGTCTCACGCCACCCCTTTGTGAATCCTGAACAAAATAGTTTTCAAATGGAAATAAATAGGCTTCACCTTTGGCTCTTTCGTTAATTGATTTGGAAAGAGTTGTGTCTGAATCAGCCTCTTGGCCCAGTGTGATTCTTTGACTTAGATTCTCAGCACCTGGTGGATCTAAAGAAAGATCCCATGTGTGCATCCAAATCAAAAATGGCACATCATAGGATATATATTTCATCAAAAAGATGACAAAATTATAGGCATTTTTCACTTTCAATCACTTCCTACTTTAGAACACATGTATTCTTCCATATTTCTTAACTGGTCTTCTCAAGATTCTTTTTTCCAAACACATTATTTTCGATTTTCATAATCACATTGAAGCAAAACTCACACACCCTTCATGATAAACCATAACCCTAATATTAACATTGATGTATAACTTGTTGGAATGAATGATTGTATATCAATATAAGATTTTTCATATTTTCAGATATCAATTCAATCCACCATTTAAAGTGGAACCAGTTATATTACTTATTCACAGTTGGTCTATTCATGCATTATCTCTATATTCATAGACACAGGGTACACCTGTTTGTACCCCAAATACTAATTTATAAGTCTTCAAAATATTGCTCCCAAAAATGGTGGAAGAAATTCTTATGTCACCCGATCTATATATACATTTTATCACAGTAATATTCTGGACACAAAATTCAAAGGTCAAACTTATATTTGTACCAAAGCCTAAATGGACAGTGAACATGGATTACTAAAATCATCAATTTCCAATTTGCCTAATGCTTTCAAATATCAATCCTATTGATGACTACATATTCGTTTCTTCCTAAGATTATATATTCAAACTCAACCCTGTTGAAAATGTCTAATCCTATCACTGACTTTATACTTTGCCTGATTTTGTAATGTCTGTATTGATATCTGCTTTCCAACATATTTTCTCCAATTCATCATTGTGACTGACTCTTCACTTGTGTTGACATTTACATTCACTCTGTAACCGAAACCCTATTGCTAAAGAACTTTTGTTCCAAATTTTATACTAACTCTTCTTCCTAAACCTACTGACTATCTTCCTAATTTTACCGACTATCACTTTTGAATGGATGTTCTCATCTACATTCAATCATCCAAGTAAATGTAGGGCGAGTGTCAGAGGATGAGACCACCAAGAGACTATCTCATGCAACAGAAAGGGTTTATTTGGGGTCCAGCATGCTGGGGCTCAGAGCTCACTTGAATAGAGCAGAGAGCCCTGAGAACATCTTAAGCAGAGCTTATATAATTTTCTTGGAGAGGGCAGGGAGGGAAGTTTATTGATGGGTCAGGGCGAGTAAGCGGTTTGTGTGTAAACGCGTGAGGGAGTACATTCTGCAGTTTGGCAGTTGGGGACAGCACATTCTGGGAACAAGATTAGGAAACATTTCTCAACATTTCAACAGTGTTTTGTTAAGTGTACAGAAAAACAGGAAGTGACAAGTACATATTTTATTAACATTTCATTCCCCACTTCTTCTTCTGGCTACTTTTAATCATAAAAGTGATTGTTGGGGGGTGTCACATTTTATGTATGCTAGTGGGGTATTAACATAAGTTTAACTTGTCCAATTTGAGCTTGGAGAAAAGAAATTACATGGTTGAGAAACAGGGTTTTATAGTAAGCAATAAAATGAGGATTATTATTGGACCGGCCAGGGTTGATTAAAATGTAGTTAATCAGGGGGACTGTGTAAACCAAGACTCAAACCACCAATTTTGGGTCTCTATCTCTCTTTGATGCTCTTCAGGCATCTTTTTAATTTACTCATAGAGTTTGTTACAACTCCAGTATGGTCGACATAAAAAAAAAAAAAAAAAAAAAAAAAAAAAAAAACATTCTTTCCTCAATGCAGCACAAAGGCTCCCTTCTCTCATGAAATGGAGGTCCAACCCTCGACTTTTCTGTAAAACAACTTCTGCCGCAGTCTTTGGCTGGGCACAAATCACGAGTCTCCACACAGCTTGTAGATTCAAACAGCAATTCTTTATTCCGGAACTCACACCAGCCGTCTACAAACACGCTCTGGGGGAATCCACGTTCTCTGCCCAAATCCACTCTCTCCCAAATCCACTCCGCATGGGCTTCTGTCTCCCAAAATATACTGTCTGACCCTAAGCACTCAAGAGGAACTCAGCAGCAGGATATGCCCTATTCTAAAGGGGGAACACCCTAATCTCCTATTATGCTAAACTGCCCTATTCTAAAGGGGGAACACCCTAATCTCCTATTATGCTAAACCTCCCTATTCTAAAGGGGGAACACCCTAAACACGGATCCTGCCCTGGTCCATGAGCAAGGTCACCTTTCAGAAGTCCTTCCACTAGACAGCATGGGAGTAAGCTGGCAAGGAATTTGTCATACCTACTTGGCTGATGGCTCCCAGCAAACTTCAAAGAGAGAGGTAAAAGATTCCTGCAAAGCTGTGATGGAATTTTCTAATATCTTTAAGTTTTGATCTATTGCTGCTTCTAATTGGGTCATTTGTTGTGTCCGATGGACCAGGGCAGTGGTTCCTGTGCGAACCCGGGCAGCAACTCCTATTCATAATAGAATGGCTAAGGTGAGAGATATATGTTCCCACCTGAACCGGGTTGTATGCCCCTCTATTTGATCTTCAAATGAACCTGCGTCATAATAGAGCACTCTGGGAAACATCTGCACCGTTACACAATTAATCACTTCTGTTGACCATTTCATAAAAACATAAACAACGTTTAAGTATATAGAATTATATTGTTGTAGGGACGGAAAAGGCAAGGCACCTAAGATAGCACCAAAGACAAGGAAACAGTCATATTTGGTTGCAACCAGATTCAGAGGGCATTGCTTCTGTTGTAATCAATTAATCCCCTGAAACCCAAGTTTAGGTAGTTTCAGAATTTTGTACCCAACATGTAAGGGAAGGGGCTCTGAAGTTCACAGTCTGCAGAAGTTCACAAAGAGCAGTTTTTGTTTCTGATTTTTCCTCAGTTCTGGGCAAGTTAAATTTTCAAGGACACCTGGGTGGGGGAGAGCTTTTTTTCCCCTTTTTTCCCTCTGCCAGCTGTTTCCACGGAGCCCAGTTTGCAACTTATCCATCTTACAAATGTAGCCATCTCTATGAAGCCCCATCTCAAGGCCAGAGGCCTTGTCACATATGTTGTGAAAAACTAGTAAGGGTGTGTCTAGCTCAGGAGTGCTGATTTTTTTCAGCCAGTTGCCAGGTAGACCAGGGCAACACAAAAAGAGGAAGTTTATCTACACTGAACTCTTTTATAGGGACTCTTTTGCTGAAAGTCCTAAAGTTAGCCATGGTGAAAACTTCTGGATAAGGTCAGTTAAGACTTTCCTGTGGGCCTGGTACAGAGGGGGAAGACGGGGAATGCAGGGCTGAGCGCAGCTCTTTGGATCTGAGAATGAGGAAGGAGAGATGTAAAAGAATAATGGAAAAGGGTTTTGAGATCTTCCTAGCACCAAAATCATGAGTAGTAGAACGGGTAGAACAGAGGGGGAGATGGGAGTGAGTATCCCAAAAAGCCTGTAAGGGACTTTAAATTCTTAGTAACCTGTTTTCAGTGATGACAAAGCAACTTTAAAGGCCATTTTCATTACATCTTGGATAGGGGTCTGAGGGCTCTTCTCAGCTGGTTTGAGCTTTGGGTTAGCTGGTAAGAGGACCTGGTGGGACCTAGTGTGGGCACTGACAGGAGAAGAGAGGAGTGAGTGAGTGGAAGGTTACCTCAGTACCTGCTACCTCAGCAAGGGGGCAATGGTCTGAGAAACGGTGGAGGTTTGGGTTTTTAATATAGTAATTGGAGGGGAGAAATCAAGTTGATGATGTGGGAGTGACAACAGAGAGTCTAGAGCAGAAGGCTGAGGGTGAGCATGTATTGGAGAAGCATAGTTCACGATGTGAGCAAAGGAGAGAAAAGGCCTCCACATAGAGGAATCTCCTTTCACCCTTTTGAGCACTTGCAGAAGTTAAAAAGGTCACACAGAATTTGAAGATCTAGAGACCCCTCAGGGGTCCATCAGTTTTGGTTGTCTAATTGGTAATATGGCCAATGCTGTGTACAGAATTTGATGAGGAGTTTGGGTTCCATGTGGCAGTCCCTGTATGCTCACATCCGTATGACTTACAGAAGATGTCGGCGTTTCCAGCACACAGCCTTGACTGTTTGTGGCTTTGATAGTACACTGGGCAAACATAGTAATCTAGGCTAGCCAACCAGCATCTGGCTCGCGTGTCCCTACATCAATCATGTTTGTTTCCATTATCTATGGTATGGAAGGAATTTAATGGAATTTTAGTGGGATCCTCTTCATTAGGGATATCCCAATAGGGAAGACCTATACGCAGCTGACAAATGTCTGGCTGGAGAGATGGCCACCAGGTCCCTAAGCAGGCTGTATGCAAGATAGACCATACTTCCTTTCCAGTAGGATTTGTGATCAGACATCGCTGCTGAACAGGCTTATGAGGGTTAGGACTACTGGTGGTCAAGGGGAGAGTCTATAGCCTTATCCACACAGCGAATCCACAATTTGAAAGGGTTTCCAGTCTTTTCCAGTTTCCAGCCAGAGTCTGGACAGGGCACAGGCTTGAGATGAGAGGTAGGGATCCAGGAAGTGATTTTGACTACCTTTACCCTGTAGGTGTTATAAGTAGCACCTGGTATGGTCCTTTTCAGTGGAGTTCCAGGGATGACACCAGATGTCGTCTTACATAGATGAAGTCTCTATTTGATATCGCTGTAGAGTCCCCTCATCCCCAGGTTGGTAGGCAGTGGCCATCTGTTTTCACAGGTATCTCTGAGTTCTTTCAAGAGCTTTAAGTCTGTTAAGCAAGGGGGTGTGGAAGGAATCGTTAGGTCTTAGAGTTGGGGTAGGACCCTTACTGGAGGAGGGACACCATAGAGAATTTCACAGGGTGTGAGGTTACACAAAAAAATAGATTGAGTATTTCTTGCATGAAACAGTACATAAAGCAGGAGCATAGTCCAATCTTTTATGCCGGTCTCTAAGCTTAATTTCGTTATGGTTTCTTTAATGGTTCTATTCATTCTTTCTACCTGTCCTGAACTCGGGGGTCTGTAAACACAATGTAATTTCCAATTAATCCCCAGGGTCCTTGCTAACCTCTGAGTTACCTGGGCCACGAACGCCGGTCCATTATCAGACCCTATTACTTTAGGCAGGCCATACCTTGGAAAAATATCTTCCAGGATCTTCTTGACCACCATTTGCACTGTTTCATTTTTTTTTTCTTTTCTTTTTTTTTGGCGGGGAAAGCTTCAATCCATCCTGAAAATGTATCTACAAAGACTAGAAGATATTTAAGTCCATTCCTTGCTGGCTTAATTTCAGTAAAGTCCACTTCCCAGAATTGTCCTGGTCTGGTTCCTCGTAGGTGCTTTCCTGCAGGAAGCTTGGAAGGGTAAGAATTAACCAATTGATGGACCCAACAGGCTTTTGTTATCCATTCAGTTGTTTCCTTTCACTGTGAGTCAGTTAGTGGAAAACTCTGTTTTTGATCCTTCAAAAATGAATGCAGTTTCTTTGAACCAAGGTGAGTGATTTGATGTACATTTTCTACTGACATAGTTAGAGCCGTGATTATAGGAGTTTTTACTGAAGGATTTAGAAATTCCACTTGGGGGCCTTCAGGGTTAAAAGTTATTTTGGCCCAGAGCTTTGTGAGCAGATCTCTGCCAATCAATGGGGCCGTGCATTCTGGGATTACTAGGAAGGAGTGATGGATTTTTCCTTTCCCCTGGTCCATGGTCCTCTTAGTTGTCCAAGCCTGATATTTACTGCCATTAGCCCCTTGAATTAGAGACCTTTTATTTGATAGAGGTTCCAATGGGGCCTTAAAGGCAGAATATATTGCCCCTGTATCCACTTCAATGTATACTGGGGTCCCCTCCACTTCAAAAGTTAACCTGAGCTCGAGGAGAGGATCTGAGCCCCGACTTTCTTAGTAATCCTACAGAGTCAGAATGTCCAGCTGGCCTGGCTGTCTCTTTCTAGGGCACTCTTTAGCCCAGTGTCCTTTTTTTTAGAGTAGGCACATTGAATTGAGGCCAGGGGTGGCCTCTAGTGTGGTCCCCGGTGTCCCTTCCTGTCTCCATGTTTCTTAATTTCTGGTCTATTTGTTGTTGTGACCAGGACCTTAGTCAATGCCTTAGTCTGTGTTTTGTTTCTTTTATCCTCCCTTTGCTCCATACTCTTCCTCAGTTTCTCTCTTAGTATACCTTCTTGGCTTCTCTGACTAAACCTCTCAAAGTCATATCTTGTAATCCATCTAAGCATTGTAACTGTCTTTTAATATCCAGAACAGCTTGCCCAATTAAGGCCACCATGACAGATGCCTTTTGATTCTCTGCCTGAGGATCGAAAGGAGTAAATCTCTTATATGCCTCCATAATTCCCTGTAGGAACATGGAGGGACATTCATCAGTCCCTTGAATAATCTCTCTTACCTTGGCCAAAATAGTTGATCGCCTAGCGGCCACTAAGATACCCACTATTAGAGCCCAGCAATAAGAGGAAGGATGCTCATTACCTTCACAGGTTTTGGGGTCCCAGTTGGATCTGTGCAAGGGAAAGGCGGCTTTGCATATGTTGGGAAGTTTTGTCGGTCACCCATCTGGTCCGAGAATATTTTTTTCTAGAATACAGGAAGATTCTCTTTTGTTCCTCTGTCATGAAGAGAGTCCCTAGGAGTTGTTGGCAGTCATCCCAAGTAGGCTGGTGTGAAAACATCAATGATTCAACCACACCTGAGACCCAGGTGGGGTCCTCGGTAAAAGGGGGATTGTTATTTTTCCAGTAATTTAGGTCTGAAGAGGAGAAAGGTAAAAACTGGTAGGCTTGCATTTTTCCCCCATGGTTGTCATCAATCATTGTTCCTTAGAAATGGAGAGGGAGCATCACGGGAGTTCCAGGGATTTCAATCATTCAACGCCTGCAAATTCCTTTAGCCGGGCCAGCATCCTCCAGGGGAGGAGGGGGTGTGTTTGCTGCAGGGGAGTTATTTGGAGTGCGCTGGGCTCGCTTAACTTCCTCCAATGGCGGACAGGCTGAGTCAGCAGCAGGGGAATTACTTAGAGGGTGTTGGGGGTTGGGGGACGAGGGCAGGGAATAAGTAGTAGGACGAGAGTCCAATAGAGTCAAATCTTGTGACTCAGGGAGAACAGAGGTTGAAGGAGGAGGAGGAGCAGAAGGTTTGAGAGAGCATGAGGGAAGGAGTAGGAGTGGGGGCAGGGGCAAGGAAAAGCTTCACACATGGAGGAGGAGAATTGCAGATGTCCTGAAAAGTTAAGATATATGTCTCTTGATCCTGATGTCTATGTGGCGCTGGCTGAAAGTCAATATCTCTGACTTTTTAAATTAGTGGGAAGTAGAAAGATCCTTCTAGGGGCTATCTGAATCCAAAGGTGGGCCATTCTGAGGCACAGAGAGTCTGCCAGGTCCAGCGTTTTACTGAAAAAGAGAGATTCTGAGCCCTTAAGCGGACTTTGTTGCAATGATCAAGGGTCAGAGAAAGAGGCATTGAAGTGCTCTATCCCATTATGAAAGACAAACAATCAGTAAAAGCAATGACACACGACACAGACAAGACAATACAATAAAGACAGGCAATGGACGTCCAACACTGAGACCAGGACTGAGTAGCCGGCAAAACCTGATGGGCTGGATATGCCGAATCTGAAACAAAATATCACTGAGTCGAGGAGACTATTGTTCCTCGATTTCCCGAGTTCTCTGGGGAGTCCCCCAGTGACGTGGCCTGTGGCTCTATGACATGTCTGTCAGCCATCGTCGGAGAGAGCTCACACTCTTCATCAACAGCCATTTTGCCAAGCCCTAACCTGAAACCTGAAACCAGAAAGAGGCGCCTTACATACCCCGAGAGGAGCCCGTTGGGGTCTATCATCTGCCGCTGCTGGATCTCGGTGGAACCTCCATATGTAAAGGTCGGGCGAGCGTCCGGGGAAGAAACCACCAAGAGACTGTCTCATGCAAAAGCAAAGGGTTTATTATGGGTCCAGCATGCTGGGGCTCAGAGTTCACTTGAATAGAGCAGAGAGCCCTGAGAACAGCTTAAGCAGAGCTTATATACTTTCCTTTGAGAGGGCAGGGCAGGATGTTTATTGATGGGTCCGGGCGAGTGAGCTGTTTGTGGGCAACTGGGTGAGGAAGTACTTTCTGCAGTTTGGCAGTTGAGGACAGAACATTCTGGGAACAAGATTAGCAAACAGTTCTCAAGATTTCAACAGTGTTTTATTAAGCATACAGAAAACAGGAAGTGATAAGTACCTATTATATTAACCTTTCACTACCGACTACACTTTGCCAGATTTCCTAATGTCTCTATTGATATCTGCTTTCCTACATAATTTCCCCAGTTCATCATTGTGACTGACTCTTCACATGTGGTGACATTTACATTCACTCTATACCCAAAACCCTATAGCTAAAGAACTTTTGGTCCAAATCCTATGCTCACTCTCCTTTCTAAACCTACCGACTATCTTCCTAATCCTACTGATTATCCCTTTTTGACTGGAAGTTCTCTTTGACAATCAATCATCCAAAATACACGGAACTTTGCCATTGTATATTGATGTATCTGAGACATCTGTGCAGAAAATAAATCAAAGCTCAGTATCACAATCAAGGTCCCAATGCTCTTCTGGGCTTCAAATCTTAAATAGATTTCTGTTTTCATACTTATGTTTCACCTATATATTCTTGTAAATATCGCAGGTTTCCAATACCATTATTCATCCAGCAGAATGATTCCTAATGCAAATTGAACCTGTTATTAACCCTAACCATACACTGTTCCCTCAATATAACTTTACAGAAGAGCAGGGACAGAGTAGGTCTTACAATACAGGAATGTAGGGGAACTTCCTATTGCTAAGAAACTCAAAGGTACATGCAAAAATGATCCCTGGAGAAGTTGCAGGCAGCTATGAAGGAACTGAGTGAGCAAAAGTCATCTTCTCTTGCAAACAACCTGGTCAGGATGAAGGGATATGTCTGAATCAGCCTCTCTCTTCTTAATGTAGAGAAGAAGAACCAAACTAGGCTGTGTGGAGAGCTGTTCCCGGTTGCCTATGGTTAATATACCATTCAAACTTGTGAAACTGTAACAGGAAGTAGGGGCAGCGTTCATTTCAGGGGACCCTTGGAAGCAACTGTTAGGACAAAGTGGTTGCAAATGGTGTGAGCTCATTCAGTTCCTGAAGGAAGTGACCTCAGACCTCACCTCACATCCTTGGTGATAGAACTCTCTGAATTTGGGATCAAGGAATCCAGGCACCCAAATCCCATTCCAGTCCCAGTAGCAGTGGTCTCACTTCTTTGGATTTACCAAGGACAGAATCAGTCTTTGTTGGTACCTACTGATATGAGGATTGCCAAAAGCCAGGAAAGCTCTGAAGAGTAGCCTTTCCTGAGAAAGCAGGTAGTGGATCACCGCTGCCTCCTGACAACTTTACAGAGTTGGCCAAGGAAACCAGATCTGAAACAGGACAGGCAATTTCGGGGGAACATAGTTTGGCCCAGTAGTCAGAGGACACTCCAGATAGTCAGAGACCTACTTGGGGGAAGAAGGTGCTTTGTGGGTGTGGGTGTGTGTTTGTGCTTTTGTCTCATGTTCTCGGAATAGGTAGGAATGGCGGTTTGTTTGGTTTGGAGTGAACTGTTTCTAATAAGTGATTTGATAAAGCAAGTGTTTCTATGTCTGTGTATCCCATTGTGTCCGTGGTTGTAGACATTAGAAAAGAGAATGCATGAATGGATGTGTCCTGTCTGGTAGAAAGCTTCCCAGCATTCATCCAGCCGAATATATGAATGCACTGCGGCTTCCCTTATCGATGGGCAACACCTGCTATTTTCCTAAGTTCTGGTTTTATTTTTGAATTCTGGCCACTCTCCAGAATAGGCTCATGGTTTTGTGTCCAAGAGAAGTACCACCTTCAAGCTCTGTGACATGGCCATGTACTGGATAGCTGAAGGGAATGGCGAGCAACTAAGTAAACTCAGATATCAGTGTGACCAGTAAAGTCTCAGTGGAAAAACCGTGCTTTGGGCCTTTTGCTTACCTTTTGTTCTATTCCCCTGTATGTCAGGAATTTCTTTGCCTCAGGCCACACCTTCATGAAGCCGGAACAAAACACTTTTCAAATGGAAATGAATGGGCCTCACCTGTGGCTCTTTGCCTAATTGCTTTAGAAAGGGGTGTGTCTGAATCAGCCTCTTGGCCCTGTGTGAGGCTGTGGCTTAGATTCTTAGCACCTGATTGATATAAAGAAAGATCCCATGTGTGAATGCAAAACCAAAATGCCCAAAAGAGGAGTCATTGAGGATAAAGTCTGTTGCCTTCCACCGTAAGGTTCCTGAACTCCATCAAGTGAGAATAGGGATCCTTTGGGTCAAATGATTTCTTCAAAGCCCTGCACATGCTAGCCCAGTGGTGTTTGTGTATTCTTATGACTCCAATTCACATAAAGATTCTAAACCCCACTGTCAGTAGGCCTCAAATTGGAGAAGCAGAGCAGTATTACAGCAGGCCTATTTGATCACTCCTGGGTTACAGGAAGGGTGTCCAGTCCACCCTGACATTAGGAAAATAAGGGGCAAGGAAGCCTATTTTGGACACTGTCTTGGGCTGTGTCCTTCATGGAAACTTCCAGCCAGAGGTTAAGATGAGTGTCTATATGCAATAAGATGAGGGTCATGTGGGAATGTTTTGGTTTAATTTTGGTCATTTGTGTTGGGGTTGGAAGAGATGAGTAGGTCAACCAGGACTTGAAATCTGGTGTGATTCCCCTTAGAGACTGAGTTATGGAACTGAACTCAGAGAAGTATTGGCATGAATTGTGTTGAGTTTTTAGGAGGCCACACATGAGACTCGCTCTTGGAAACTGAGACCTAGGCCCAGGCTGGCTTTCCACAGAGCACTGGGAATCTCACCCAGGATATCACAAGATTTTATTCTGAAAGACTTGGCAGCCATAGTCAAAACACACATGGACCTTACATTGTAGACCTCAATGGGCCTGGCTTCATGTGACCTTTTGGCGACTCTTTGGGAAGAATTGCCTTTGAGTGTCCTCCAGAGATTTCATTGAAATGAGCTTCCTCACAATTTAATGATTCCTAAATGAATTGAAACCCACAGTGCCTCCAACTTCCACCTTAAAAAATGGCTAGATAAATACCATAAAATTTTTGAAATTCCTATGACCAGGTGGCACTGGAGAACCTTTGTATGCCCTATTGCTGATTATGAGTGCCTTTATTGACTGAGTTTCATTAAAATGGTGTAGAACAGAGATGCCAGTAAGTTGGATACTCCTCAATTGTAGGCGCAAGCTTTGGTGTGCAGGTTTGTGATAAAACATCCGTGGTGGGGCCATGTGGATCTGCCATTGCTTCCAAATGGCATGTGACTGACGTGATGCAGCCAGGAAACCCTTATATGTAAAGGCATATTGGTATATGGAGAATTTTTAGGGCAATGTTCATAATCAAGTTGCTATGGACAAGGGGACAATCTATGTGGGCTAGAAGCCTGGTTGGTGCATTCTCCTGCAGACCATGACCCACTACACATTACAGAACTCCCTTCAGCACTGTGTCCCAGTTCAACTCCTTGTATTTCGTGTAGAAAATACCAATCTCCCAGTGTAGCAGCAAGAAACACCACGAAAAGTGGAGAATGACCAAATGCCTTCACAGTCCACACGGGGAGACTCTTAGACCCCAGTGGTCACAGTTTACTTACAAAGAGAGAATTCAGTACTGCAGCCTAGTGTTCATTGGAAAATAAGAAACCACGTCCTCCAGGTCACATAGATGTAGACCCAGCTCTGATGGTCTCACTAGAAAGAAAGCTAAAGCTCCTGACAACAACATATATTTTGAGTTCCCAACCTCAGAGGCAGTTTCTCAAGAAGTCTTTAGGCCAGAAGAGCTACAAGTATGTGGAGTGTTTACCTTGTCCCTTACATTTGGAAACTCCTCTACCACATCCAAGGTTGTGAACTCCTTTGAATTTTCCATTCCAGATATATATTCACAGATTTTCCAACTCTTCTCCTCTAATTGCGTCTTATTTGGGGAGAAGGTAATGTGAAGCCATTGTTCTGGATGAGAGTGGGAAATTTATTGTGTAGCCCATATTTGCATGCACATTGGATTCATTTTCCTTTTTTCCATTCAAAATACTGAATCCCTGACACTAACCCATACCCTACTAGACTCTGACTACTAATCCTACTATGATGGAGAATAATAACACAAACAGAATAGAAATACAAGCCGTTCAGAGGAAGCATGGTGTATAGTTGGAATTGCCTTTTGCATGATAAAGGGTAGGTGTTATATATCTAGTCCATTTTTCATTGAAATAGTTCTCTATGTGTTTTTTTCCTTTAATTTTTATTGTTGGTTGTTCAAAACTTTACCTTTTGCTTGACATATCATATTTCATACTTTGATTCAAGTGGGTTATGAACTCCCATTTTTACCCCATATACAGGTTTCAGCATCACATCTGTTACACATCCACTGTTGTACGTATTGCAATAGTAGTGTCTGTTGTAGTCTGCTGTCTTTCCTATCCTCTACTATCCCCCATCCCCTCCCCTCCCATGTTCTCTCTCTACTCCATCTACTGTAATTCATTTCTCCCCCTTGGTTTTTTCCCCCCTTCCCCATCACTTCCTCTTGTATGTAATTTTGTATAACCATGAGGGTCTCCTTCCATTTCCATGCAATTTTCCTTCTCTTTCCTTTTCTCTTCCACCTCTCACCCCCGTTTAATGTTAATTTTCTTCTCATGCTCTTCCTCCCAACTCTGTTCTTAGTTACTCTCCTTATATCAAATAAAACTATTGGCATTTGTTTTTTTTTAGGGATTGGCTAGCTTCACTTAGCATAATCTGTTCTAATGCCATCTATTTCCCGGCAAACTCTATGATTTTGACATTTTTTAATGCAGAGTATTACTCCATTGTGTATAAATGCCACATTTTTTTTCCTTCGTCTATTGAAGGGCATCTAGGTTGGTTCCACACTCTTGCTATTTTGAATTGTGCTGCTATGAACATCAATGTAGCAGTGTCAATGCAGCATGCACTTTTTAGGTCTTAGGGAATACACTGAGAAGGGGAATAGCTGGGTCAAATGGTGGTTCCATTCCTAGCTTCCAAGAAATCTCCATACTTCTTTCAAATTGGCTGCACCAATTTGCAGTCCCACCAGCAATGTACAGGTGTACCCTTTTCCCCACATCGTCACCAGCACTTGTTGTTTGACTTCATAATGGCTGCCAATCATACTGGAGTGAGATGGTATCTTAGGGTGGGTTTGTTTTCCATTTTTCTGACTGCAAGAGATGGTGAGCATTTTTTCATGTACTTATTGATTGATTGTATGTCCTCATCTGAGAAGTGTCTGTTCAGGTCCTTGGACCATTTGTTGATTGGGTTATTCGTTTTCTTATTGTTTAATTTTTTGAGTTCTTTGTATACTCTGGATATTAGGGCTCTACCTGAAGTGTGAGGAGTAAAGATTTGTTCCCAGAATTTAGGCTCCCTATTTACCTCTCTTATTGTTTCTTTTGCTGAGAAAAAACTTTTTGCTTTGAGTAAGTCCCATGTGTTGATTCTAGTTATTAACTCTTGTTATTAACTCTTGTGCTATGGATGTCCTATTGAGGAATTAGGAGCCCAACCCCACAGTAGGTAGATCATAGCCAACTTTTTCTTGTATCAGATGCAGTGTGTCTGATTTGATATCAAGCTCCTTGATCCATTTTGAGTTAACTTTTGTGCATGACGAGAGAAATGGATTCAGTTTCATTTTGTTGCATATGAATTTCCAGTTTTCCCAGAACCATTTGTTGAAGATGCTATCCTTCCTCCATTGCATGCTTTTAGACCCGATTGACATTGCATTTAACATATAGAGAATTTTGGTTATATTGCCATTTTGATGATGTTAGTTCTGCCTATCCATGAACATAGTATATTTTTCCATCTTCTAAGATCTTCTTCTATTTCTCTCTTTAGGGTTCTGTAGTTTTCATTTTATAAGTCTTTCACCTCTTTTGTTAGGTTGATTCCCAAGTATTTTTTTTTTGTGTGTGTGTGTGTGTGGATATTTTGAATGGAATGGTTGTCCTCATTTCTATTTCAGAGGATTTGTTGCTGATATACAGGAATGCCTTTGATTTATGCGTATTGATTTTATATCCTGCCAGTTTGGTGAATTCATTTATTAGCTCTAATAGTTTCTTTGTATACCTTTTTGGGTCTGCTAAGTATAGAATCATGTCATCTTCAAATAGTGATAATTTACGTTCTTCTTTTCCTATTTTTATGCCTTTGATTTCTTTAATCTCTCTAATTGCTCTGGCCAGTGTTTCGAGAACTATGTTGAACAGAAGTAGTGAGAGAGGGCATCCCTATCTTCTTCCAGATTTTAGAGGGAATGCCTTCAATTTTTCTCCATTCAGAATGATGCTAGCCTGAGGCTTAGCATAGATTGCTTTTACATTATTGAGGTATGTTCCTGTTATCCCTAGTTTTTCCAGAGTTTTGAACATAAAGGGATGCTGTACATTGTCGAATGCTTTTTCTGCATCTATCGAGATGATCAAATGGTTCTTATTTTTAAGTCTATTGATGTGATGAATAACATTTATTGATTTCTGTATATTGAACCAGCCTTGCATCCCAGGGATGAATTCTACTTGATCATGGTGCACAATTTTTTTAATATGTTTTTGTATCCGATTCGCCACAATTTTATTGAGGATTTTTGCATTTTTCCTGAAATAGCTTGAAAAGTATTGGTATTAGTTCCTCTTTAAAGGTTTTGTAAAACTCTGCTGTATACCCATCCGGTCCTGGGCTTTTCTTAGTTGGTAGTCTTTTGATGGTTTATTCTATTTCCTCAATTGTTATGGGTCTGTTTAGGTTGCCTATATCCTCCTGACTCAATCTGGGCAGATTATATGACTTGAGAAATTTATCGATGCCTTCACTATCTTCTATTTTATTGAAGAATAAGAATTCAAAATAATTTCGGATTATCTTCTGTATTTCTGAACTATCTGTTGTGATACTGAATTCTCCCTCTTCTTTTCTTTGTTAGCTTGGCTAAGGGTCGGTCGATTTTATTTATTTTTTCAAAGAACCATCTTTTAGTTTTGTCAATTTTTTCAATTGTTTCTTTGTTTCGATTTCATTAATTTCAGCTCTGATTTTAATTATTTCTTGGCTTCTACTTCTTTTGCTGTTGTTTTGCTCTTCTTTTTCTTGGATTCTGAGATGAAGTATGAAGTATGAGATCATTTATTTGTCTTTTTTTTTTCCTTTTTTTAAGGAATGAAATCCAAGCAATGAATTTTGTTCTTAGAACTGCTTTCAATGTGTCCCATAGATTCTGATATGTAATGTCTGTGTTTTCATTTATCTCTAAGAATTTTTTAATTTCCTCCTTGGTGTCTTCTATAACCCATTGATCATTCAGTAACCTATTTTTCATTCTCCATGTGATACATGATTTTTCCTTCTTTCTTTCATTGTTGATTTTCAGTTTCATTTCCTTATGATCAGATAAGATGCCTGGTATTATATCTACTCCTTTATATTGTCTAAGAGTAGCTCTGTGACATAATATATGATTTATTTTTTGAGAAGTATCCATGTGCTGCTGAGAAAAAAGTGTAACTACTTGATGTTGGGTGGTATATTCTATATATATATATCATATGTCTGG
This sequence comes from Callospermophilus lateralis, assembly GCF_048772815.1. Classification (NCBI taxonomy): domain Eukaryota; kingdom Metazoa; phylum Chordata; class Mammalia; order Rodentia; family Sciuridae; genus Callospermophilus; species Callospermophilus lateralis. The sequence goes on from NW_027516347.1 coordinate 45,250, forward strand.
GTTATTAATTGTGTTATTGAGTTCTATAGTTTCATTATTCAACTTTTGTTTGGAAGATCAGTCCATTAGTGAGAGAGGTGTGTTTGAGTCTCCCATGAGTATTGTATATTGGTTTATTAGAATCTTGAACTTGAGAAGAATTTGTTTGATGAACATAGCTGCACCAATGTTTGGGGCATATATATTTATGATTGTTATGTCTTGTTGGTGTATGGTTTCCTTGAGCAGTATGTAGTGTCCCTCTTTATCCCTTTTGATTAACTTTGGCTTGAAATCTATTTTATTTGATATGAGTATGGACACTTCTGCTTGTTTCCGAAGTCCATATGAGTGATATGATTTTTCCCAACTTTTCACCTTCAGTCTATGCATATCTTTTCCTAACAAATGCGTCTCCAGTAGGCAGCATATTGTTGGGTCTTGTTTTATGACCCATTCTACTAGCCTGTGTCTCTTAATTGGTGAGTTTAAGCCATTAACATTTAGGGTTATTATTGAGATATGGGTTGTTCTTCCAGCCATATTTGTATATTTATGTTACTAAACATGGTTTGTTTTCCTCCTTGATTATTTTCCCCCCTTTACTCCTCTACCTCCCACTGTTGGTTTTAATTGTTATTTTCCATTTCCCCTTCCTGTGATGTTTTGCCAAGGATGTTTTTAAGAAATCGTTTTCTAGCTGCAAATTCTTTTAACTTTTGTTTATCGTGGAAAGTTTTAATTTCATCTTCTATCCTGAAGCTTAATTTCGCTGGATACACAATTCTTGGTTGGAACCCATTTTCTTTCAGTGTTTGAAAAATGTTATTGCAGGATCTTCTAGCTTTCAGAATCTGTGTTGAAAGATCAGCTGTTATCCTGAATGGTTTACCACTAAATGTAATCTGCTTCCTTTATCTTGTAGCTTTTAAAATTCTCTCCTTTTTCCGTATGTTGGGCATCTTCATTATAATATGTCTAGGTGTGGATCTCTTATGATTTTGCACATTTGGCATCCTGTAAGCTTCTAGGATTTGCGATTCTGTCTCATTCTACAAGTCTGGGAAGTTTTCTCCTATATTTCATTGAATATATTGCTAATTCCTTTTGTTTGGACCTCTATACCTTCCTGTATCCCAATGACTCTTAAGTTTGGTCTTTTTATGTTATCCCATATTTCTTGGATGTTCTGCTCATGGTTTCTTAAAAGTCTTGCTGAGCTGTCTGTGTTCTTTTCAAGTTGAAATAATTTGTCTTCATTGTCTGATGTTCTATCTTCTAAGTGTTCTACTCTGCTGGTAGTATTCTCAATTGAGTTTTTAAGTTGGTTTATTGATTCCTGCATTCCTAGGATTTCTGTTTGTTTGATTTTATAATCTTTATCTCCCTGTATAGTTGATCTTATGCTTCTTGGATTTTTTTTATGTAATTCATTATCAAGGTGATCTTTCATTGTCTGATTTTGCTCTCTAATGTCTTCCTTGAGACTCCAGATCATCTGAAGCATGTATATCCTGAGTTCTTTATCTGACATTCCATCTGCTGCAGATATTACCTCTTCTAACGTGGACTTTACCTGCATTGCTTATGGTCCTTTCTTTCCTTGTCTTTTCATACTGTTCATATTTCTTTCTGCTTGGTGAAACTGTTGTGTTATTGAATTTTTCCCCTATATATTTATATTGCTCTTGTATAGTTTCAAAGTCTCCCTCGCAGGCACGGGTGGTGGCTCTGCCCCTCCTACAATTGGGACAATGTGCCTACCACACCAGCAGGCTGCTGGGCCTGTTCTGTAAGTCGGTAGCTGGTCCGCCTACCTTGAAGGTGCGAGCAGCAGCTCTGCCCCTCTGCAGGCACTGGGCCTGTTCTGCCAGTGGGTCGCAAGTCGGGCTACTTTGCAGGCGTGGGCGGCAGCTTTGACCATCCGTGGGCCACTGGGTCTGTTTTGTCTGTCCCTTGCAGGTCTGTCTACCTTGCAGGCGCCTGTGGCTGCTCCGCCCCTCCCCCAACCGGGACGATGTGTATACCATGCTGGCGGGCCATAGGCCTGGTCTGTCGGTGGTTGCAGGTCCACCTACCTTGCAGGCGCAGAGGGCGTCTCTGCCCCTCCGCAGATTGCTGGGCCTGTCCTGCTGTGGGTCACAGGTCTGCCTACCTTGCAGGCCCGGCGGCATTGCCCCTCCCCCAACCAGGGCGATGTGTTTTCCACGGTGGCGGGCCACTGGTCCTGTTCAGCCGGTGGGTCGCAGGTCCGCCTACCTTGAAGGAGCGATTGGCAGATCTGCCCCTCCCTCTCTCAATGTGTTTTTAAAGTTGACAAATATGTGAATTCCTGTCTCCCTTTCTCTGTAGCATATTCAGCACATGTATTTTTATATGCACATATAGAATCCTACCTGGTATCACACGTACATTTTTGTGAGGTTGCTGACTTGGCAGATACAAATTATGAGAAGAGATCACTCCTCCTAAACGATGTTGTAACTGAAAATTTAAGCTATGGGTGAGCTTCCTAGTTAAACAATATTACACATAAATCCACGCTCAGTAAAATGAAGATTTTTGGATCTGTGGATGATATATATTTCATGAAGAATTTCAATTGGCATATATATTGCTACTTTTTAATGTCTGTTTTGTGTGTGTGTGTGTGTGTGTATACACACTCTTGTATATATATATATATATATATATATATATATATATATATATATATGCACACTCTCCATATATTTCAAAATGTGAAATAGATGTGTCTTATGTACAGTCCCAAAATTCATTCATGTTCATGTATGTGCAATTATAATCAAATTTTCACAAGATTATTCTCAGAAATATTCATCCACCTGAAATACATATTTGTTTCTTAGGACTGAAAACTAAATTCAGTGAATGGTGCATTCAAATCCTAATATTTCTACATTAACTGACTCAGTTTAACATCAATGCAAGAAGATTCCTATGGGACATGATGTTTATTTTGACGTTCATTTTTACTCAACACTGGTACATTACTATTCCTTCAGTTAATGCACATCAGAGGATATGTATTTCATCTACAATTTCACAAATTTATACGCATTTGTTTCACTTTCAGTCACTTCCTGCTTCAGAACACATGTATTTCTCCAGGTTTCTTGACTGGTCTTTTTATGAGACTTTTTTCCAAAAAAAAATTTTCAATTTCCATAATCAATTTGAAGCAAAACTCACACACTCTTCATGATAAACCATAATCCTCATATTACCATTAGATGTAAAACGGGTTGGAATGAATGGTTGTATATCAATATAAGATTTCCTGTATATTTTCACATTTCAATTCAATCCATTATTTGAAGTTGGAACCAGTTATATTATTTATTCACAGTATGGTCTATACATGCATATTCTCCATATTCAAAGACAAAGAGTACACCTGTTTGTACCCCGAATACTAATTTATACATCTTCAAAATATTGCTCCCAGAAATGGTGGAAGAAATACTCAGGTCACCTTATCTACATATACATTGTATCACAGTAATATTCTGGACACAAAAAGCAAAAGTCACACTTATGATTGTACCAAAGCCTAAATGGAAACTGAACATGGATTCCTAAAAACATCCAGGTCCACTTTGCCTAATAGTCTCAAATATCAATCCTATTGGTGACTACGTATTTGTTTCTTCCTAAAATTATATATTCAACCTAAATGCAGTTAATAATGTCTAATCCTATCACTCACTCTATACTTTGCCTGATTTCCTAATGTCTCTATTGATGTCTGTTTTCCTAAATATTTTCCCCAGTTCACCATGTGAGTGACTCTTCACATGTGATGATATTTACTTTCACTCTCTAAGCGAAACCCTATTGATAAAGAATTTTTGGTCCAAATCCTGTACTCACTCTTCTTCTGAAAGCTACTGACTATCTTCCTAATCTTACTGAGTTTCCCTGTTTGAGTGGAAGTTCTCTTTTCCATTCAATCATCCAAGGTACAAGGTCCTATGCCATTGATTATCGATTTATCTGAGACATATATGCGGAACATAATTCAAAGCTAAGTATCACTATCAACAGCTCAATGCCCTTCTGAGCTTCAAATCTTACCTAGATTTCTGTTTTCATACTTATATTTTATGTCTATGTTTTAATAAATATCACAGGTTCCCAATACCATTATTCATCCAGCAGAATGATTCCTAACCCAAATCAAACATGTTATTAAACCCTAAACATACACTGTTCCCACAATCTCACTTAACAAAAGACCAGGGACAGTGTTGGTCTTACAATACAGGAATGTAGGGGATATTCCATATGCTGAAAAACTCAAACGTCCATGCAGATGTGATCCCTGGAGAAGATATAGGCAGCTATGAAGGACTTTAAAGAGCAAAACTCATCTTCCATTGCAAACAACCTGGTCAGGATGAAGGGTTGTATCTTAATGAGCCTCTCTGTTCTCAATGTAGAGAAAATGGACCAAACCAGGCCTGTGTGGAGAGCTGTTCCTGGGTGCCTATGGTTGATTCACCATTCTAACTTGTGAAAGTGTCACAGGAAGTAGGGGCAGCCTCTACCTCATGGGACCCTTGGAAGCAACTGTTAGGACAAAGTGATTGCCAAGGCAGTGTCCTCATTCACTACCTGAAGTAAGTGATCTCACCTCTCTTCCTTGGTGATGGAACTCTCTGAACTTGTGTGCAGAAGCCAGGCAACCAGAGCCAGTCCCAGTCCCAGTCCCATTGAGGTCACTTGTTTGGATTTACCAAGGACAGAATCAGTGTTTCCTGGAACCTACTGATGTGAGGATGGCCAAATGCCAGGAGAGCTTTGTAGAGGGGCCTTTCCTGAGAAAAAGGTACTTTCCCATTTCTGGCTCCTGACAACGTCACAGATTTGGCCAAGGAGACCATATCTGAGACACGACAGGCCATTTGGGGGTACATAGTATGGCCTACCAGTCAGATGACACTCAGGATAGTCACAGAATTACTTGGGGGAAGGAGGTGTCTTTGTGGGTGTGGGAGTGAGTTTGTGGTTTTTTCTCATGTTCTGAGAATAAGTAGGAAAGGCAGTTTGTTGGGTTTGGAGTGGACTGTGTCTAGTAATTCCTTTGACAATGTGAGTGTTTCTATGTCTGTGTAACTCTCTGTGTCCGTGGTTGTATTCATTAGAAAAGAGAATTCATCTATGGATGTGTCCTGTCTAGTAGAAATAATTCCAGCATTTATCCTGCCTAATTTATGAATGGACTGTGACTTGCCTTATCAATGGGCAACACGTACTATCTTCCTAAGTTCCTGTTTTCTTTCTGAATCTGGCCACTCTCCAGAGTAGGCTCATGGTTTTTTGTCCAAGTTATGTACCACCTCCAACCTCTGTGACATGGCCATGTATTCTATAGCTGAAAGGAAAGGGAGCATCTCAGAAAACTCAGATATCAGTGTGACAAGGAAAGTCTCAGTGGAGAAAACCAGCTTTGGGCCTTTTGCTTCCCTATTCCTCTGTTGCCCTGAATGTCAGGAAGGTCTTTGCCTCAGGCCACCCCTTTGTGAATCCTGAAGAAAACAGTTTTCAAATGGAAATGAATGGGCATCACCTGTGGCTGTTTGCTAAAATCCTTTGAGAGATATGTGTGTGAATCAGCCTCTTGGCCGTGTGTGAGGCTGTGTCTTAGATATTCAGCGCCTAATGGATCTTAAGAAAGATCCCATGTGTTCATCCAAAACCAAAATGTCTAAAAAATCAGTCATTGTAGATGAGGTTTATTGCCTTTCTCTGTTAGGTTCCTGACCTCCAACAAGTGAATTTTTGGATCCTTTAAATTAATCGAGTTCTTCAAAGCCCTGCAGAGGCTAGCCCATATGTGCTTGGGTTTTCTAATGAATCCAAATCACATAAAGAATCTATACATGACAGTCAGTAGGCCTCAAATTGGAGAAGCAGAGCAGTATTAGTGGCAGGCCTATTAAATCACTCCTTGTTTACAGGAAGGGTGTCCAGGTCACACTGACTTTAGGCAAATGAGGGCAAGGGAGATTATTTCAGACTCTGTCTTGTGCTTTACCCCTCATGGAAACCTCCAGCCAGAGGTAATGATGAGTGTCTATATGGAAGAAGATGAGGGCAATGTGGGAGTGTTTTGGATTTAATTGTGGTCATTTATTTGGCTGTTGGAAGATAAGACTGGGTCCACCTGGGCTTTAACTCGGGTTTGATTCACCTTAGAGACTGAGTTCTGGAACTGACCTCAGAGAAGTATTCACATGAATTGTGTTGGGATTTTAGGAGGCCACGCATTAGACTTGCCCTTGGAAACTGAAATCTAAACCCAGGGTGGCTTTCCACAAAGCACTGAGAATGTCAGCCAGGATATACCCGGATTTTATTCTGAAAGACTTGGCAGGCATATTTGAGAGTCAAAACACCCATGGACCTCACATTGTAGACCTCAATGGGCCTGGCCTCATGTGACCTTTAGGCCACTCTTTGGGAAGCATTGCCTGTGAGAGTTCTCCAGATCTTTCATTGAAATGAGCTTCCAAAACATTTAATGGTTCATGAATGAATTGAAACCCACTGTGGCTCCAAATTCCTCTTTGAAAAATGGCTAGATAAATACCATGAAATTTTTTAAATTCCCATGACCAGGTGGCACTGGAGAACAGTTAGATCCCCTGATGCTCATCATGAGTGTACCAGACTGGGCCTTGATTTACTGGGTTTCATGAAAATGGCATAGAACAAAGATGCCAGTAAGTTGGAACCTTCTGAGTAGTGCGCCTTGAGCAGTTGTGGGCAGGTGTGTGACAAAACATCTGTGGTGGGGCCATGTGGATCTGCCATTGGCTTCCAAATAGCATGTGATTGACTTGCAGCAGCCAGCAGACCCATTTATGTAAAGGCACCTTGTTATATAGAGAGGTTTCAGGGCAATGTTCAGAATTGGGTTGCAATGGAAAAGGGGGCAATGTAGCAAGCAATGAGTGATAGAAGCCTGGATGGTGCATTCTCCTGCAGACTCTAACCCACCACAAGTGACAGAACTCCCTGCAGCACTGTGTCCCAGTTGAACTCCTTGTATTTTGTAAAGCAAATATCAAACTCACTGTGCAGCAGCAAGAAACACCACGAAAAGTGGAGGATGACCAAATGTCTTCACAGCGACACGGGGAGACACTAAGCCCCCAGTGGCCACAGTTTACCTACAAAGAGAGAATTCAGCACTGCTGCCCCATGTTCATTGGAAAATAAGAAAACATGTCGTCCAGGTCACATACATGCAGACCCATCTTTGATGGTCTCACTAGAAAGAAAGCTAAAACTTCTGACAACAACTTATATTTCAAGTGCCCAATCTCACATGCAGTTTCTCAAACAGTCTTTAGGCCAGAAGAGCTCCATGTTGGTGTTGGGTTTACCATGTCCCTTGCTTTTGGAAACTCCTCTACCATCTCGAAGTTTGTGAACTCCTGAGCATTTTCCATTCCAGACATGTATTCACAAATTTTCTAACTCTTCTCCTCTAATTGTGTCTTCCTTGGAGCGAAGGTAATGTCAAGGCATTGTTCTGGATCAGAGTGGGAAGTTTTGGGTTGCACATATTTGCACACACATTTGATACAATTTCCAATTTTCCATTCAAAATACAGAATCCCTGACACTATCCCATACCCTACTTGACTCTGGCTACTAATCCTAATATGATGGAGAAAAATAACACAAACAGAATATAAATACAAGCAGTTCAAAGGAGGCATGATGTATATTTGGACTTGCCTTTTACATGATAAAGTTTATGTGTTATAAATCTAGTCAATTTTTATTTAAATAGTTCTCCATGTGTTTTTAAAGTTCAAAATATGTGTATTACTGACTCCCTTTCTTTGTAGCCTATTCAACATATGTATTTTTATATGCACATACCGAAAGCTACCTGGTATCACACCTACATTTTTGTGAGGTGGCTTCCTCAGCAAATACAAATTGTGAGAAGAGATCACTCCTCCTAAACGCTTTGGAACTGAATATTCAACCTATGGGTGAGCTTCCTAGTTGAACAAAATTATACATAAATCCATATTCTGTAAAATATATATTTTTGCATTTGTGGATGATATATATTTCATGATGGATTTCGATTGGCATATATTACTACATTTTAAAGTCTGTGTGTGTGTTTTGTGTGTGTGTGTGTGTGTGTGTGTGTGTATATATATATATATAGTCTCCATATTTTTCAAAATATGAAATATTTGTGTCTTATTTAGAGTCCCAAAATTCATTCATGTTCATGTATGTGGATTTATAATAAAATTTTCACAAGATTATTCTCAGAAATATTCATCCACCTGAAGTACATATTTGTTTCCTAGTACTGAAAACTAACTACAGTGATTGGTGCCTTCAAATCCTAATATTTCTACAGTAACTGAACTAGTTTAACATCAATGCATGTAGAATTCTATTGGACGTGTTGTGTATTTTGACGTTCGTTTTTATTCCACACTGGTACATTACTCTTTCTTAAGTTTATGGACATCATAGGACATATATTTCATCAACAATTTTGCAAATTTATAGGCATTTGTTTCACTTTCAATCGCTTCCTGCTTCAGAACACATGTATTCCTCCAGGTTTCTTGACTGGTCTTTTCATGAGACTTCTTTCCAAACAAATTATTTTCGATTTTCATAATCAATTTGAAGCAAAGTCACACACTTTTCATGATAAACCAAAATCCTCATATTTCCATTAGATGTATAATGGGTTGGAATGAATGATTGTATATTAATATAAGATTTCTTATTTGTTTTCAAATTTATTTCAATCTATTATTTCAAGTTGAAACCAGTTTTATTATTTATTCACAGTATGGTCTATTCATGCATTTCCTCTGTATTCATAGACACAGGGTGCACCTTTTTGTAGCCCCAATACAAATTTATACATCTTCAAAATATTGCTTCCAGAAATGGTGGAAGAAATACTCATGTCACCTGATCTACATATACATTTCATCACAGTAATATTCTAGACACAAAATTCAAAGGTCACACTTATGATTCTACCAAATCCTAAATAGAAAGTGAACATGGATTACTAAAAACATCCATGTCCAGGGTGCCTTATGCTCTCAAATGTCAATCCGATTGGTGACTACATATTTGTTTCTTCCTAAGATTATATGTTCAACCTCAACCCTGTTGAATATATCTAATCCTATCACCCACTTTATACTTTGCCTGATTTCCTAATGTCTCTATTGATATCTGCATTCCTACATATTTTCCCCACTTCATCATTGTTAGAGACACTTCACATGTGCTGTTATTGAAATTCACTCTCTAACCGAAACCCTATTGCTAAATAACTTTTGGTCCAAATCCTATACTCATTGTTATTCCGATACTTACCGACTATCTTCCTGATCCTACTGACTATCTCTGTTTGAGGGGATGTTCTCTTCTACATTCAATCATCCAAGGTACAAGTTCCTATGCCATTGTATATCAATTTATCTGAGATACCTGTGCAGAACGTAATTCAAGCTAAGTAATCCAATCAAGGACCCAATGACTTTCTGGACTTCAAATCTTACCTGGATTTCTGTTTTCATACTTATATTTCACCTATATATTCTTGTAAGTATTGCAGTTACCCAATACCATTATACATCCCGTAGAATGATTCCTAACCCAAATCGAACTGGTTATTAAGCATAACCATACACTGTTCCCTCAATATAACATTACAGAAGAGCTGGAACAGAGTTGGTCTTACAATGCAGGGATGGAGGGGATCTTCCACCTACTTAGAACCTCAATGGTCCATGCAGAAATTATCCCTGGAAAACATGTAGGCAGGTATGAAGGACCTGAGAGAGCAAAGGTCATCTTCCATGGCAAACAGCCTGGTCAGGATGAAGGGTTGTGTCTGAATCAGCCTCTCTCTTCTTAATGTAGAGAAGATGGACCAAACCAAGCCTGTGTGGAGAGCTGTTCCTGGGTGACTATGGTTGATATACCATTCTAACTTGTAAAAATGTCACAGGAATTGGGGCAGCATCCATCTCATGGGACCCTTGGAAGCAACTGTTAGGGCAAAGTAGTTGCCAAGGCAGTGACCTCATTCAGTTCCTGAAAAAAGTGACCTCACCTCACTTCCTTTGTAGTGGAACTCTCTTAACTTGGGAACCAGGAAGCTAGGCCCCCAGAGCCAGTGCCAGTCCCAGTTGGCACACTTGATTGGATTTACCAAGGACAGAGTCAGTCTTTATTGGTACCAACTGATGTGAGGATGGCCAAATGCCAGGAAAGCTATGAATACAGGTGTTTCCTGAGAAAGCAGGTAGTTGTTCTGGCAAAGACACCAAATCTGAGAAAGTACAGGCCATTTCGGGGGAACATGGTATGGCCCACCAGTCAGAGGAAACTCCAGATAATCAAAGACCTACTTCTGGGAAGGAGGTGCTTTGTGGGTGTGGGTGTGAGTTTGTGGTTTTTTCTCATGTTCTGAGAATAGGTAGGGATGGTGGATTGTTTGTTTTTGAGTGGATTGTTTCTAGAAAGTCGTTTGACATGGCGAGGGTTTCTAAAAGTGTATCCCACTGTGTCCGTGGTTGTTGACATTTGAAAAGAGAATTCATCAATGGAAGTGCCCTGTCTAGTAGAAACCTACCCAGCATTCAACCTGCGCAATTGATGAATGGACTGCAGCTTGCCTTATGAATGGACAACACCTACTATCTTCCTAAGCTCCAGTTTTCTTCCTGAATTCTGGCCACTCTCCGGAATAGTCTCATGGTTTGGTGTCCAAGATATGTACCGCCTCCAAGCTTTGTTACATGGCCATGTACTGGATAGCTGAAGGCAATGGGAGCATCTCAGAAAACTCAGATATCAGTGTGACCAGTAAAGTCTCAGTGGAGAAACCCTGCTTTGGGCCTTTTGCTAACCTATTATTCTGTAGACCTGAATGTCAGGAATTTCTTTGCCTCAGGGAACCCCTTTGTAAAGCCTGAAGAAAACAGTTTTCAAATGAAAATGAATGGGCATCACCTGTGGCTGTTTGCTTAATTGCTTCAAAAGGGATGTGTCTGAATCAGCCCCTTGGCCCTATGTGAGGCTGGGGCTTAGATTCTCGGCACCTGACGGATCTACAGAAAGATCCCATCTCTGAATCCAAAACCAAAATGGCCATAAGAGCAGTCAATGTGGATGAAGTCTCTTGCCTTCCTCTGTAAGTCCTGACCTCTATCAAGTGAGAATAGATATCATTTGGGTCAAATGAGTTTTTCAAAGCCCTGAAGAGGCTAATGCATAGGTGCTTGGATTTTCTCATGACTCCAATTCACACAAAGAATTTATACTCAACAATCAGTAACAGTCAAAATGGAGAAGCAGAGCAGTATTAAGGGCAGGCCTATTTGATCACTCCTGGTTCACAGGAAGGGTGTCCAGGCCACCCTGACTTTAGGCAATTGAGGGGTAAGTGAGCTTATTTTGGACACTGTCTTGGGCTGCATCCCTCATGAAAACCTGCAGCAAGAGGTTATGATGAGTGTCTCTATGGCAGAAGATGAGGGTCATGTGGGAGTGTTTTGGTTTCAATTGCGGTCATTTGTGTGTTAGTGGAATAGGCCACTAATGAGATTCGCCCTTCTAAACTGAGATCTAGCTCACTCCTTGGGAAAAATTGCCTGTGAGAGTTCTCCAGATCTTTTATTGAAATGAGCTTCCTCACCATTTAATGGTTCCTGAATGAATTGAAACCCACAGTGCTTCCAACTTCATCCTTGAAAAGTGGCTACATAAATACCATGAAATTTTTGCCATTCCAATGACCAGGTGGCACTGGAGAACCTTTGATGTCCTTTTGCTCATCATGAGTGTACCAGCTAGTGCCTTGATTGTCTGGGTTTCATGAAAATGGTGTAGAACAGAAATGCCAGTAACTTGTAGCCTACTGAATAGTGGTGTGTGTGCAGGTGGTGTGCAGGTGTGTGATAAAACATCTCTTGTGGTGCCATGCGGATCTGCCATTACTTCCAAAGGGCTTGAGACTGACATGATGCATCCAGCAGAACCTTATATGTCTGAAACCTCTCCATGTAAAGGCATCTTTTTATATGGAGATTTTCAGGGCAATGTTCAGAATCAGGTTGCTATGATCAAGGGGGCAATCTATGTGGGATAGAATCCTGGTTGGTGAATTCTCCTGCAGACCCTGACCCACCATACATGACAGAACTCCCTCCAGCACTGGGTCTCAGTTGAACTCATTTTATTTAGTGAAGCAAATACCAAACTCCCAGTGCAGCGGCAAGAAACACCATGAAAAGTGGAGGATGACCAAATGGCTTCACAGTCCACACGGGGAGACACTTAGCCTTCAGTGGCCACAGTTTACCTACAAAGAGTGAATTCAGCACTGCCGCCTCATGTCTTTTGGAAAATAAGAAACCATGTTCTCCAGGTTACATAGATGCAGACACAGCTTTGATGCTTTCACTAGAAATGAAGCTAAAGCTCCTGACAAAAACATATATTTCAAGGATCTTCTAGCTTTCAGAGTCTGTGTTGAAATATCAGCTGTTATCCTGATTGCTTTACCCCTAAATGTAATCTGCTTCCTTTCAATTGTAGCTTTTAAAATTCTCTCTTTATTCTGTACGTTGGGTATCTTCATTATAATGCGTCTAGGTGTGGATCTCTTATGATTTTGCACATTCGGCGTCCTGTTGGCTTCTAGGACTTGGGAGTCTGTCTCATTCTTCAAGTCTGGGAAGTTTTCTCGTATTATTTCATTAAATACATTGCTCATTCTTTTGGTTTGGACCTCTATACCTTCCTGTATCCCAATGACTCTTAAGTTTGGTCTCTTTATGTTATCCCATATTTCTCGGATGTTCTGTTCATGGTTTCTTAACAGTCTTGCTGAGCTGTCTATGTTCTTTTCAAGTTGAAATACTTTGTCTTAATTGTCTGATGTTCTATCTTCTAAGTGTTCTACTCTGATGGTAGTGTTCTCAATTGAGTTTTTAAGTTGTTTTATTGCTTCCTGTATTTCTAGGATTTCTGTTTGTCATTTTTTACAACTTCTATCTCCCTGTATAATTGATCTTTTGCTTCTTGGATTTGATTGTGTAATTCATTGTCGAAGTGATCTTTCATTGTCTGATTTTGCTGTCTAATGTCTTCCTGGAGACTCCAGATTATCTGAAGCATGTATATCCTGAGTTTTTTATCTGACATTCCATCTGCTGCAGCTATTACCTCTTCTAAAGTTGGGTTGACCTGCATTGCTTGTGGTCCTTTTTTCTTTGTCTTTTCATACGGCTCGCGTTTATTTCTGCTTGGTGAAACTGTTGTGATTTTGAAATTTTCCCCCTATATATTTATATTGCTCTTGTATATTTGAAAAGTCTTCCTTGCAGGGGTGGGGGGTGGCTGTTGTGCTCTTCCAATTGGGGCGATCTATCTACCATGCTGATGGGCCGCTGGGCCTGTTCTCCTGATCGGTCGCAGGTCTGCCTACCCTGCAGGCGCGGGAAGCGGCTCTGCTAAGCCCCTCCTCTAATTGGTGTGACGTGTGTACCACACCCATGGACCCCTGGGGTGTTCTGCCAGTCGGTCTCAGGTCTGCCTACCTTAGAGGCGCGGGCGGCGGCTCTGTTCTGCCCCTACTCCAATTGGGGTGACGTGACTATCATGCCGGCGGGTGGGTGGGCCTGTTCTGCCGTTGGTCGCAGGTCTGCCTACCTTACGGGCATGGGCGATGGATCTGCTCTGCCCCTACTCCAAATGGGGTGAAGTGTCTGCCACGCTGGCAGGCCGCTGGGCCTCTTCTGCTGGTCGGGTGCAGATTTGTCTACCTTGAGGGCGCGGGTGGTGGCTCTGCTCTGCCGCTACTCCAATTGGGGTGTCGTGACTACGAAGCCGGCAGGTTGCTGGGCCTGTTCCGGGCACCATGGGCAAAGACTCTGCTCTGCCCCTACTCCTATTGGGGTTATGTGACTACCATGCCGGTGGGCCACTTGGATTGTACTAGGTGCTGGAGAAGGCTCTGCTCTGCAATTACTCCAATTGAGGTGACGTGACTACCATGCCTGCTGGTCGCTAGGCCTGTTCTGGGCACCTGTGGCCGCTCTGCTCTGCCTCTATTCCAATTGGAGTGAAGTGAGTATCATGCAGGTGTGTCGCTGGGCCTGTTCCAGGCATGGGCAGCGGCTCTGCTCTGCCCCTCTGGCTTGATGACAAAGTGAGAGAGACTCGGGTGTTTCTGACTCACTTTCTTTACCAGGAGACCAACTGTTTCTGTCACCGCTGGTATTAATGAAGTTATCTCCTCCGCTGCTTTCTGATGACATCAGATCTCTGCCATGTTGGTATCCCATGCAAAAGGCAGCATTTCGTTCCCTTTGCTGGGTGACCAAAGCAATGGGTGAGTCCTGACTTGCCCTCACAAGCCTCGTCTCAATCCTGTTGCCACTGCCTATGAAGGCTCGGTTGATATTTACCTCCACATTATTCAGCAAGACCCGGACCGGGAAGCAGTTTCCACGGGTTCTTGAGCCCTGGGCCAGATCAGTTCAGGGAGGCCAAATTTGGCCGCTCTGGGCTCAGTGTATGTTCTAATAGGAGCAGGCTCCAAGACGCAGTTTCTGCGGGTTCTTTAGCACTGAGCCTGAGTAATTTGTCTGCGAAGCAAAGGTGAATGGAATCCTGAAATTACCTGTTCTATAGCTGAATGAGCTGCGATCAGTCGAAAACAGGGATGGTGACGTCAGTTCTTCAAGATGGTGGATGCTGGCTTCCTCTGTGGTCTGACCGGTATGGAGAACGGAATTGGACCGCATCCATCCCCGTCTCAATCCCAGAATTCAGCACTGAGCACAGTAATTGCATAGCGGGCAGGAGCCCATAGAATCCGCACCACTGTATATTTGCGATGCTATCTCGTCTTTTCCCAGTGCGCGCCACACACTCTAGCTGCAGGGCAATTTGCTGAATAAGCAGCATGACCCTCCGTGCGGAAAAATCACTCGCGTTTGAGCCCCCGTAGCTGATCCTCGTGAGATGGATATATGTCCACTAGGTTTTGGAGAACCCCAAATTTGCTGGAAATTCCTAACAAGATAGGTTTTAGCCGTTCTAACTTGTCATTTTCCCGCACAGTGACGCGGTACATGGGGGTAATGCACTCCATTCGCCGCCATCATGTGATCCCCCAAAGTTAGTTTTCAGTAGAAGGAAAAAAATATGTATTTCAGGTGGAGGAATATTTCTGAGAATAATCTTGTGAAAAGTTGATTATAAATCCACATACATGAATATGAATGAATTTAGGGAGGGTATAAAAAGAAAAATATACTAAATATTTTGAAAAATCTGGAGAGTGAATATATATATATATATATATATATATATATATATATATATATATATATACACACACACAGACACACACACACACAGACATTAAAAAGTAGCATTATGTATGTGAATTGAAATTCACCATGAAATATATATCATCCACAGATCCAAAAATATTCATTTTAATGTACATGGATTCATGTTGTTTAACTAAAAAGCTCACCCATATGTTGAATTTTCAGTTCCAACAGCGTTAAGTAGGAGTGATCTCTTCTCACAATTTGTATCTGCCAAGCCAGCCACCTCACCAAATGTACGACTGATACCAGGTAGAATTCTGTATGTGCTTATAAAAATACATGTGATGAATAGGCTACAGAGAAAGGGAGACAGTTATTCACATATTTGTTAACTTTGAAAACACATGGAGAACTATTTCAATTAAAATTCGCTAGATTTATAACACCTACAATTTATCATACGAAAGGCAAGTCCAATTATACACCATGCCTCCTGTGAACCTCTTGTATTTGTATTCTGTTTGGGTTATTATTCTCCATCAAATTAGGATAAGAAGTCAAAGTCTAGTAGGGCATGTGTTAGTGTCAGGGATTCAGTATTTCGAATGGAAAATTGGAAAATGTATCCAATGTGTATGCAAATATGTGCTACACAAAAATCTTCCCACTCTCATTCAGAATAATGCCTTGACATTACCTTCGCCCTACATAAGACACAATTAGAGGAGAACATTTAGAAAATCTGTGAATACATATGTGGAATGGAAAATGCTCAGAAGTTCACAAATTTGGAGTTGGTAGAGGAGTTTCCAAAAGTAAGGGACAGGGTAATCACTCCAAAAACATGAAGTTCTGCCAGCCTAACATCTGAAGAAACTGCCTGTGAGGTTGGGCAATGAAATATATGCTGTTGTCAGAAGCATTAGCTTCATATGTAATGAGACCATCAAATCTGGTTCTGCATCTATGTGACCTGGATGACATGGTTTCTTATTTTCCAATAAACATGAGGCAGCAGTGCTGAATTTTCTATTTGTAGGTATACTGTGGCCACGGGATTCTAGGTGTCTCCCCGTGTGGTCTGTAAATTCATTTGGTCATCCTCCACTTTCGTGGTGTTTCTTGCTGCTGCACTGGGAGTTTGGTATTTGCTTCATTAAATACAAGGGTTCACCTGGGACAGAGTGCTGAAGTGAGTTCTGTCAAGTGTGGTGTGTCGAGTTCTGCAGGAGAATGCACCAACCAGGCTTCTATCCCACATAACTTGCCCTATTGACCATAGCATCCTGATTCTGAACATTGCCCTGAAACCTCTCCATATAACAATATGCTTTTACATATAAGGTTCTACTGACTGCAAAATGTCAGTCACAATCCATTTGGAAGCCAATGGCAGATCCACATGCCCCCACCACAGATGTTTTATCACACACCTGCCAACCACTGCTCTAGAACAACTACTCAGCAAGATCCAACTTACTGGAATCCTGTTCTACACCATTTTCATAAAACCCAGTCAATCAAGGCACTGTCCTGTATACTCATGATCAGCAAGAGGACATCCAAATGTTCTCCAGTGCTACCCGGTCATGGGAATTTCAAAAATTTCATGATATTGATATAGCCAATTTTCAAGGATGAAGTTGGAGGCACTGTGGATTTCAATTCACTCAGAAACCATTAAATGAAAACTCTGGAGAATTCTTACAGGCAAGGCTTCCAAAAGTGCCCAAAAGTCAGATTAAGCCAGGCCCATTGAGGTCTACAATGTATGGTCCATGTGTATTTTGACTCTCAAATATGGCTGCCAAGTCTTTAAGAATAATATCATGTGTTATCCTGGCTGAGATGCCCTGTGCTCTGTGGAAAGTCAACTAGGGCCTAGATGTCACTTTCCAAGGGCAACTCTCATGCATGGCCATCTAAAATTCCAAAACAATTCCTGGCAATAATTCTCTGAGATCAGTAAAAGAACTCAGTCTCTAAGGGGAATCACACCAGAGTGCAAGCCTAGGTGGACCCAGTGATCTCTTCCAACCGCCAGACAAATGTCCACAATTAAAACCAAAACACTCTCACATGGCCCTCATCTTCTTCCATATAGACACTCATTATACCCTCTGGCTGGAGGTTTCCATAAGGGACGCAGCCCACGACAGTGTCCAAAATAAGCTCCTTGCACCGCATTTGCCTAAAGTAAGGGTGGCCTGGACTCTCTTCCTGTGAACCAGGAGTGATCAAATAGGCCTACCTTTAATATTGCTTGGCTTCTCCAACTTGAGGCCTTCTAGCTTTGGGGTTTAGATTCTTTAAGTGAATTGGAGTCATGATAATCAAGCACCTATGGCCTAGCCTCTGCAGGGCTTTGAAGAACTCATTTGACCCAAAGAATCCCTATTCTCACTTGATGGATATCTGGAACCTACCAGAGGAAGGCAAGAGAGTTCATCAACAATATCTGATCTTTTTGCCATTTTGGTTTTGGATACACGCATGGGATCTATCTTTAGATCCATCAGGTGATGAGAATCTAAGCCACAGCCTCACACAGGGCCAACAGGCTGATTCAGACATATCCCAATCCTAAGCAATTAAGCAAAGAGCCACAGGTGATGCCCATTCATTTCCATTTGAAAACTGTTTTCTTCAGGGTTCACAAAGTGGTGGCTTGAGGCAAAAAACTTCCTGACATTCAACAGAACAATAGTTAAGCAAAAGGACCAAAGCAGGGTTTCTCCACTGAGACTTTCCTGGTCAACAGATATCTGAGATTTCTGAGATGCTAGCCATTTCCTTCAGCTATCCAGTACATAGCCATGTCACAGATCTTGGAGGTGGTACAAATCTTGGACACAAAACCATGATACTATTCTGGAGAGTGGGCTGAATTGAGAGAGAAAACAGGAAATTAGGAAGCTTGTAGGTGTTGCCCATCCATAAGGCAAGCCAGAGTCCACTCATGAATTGGGCAGGATGAATGCTGGGAAGCTTTCTACTAGACAGGACACATCCATTGATGCATTGTCTTTTCTAATGTCTACAACAATGGACTCAGTGGGATACACACACATAGAAACACTCACCTTGTCAAAGGACTTAATAGAAATATTCCACACCATACCAAACAAACCGCCTTTCCTACCTATTCTCAGAAAATGATCCACTACCTGCTTTCTCAGGGAAAGCCCCTCTTCAGAGGTTTCCTGACATTTGGCCATCCTCACATCTGTAGGTACCAAGAAAGACTGACTCTGTCCTTGGTAATTCCAAACATGTGAGACCACTGGGACTAGAACAGGGACTGTCTCTGGGTGCCTGGCTTCCTGGATCCCAAGTTCAGAGAGTTCCCTCACCAAGGAAGTGAGGTGAGATCACTTTCTTCAGGATCTGAATGATGTCACTGCCTTGGCAACCACTTTGTTGCTTCCAAAAGTACCATGAGGTGGAGGCTGCCCCGATTTTCATGTGGCACATTCTCTAGTTAGAATGTTATATCAACCATAAGCACCCAGGAACAGCTTCCACACAGGACTGGTTTGGTCCATGTTCTATACATTAAGAAGAGAGAGAATGATTCAGACACAACCCTTCATCCTGACCAGGATGATTGCCATGGAAGTTGACTTTTGCTTTCTGAGGTACTTCATAGCTGCCTTCATCTTCACCAGGGATTATTTCTGCATGAACATTTGAGTTTCTCAGCAGGTGAAGATCCCCTAGATTCCTGTAGTTTAATACCCACACTATTCCTGCTCTCCTGCAAAGTTAGTGTATGGTTAGGGTTAATAATAATTTCGATTTGGGTTAGGAATCATTCTGCAGTATGAATAATGGGATTGGGAACCTGTGATATTTATAAGAATATATAGGTGAAATGTATGTATAAAAACGGGAATCTAAGAAAGATTTGAAGCCCAGAAGGGCATTGGGCCCTTGGTTTGGATACTTAGTGTTGAATAATGTTCTGTACAATTGTCTCAGTTAAATCGAAATACAATGGCATAGGACCTTGTACCTTGGATGATTGAATGTAGAAGAGAACATCCAGTCAAAAAGGGATAGTTGGTAGGATTAGGAAGATAGTCAGTAGGTTTAGGAAGAAGAGTGAGTATATGATTTGGAAAAAAAAGCTTCTTTAGCAATAGGGTTTCGTTTAGAGAGTGAATGTAAATGTCAGCACATGTGAAGAGTAAGCCAAAATGATGAACTGGGGAAAATATGTAGGAAAGCAGGTGTCAATAGAGACATTACTAAATCAGGCAAAGTATAAAGTGAGGGATAGGATTAGACATTTTCAACAGACTTGAGTTTGAATATATAATCATAGGAAAAAATAAATATGTCGTCACAAATGGGAATGGCATTTGAGAGCATTAGGCAACCTGGACATGGATGCTATTAGTTATCAACATTCACTTTCCTTTTAGGCTTTGGTACAATCATAAGTGTGATATTTTATTTTTTTGTTGTTCAGAATATTACTGTGATAAAATGTATATGTAGATCAGGTGACATGAGTATTTCTTTCACCATTTCTGGGAGCAATAATTTGAAGACGCATACATTAGTATTAGGGGCACAAAGAGGTGTAACCTCTGTCTATGAATATAGAGATAATGCATGAATAGACCGTACTATGAATAAATAACATAACTGATTCCACTTTAAATAATGGATTGAATTGACATGTGAAAATATATAAGAAATCTTATATTGATATACAATCATTCATTCCAACCAGTTATATATCTAATGGTAATATTAGGATTATGATTTATGATGAATGGTGTTTGAGTTTTGCTTTATAAGTGATGATGTTAAACGAAAGTAATGTGTTTGGAAAGAAGTCTCATGAAAAGACCAGTCAAGAAACATGGAGGAATGCATGTGTTCTGAATCAGGAAGTGATTGATCGTGAAACAAATGCCTATAAATTTTCTAATTTGTGACTGAAATATATATCCTATGATGTGGATAAACTGAAGACATAGTAACGTACAAGTGTTGAATAAAAATGAAAGTCAAAATACACATCATGTCCCCTAGGAATCTACTTGCATTGATTTTAAACTGGCTAAGTAAATGTAGAAATAATAGGGTTTGTATGCACCATTCACTGAATTTAGTTTTCAGTACTAGGAAACAATATGTATTGCAGGTGGATGATTATTATGAGAATAATCTTGTGGAAAGTTGATTATAAATCCACAGATATGAATATGAATGAATTTAGGGAGTGTATAATAAGACACATATATTTCATATTTTGAAAAATCTGAAGAGTGTGTATATATATAAATATATATATATATATATATATATATATATATATATATATATGTATATATATATGTATATATATATATATATGTATATATATATACAAACACGCACATGCACAGATATTAAAAAGTAGCAATACAGGAGATCCATTATGAAGGCAGGCATGGAGAAATCAAGTCTCTGATCTCTTCAGCTGCACGGGCATAGGAAGTCGTAAACTGTCTAAATGCTGTTTGCTCAGAATCACTAGGCAATGTTGACCTGTTGTGAATTTGGGGCGAACAGTCTGGGCCCCTCAGAACACACACAGAGCCCGGATTGGCTGCATTCAAGCTTAGATTCGTCTGGTTTTTGTGACTCAGCACTAACATTCCCGCTGAAATAACTGGTTGGGCTTTCTGAATTGACAGAGTTAAAAGACAACTGAGCCTTCATAGGCAGTGGCCACAGGATTGAAATGGGGCTTGGGAGAGATAGTCAGGACCCACCCATTGCATTGGTCACCCAGCAAAGGGAACGAACGGTCACCATTTTAATTTGATACCACCATGGCATAGAACTGACATTACAGGCGGAGGAGATAACTTCATTGAAACCAACGCGACAAGTGTGTAATCCCATTGCCATCTCTCTCAACACCACGGGGAAACCTCAAGGGCCCCTCCCAGATCTCCCAGGAGCACGATAGCCAGACCTAGGGAAACAGGATTGGCTAGGGACTTGCGGCGTGGAATTCCCGGCTACCACTCCCACCAGTGCTGACAATTGAGGTCTCTTACACCACCTACCAGGGGCATGGCTCCCGGAAGACAAGAAAATTCGCTGGCGGTTCTCAGGACAAAGCTCTACAAACTTAGGGTCTGAGGGAGGCTAACAGGGAGAGTGTGCCCAGGCGTTCATTAAAACAGGGCTACCAGGAGCAGAGGCCTGGCGTGTAACCAGTATTGTGGTGAGCGTCAAAGGTGAGCGGGGCCTGGCTTGAGGAAGCACAAGAGAAGGCCCTAGGCACTCAGGATTGGAGACCCGCCGAGTCTGGGAGGAAGAGCTGCTGCACAGTGATTTGTTCCCACTTATTTAGAGGAGAAGCTTGGCCCAGTGCACACAGCTCCACCTACTGGAAGAGAAGTTAATTGAACTCTAGTACTGCATGTATTATTATTATTATATTATTTGTATGTTTTTCTTTTTCTTTAATTTTCATTTTTGTTGTTGTTCTTTAACTTTTTAAATGTTTTTTATTTTTTTAATTTTTTATTTCATTATTATTATTATTATTTTAAATTTTAATTTTCATTTTTAATTATCATTATTACTTAAAATTTTCTTTCTTTATTTTCTATTTTTTTCTTTTGTCTTTTCATTTCTTTTCAATTTTATTATACCCCCTTCCTTGAATTCTACCTGGCTACTCTCATTCTCTTTAGTGACTTCTTCCCTTCCCTTCTAATATCTTTCCTTCCAAGCATCAAATAAATTTATAAGAGTAAGCAGTAACTCAGTAGTCAAACAGAACAAGAAGTAACATGAGCAGCATAAAAAAGCAAGGAAGAAAAAAAGTACAAACAATGAAGGACAGCCTAAATATTCAAGAGCATCTGGAGTCATCAGAAAAATGGTCATATAAAGAACTCAAGGAATACCTTAGACAGATGTAATGGAACATTAAAGAGGATACGAGACAACAAAAACAAACAGTGAAAGAACGCATTGAAAATGAATTACATAAACAGATAAAATAAGAAATTAAGCATCTTTATCAGGAGATAGAGATTATTAGAAAATTCAAACAATAATTCTAGAAATGAAGGAAATGATAAACCAAATTAAAAACTCAATTGAGAGTATCACTAACAGAGTGGAGCAAGTAGAAGATAGAATGTCAGATAATGAAGACAAAATATATCATCTTGAAAAAACTCTATCCAAGAAAGAAATGCTGTAAAAAATTATGAGAAAACATCCAAGAGATATGGGATAACATTAAAAAAACAAACTTATGAGTCATCCCGAAAGAGGAAGGTACAGAGATTCAAACCAAGGGAATGAGTAACCTGCTGAATGAAATAATTAGAGAAAACTTTCCCAAAATAAAAATGGAAACAGATAAACAAATTGTAGATGCTTACAGGACACTGAGCACACAAAATCACAGTAGACCAATGCCAAGACACATTGTTATGAATATATCCAATATACAAAACAAAGAGAAAATATTAAAACCTACCAGAGAAAGGAGGCAGATTACAATCAGGGGTAAAACAAAAAGGTTAACAATGGTTTTTTTTTATCACAGATCCTGGAAGTGAGAAGATCCTGGAACAACGTACTTCAAACACTGAAAGACAATGGATGCCAACCAAGAATTATGTATCCAGCAAAATTAAGCTTAATGTAAGACAACAAAATAAAAATATTTCATGATAAACAAAAGCTAAATGAATTTGCAGCCAGAAAACCAGCATTGGAAAGCATCTTGAGCAAAACACTACACGAGGAAGAAATGAAAATCAACAATGTAAACCATCAGTGGGAAGTGCCTCAGTAATGACAGAGGGCGGGAAAAGCTAATCATGGAGAAACAAACTAATTTAAAAAAAAGATATAAGCAAACATGGGTGGCAGTACAAACCATATATTAATAGTAACTCTAAACGTTAATGGCTTAAACTCTCCAATAAAGTGACATAGGCTTGTAACTTGAATTAAAAAAAACAAATCCAACAATATGTTGCCTCCAGGGGACACATCTGAATGGAAAAGACATACACAAGCTGAAGGTGAAAGATTGGGAAAATTTATACCATGCACACAGTCCTCGTAACCAAGCAGGGGTGGCCATCCTCCTATAGAATAAAATCGACCTCAAGACTAATTTAATCAAAAGGGATAAGGAAGGACATTATATACTGTTAAAAGAAACCATTCACTGACAAGACATAACAATTATCAATATTCACGCAGCAAATAATGGTGCTGCGACGTTCATTAAACAAATTCTCCTCAAGTTCAAGAATCAAATAGACCACAGTACAATAATTATGGGTGACTTCAACTCACGTCTCTCAATATTGGACAGATCCTCCAAACAAAAGTTGAATAAAGAAACTATAGAACTCAATATCACAATCAATACCCTAGACTTAAGTGACATATATAGAATATATCAACCATCATCAAGTGGATATACTTTTTTCTCAGCAGCACAGGGATCCTTCTCAAAAATAGACCATATGTTTTGCCATAGGGCAACCCTCAGTAAATATAAAGGGGAGGAGATAATACCATGAATTTTTTGTGATCATAATGGAATGAAACTGGAAACCAATGATAAAAGAAAAAAGAAAAAATCATACATTACATGCAAAATGAACAATAGGTTACTGAATGATCAATGGGTTACAGAAGACATAAAGGAGGAAATCAAAAAATTCTTAGAGATAAATGAAAATACAGACACAACATATCAGATTCTATGGGACAAAATGAAAGAAGTTTTAAGAGGTAAATTCATCTCCTGGAGGTCATTCCTCAAAAAAAGAAAGAAAAAAAAACCAACAAATAAATGAGCTCACACTTTATCTCAAAGCCCTAGAAAAGGAAGAGCAAAACAACAGCAAATGTAGCAGAAGGCAAGAAATAATTAAAATCAGATCGAAATTGAAACAAAAGAAACTATTGAAAAAATTAACAAAACTAAAAGTTGGTTCTTCAAAAAGATAAATAAGATCGACAGACCCTTAGCCATGCTAATGAAGAGAAGAAGAGAGAGAACTCAAATTACTAACATACGGGATGAAAAAGGCAATATCACAACAGATGCAACATAAATACAGAAGAAAATTAGAAATTATTTGGAAACCTGTATTCCAATAAAATAAAAAATAGTGAAGACATTGATAAATTTCTTAAGTCATATGATTTGCCCACACTGAGTCATAAGGGAACACACAATTTAAACAGACCAATATCAATGGATGAAGTAGAAGAAGCAATCAAAAGACTACCAACCAAGAAAAGCCCAGGACCGGATGGGTATACAGCAGAGTTTTACAAAACCTTTAAAGAAGAATTAATACCATTACTTTTCAAGTTATTCAGGAAATAGAAAAACTGGGAGCTCTGCCAAATTCGTTCTATGAGGACAACATCACCCTGATTCTGAAACCAGACAAAGACACCTCAAAGAAAGAAAACTACAGACAAATATCTCTGATGAACCTAGATGCAAAAATCCTCATTAAAATTCTGGCGAATTGGATACAAAGGCACATCAAAAAAATTGTGCACCATGATCAACTAGGATTCATCCCTGGGATGCAAGGCTGGTTCAATATATGGAAATTAATAAATGTTATTCACAACATCATTGGACTTAAAGATAAGAACCATATGATCATCTCGATAGACGCAGAAAAAACATTCAACAAAGTAGAGCATTCCTTTATGTTCAAAATATTTTAAAAACTAGGGATAACAGGAACTTACCTCGACATTGTAAAAGCTATCTATGTTAAGCCTCAGGTTAGCATCATTCTGAATGGAGAAAAATTGAAGGCATTCCCTTTAAAATCTGGAACAAGACAGGGATGTCCTCTATCACCACTTCTATTCAATATAGTTCTCGAAAAACTGGCCAGAGCAATTAGAGAGATGAAAGACATTAAAGGCATAAAAATAGGAAAAGAAGAACTTAAATTATCACTATTTGCAGATGACATGATTCTATACATAGAAGACCCAAAAGGGTCTACAGAAAAAACTACTAGAACTAATAAATGAATGCAGCAATGTGGCAGGATAGAAAATCAACATGCATAAATCAAAGGCATTTCTGTATATTAGCGACAAAACTTCTGAAACAAAAATGAGTCAAAACACTGCATTCCCAATTTCCTCAAAATAATTAAATACTTGGGAATCAACCTAACAAAAGAGGTGAAAGATTTATATAATGCAAACTACAGAACCCTAAAAAGAGAAATAGAATAAGATCTTAGAAGATGGAAAAATATACCCCGTTCATGGATAGGAAGAACTAACATCATCAATATGGCTATATTACCAAAAGTTCTCTACAGGTTTAATGCAATGCCAATCAAAATCCCAAAGGAATTTTTTGTAGAAATAGATAAAGCAATTATGAAATTCAAATGGAAAAATAAAAGACCCAGAATAGCAAAAGCAATTCTAAGCAGGAAGTGTGAATCAGGCAGTATAGCAATACCAGATTTCAAACTATATTACAGAGCAATTATAATAAAAACAGCATGGTACTGGTACCAAAACAGGCGGGTGGACCAATTGTACAGAATGGAGGACACAGAGACTAATCCAAAAAGCTACAACTATCTTATATTTGATAAAAGAGCTAATGGCCTGCAATGGAGGAAGGATGGCATCTTCATCAAATGGTGTTGGGTAAACTGTAAATCCATATGCAACAAAATGAAACTGAATCCCCTCCTCTCGCCCTGCACAAAAGTTAACTCAAAGTGGATCAAGGAGCTAGATTCAAATCAGAGTCTCTGCGTCTGATAGAAGAAAAAGTTGGCTCAGATCTACATATTGTGTGGTCAGGCTCCAAATTCCTTATTAGGACACCCATAGAACAAGAGTTAATAACAAGAATCAAGAAATGGGACTTACTTAAACTGAATTTTTTTTTCTCAGAAAGAGAAACAATAAGAGAGGTAAATATGGAGCCTACATCATGGGAACAAATTTTTAGTCCTCACCCTTCACATGGAGCCCTAATATCTAGAGTATACAAAGTATACAAATAACTCAGAAAATTATACAATAAGATAACCAATAACCCAATGGGCCAAGGACCTGAACAGAAACTTCTCGGAGGAGGACATAGAATCAATTAACAAGTACATGAAAAAATGCTCTCCATTTCTAGCAGTAAGAGAAATGCAAATAAAAACCACCCTAAAATACCATCTCAATCCAGTGAGATTGGCAGCCATAATGAAGTCAAACAACAACAAGTGCTGGCGAGGATGTGGGGAAAAGGGTACTCTTGTACATTGCTGGTGGGACTGAAACAGGTGCAGCCAATTTGGAAAGCAGTATGGAGACTCCTGTGAAAGCTTGGAATGGAAGCACCATTTGACCCAGCTATTGCCCTTCTTGGACTATTCCCTGAAGACCTTAAAAGAGCGTACTACAGGGATACTGCCACATCAATTTTCATAGCAGCACAATTCACAATTGCTACACTGTGGAACCAACCCAGATGCCCTTCAATAGATGAATGGATAAAAAAAATGTGACCTTTGTATACTATGGAGGATTACGCAGCACTAAAATATGACAAAATCATGGAATTTGCAGGGAAATGCATGGCAATAGAGAAGATTATGCTTAGTGAAGCTAGCCAATCCCTAAAAAACAAATACCAAATATCTTCTTTGATATAATGAGAGCAACTAAGAACAGAGCAGGGAGGAAGAGCATGAAGAAAAGATTAACATTAAGCAGAAACATGAGGTGGGAGGGAAAGGGAGAGAAGAGGGAAATTGCATGGTAATGGAGAGAGACCCTTATTGTTACACAAAATTACATATAAGAGGTTGTGGGAAAATAAACAACGAGAGAAATGAATTAGAGTAGGTATGGTAGAGAGAAAAGATGGGAAGAGAAGGGAGGGGGTATAGTAGAGTATAGGAAAGGTATCAGAACACAACATTAACTAATAGGGCATTATGTAAAAATATGGATGTGTAACTGATGTGATTCTGCAATCTGTATTTGGAGTAAAAATGGGAGTTCATAACCCACTTGAATCTAATGTATGAAATATGATATGTCAAGAGCTTTGTAATGTTTTGAGCAACCAATAAAAAAAAGTAGTGATATATATGCCAATAGAAATTTATCATGAAATATATATAATCAACAGATTGAAAAATATTAATTTTACTGAACATGAAATTATGAATAATGTTATTCAACTAGGAAGCTCACCCATAGGTTGAATTTTCAGTTCCAACAGCGTTTAGGAGGAGTGATCTCTTCTCTCAATTTGCATCTGCAAATTCAGCCACCTCACAAGTGTATACGAGTGATATCAGGTAGGATTCTATATGTGCATATAAAAATACATGTGCTGAATAGGCTACAGAGAAAGGGAGACAGGGATTCATATATTTGTTAATTTTAAAAACACATGTAGAACTATTTCAACAAAAAATTGACTAGATTTATAACTCCTACAAAATATAATGCAAAAGGCAATTCCAACTATACACCATGCCTCCTCTGAACTGCTTGTATTTCTATTATTTTTGGGTTATTTTTCACCATCATATTAGGATCATAATTCAGAGTCTAGTAGGGTATGGGTTAGTGTCAGGGATTCAGTATTTCAAAATAAAAATTGAAAAATGAATCCAGTGTGTGTGTAAATATGTGCTACACAAAAATCTTCCCACTCACATCCAGAACAATGTCTTGACATTACCTTCACCCAAGTAAGACACAATTATAGTAGAAAAGTGTGAAAATCTATGAATACATATATTTAATGGAATATGCTCGGGAGTTCACAACCTTGGAGGTGGTAGAGGCGTTTCCAAAAGTAAAGGACAGGGTAAACACTCCACAAACAAAGAGCTCTGCTGGCCTAAGACTTCTTGGAATACGGCTTCTGAGGTTGGGCACTTGAAATATATGTTGTTGTCATGAGCTTTGGCTTCCTTTGTCGTGAGACCATAAAAGCTGGGTCTGCATCTATGTGACCTGGAAGACATGATTTCTTATATTTCAATGAACATGAGGCAGCAGTGCTCAATTTTCTCTTTGTAGGTAAACTGTGTCCACTGGAGGCTAAGTGTCTCCCGGTGGGGACAGTGAAGACATTTGATCATCCTCCAATTTTCGTGGTGTTTCTTGCTGCTACACTGGGAATTTGGTACTTGCTTCACACAATATAAGAAGTTCATCTGGGATACAGTGCTGGAGGGTGTTCTGTCACGTGGGGTGGGTTAGCGTCTGCAGGAGAATGTACCAATCAGGCTTCTATCCCACATAGCTTGTCCCAATAACTATAGCAACCTGATTATGAACATTGCCCTGAAACCTCTCCATATAACAAGATGCCTTTACATACAAGGGAATGGGGGCTGCGCCATATCAGTCACAAGCCATTTGTAAGCCGATAGCCAATCCACATGGCCCCACCATGATGTTTCATCACACACCTGCCCACCACTGCTCTAGGCCCACTACTTAGCAGGCTCCAAATTCCTGGCATCTCGTATTCTACACCATTTTCATGAAACCCAGTCAAACAAGGCACTTTCTGGTATACACATGATCAGCAACAGGACATCCAACGTTTCTGCAGTGCCACCTGGTCATGGGAATTTCCAAAATTTTATGGTATTTATCTAGCAAGTTTTCAAGGATGAAGTTAGAGGCACTGTGGGTTTCAATTCATTCAGGAACCGTTAAGTGTTGAGAAAGCTCATTTCAATGAATGCTCTGGAGAACTCTAAAGTCAAGGCTTCTCAAAGAGTTGCCAACAGGTCACATGAAGCCAGGCCAATTGACGTCTACAATGTGAGGTCCATGTGTGTTTTGACTCTCAACTATGGCTACCAAGTCTTTCAGAATAAAATCATGTGATATTCTGGCTGAGATTCCCAGGCCTCTGTGGAAAGCCACCCTGGGCCTAGATCTCAGTTTCCAAGAGTGAGTCTCATGCGTGGCCTCCTAAAATCCCAACACAATTCATGGCAATACTTCTCTGAGGTCAGTTCCAGAACTCAGTCTCTAAGGGTAAATCATACCAGAGTTCAAGCCCAGGTGGACCCAGTCATCCCTTTCAACTGCCACAAAAATGACCAAAATTAAAATGAAATCACTCCCACAGGGCCATAATCTTCTTCCTTGTAGACACTCATCATAACCTCTAGCTGGAGGTTTCAATGAGCACAAGGTAGTGTCCAAAATAAGCTCACTTGCCCCTCATTTGCCTAAAAACATGGTGGCCTGAACACTATTCCTGTGAA
The DNA here is from genome assembly GCF_048772815.1 of Callospermophilus lateralis. NCBI lineage: Eukaryota > Metazoa > Chordata > Mammalia > Rodentia > Sciuridae > Callospermophilus > Callospermophilus lateralis. Next base: position 74,924 of record NW_027516347.1, read on the forward strand.
CCAGGAGTGATCAAATATTGCTGCTGTTAAAGTGTTTCGCTTCTCCAATTTGAGGCCTACTGGCTGAAGCCTATAAATTCTTGATGTGATTTGGAGTCATGAGAAAACCCAAGCACATATGGGCTAGCCTCTGCAGGGATTTCAAAGACTCATTTGACCCAAAGGATCCCTATTCTCACTTGATGGAGGTCAGGAACATAAAACAAGAAGGCAAAAATATTCATCCACAATGACTTCTCTTTTTGTCATTTTGGTTTTGAAATCACATGGGATCTTTCTTTAGATCCATCAGGTGCTGAGAATCTAAGCCACAACCTCATTCAAGGACAAGAGGCTGAATCAGACACATTCCATTCCAAAGCAATTAAGCAAAGAGCCACAGGTGATGTCCATTCATTTCCATATGAAAACAGTCTTCTTAAGGCTACACAACAGGGTGGCCTGAGGCAAAGACTTTCCTGACATTCAGGGTAATAGAAACAGAAGTAAGCAAATGGCCCAAAGAAGGGTTTCTCCACTGAGACTTTACTGGTCACACTGATATCTGATTTTTCTGAGATGCTCCCATTCCCTTAAGCTATCCAGTACATGGCCATGTCACAGAGCCTTGTGGTGTTACATATCTGGGACTCAAAACCATGAGCCTATTCTGGAGAGTGGCTGGAAAACACGAAGAAAACAGGAACTTAAGAAGATAGTAGATGTTGCCCATCCATAAGGCAAGCTGCAGTCCATTCATCAATTGGGCAGTAAGAATGCGGGGAAGCTTTCAACTAGAGACAACACATCCATTGATGCATTGTCTTTTCTAATGTCTACAACAACGGATACAGTGGAATACACAGACATAGAAACACTCACCATGTCAAACGACTTACTAGAAATAGTCCACTCCAAACCAAACAAACCACCTTTCCTAGCTATTCTCAGAACATCAGAAAAAAACACAAACTCACACCTACAATGGCAAAGGAAATTCTTTCCCCCAAGTAGGTCTGTGATTATCCGGAGTGTCTTCTGACTGGTGGGCCATATTATGTTCCCCAAAAATGTCCTGTCCTGTTTCAGTTCTGGTCTCCTTGGCCAATTCTGTGAAGTTGTCAGGAGCCAGTGGTTCGCCACTACCTACTTTCTCAGGAAAGGCCCCTCTTCAGAGCTCTGCTGGAATTTGGCCATCCTCACATCAGTAGGTACCAAGAAAGACTGACTATGTCTTTGGGAAAAGCAAACAAGTTAGCCCACTGGGACTCAGAGTGAGACTGACTCTGGGTGCCTGGCTTCCTGGATCCCAAGTTCAGAGAATTACATCACCAAGGAAGTGAAGTGAGGTCACTTCTTTCAGGAACTGAATATGGTCACTGCCTCGGTAACCACTTTGTCCTAACAGTTGCTTCCAAGGTTCCCATGAGTTGGAGGCTGCCCCAACATCCTGTGACACATTCAGAAGTTAGAATGGTATATCAACCATAGGCACCCGGGAACAGCTCTCCACACAGGCCTGGATTGGTCCATCTTCTCTACTTTAAGAAGACAGAGGCTGATTCAGACACATCAATTCACCCTGACCAGGTTGTTTGCCATGGAAGATGACTATTGCTCTCTCAGGTCCTACATAGCTGCCTATATATTCTCCAAGGATCATTTCTCCATGGATCTTTTAGCTTCTCAGCAGGTGGAAGATCATCTACATTCCTATATTGTAAGACCCACTCTGTCCCTGCTCTTCTGTACGTTATATTGAAGGAACAGTGTATAGTTAAGGTTAATAATAGGTTTGATTTGGGTTACAAATCATTCTGCGGGATGAATAATGGCATTGGCAACCTGTGATATTTATAAGAGTATATATGTGAAATATAACTATGAAAGCAGAAATCTAGGTAAGATTTGAAGTCCAGAAGGGCACTGGGGACTTGATTGGGATACTTAGCTTTGAGTTATGTGCTGCACAGATGTCTCAAATAAATCAATATACACTGGCATCGGACCTTGTACTTTGGATGATTGAATGTTGAAAAGAACATCCAGTCAAAAAGCGATAGTCGGTAGGATTAGGAAGGTAGTCTGTAGGTTTAGAAAGAAGAGTGAGTATAGGATTTGGACCAAAAGTTCTTTAGCAATAGGGTTTCGGGTAGAGAGTGTATGTAAATGTCAGTACATGTGAAGAGTCAGTCACAATGATGAACTGGGGAAATCATGTAGGAAAGCAGATATCAATAGAGACATTAGGAAATCAAGCAAAGTATAAATTGTGTGATAGGGTTAGACATTTTCAACAGGTTTGAGGTTGAATAGATAATCTTAGGAAGAAACAAATATGTAGTCACCAATAGGATTGATATTTGAGAGCATTAGGCAACCTGGACATGGATGTTTTTAGTAATCCATGCTCACTTTCTATTTAGGCTTTGGTACAATTGTAAGTGTGACCTTTGCTTTTGGTGTCCAGAATATTTCTGTGATAAAATGTGTATGTAGATCAGGTGACATGAGTATTTCTTCCACCATTTCTTGGAGCAATATTTTGAAGACTTATAAATTAGTATAGTCGTACAAAGATGTGTACCCTGTTTCTATGAATATACACATAATGCATGAATAGACCATACTGTGAATAAATAATATAACTGGATCCACTTTAAATAATGGATTGAATAGATATCTGAAAATATATAAGAAATGTTATATTGATATACAATCATTCATTCCAACCAGTTATATATCTAATGATCATCTTAGGGTTATGGTTTATCATGAAGGGTTTGTGAGTTTTGTTTCAAAATTGATTATGGAAATCGAAAAAAATGTATTTGGAAAAAAAGTCTCATGAATAGACCACTGAAGAAACGTAGAGAAATTCATGTGTTCTGGAGCAGGAAGTGATTGAAAGTGAAACAAATGCCTATAAATTTGTTAACTAGTGAATAAAATATATATTCTATGATGTACATAAACTGAAGGAATAGTAATGTACCAGTGTGGAATAAAAATTAACGTCAAAATACACATCATGTTCCATAGTAACCTACATGCATTGATGTTAAACTGGGTCAGTTAATGTAGACATATTAGGATTTGTATGCACCTTTCACTGAAGTTAGTTTTCAGTACTAGGAAACAAATATGTATTTCGGGTGGATGAATATTTCTAAGAATAATCTTGTGAAAAGTTGATTATTAATCCACATACATGAACATGAATGAATTTAGGGATTGTATATAAGACACATATATTTCATATTTTTAAAAATCTGGAGAATATATATATATATATACACACACACACACACACACACACACGAACAGAGACATTAATAAGTAGCAATATATATGCCAATCGAAATTCATCATGAAATATATATCATAAAGATGCAAAAACATTCATTTTACTGAACATGGGTTTATGTATAATGTTGTTCTACTGGGAAGCTCACCCATAGGTTGAATTTTCAGTTCCAACAGGGTTTAGGAAGAGTGGTCACTTCTCACATTTTGTATCTGCTAAGTCATGTAACTCACAAGAATGTACGTGTGATATCACGCAGGATTCTATTTGTGCATATAAAAATACATGTGCTGAATAGGCTCCAGAGAATGGGAGACAGTAATTCACATATTTGTTAACTTTGAAAACACATGGAGAACTATTTCAATTAAAAATTGACTAAATTTATAACACCTACCCTTTATCATGCAAATGGCAAGTCGAACTCTGAACTGCATGTACTTATGTACTGTTTGGGTTATTTTTCTCCATCATATTAGGATTAGTAGTCAGAGTCTAGTAGAATATGGGTTAGTGTCAGGGATTCAGAATTTCGAATGGAAAATAGGAAAATTAATCCAATGTGTATGCAAATATGTGCTACAACAAATCTTCCCAGTCTCATCCAGAACCATGCCTTGACATTACCTTCGCCCCAAGTAAGACACAATTAGAGGAGAAGAGTTACAAAATCTGTGATTACATTTTTGGAATGGAAAATGCTCAAGAGTGCACAAACTTGGAGGTGGAATAGGAGTTTCCAAAAATAAGGACAGGGTACACACTCCACAAACATGGAGCTCTGCTTGCCTAAAACTTTTTGAGAAACTGCCACTGAGGTTGGGCACTGAAATATAGGTTGTTGTCACGAGTTAAGCTTCCTTTGTAGTGAGACCCTCAAAGCTGGGTCTGCATCTATGTGACCAGGGGGACAAAGTTTCTTATTTTACAATGAACACGAGGCAGCAGTGCTGAATTCTCTCTTTGTAGGTAAACTGTGGCCACTGGGGCTTAGTGTCTCCAAGTGTGGACTGTGAAGCCATATGGTCATCCTCCATTTCGTGGTGTTTCTTCCTGCTGCACTGGGAGTTTGGTATTTGCTTCACGAAATACAAGGAGTTCAACTGCGACAAAGTGCAAGAGGGAGTTCTGTCACGTGTGGTGGATCAGGGTCTGCAGGATGATACAAGAACCAGGCTTCTATCCCACATAGCTTGACCCCTTGACCATAGCAACCTGATTCTGAACAATATCCTGAAATTGCTCCATATAACAAGTTGCCTTTACACAGAAGGTTCTGCTGGCTGTGCCATGTCAGTCACAAGCCATTTGGAAGCCAATGGCAGATCCACATGGCCCCACCACAGATGTTTTATCACATACCTGCCCAACACTGCTCTAGACCCACTACTCAACAGAGTCCAACTTACTGACATCTCTGTTCTACACCATTTACATGAAACCCAGTAAAACAAGACACTGAAATATTCATGACCAGCAACAGGTCATCCAAAGGTTCTCCAGTGCCACCTGGTGATGGGAATTTCAAAAATTTCCTGGCATTTATCTAGCCATTTTTCAAGGATGAAGTTGGAGGCACTGTGAGTTTCAATTCATTCAGGAACCATTAAATGGTTAGGAAGCTCATTTCAATGAAAGCTCTTGAGAACACTCACAGGTAAGGCTTCCCAAAGAATGGTGAAAAGATCACATGATGTTTAGCTCATTTAGCTCTACAATGTGAGGTCCATATGAGTTTTGACTCTCAACGATGGGTGCCAAGTCTTTCAGAATAAAATCATGTGGTATCCTGGCTGAGAGGCCCAGTGCTCTGTGGAAAGCCACCCTGGGCCTAGAACTCAGTTTCCAAGGGCGACACTCATGCCTGGCTTCCTAAAATCTCAACACTATTCATGGCAATACTTCTCTGAGTTCAGTTGCAGAACTCAGTCTCTAAGGAAATCACACCAGAGTTCAAGCACATGTGGACCAAGTCATCTCTTCTAACCGCCACCCAAATGACCACAATTTAAACCAAAACACTCCAACGTGGCGCTCATCTTCTTCCATATAGAGACACATAATAACCTGTGGCTAGAGTTTTCCATGAGGGGCACAGCTCAAGTCCGTGTCCAAAATAAGCTCTCTTGCACCTAAATTGCCTAATTCAGGGTGGCATGGACACCCTTCTTGTGAACCAGGAGAGATCAAATAGGCCTCCCATTAATACTGCTCCACTTCTTCAATTTGAGGTCAACTGACTGTGGGGTTTGGATTCTTTATGTAAATTGGAGTCTTGAGAAAACCCAAGCAACCATGGGCTAGCCTCTGCAGGGCTTTGAAGATCTCATTTTACCCAAAGGATCCCTATTCTGACTTGATGGAGTTCAGGAAAGTTACAGAGGAAGGCGAGAGACTTCATCCACAAGGACTGCTCTGTGGCCATTTTGGTCTTGGATGTACACATGGGATCTTTCTTTATATCCATCCGAAGGTGAGAATCTAAGCCACAGCCTCACACAGGGCAAATAGGCTGATTCAGACACATCCTCTCCAAAGCAATTAAGCAAAGAACCACAGGTAATACCCATTCATTTCCATTTGAAAACTGTTTTCTTCAGGCTTCACAAAGTGGTGGCCTGAGGAAAAGACCTTCCTGACATTCAGGGCAACAGAAGATTAGGTAATCAAAAGGCCCCAAGCAGGGTTTCTCCACTGAGCCTTTACTGGTAACACTGATATCTGAGTTTTCTGAGATGCTCGCCATTCCCTTTAGCTATCTAGTACATGGTCATTTCAAAGAGCTTCGTGGTTGTACATATCTTAAACAAAACCATGAGCCTATTCTGGAGAGTGGCCAGAATTCAGGAAGAAAACAGGATCTTAGAAAGATAGTAAGTGTTGCCCATCAATAAGGCAAGCTGCAGTCCATTAATAAATTGGGAAGGATGAATGCTGGGAAGCTTTCTAGCTGACAGGACATATTCATTGATGCATTCTCTCTTCTAATGTCTCCAACCACGGGCACAGTGGGATACACTGACATAGAAACACTCGCGTTGTCAAACGACTTACTAGAAACCGTTCACTCCAAAAAAAAAACAAACCTTCTTTCATGCCTATTCTCAGAACATGAGACAAAACCACAAACTCACACCCACATCACAAAGGCACCTCCTTCCCCCATGTAGTTCTGTGACTATCCGGAGAGTCCTCTGACTGGTGGGCCATACTATGTTCCAGGAAATGGCCTGTTCTTTCTGAAATCTGGTCTTTTTGGCCAACTCTGTGAAGTTTTTAGGATCCAGTGGTGAGCCAATGCCTGCTTTCTCAGGAAAGCCCCCTCTTCATAGCTTTTCTTGCATTTGGCCATCCTCACATCAGTAGGTCCCAAGAAAGACTGAGTCTGTCCTTGGTAAATCAAAATAAGTTTGACAACTGGGACTGGGACTGGGACTGGCTCTGGGTGCCAGGCTTCCTGGAGTCCAAGTTCAGAGAGTTACATCACCATAGAAGTTAGGTGAGGTCACTTTCTTTAGGAACTGAATGAGGTCACTGCTTTGACAACAACTTTGTCCTAACAGTTGCTTCCAAGGTTCCCATGAGAAGGAGGCTGCCCCTACTTTCTGTGACACTTTCACAAGTTAGAATGGTATGTCACCCATTGGCACGCAGGAGCAGCTCTCAACACATCCCTGCTTTGGTCCATCTTCTCTACATTAAGAAGAGAGTGGCTGATTCAGACACATCCCTTCATCATGAGCAGGTTGTTTGCCATGGAAGACTTTTGCTCTCTCAGGTCCTTCATAGTTAACTACATCTTCTCCAGGGATCATTTCTTCAAGGACCTTTGAGGTTCTCAGCAGGTGGAAGATCCTCTATATTCCTGTATTTTAAGACCAACTCTGTCCCCGCTCTTCTGTAAAATTAGATTGAGAGAACAGTGTATGGTTAGGGTTAATAACAGGTTCAATTTGGGTGAGAAAAGAAACTACATGGTTGAGCAAACAGGGTCCTACAGTTAACAATAATATGAGAATTATTAATGGACCAGCCTGGGTGGATAAAAGTGTAGTTAACTAGGTGGACTATGTGAACCAAGACTCAAACCTCCCTTTGGGGGCCTCTGTCTTTCTTTGACACTCTTCAAGTAATTTTCTTAATTTACTCATAGATTCTTTTACAACTCCAGTATTGTCGGCATAAAAAGCATCATTCTTTCCTCAATGCAAGCAAAAAGGCACCCTTCTCTCATGAAGAGGAGGTCCAACACTCGCCTGCTCTGTAAACAACTTCAGAGAGAGAGAGGTTAAAATTCCTGTAAAGCTGTGATGTCGGTTTTTAATGTCTTTAAGCTTTGGTCTATTTCTGCTTCTAATTGTGTCTTTGTTGTGTCTCATGGACTAGGGCAGTTGTTCCTGTGCCCACCCCTTCAGCAACTATTATTCCTAATAGGATGGCTAAAGTGAGGGATACAGGTTCCCGGTGGAACCGGGTTGTATGCCCCCCCCTATTTGATCTTTAAATGAACCTGCGTCCTGATAGAGCACTCTGGAAAACATCTGCATCATTACATAATTAATCGCAACTATTGACCACTTTATGAAAACATAAATAATGTTAAAGTGTATAGAATTATACTGTTGTAGAGACAAACAAGGAAAGGCACCTAAGATAGCACCAAAGACAGGAAAGGAGTTTTATTTGTTTGCATCCGTATTGAGAGGGCATTGCTTCTGTTGTAATCAATTAATCCCCTGAACCCCAAGTTTTGGTAGTTTTAGTATTTGTACCCAACATGTAAGGGAAGGGGCTCAGAAGTTCACAGTCTGCAGAAATTCACACAAATCAGTTTTTGTTTCTGTTTTTTTTCCTCTGTTCTGTGCACGTTAACTTTTCAATTACACCTTGGAATGGAAGAGCTTTTTTGTCTCTTTTTTTTCCTCCTTGCCAGCTGTCACCATGGAGCCCAGTTGGTAACTTTTTTATCTTAGAAATGTAGCAATCTCTCTGAAACCCCAGCTCAAGGCCAGAGTCCTTGTTCACATATTTTGTGAAAAACTGGTAAGGCGATGTCTAGCTTAGGGGTGGTGATTTTTCCAGCCAGTGGCCAAGTAGAACAGGGCAACATGAAGAGTGGAAGTTTATCTCCATTGAACTTTTTCAGAGGGACTCTTTTGCTGAAAGCCCTAAAGTAAGCCTTGGTAAAGACTTCTGGAGAAGGTCATTTAAGACATTTCTGTGGACCTGGTACAGAGGGGGATGACAGGGAAGGCGATGCTGAGTGCAGCTCCGTGGATCTGAGAATGAGGAAGGAGAGATGCCAAAGAATAATGGGAAAGGGGTTTGGGATTTTCCTAGAACAAAAACTTGAGCAGTAGAACAGGTAGAGCAGAGGGGAAGACGGAAGTGAGTATTCCAAAAAGCCTGTGAGGGACTTTAAATTCTTAGAAACCTGTTTTCAGTGATGACAAATCAACTTTAAAGGTCATTTTCATTACATCTTGGATAGGGGTCTGAGGGCTCTTCTCAGCTGGTTTGAGCTTTGGCTAAGCTTGCTAGAGGACTTGGTGGGACCTAGTGCAGACACTGACAGGAAAAGAGAGGAGTGGGTGGAGGGGTACCTCGGTACCTGCTTCCTCAGCAAGGGGGCAATGTTCTGAGATCCAGCGGAGGTTTGGGTTTTTGATCTAGTAATTGGAGGGGAGAAATCAGGTTGCTGAGGTAGGAGTGAAAGCAGAGAGTCTAGAGCAGAAGGCTGAGGGTGAGGAACTATTGGGGAAGCATAGTACAGGATGTGAGCGAAGGAGGAAAAAGGATTCCACATAGGGGAATTTCCCCCTTTTGAGCACTTGCCGAAGTTAAAAATGTCATGCAGAATTTGAGGATCTAGAGAACCCTCTGGGGGCCATAGTTTTTGGTTGTCTAATTGGTAATATGGCCAATGCTGTGTACTGAATTTGATGAGGAGTTTGGGTTCCACCAGGCAGCCCCTGTATGCTCACATCCCCATGACTTACACAAGAAGTCGGCTTTTCCCCCACACAGCCATGGCTGTTTGTCGCTTTGATAGTCTGCCGGGCATACATAGTAATATAGGCTAGCCAACCTGCATCTGGCTCGCGTGTCCCTGCATCCATAATGTTTGTTTCAATTATCTATGGTACGGAAGGGATTTAATGGAATTTTAGTGAGATCCTCTTCATCAGGCATGTCTCAATAGGAAAGACCTATACCGAGCTGAAAAATGTCTGGGTGGAGAGATAGTCACCAGGTCCCTAAGGGGGCCGTTAAGGTCTCTTTAATGGTTCTATTTATTTTTTCAACCTGTCCTGAGTTCTGGGGTATATAAGCATAATGTAACTTCCAATTAATCCACAGGGTCCTGGTTAACACCTGACTTACCTGGGCCATGAAAACCAGTCCATTATCAGTCCATTAGGCAGATCGTATCTTGGAAAAATATCTTTCAGGATCTTCTTGAAAACCATTTGCGCCGTTTTTTTTTTTTTTTTTTTTTTTTTTTTTTTTTTTTTTTTTTTTGTGTGTGTGTGTGTAAGGCTTCAATCCATCCTGAAAATGTATCTACAAAGACTAGGAGATATTTAAATCCATACCTTGCTGGCTTAATTTTAGTAATGTCCACTTCCCAGAATTGTCCTGGTCTGGTTCCTCATAGGTGCTTTCCTCTAGGAAACTTGGAAGGGTAAGCATTACCCAATTGAGGGACCCGACAGGCTTTTGTTACCCGTTCAGTTATTTCCTTTCACTGTGAGTTGGTTAGTGGAAAACTCTGTTCTTAATCTTACAGTAATGCCTGCAGTTTCTTTGAACCAAGGTGAGTGAGTTGATGTACATTTTTAACGTAGTGTAGGGCTTGCTCTAATTGCAGGCTGAGCTCAGTGAAGTTGAGGCGTTCAGTGTCAGTGTCCTTAGATGTTATCAAAAACTTCCTGGTCCTCAGGGTTTCATTGGAATTGGGCATCTTCCTTTAACAGCGGGTATAATGGAGCAGCTAAGGACGCAAACCCAGGCATCCATAACCTGCAAAAGCCAGCAGTCCCAAGAAATTCTCTGAGTTGTCTGCTGTAAGATGGGGGTGGTATCTACATAATGGTTTGTTTTCTGGGCTCAGTGAGCCATCGTTTACTGCCCCTAAGGGAATAGCCCAGGAAGATTACTTCATGCTAGCAAATTTGGGACTTTTTGGTCGAAACTCTATACCCGAGTTGAGCAAGCTCATATAATAGTGCTTGGGTCCCAGACTCACAGTTTTCCTTGGTGTTGGCTGCCAGTAGCAGGACATCCACATATTGAAGCTGGGTAAATTCAGAGTGCGTAGTTCTGAAGTTGTTGAGATCTCTGTGGAGGGCTTCATCAAAGAGAGTGGGGGAGTTTTTGAACCCCTGTGGGAGTCTAGTCCAAGTTAGTTGACCAGACGTTTTGGTTTCTGGGTCTACCCACCCGAAAGCAAACAGCAACTGACTATCTTTATGCAGAGGCAAGCAAAAGAAAGCATCTTTTAAGTTCAGAACAGTATATAATTTCCCCTCAGGGTTCAGAGTGCTAAGCAGATTGTACCGATTAGGTACCGTGGGGTGAATGTCCTGCCCTCTTTCGTTGATCTCTCTTAGCTCTTTAATGGGGTGATAGTTCCCGGTCCCTGGCTTTTTTTTTCTAGTAGCAGGGGAGTGTTCCAGGCCGATTGACAGGGCCTTAGGACCCCTAACGCCAGATATTTCTGAATATGGGGCCTTATCCCACCTTTAGTTTTTTTGTTTAGAGGATATTATTTGACATTGACTGGGGAGACGGAGGTTTTTAACTCCACTGTTATTGGAGATTGTTTCACGGCCAGGCCTAACCCAGCAGTTTTTGCCCAGGCATCTGTGTAATCTGTTATCCATTTTTGGGGTAGCTTGCCTGTTTGATCAGACTTGGGGCATGTGAATGGTGGATGTTCATCTTCTACTAATATAGTTAAAGCCGTGACTATAGGAGTTTTTGCTGAAGTATTTAGAAATTTCATTTGGGGGCCTTCATGGTTAAAAGTTATTTTGGCCCGGAGCTTGATGAGCAGATCTCTGCCCATCAATGGGTCCAGGCATTCTGGGATTCCTAGGAAGGAGTGATGGATTTTTCCTTTCCCCAGGTCCATGGTCCTCTTAGTTGTCTAAGCCTGATATTTACTGTCATCATCCCTTTGAACTAGAGACGTTTTATTTGATAGAGGGCCCAATGGGGCCTTAAGGGCTGAGTATACTGCTCCTGTATTCACTTCAAAGTTTACTGGAGTCCCCTCCACTTCAAAAAATACCCTGAGCTAGGGGATGGGTTCTGAGCCCTGACTTTCTTAGTCATCCTCCAGAGTCAGAATGGCCAGCTGGCGTGGCTGTCTCTTTATAGGGAACTCTATGGCCCAGTATCCTTTTTCTTTAGAGTAGGCACACTGATCTGAGGCCAGGGGTGGCCTCTGGCATGGGCCCTTCCTGTCACCCTATGTCTTAATTTCTGGCCTCTTTCTTGTTGTGATCAGGACCTTCGTCAATGCCTTAGTCTGTCTTTTGGTTCTCTCATCCTCCCTTTGCTCCCTTTCTTTCTCCCTGTTTCTCTCTTATAGTATACTTTCTTGGCTTCTTTGACAAAATCTCTCTTTTAATTTTTTTTTTTTTAATATCCATGGCAGCTTGCTCAATTAAGGCCATCGTGACAGATGCCTTTTAATCTGCAGCCTGAGGATCGAAAGGAGTATATCTCTTATATGCCTCCATGATTCTCTCTAGAAACATAAATGGAGATTCATCAGGCCTTTGAATAATTTCTCTTACCATGGCCAAATTAGTTGGTCACCCAGCGGCCACTTGGAGACCCGCTGTTAGAGCCTGGCAATAATTGAACAGATGCTCCCTATCTTCAAAGGTGTTGGGGTCCCAGTTGGGTGGGTTTAAGGAGAAGCCAGCTTTGATTATGTTGGGAAGTTGTGTTGGTCGCCCATCAGGTCTGAGGATATTTTTTTCTACATTCCAGGAGATTTTTCTCTCACTGCTCTGTCATGAAGAGAGTCGCTAGGTGGTGTTGGCAGTCACCTCAAGTAGGCAGGTGTGAAAACGTCGGTGAGTTTTCTGAGTTCTTTTAGCCGGGCCAGCTTCCTCCAGGGAAGGAGGGGCTGTGTGTGCCGCGGGACAGTCATCTGGATGACGCTGGGCCAGCCTAGCTTCCTCGAATGGTGGAGAGGCTGAGTCAGCAGAAGGGGAATCACTTAGAGGGTGTTAGGGGTTGGGAGACGAGGGCAGATGATAAGGAGGGGGTGGTGAGTCCAGTAGAGTCTTGAGACTCAGGGAGAACAGAGGGTGGAGGAGGAGGAGCAGAGAGGTTGAGATAGAATCGTGGGGGAAGGAGTAGGAGCAGGTGCAGGGACAAGGAAAGGCTTGACCCATGGAGGAGGAGATTTGTAGAGGTACTGACAAGTTAAGATATATGGCTGTTGATCTGGATGTCTATGTGGCACCTGCTGAAAGACAATATCTCGGACTTTTCAAATAAGTGCGAAGTTGAAAGATCCTTCTAGGAGCCATCCGACTGCAATGGTGGGTCATTCTGAGACACAGAATCTGCCAGGTCTGGCGTTTTACTGAAAAAGAAAGATTCTGAGCCCTTAAGCAGATTTTGGTCCAGTGATTAAGGGTCAGGGACAGAGGCATTGAAATGATCTGTCCCATAATGAAATATACACAGACACTGAAAGCAACGACACACAACACAGACAAGACAAGACAATAAAGACAGGCAATGGACGTCCAATACTGAGACCAGGACTGACTAGTCGGCAAAACCTGAAGGGCTGGCAATACCGAATCAGAAACAAAATATCACTGAGTCGAGGAGACTATTGTTCCACGATTTCCCGAGTCTATCCCCCAGGGACATGGCCTGTGGCTCTGACATGTGTGTCAGCCACCATGGGAGAGAGCTCACGCTCTTTACCAATAGCCGTTTTGCCATACCCTAACCTGAAGCCTGAAACGAGAAAGATGGGCCTTATTTACCCCCAGAGGAGCCCGTTGGGGGTATTTTGTCTGCAGCTTCCGGATATTGCTAGGGCCACCAGATGTAAAGGTTGGGCGAGCATCTGCGGCAGAGACCACTAAGAGACTGTCTCATGCAACAGCAAAGGGTTTATTGGGAGTCCGGCATGAAGGGCTCAGAGATCACTTGAACAGAGCAGAGAGCCCTGAGAACAGCTTAAGAAATGGTTATATATTTTTCTTGGAGAGGGCAGGGAGAGAAATTTATTGATGGGTAATGGCGAGTGTCAGTTTGCGAGCAACTGGTTGACGGAATACATTCTGCAGTTTGGCAGTTTGGGACAGCACATTCTGGGAACAAGAATAGTAAACAGTTCTCAAGATTTCAATGGTGTTTTGTTAAGCATACAGAAAAACAGGAAATGACAAGTATCTATTTTATTAACCTTTCAATATAAATATGAAAACAGAAATCTAGTTAAGATTTGAAGTCCAGAAGTTCATTTGGCCCTTGATTGGTATACTTAGCATTGAATTACGTTCTGTAGAGATGTCCCAGAAATATGGATATACAATGTCATAGGACCTTGTACCTTCTCGGAGGTCAGTTCCAAAACACAGTCTTTAAGGGGAATCACACCAAAGTGCAAGCCAAGTTGGACCCAGTTATCTCTTCTAACTTCCACACAAATGACCGCAGTTAAAACCAAAACACTCTCACATGACACTCATCTTCTTCCATATAGACACTCATCATAACTTCTGGCAGGAGGATTCCATGAGAGGCGCAGCACAAGACAGTGTCCCAAGTAAGCTCCCTTTCCCCTCATTTACCAAAAGTCAGGGTGGCCTGGACACCCTTCCTGTGAACCAGGAGTGATCAAATATGCCTGCCGTTAACACAGCTCTGTTCTCCAATTTGAGGCCTACTGACTGTCGGTTTAGATTCTTTATTTGAATTGAATTCATAAGAAAACCCAAGAACCTATGGGCTAGCATCTGCAGGGCTTTGAATAACTCATTTGACCCATTGGATCCCTATTCTCACTTGAGGGAGGTTAAGAACCTTATGGAGGAATGCGAGAGACTTCATCCACAATGACTGATTTTTGGCCATTTTGATTTGGATCCACACATGGGATCTTTCTTACGATCCATCAGGTGCTGAGAATCTAAGCTCTAGGCTCACACAGGGCCAAAGGGCTGATTCAGACACATCCCTTTCCAAAGGAATTAAGCAAACAGCCACAGGTGATGCCCATTCATTTCCGTTTGAAAACTCTTTTCTTCAGGAATCTCGAAGGCGTGGCCTGAGGCAAAGACCTTCCTGACATTCAGGGCAACAGAACAATAGGTAATAAAAAGGCCAATTGCAGGGTTTCTCCACTGAGACTATCCTGGTCACACTGGTATCTGAGTTTTCTGAGATTCTTGCCAATTCCTTCAGCTATCCAGTACATGTCCATGTCACGGTGCTTGGAGGTGCTACATATCGTGGATACAAAAGCATGAGTCTATTCTGGAGAGTGGCCAGAATTCAGGAAGAAAACAGGAACTTAGGAAGATAGCCGGTGTTGCCCATTGATAAGGCAAGCCCTAGAGTATTCATTAATTGGGCAGGATGAATGCTGGGAAGCTTTCTAATAGACAGGAAACATCCATTGATGCATTCTCTTTTCTAATGTCTACAACCACGGACACAGTGGGATACACAGACATAGAAACACTCACCTTGTCCAACAACTTACTAGAAACAGTTCACTCCAAACCAAACAAACCGACTTTACTACCTATTCTCTGAACATGAGACAAAACCACAAACACACATCCACACCCACAAAGTCACCTCCTTCCCCCAAGTAGGTCTCTCACTCTCCAGAGTGTCCTCTGACTGCTGGGTCATACTGTGTTCCCCCGATATGGCCTGTCCTGTTTCAGATCTGGTCTCCTTGTCCAACTCTGTGAAGTGGTCAGGAGCCAGCTGTGAGCCACTACCTGCTTTTTCAAAAAAGGCCCCTCTTCAGAGTTTTCCTGGCATTTGGCCATCCTCACATCAGTAGGTACCAAGAAAGACTGACTCTGTCCTTGCTAAATCGAAGCAAGTGAGACCACTAGGACTGGGACTGGGATTGGCTCTGTGTGCCTGGCTTCCTGGATCCCAAGTTCAGAGAGTTCCATTACCAAGGAAGTGAGGTGAGGTCGCATCCTTCAGGAACTGAATGAGGTCACTGCCTTGGCAACCACTTTGTCCAAACAGTTGCTTCCAAGAGTACCATGAAAAGGAGGCTGACCCTACATTCTGTGGCACTTTTGCAAATTAGGATGGTATATCAACCATAGGCACCAAGGAACAGCTCTCCACTCAGGCCTGGTATGGTCCATCTTCTCTATATTAGGAAGAGAGCCTTTAGTCCCGGGAGCATTGCAGTGAACCTCTGCACTAAAACTATTAGCAAGCACCTGATGGAGGAGGCCTCCATAGGTAAGTGGCGCCTTTATAACATCTGATATCCGGTTAAGGGAGATCTCTTCTGATGACAGAGATGTGGCCTGGGGAGGCTCACATATACTCCTGTCCAGGACAGTAACAAGAATCGTTCTGTCCTCTGTTCTGTTCTGTAGGAAATTCCTCTGGAAGTGTAGAGAGGTGCCGACGGGCACGCACGCGCTCCTACCCTGGAGCTTTAGCAAGATGTTGCACTGTACCACTGTTTTTCTGTTTAGGCGCCGGGTTTCTGTTTTTCTTTTTGTGTGTGTGTGGTGTGTTTTGTTCTGCGTTCTATTTTTTTTTGTTTGTTTGTTTGCTTTTGTTCATTTTGTTGTGTGATTTTGATTGTAAAAACTTAAGGATATTGGACGTGAAAATGGGTAATAAAGAGAGTAAGCCTGACACCCGTTTGAACTGTGTTTTAAGGAACTGCGATGAACTTTACCCCCCTTTGTTTAGCAGGATGATAGAAGCCCCTAGCTGGCTGCCTGGAGCACAACCATTGCAGAGGGCAATGCCTGCTGGGGACCTAAGAACTGAGTATCTCCCAGGTTAACAAGTGAAACTCCTTTAAAACCCCTTGTCCCTCCAGATCAAGAGAGTCACAACATTTGGCAGAGTCCCCTGTGTTTCTCCTTTGTTAGCAAAGCAATTAGCCTCCCCTTTTCTTTTTCTCAGAACCCATTCCTCATTATTTAATTGGTATAAATTGGCTTCTAGGTCAGGAACCGAACTTTAAGTTACAAATTTGGTACCCCCCCTCCGCCCCAGAACTTTGTGAGAGCTGTCTACTGAAATGTTAGGAGATTGAGCTTGCTTGGGGTGGAACTGAACCAGAGGAGCTAATCCTGTAAGTAAAAGGAGGGACTGAGGGACCCCCAGCAGCTGCCAAAGCCCTGTTGATTCAGGGAATACCCTCCTTCCTTCCGTGCACTGTAAGGATTATGCCACCTCTGTCTTGTTAAAAAAGAGAAAAAGAAAAAGGGGACACTAAATTCAGTAAAGTCACCATATAGACACTTTATTTTACATTTCAGGTTGCCCCTCTGTTAAAACATCTGGTCCCCCCCGTGGTGCCACTGGTGTAGTAGATTTTTTCTCTTATCTGCTCTGGTTTAAAGGATTCTGTCTGACAACCATAGTCTCTACCTCCTTTCTGTCTGTCTTGTGTCTTTGTTTCTGGTCCTTTAAGACATGTGCAATAATGTGTTGATATTATAAATTTTTTCTTGGGAATGATCTTAGCTGAATGTGTGTCTAAATGATGATGTTTTATCATAAAAAAACTGGTATCTGAATGGGTTTTTGAAGCATTGCACAATCTTGCAGTTAAAAGTCGGGTTTAGGTCATTGTTTAGTTTACGATTTCAGGTAATTCATGCCAGAGAACTTAAATACTTAGGATGGAAAACTGAAGAACTCTACTTCCAAGTTGGCAAGTAACTTCCCAATCATTCACTTTTTTTTTTTTAACCAATTTTGAATTCGGTAGCCAGAGAAAATGTCACTGTGTGTACCAGTGCATTAATTTGGGCAAGGATAGTAAACCATAGTATGGTATCTGTTGACAAAATAAGATGCAAAGACATAAAATTTTGTGAATTGTATCTTGAACTTGTATCATAATTTTCAACACCCCAACCGGAAAATTATGGTTAATATGCCTTAGGCCTGAGGTGTCTGCTCAGAATAGCAGTTTTTTTCCTGCTCCTTCCAGACCTCAGCCATGACTCATGTTGAAATGCAAATGAAAAAAGCCTGCAAGCTTAGTAGGAGACTGATTTGATGCCTAACGGGAAAAAAAAGTAAATTGTATGGTATTTACTAATTACTGGACAGTCATTTTTTCTAGGACTCTTATTGTTTTCCTTAGATACTTTATTATTTTTGAGCTCATGATTCTGAGCATACAGACCTAGGTTAATGTTTTTCTGATCAGTTCTATCTTTGACCAACTGTGGACTTTTTGAAACATTGCAATAGATATTTAACCTGTGAAAAACTACAAGGCCTTTACTATTATTATGTGTGCACAATTTTGTTATGTGTTGTCTGTCTATATAGACATATATCCGTATATCATATATATGATACACAAATTAACATATATAAGGAGCGCTCATTAAAAAAAGCGCTCATAAAAACAAATTTTAAAAAGTGGATCCAAAGATCTTTAGTTCACGTGGTTTAAATGTTTCAATTTAAATCGGATAAACAGATAAAAATAAATGTTTTCAAATTTAAGCTTACAAATTTTTCTAGGTGTTCAAAAATCTAATAAAATATTAATATCTACAAAACGTCTAATGTGCCTTGCTTCTAGAACATTTTCTTCAACATAAAAATGGTTTACACTGTTCAATACATTTCTCTAATATTTTGATAAATAAGTAAAGTAAATTTGATATGGGATTACTCATTCGTGAGTACTTTTGTTAGAAATCTGATTCATTTACTAAGGTCTGTATAAGTTTTTACTAAACTCTATATAAGGTTTTAAAAATCAGTCATGTGTTAATGAGACAAAAATTTTTTGAAACATAAGTTTACCCATAACATTGTGTTTATTAAGTTTTATTTTTTCTAGAGCAAGGAACCATAAAAATTAAAAAACTTATTAAATCAGAACTGTTATTTTAGAGCATTGTACTGCCATTTCTTTAAAAGCTAAACTTGGTTAATGTAGAAACATCAATGTAATTGTGATGCTATTAATGTTTTCATATCTTACAGGTATGCAAGTCTGTAAGGTAGAAACTTAAAAAGAGCATTATATCAAGCTGGTGTTCTGAAGTTGTATGGTAAAAAAAATATATTGGAGATTTATTTACCTGTTATCAATAAGATATGTAAAGTTTTCTGTTACTTTTTACATTGTGGAACAATTTAAATGTATTTTTAAGTTAATGAGAGCCTAATCTATGTAAAAGTTGAAAACTTTCAGGCTTTCTTTAATTCATGTTTTAAATGTGATATCATATGGTATTAGCTAATGTTCATGAGACCACAAACAATTTATGTAAACTTTGTCAATGTTGCTTTTAATTTTTACTTTTTAATAAAAACAACCCCATACCATTATTGTCATCTGGTAATAACAAAAGGGTAATCAAAGCAATATAAACAAATACTTTAGGATTATACTCCTAAACAAAAACACCTAAAAAAACAAAACTGCCTTCTCAATAATTCATGACTTCATTGATCATTTCTAGTTAGAGACACTTGGTAGCAGAGTAATATTATCTCCTTTTGGTACACAGTGACCCAGTTCTGTTCTTTACTTTGTTTTAAATCAATTTCTTCTGCATCATCTGATTAGAGGTTCATATACTTCTTAAAACCAATGATTGAGCCCTCAACCTGCACATTCACTTGCTCATAGAGCCAAACCTGAAATTGGGAACTATTTGGCAAGTGTCTGAAGATGAAGTTGATGGGTTACACCTTCACTGTCTGTACATTTTGACCTTGGCCACAGTACACTAAAATGGAAGTTCACAAACACCACAATGACCTAGAGGCTCCTCACATAGAAACTTACAGATCTGGTATACTGTTTTCTAGAAACCCTTCCAAATTATAAATTAATTCTAATAATCCATGTTTATCATAATTTTTCCTACCAAAAACCAATCCTGAGTATGAACTATTAGTTTCTTAAGGAGTAGATCTTCCCAGACCCCCAAACAAAAAAAAATAAATAAAGATCAGCTTTAGAACTAAAATGCTTAAGATTTATAAAGAGCCCTGCCTTACCTGAGATAAGGCTGTGTGTCCCATCTTACTATATGTGAGAATGACTATGAAACAAATACGTCAGATAATATTTCTTTAAAGTTATGTTAAAAACATAAAAAATGTCAAGATTCCTAGGATCTCAAACAGGGGATATAATGTAATACTCAGCCAAAAAATTTAGGGTAGCTATTACACGAACTAAGTATTTTTACTTTTGTTAATTTTAGTTGAAATTTTCTTATAAGTTATCTAAAGATTCCCTGTTAGTGTTTTACAAATGTGTTGCTTTAAGAACACAACATGGGTTTATTCACGATAATAAGTCATCACCTACAATACAGACAGAATAATACAGATCCCAATTAATAAAAAGATAATTATAAAGTTATAGACATTAAAGTCCAGTACTCTTAATATAAGGCTGTTAAAATTAATTTGCTGGATGTTTAAGATTAGGATTTAAAATTAAAGTTAAATGAAAAGGGCCAAGAAAACCAATATTTGGCTCTTACCCTCTGAGTCAATCTGAATCCAGGGAACAGGGGACTTCTCTAAAGAGCTTTGCAACTCTGAGCCACATAACCTCCTGATCAGGGAGATTAATGAGACCACTGGAGAACAGAAAGCCAATCAGTGCATTTGTTATGAAGAGGAGAGTCATCAGAGAAAGGAGATATCCCTGATGCTTCTGAGGGAAGATAAATGGTCAAGCAAGACCTGGACCCACCTAGCGCAAATGGCACTAGCAGAATTGAAAATGTGCTCTCATTTTTCCAGAATTGACTCCCATAAAGCTCAGCTGACTGTTAACAATAGATAGAAACAAAAGTCCGTTTGACTGCTTCATCTTAAACACTTTGGAAAGACAGTTAAGACGAAAATTCAGCCATTCCTGGGCATTTTAAATAATAATAATAATAATAATAATAATAATAATAATAATAATAATAATATTTTAAGGTATGCACTTTATTTTAGCCTCCCAAAATAAGTAAGACTGGAGGCTACAAAGAAGGATTCTCAGACAGGAATGCCTGATACTTATAAAAAGAGACTATCAAGAAGAGCTGCCACAGGCAGAAATTTTTAATTTAAGGCCTGCAGATATTCCTAACCAACACAGGTAGGCTTGGTGTTTGCTAGTACGATTATCCAGCCCTGAGTAACAGAATTAAAGGTTTCTCTATTAGACGCAGAGGTCATACTAGAAAAAGGATTTTACAAGATCAGATGACATTACATTGTTAAACTGTATCTTATGGGGAAGGACAACTGTAACACTAAAAGTTAAATATTAATTTGATAGTCCTGATAACTGGGGATATTAAAGACTGGTGAGGGAACTTCTATACAGTAACATGTTCCGGCTGCTGCAACATTTATTCAGTACTCATGGTTTTTGTTTCTCTCATAGAAGAACCCATCCCCAGATGACTTTACAACCTGTTCTTCCCCAACCAGACTTCAATCCGAAATGACTTCTAAAAGGTAACTCATGTCCCCCAACTGACTTATAAAAGGCAACTCATGTCCCTCACGCCATGCTCACTCACTTCAGCCTGTCTCAGGTCAGAAGAAGAAATAATGATTGACGCCACTCTTCTTACAACAATAGAGAGAAAGATAAGTAGACTATCAATATAAGTAATTAATTATGTCTGGTAAAATCAGGGAGATCGGTTTTGGGTAAGTTCTAAAAATTTGGAGAATCTTACCTGAGGGATTAAAATTTCCTCAGTGCTCTTCCCCTAATCTATTAAAGATTTGAAAGGGACACAGAGAAAAGGGGGAAATGATAGACCCAACCTGATCTTTTATTAAAATTGAGAGCCATCTTGCCACAAAGCCATGAAAAGGTAATTTTGGCTTTACCATAAATTACTGCAAATTCTGAACCTGCTTGAAATGCCTGCCCGTGCCTTGAACTCACGCATGCCCGGCTCTCTGACCAGATAGCAGCCCTCTCTGAAACTTTAGTGACACATCATAAATATTTGCCTTCTCTGGCCAGACAACATCCCTCTCTGAGGCTCTAATGGTCCTCTGAATTCTGAATTAGGGACAGCAAAAAAAACCTAAACTACCATTAGTGTGATGCTTGTCAGAGTTCTGTTATCTGTAACACCCCTTTTGTGTAACTTTCTGGGCTATAAAGCTGGGCTGTAGGAAAGCTGGGGTTGCTGTCTTGTTCCGGCTGTTTTGGGAGGGGAGGCAGCATGAAAGGTAGAAATAATAAGATTAATTTAATATGATTTTAATTAGAGTCAGTGGTCTTTTCTTGTGCCGTGGTCAAACAATTAACACTCCAAAAACATGGAGCTCTGACGGCCTAAAGACTTCTTGAGGAACTTCCTCTGAGGTTGGGCACTTGAAATATATGTTGTTGTAAGGAGCTTTAGCTTCCTTTCTAGTGAGACCATCAAAGATGGGTTTGAATCTATGTGACCTGGAGGACATGGTTTCTTGTATTCTAATGAACATAAGGCAGCAGTGCTGAATTTTCTCTTTGTAGGTAAACTGTGGCCACTGGGTGCTAAGTGTCTCCCCGTGTGGACTGTGAAGCCATTTTTTTATCCTCCACTTTTCGTGGTGTTTCGTGCTGCTGCACTGGGAGTTTGGTATTTGCTTCATGAAATACAAAGAGTTCAACTGGGACACAGTTTTGGAGGGAGTTCTGTCACTTGTGGTGGGTCAGGGTCTGCAGGAGAATGCAACAACCAGGTTATATCTCACAGAGCTTGCCCCCTTGTACATAGAAATCTGACTCTGAACTTTGCCCTGGAACCTCTCCATGTAACAAGATGCCTTTACATAGAAGGTTCTGCTGGATGCACAATGTCAGTCACAAGCCATTTGGAAGGCAATGGCAAATCCTCATGGCCACACCACAGATGTATTATCACACACCTGCCCACCACTGCAATGGGCCCACTACTCAGCAGGCTCCAACTTACTGGCATCTTTGTTCTACACCATTTTCATGAAACTCGGTCAATCATGGCATTCTCTTGTACACTAATGATCAGCAACAAGACATCCAAAGGTTCTCTAGTGCCACCTGATTATTGGAATTTCAAAAATTTCATTGTATTTATCTAGCCATTTTTCATGGATGAAGTTGGAGACACTGTGGGTTTCAGTTCATTCAGGAACCATTAAATGGTGAGGAAGCTCATTTCAATGAAAGCTCTGGAGAACTCTCACAGGCAAGTCTTCCCATAGAGTCTTCAAAATGTCGCATGAAGCCAGGCCCATTGAGGTCTTCAATGTGACGTCCAAGGGTGTTCTGATTCTCAACTATGGCTGCCAAATCTTTCAGAATAAAATCATGTGATATCCTAGCTGAGATTCCAAGGCTCTGTGGAAAGGCACCCTGTCCTTGATCTCAGTTTCCAAGGGCGAATCCCATGCGTGGCCTCCTAAAATCTGAACACAGTTCATGGCAATATTTCTCTGAGATCAGTTCCAGAACTCAGACTTTAAGGGGAATCACACCAGAGTTCAAGCCCAGGTATACCCAGTCATCACTTCCAACCGCCACACAAATGACCACAATTAAAACCAAAGCACTCCCACAAGGCCCTCATCTTCTTCCATATAGACACTCATCATAACCTGTGGTTCGAGGTTTCCATGAGGGGATCAGTCCAAGACAGTGTACAAAATAACCTCCCTTGCCCCTCATTTGCCTAAAGTCAGGGTTGCCTGGACACCCTTCCTGAGAAGCAGGAGTGATCAAATAGGCCTGCCATAAATACTGCTCTGCTTCCCGAATTTGAGGCCTACTGACTCTCGGGTATATATTCTTTATGTGAATTGGAATCATGAGAAAACCCAAGCACCTATGGGATATCTTCTGCAGGGTTTGAAGAACTCATTTGACACAAAGGATCCCTATTTTCAATTGATGGAGGTCAGGAACCTTACAGAGGAAGGCGAGAGACTTCGTCCACAATGACTGCTTTTTTGGCCATTTTGGTTTTGGAAGCACACATGTAATCTTTCTTTAGATCCATCAGGTTCTGAGAATCTATGCAACAGCCTCACACATTGCCACGAGTCTGATGCAGACACATCCCTTTCCAAAGCAATTAAGCAAAGAGCTACAGGTGATGCCCATTAATTTCCATTGAAAACCATTTTTTCAGGCTTCACAAAGGGGTGGACTGAGACAAAGACGTTTCTGACATTCAGGGCAACAGAACAATAGGTAAGCAAATGGCCCAAAGCAGGGTTTCTCGAATGATATCTGAGTTTCCTGAGATGATCCCATTCCCTTCAGCTATCCAGTACGTGGCCATGTCACAGAGCCTGGAGGTGGTACATATTGTGGACACCAAACCATGAGCCTATTGTGGAGAGTGGCCCGAATTCAAGAAGAAAACAGGAACTTAGGAAGATAGTAGTTGTTGCCCATCTATAAGGCAAGCCACAGTCCATATATAAATTGGGCAGGATGAATGCTGTGAAGCTTTCTACAAGACAGGAAACATCCATTGATGCATTCTCTTTTCTAATATCTACAACCACAGACACAGTGGGATAAACAGACATAAAAACACTCGCCTTATCAAAAGACTTACTAGAAACGATCCAATCCAAACCAAACAAAGCGACTTTCCTACCTATTCCCAGATCATGAGACAAAACCACAAACTCACACGCACACCCACAAAGTCACCGCCTTCCCCCAAGTAGGTCTGTAACTATCCGGAGTGTCCTCTGACTGATGGGCCATACTATGTTCCCCCAAAATGGGCTATCCTATCTCAGATCTGGTCTCCTTGCCAACAATGTGAAGTTGTCAGGTGCCAGTGGTGAGCCACTACCTGCTTTCTCAGGAAAGGCCCCTCTTCAGAGCTCTCTTGGCATTTGGCCATCTTCACATCAGTAGTTACCAAGAAAGACTGACTCTGTCCTTGGTAAATCCAATCATGTGAGACCACTGGGACTGGGACTGGGACTGCCTCTGGGTGCCTGGCTTTTTGGATCCCAAGTTCAGAGAGTTCCATCACCAAGAAAGTGATGTAGGTCACTTCCTTCTGGAACTGAATGAGGTCACTGCCTAGGCAATCACTTTTTCCTAACATTTGCTTCCAAGTATCCCAATAGATGGAGGCTGCCCCTACTTCCTGTGACACTTTCACAAGTTAGAATGGTATATCAAACATAGCACCCGGAAGCAGCTCTCCACACAGGCCTGGTTTGGTCCATCTTCTCTACATTAAGAAGAGAGAGATTGCTTCAGACACACCCATTCATCCTGACCAGGTTGTTTGTCGTGGAAGATGACTTTTGCTCTCTCAGGTCCTTCATAGCTTCCTCTATCTTCCCCAGGGTTCATTTCTGCATGGACCTTTGAGGTTCTCAGCAGGTGGAAGATCTCTTATGTTCCTGTATTGTAAGACCAACTCTGTCCCTGCTCTTCTGTAAAGTTAGATGGAGGGCAAAGAGTATGGTTAGGGTTAATAACATGTTTGATTTGGGTTAGGAATCATTCTGCTGGATGAATAATGGTATTGGGAACCTGCGATATTTGTAAGTATATATAGAGGTGAAATATATGTATGAAAACAGAAATCTAGGTAAGATTTGAAGCCCAGAAGGGCATTGGATCCTTGATTGGGATACTTAGCTTTGAATTATGTTCTGCACATGTGTCTCAGATAAATCTATACACAATGGTATAGGACCTTGTACTTGGATGATTGAATGTCGAAGAGAACATCCAGTCTAAAAAGGATAGTTGGTAGGATTAGAAAGATAGTTGGTAGAATTAGAAAAAAAGAGTGAGTATAGGATTTGAAAAAAAAGTTCTTTAGCAATAGGGTTTCAGGTAGAGAGAAAATGTAAATGTCAGCACATGTGAAGAGTTGGTCACAATGATGAATTGGGGAAAATATGTAGGAAAGCAGATATCAATAGAGACATAGGAAATCAGGCAAATGATAAAGTGATTGATTGGATTAGACACTTTCAGCAGGCTTGAAGTTGAATATATAATCTTAGGAAGAAACACATATGTAGTCACCAATAGGATTGACATTTGAGAGCATTAGCCAACCTGGACACGGGTGATTTTTATAATCCATACTCATATTCCATTTAGGCTTTGGTACAATCGTAAGTGTGACTTTGCATTTTCTTGCCAGAATATTACTGTGATAAAATGTATATGTAGATCAGGTGACATGAGTATTTCTTGCACCATTTCTGGGAGCAATATTTTGAAGAGGTATAAATTAGTATTGGGGGCACAAATAGGTGTACCATGTGTGTATGAATATAGAGAGAATGATTGAATAGACCATACTGTGAATAAATAATATAACTTGTTCCAACTTTACAAATTGGAATAAATTAATATCTCAAAATACATAGCAAATCTTATATTGATATACATACATTCATTCCACCCAGTTATACATCTAATGGTAATATTAGGGTTGTAGTTTATCATAAATTCTGTGTGAGTTTTGCTTCAAAATTGATTATGGAAATCGAAAATAATGTATTTGGAAAGAAGTCTCATGAAATGAGCAGTCAAAAACAAGTAGGAATATATGTGTTCTGAAGCAGGAAGTGATTGAATGTGTTACAAATGTCTTTAAATTTGTGAACTTGTGGATGAAATGTACATTTTATGATGTACAAAAACTGAAGAAATAGAAATGTACCAGTGTTGAATAAAATTGAACGTCAAAATACACATCATGTCCCATAGGAATCTAGTAGCATTGATGTTAAAGTGGGTCAGTTACTGTAGAAATATAAGGATTTGTTTGCACCATTCACTGAAGTAAGTTTTCAGTACTAGAAAACAAATATGTATTTCAGGTGGATGAATGTTTCTGAAAATAATCTTATGAAAAGTTGATTATAAAACCACATACATGAACATTAGTGAATTTAGGGAGTGTATAATAAGACACATGTATTTCATATTTTGAAAAATCTAGAGTGTATATATATATATATATATATATATATATATATATATATATATATACACACACAAATACATTGGAAAGTAGAAAATATATGCCAATCAAAATTCATCATGAAATATATATCATCCACAGATCCAAAAATATTAATTTTACTGAACATGGATTTATGTATAATGTTGCTCAACTAAAAAGCTCACTCATAGTTTGAATTTTCAGTTCCAAAAGCATTTAGGAGGAGTGATTTCTTCTCATACTTTGTATCTGCCAAGTTAGCCACCTCACAAAAATGTACATGTATTCCAGGTAGGATTTTGTATGTGCATATAAAAATACATGTGCTGAATTGGCTACAGAAAATGAGAGACAGGAATTCACATGTGTGTTAACTTTAAAAACACATGGAGAACAATTTCAAGAAAAAAATTGACAAGATTTATAACTCCTACCCTATATCATGCAAAAGGCAAGACCAACTATTCACCATGCCTCCTCTGAACTGCTTGTATTTCTATTCTGTTTGGGTTATTTTTCTCCATCATATTAGGATTAGTAGTCAGAGTCTAGTAGGGTATGGGTTAGTGTCAGAGTTTCAGTATTTCGAATGAAAAATTGCAAAATGTATCCAATGTGTATGTAAATATGTGCTACACAAAAATCTTCCCACTATTATCCAGAACAATGTCTTGACAATACCTTCGCCCCAAGTAAGAAACAATTAGAGGAAAAGAGTTAGAAATTCCGTGAATACATATCTGGAATGGAAAACAATCAGGAGTTCACAATCTTGGAAGTGGTAGAGGAGTTTTCAAAAGTAAGGGACAGGGTAAACACTCCACAAAAATGGAATTCTGCTGGCCTAGAGACTTCTTGGGAAACTCTCTGTGAGGTTGGGCACTTGAAATATATGTTGTTGTCAGGAGCTTTAGCTTTCTTTCTAGTGAGACCATAAAAGCTGGGTCTGCATCTATGTGACCTGGTGGACATTGTTTCTTTTTTTCGCAATGAACATGAGGCAGCATTGCTGAATTCTCCCTTTGTAGGTAAACTGTGGCCCCTGGGGGCTAAATGTCTCCCCATGTGGACTGTGAAGCCATATGGTCATCCTCTATTTTCGTGGTGTTTTTTGCTGCTGCACTGGATGTTTGGTACTTGCTTCACGAAATACAAGGAGTTTAAATGGAACACAGTACGGGAGGGAGTTCTGTCACGCGTGGTGAGTCAGGGTCTGCAGGAGAATACAAGAACCAGGCTCCTATCCCACATAGCTTGCCCCCTTGACTATAGCAACCTGATTTTGAACAGCGTCCTGAAACCTCTCCATATAACAAGATGCCTTTACATATAAGGGTCTGCTGGTTTGACCATGTCAGTGACAAGCCATTTGGAAGCCAATGGCAGATCCACATGGCCCCACCACAGATGTTTTATCACACACCTGCCCACCATTGCTCTAGGCCCACTACTCAGCAGGATCCAACTTTCTGGCATCTCTGTTAAACACCATTTTAATGAAAACCAGTCAATCAAGGCACTGTCTGGTATACTCATTGTTGGAAAAAGTATAAACGGCAGCCATACCCCAGAGAAAAACCCCAACATGGCGCCTAAGGACTTCTTCTTCCTACCTTCTTCTTTTCTGAAGTGGCGCGAAAAGTTCCCGCCCGGGTGAACTCTCCCACTGGTGCCAATTTCAAATCTCGCTGGCGGGGAACCTTAGCCCCAATGAGAACTAACTCCTGGGCTCCGGAGCTGATATCTGAAAGAACTTGCCAATAAACGGGTTGCCTGCCATTTATCTAAGTCCTTTCATCTCCTCCTTAGTTCTATATAAGCACACAGCTTTTTGCAATAAAATTGGAATTCTCCCGGCGAAGTGCCTTTGAGTGGGGAGTTCTTTCATTCTGGTGCCCCGTTTGAGGATACGGGTGAGCTCTTTCCAACAAGAGCCCCGTCCCCCGTTCTGCCCAGACACTCCGTCCTGGTCCGCTCTTTTCAGACGCCAGCTTCCTGCACTCACCACTGATCTGATGTATGTAAGCTTCCCCTGACCCCGGCTCGCCAACTTCCTTCGGGCTACCGCTAGTTTTGTGACCCTGATCATCCAGCACACTCTAGACGCCCGGTAGGGGAGAGGGAATTCCTCCCACCAAGACCTTTACTGGTCACAGTGGACCCTCTAGTGATCCGTTTCCCTTTGGGGCATGAGGGTTCTGAGTTTACACTAGAGGCTCTGTGGTTTTTCCTCCTTTGCTGTCACTGCTGCTGCCGGCTAGATTTGCTGTTTCCTGCAGGGCTGCTGTGTCTGGCTGAAGCTGCCTCTCTGCTCAGGGAAAACTGAACTCCCGTCCTAGAACTGCATTCTGCTGGAGCTGGAGTTCTGTTTTCATTACTGACTTCTTCAGCTGCGTTCGAAAACTTTCCTGACGTCAGGTTGCCCATGGCTCCAAACCCATTGGGTCTTCCAGATCGCACTTCACTGGTGACGACCAGGTAGTACCCTCTGTATTTCCTCGCGACAGCTGGTCATTTTGGGGACACCCACGTGACCCCCATTCGCCCTGAATTTCCTGGAAGCCGTTCCAGCTCGGGTTTTCTCTTTGTCTCTCTCGCTTACTCTTATTCTCTCTCTCTCTCTCTCTCTCTCTCTCTCTCTCTCTCTCTCTCTCTCTCTCTCTTCCATCTCTCCCTGTGACAATGGGCACCTCTTCATCTGTACCTGAAGCCTCACCTCTCAAATGTTTAATAAAAAATCTGGCCACACTCTCCCTCACACCAGACATCAAGCCCAAACTTTTAATTAAATTCTGTACCCAAGATTGGCCTCCATATCCACTGGATAATGGCAATCATTGGCCTCCAGAAGGCTCCTTAGATCCAAACCTCCCCTGGGACCTTTTTAACTACTGCCAGCGTCTGGAAAAGTGGAGGGAGATTCCCTGCATTGAAGGTATTAGCCTTCCCACACAGCACCTTGTCTCTGCTCCTCCTGCCCTCCCCGTCAGGTCCTCCTTGCTTGCAATCCCCTCTCTTTCCCTACTTCTACTTCTGACTTCACAGATTCTTCCTCATTCAACCCAGCAGATGAACCCCCACCTTCTCCCCAGCCCCATCTGCCCCTTCTCTTCTGCAATACCCTCCTCATCCTCTGCCTGATTCCATGGATCCTCAGCCTTCCATTTTATCCCCCTCCCCTCCGTCCTCTTCTGCCTGCTCCACTTCCTCCTCTTCCAAAGAGACACTCCCTTCCCCTCCCTCTCCTTCCTGTCCTCCGCCTGCCTCTCTCAGTCCTCCTTTTACCAGGTCTAAAGGACTCCTTCCCACCCCTAAGACAATCGCACCCCTTCGTGAGGTAGCTGGTCCCGAGGGTGTCATCAGAGTCCACGTGCCCTTCTCCAGGTCAGACATTACTCAGCTAGAGAGCAAGTTAGCCTCAATCACCACTAAACCCACCACTTACATTCGGGAGTTTCAATGGGTCCTGCAAGCATATAGCCTCACTCATCATGACATATACATGCTCTTGGCCAATACACTTCTCCCCGAGGAAAGGCAATGGGTCTGGGAGCTAGCCCAAGCCCATGCTGATGAAAATCATAGGACCAATCCTGACCACCCCACGGGCTCTCATGCTGTCCCAGAGCAGGAACCCTATGGGATTACAACACCCCTGAAGGCTTACAGACTCATGACCTTTTTACATCCTGCCTCTTGGCGGGCCTGAAAAAGGCGACCCACAATGCTGTTAACTTTAAAAAGGTGCAGGAGGTCATTAAAAGGAAGGAGGAAACACCTTCAGAATTCCTGGATAGACTAACCAAGGCCCTTCAACACTGCACATAACTCGACCCAGAAACCCCTGATGGCCGTCATCTCTTAATGACATATGTTCTGGCCCAAAAATACTCTGACATTAAAGCCAAGCTTAAAAAGCTTGAACAGGGCCCTGCTACTCCTCAAACCGAAATCCTCGCTGTCTCTTTAAAGGTTTTTCATGGTAGAGAGGATGAAAGTGAATGCCGTAGGAAGAGAGCTGAAAATGCCAAATTCCAAATGTTGGCCCAGGTCATTCAGAGAAGGCCATCACCACGCCGTCCCAATGTGACACCCCCTGGAGCTTGCTTCAAATGTGGTAAGGATTGTCCTTCGCCGAGAACACCCTACAACCCCTGCCCAACATGCCATCAAAGGAGACACTGGGGGGAAGACTGCCCAACAACCCGGAAGGGAGGTTGGTCAGCCACCCGGCAACCCCAGCCTCTCCTGGGCTTGGCAGAGGAGGAATGATGGAGCCCTGGGCCTTCCCTCCAGACTATTACCATCAAGAATCAAGAACCTAGGGTCACCTTCCTGGTGGATGGACGCTTCATTACCTTCTTTTTGGATACTGGTGCCACTTTTTCGGTCTTGAGGGAGTATTGGGGTTCTACCACACCCTCAAAAACTCCTATTGTCGTGGTAGGAGGTAAACATATTTTCCCTCAAAATCCCTTTTGTCCTTCACTCACTCCTTTCTCGTTATGAGCCATTGCCCCATTCCCCTTCTGGAAAGGGACATACTCTCACTATTAAAAGTCACCATTCACATATCACCCCACACCTCTCCTACCTCTCATTTCCTCATGATGTTCCTAGGGGCAGATACACCTCCTCCATGCACTCTCCCACGACTATCTAAACCAGTTAACCCTGAGTTTTGGGACACAACTACACCCTTTATGGCTAAATGCAGTCCTATTCATATTGTCTTACTGGACCCTTCAAGATATATTAGTCAACCATGATATCCACTCACAACCACAGCCTTCCTCGGATTAGAAGCCATCATCCAGGATTTATAATGAAAGGGGTATCTTAGGCCTACACACTCTCCTTTCAACACCCCCATTCTGGCAGTTAAGAAACCTAACGTGTCCTACAGGCTGGTTCTAGACCTTCCCCTTGTCTACTCCTCTGTGGTCCCCATCCACCCGCTAGTGTCCAACCCTTACACCCTCCTCTCTCAGATCCCTGCCACTACTACCCACTTCTTGGTTCTAAATTTGAAACATGCATTCTTTTCTATTCCCTTGTTCTCAGAATCTCAGGATATCTTTGCTTTTACTTGCACTGACTCTCACACCCGCCATTCTCATCAGCTTACCTGGACTGTCCTCCCACAGGGATTCAGGGATAGCACCCATCTCTTTGGCCAAGTTCTTGCCCAGGACCTCACATCCTTTCACCCGACCTGTCCTGACTCTACTCTCCTTCAATATGTCGATGACCTTCTTCTATGTAGTCCCTCTGGGAACACTCTCAATCCCACACTGCACAGCTTCTTAATTTCCTAGCAGACAAGGGAAATAGGAAGTCTCCCCACAAGGCCCAGGTTTCCCAGTCTTCTGTCACCTTTCTTGGTTTTTGCCTTACACCCAGAAAAAAGGAAATAACACTGGATAGGAGGCAACTCCTCTCTTATCTTCCAGTGCCCCATACAAAAGCCAAAATACTATCATTCCTAGGACTAGCAGGTTATTTTAGGGCCTGGATCCCAAATTATTCTCTTCTATACAAATCCTGTATGAACTAGCAAAGGGACCCCCTAGTGAATCTCTTGCCTCCTCCCCAAACTACCACTTGCGCAGGCTTCAGCAACTTGTCTTAAAGGCACTTGCCCTTCACCTTCCTGATCTTTCAAGACCATATCATGTATATGTCCATGAAAAAGGGAGGCAAGAACTTGGGGTCTTAGGTCAAAACTATGGGCCTACATTTGCACCTGTGGCATATTTGTCCAAGCAAATTGACCCTACCATCCGTGAGTGGGCCCCTTGCTTAAGAGCTCTGGCTGCTGGACAAATTTTACACAAAGAAGCCTCTAAGCTTACTTTTGGGGCCCCTTTAACTATCCACTCCCCACATCACTTGAAGGATCTTTTAGCTTATAAGGGCTTTCAAACCCTTCCTCCATCCAGAGTTCTGTAACTCCTCACTTCCTTTCTGGAAAACCCTAATATTACTTTCCTCCCCTGCTCTGCACAGAACCCTGCCTCACTGCTCTCAATGACTCCCACGTCTAACACACCAACTCATAATTGGTTGGAAACCTTAGATGATTTCCTCCCCTGTCATTCTTCCATTTCTGAGAGACTACTAGCCAAGCCTGACCTTATCTGGTTTACTGATGGCAGTTCCTTTAGGCAGAATTGCACTCATTACTTTGGATACACTGTAGTTTCAGCCACTGAGATTATAGAGGCCAAAGCTCTGCCTTCAGGAACTACCAACCAGCAGTCTGAACTTATAGTAGCCACTCATGCCTGCCTTCTAGCACAAGGCAAATCCCTAACCCTTTATACTGATTCAAAATATGTCTTCCATATCTTATCCCATGCTGCAATATGAAAGGAGCGAGGCCTACTTACCACCAAAGGTAATGTGATCACTAATTCGGCTCTTATAGCCAATCTGATAAAGGCCTCCCACTTACCCACCCAGGTGGGAGTTGTCCATTGTAGGTCTAATTAGAAGGACGTCTCTCTTATCACTGAGGGCAATGCCAAAGCTGACCAGGCGGAACAAATGGCTGCTACCACTTCCAATGATGGACCCCCTGGGGGATATATAATGGCCACTTTAGACAGCTCATCTGAAGCCCCTACTTCTTCCAGTAAGAACAAGGATCTCTTCAAGTTCCTTCATACTCTATTCCTTTCCAATTCTCAGTCTTTGACCCTCTTTTTACAGAGCTTCTTCTCGCTCACCCTCTCTGACAAAGCCATGCTACAGAATATAGCCTCTAATTGTCAGATCTGTCAGTGGACCAACACTTATACTCCTTTAAGGCCCAAACCTTTTCCTTCCCACCAAGCCCGGGGACACATTCCCACTGCTGACTGGCAGGTAGACTTCACCAACATGCTCACAGTATGGCGCACTAAATACCTCCTTGTCTTTGTGGACACTTTCTTTGGTTGGATTGAGGCATTTCCCACTTCCAATAAAACGGCTTCCACTGTAGCTTTAATCTTACTGACAGACATCATCCCCAGGTTTGGTATGCCCACTTCTCTACAATATGACAATGGCCCTGAGTTTATTTCTAGAATCACACAAAAGGTCTCTCAAGCCCTCTCCTTCAAGTGGCATTTCCACTGTCCATATTATCCCCAAGCTTCAGGGAAAGTGGAAAGGGTAAATTGTACTCTAAAGGAAGTCCTTACCAAATTGACAATGGAATTAAACTTAGACTGGGTCAAACTCCTTCCCTTGGATTTGCTTCGAATCAGAGCTCTCCCTAAAAACCATCTTTACTGTCTCCCTTTGAGATAATGTATGGAAGACCTCTTATACCCCCTGGGTTGGTCATTTCACAAGGACCTCTCACCCGAGATTTGTCTTTGCCTCTTTTGTATCATCTCCGCTCGGAACTCTGGAAATATCAGGACTGGCTTCATCCGGACCCAGTGTCCTCTCCAAACACTCCTCCCTTAACACCTGGGAGTCTAGTATATTATAATACCCCAGAGGAGAAAGGGACCCTTGCCCCAAAATGGGAAGGCCCCTATCCTGTCATTCTCTGTACCCCCACTGCCGCCAAACTCTCCTTACCAGACAACCGTCTAACTCCCTGGATTCACATTTCTAGGTTGAAGCCATATCACCAGGAGGCCCCACCTGCTGACGACAGGACCAACCCAGAGGAACTCCAAGAATCACCTCCTGAACCTCCCATTAACTCCTGCTCTCCACACTCATCTCACCCATTTAAGTTGCGGCTCACACGGTGTTCCATGCAGCCCAATTCCTCTTAAAAAAGTCACAATGGGCTCTCTCAACACCCTAATCTTCTGTAACTGCTTGTTTTTTGTGCTCTGCTTATTTTCTGTGCTCTATCGGGACTGGTCTTTACCCTCCTCTCCTACCATGTATTTATTCACTCTTCAGGAACGATACTCAGAACATGGCATGTAGAAGGTTCGTGCAGTGGATGCAACTACTTGCTTCATCCACAATTGCACCTCTATTTCCCTAAAATTGTCACCTTCAAGGACCTTCGTCCCTGGTAGCTGGAACTGGCTTTTCATTTGCTTCCTTTTTGATCAAACAAAAGACTATTGTCATTGGTGGCCTGAGATATATAATGGGTGCCCCTATTGGTCATGCAGGTTCCATGATGAACATGGTAGCTATTCTTACCACTCACTTTGTTACCCTAAAGTGTGGACTTCTAGTTACCTAAAGTGGGATAAAGTCTCTTTATCTGATAACAATGGATGGTATACTTTAGATATACCTGACCCCAAGGCCAAACGTTGGGACTATGTTGAGTTTGCTGTCTATGCTCGGACAACCTCAGCCAGACCCACAGGGTGGATGACAGTTGGCCGCACCCTGATTATGCCACCTAAGGCAACCATCCAGGTAGTCGAACACATTAAGGAGTCAGAATCAAAACTTTTAGATCTTATCCATAGCTCATCCACAAAGGATTCAGACCCTTCAACCCCCTCAGGTCCCCCTGACACATGGCTCAATTTGTTACACCAATCTCTTCGATTATTAAACTCCACCCCTCTTTTTGTGCCTCCTTCTCAGTGCTTTCTCTGTGCTTCACTTAGTCCCATTAGCGGCAGGAAATATTTCAGCAAAAACCTACAATTTCTCTAAGAAAGGACAACCCCTACATGTGACACGTATCCCAGTGTGGGAAAGTTATTTCACCAATACTGTATTTGCTTTCATCTGTTTCCACCTGCCAATAATGAATCCTTTACCCATTTGTTCCTTGAGCTTAAGCACCCAATCGAGCCCTGCATTTATGCAACCTGGACATTTCCTCTGGTGTAATGGGTCTTTAAGTACCTCAACGATCAATGTCTCTGGCACCTGTTTCTTGGTTACTGTAGTTCCTCAGCTGTCTTTGTATACTCCCACCGAATTCCGACAGTTGGCCCTACCTTCCTGAACCCGTAGGGCAGTCTTTCTGCTGGTTCTGGTAGGCCTCACTTTAACAACCTCAGTGGCGGGTCTCGGACTCTCTGGTGGAGCTATAGGTCATGCTCTATGGGCATTCAAAGACCTGCAACAAAAACTGCAGGAAGCACTCGATACCACTGCTGAGTCTCTGGGCTCCTTGCAGCGCCAGGTTACTTCATTGGCACAAGTGGCTTTACAGAACCAAAGGGCAATTGATCTTCTCACTGCAGAAAAAGTGGGTACATGCCTATTCCTCAGAGAGGAATGTTGCTCTTATGTTAATGAATCTGGGCTGATAGAAAAAAATGTTGTTAAATTGCAGAAATTATTGACCAAATTGCTCAAACCTAGCTCCTCCAATCCCATAACAGGGTTCTTCCAATCCTATCTTGCCATGTACTTACTACCTATCTTGGGGCCCCTTATTGGGATGCTCCCTTTTTTTGCTCTCTTGCCATGCATAATGAAGTTCCTTCAAACCCAACTGCAAAAAATTTCTAATCAAAATTTCAACCAGCTTTTGCTTAGGCACTACCATCCTCTGATGACCGATGAACCCCTAACATCTCCAAGAGAACAGTTCACTCAGTGATGAAGCTCACTACCAGGCACGATGGAATGCAACGTACATCAGACAGTGGGAGGCAACGAGCTTGGAGAACCTCTTAATCTGCCATCCTGGATTCATGAGTCTTTATGACCTTCTAAGCTTCCTCATGGCCCTTGGCCTCTTCTATGTCAGTCCCCCAACATGGAACTTCTGCCAAAAATTGACCTTTGCTTTAATATTTATCTTCATTCTGTTTTTATTCGCTCTGATCTTCTTCAAGTGCTGGTGACGCCATGACCAGGCAACGCTTCCAGTATTTCCTAGAGTCTCTGTTACAGGACCAGTAGCTGATACCAACAATCTCCTCCATCCAGGACTGGTTTCATGCCATCCACAACTTGTGGCATCAGGGAACTTTCATAGACTTTACCCCTACTGAAGTAGCTATCTATACCACTGGCTTTTATTTCTGGCTGCCATGATATCCCCAGACCTGGCCCCCGAGCATTTGTCCACTTCCCTTTCTAGGCCCCACAGCACCCCCACACAGCAGGCAGCAGCCAGAAATGACAAACAATGCCCCACTTTCTAAGAAAACAAAAAGGGAGGAATGTTAGGAAAAGTATAAATGGCAGCCATACCCCAGAGAAAAACCCCAACATGGCACCTAAGGACTTCTTCTTCGTACCTTCTTCTTTTCTGCAGTGGCGTTAAAAGTCCCCACCCTTGTTAACTCTGCAGCCAGCGCCAATTTCAAATCTCACTGGTGGGGAACCTTAGCCCCAATGAGAATTAATTCCTGGGCTCCCTAGCTGATATCTGAAAAAACTTATTCTCAGAACATGAGACCAAATCACAAACCCACAACCACACCCACAAAGGCACCTCCTTCCCCCAAGTAGGTCTGTGACTATTCGGAGTGTTCTCTGACTGCTGGGCCATACTATGTTCCTCCGAAATGGCCTGTCTTGTCTCAGATCTGGTCTCCTTGGTCAACTCTGTGAAGTTGACAGGAACCAGTGGTGAGCCACTACCTTCTTTCTCAGGAAAGGCCCCTCTTCAGAGCTCTTCTGGCATTTGGACATCTTCAAATCAGTAGGTACCAAGAAAGACTGACCCTCTCCTTGGTAAATCCAAACAAGTGAGACAACTGGGACTGGGACTGGGATTGGCTCGGGGTGCCTGGCTTCCTGGATCCCAAGTTCAGAGAGTTCCAACACCAAGGAAGTGAGGTGAGGTCACTTCCTTCAGGAACTGAATGAGGTCACTGCCTTGGCAACCACTTTGTTTTAGCAGTTGCTTCTTATGGTCCCTTTAGATGGAGGCTGCCCCTACTTCCTGTGACCCTTTCATAAGTTAGAATGGGATATAATCCATAGGCTCTCAG
The DNA here is from genome assembly GCF_048772815.1 of Callospermophilus lateralis. Classification (NCBI taxonomy): domain Eukaryota; kingdom Metazoa; phylum Chordata; class Mammalia; order Rodentia; family Sciuridae; genus Callospermophilus; species Callospermophilus lateralis. Next base: position 112,288 of record NW_027516347.1, read on the forward strand.
GAACAGCTCTCCAAAAGGCCTGGTTTGGTCCGTCTCCTCTACATTAAGAAGACAGAGGCTGATTCAGACACCAAACTTCATCCTACCAGGTTGTTTTCCATGGAAGATGACTTTTGCTCTCTCAGGTCCTTCATAGCTGCCTACATCTTCTCCAGGGATCATTTCTGCACATACCTTTGAGGTTCTCATCAGGTGGAAGATCCCATACATTCCTGTATTGTAAGACCAACACTGTCATTGCTTTTCTGTAAAGTTAGATTGAGGGAACAGTGTATGGTTAGTGTTAATAACATTTTCAATTTTGATTAGGAACCATTCTGCTCGATGAACAATGGTATTGGGAACCTGTGATATTTATAAGAATATAGAGGTGAAATATATGAACGAAAAGAGAAATCTAAGTAAGATTTGAAGCCCAGAAGGTCATTGGGTTCTTGATTGGGATACTTAGCATTGAATTACGTTCTGCACAGATGTCTCAGATAAATCGATATACAATGGCATAGGACCTTGTACCTTGGATGATTGAATGTAGAAGAGAACATCCAGTCAAAAAGAGATAGTCGGTAGGATTAGGAAGACAGTAGGTAGGTTTAGGAAGAAGAGTGAATATAGGATTTGGACCAAAGTTTTTTAGCAATAGGGTTTCGGTTAGAGAGTGAATGTTAGTGATAGCACATGTGAAGATTCAGTCACAATGATGAACTGGGGAAAATATGTAGGAAAGCAGATATCAATAGACACATTACAAAATCATTCAAAGTGTAAAGTGAGTGACAGCTTTAGACGTATTCAAAGGGTTGAGTTTGAATATATAATCTTTGGAAGAAACAAATATGTAGTCACCAATAGGATTTTCATTTGAGATCATTAGGCAACCTGGACATGGATGTTTTTAGTAATCCAGGATCACTTTCCATTTAGGTATGGTACAATCATAAGTGAGAACTTTGCTTTTTCTGTTCAGAATATTACTGTGATAAAATGTATATGTAGATCAGGTTACATGTATTTGTTCCACCATTTCTGGGAGCAATATTTTGAAGACGTATAAATTAGTATTGGGGGTACAAAGAGGTGTACCCTGTGTCTATGAATATAGAGATAATACATGAAGAGACCATACTGTGAATAAATAATATAACTGGTTCCACTTTAAATAATGGATTGAATTGATATCTGTAACTAAGTAAGAAATCTTATATTGATATACAATCATTCTTTCCAACCACTTATACATTTAAAGGTAATATTAGGGTTATGGTTTATCATGACGGGTGTTTTGCTTCAAATATGATAAAGGAAATCAAAAATAATGTGTTTGGAAAGAAGTCTCATGAAAAGAGCAGTCAAGAAACATGGAGGAATACATGGGTTCTGAAGCAGGAAGTGATTTGAAGTTAAACAAATGCGTATAAATTTGCTAAATTGTGGATGAAATATTTATATATCCTCTGATGTGCATAAACTGAAGAAATAGTAATGTTCCAGTGTTGAATAAAAATGAACGTCAAAATGCACATCATGTCCCATAGGAATCTAATCTACTTGCATTGATGTTAAACTCGTGTCAGTTACTGTAGAAATATTATGATTTGGCTTTTTTTTTGGTGTTATAATACAATTTATTTTAGTACTAGCATGCCACAGAATGTAGAGGAAGGAACAATGGATTATTATTATCATTGTGATAATTTAAGGTTTTATATCACATTAAGCTATAATATGGCATAATATATCTTATGAATTAGAGAAAAATTTTTTTAAAAAACCTATTATTTAAGGACCATATGCACTGACAATTTAAATGGCTTTCTCGTGATTTCAATTTCTATCAATTGTGTATTAATTGCCAAATATTTATTTTAGTACTTTTCATATTCATAATTGATATAAAGTCAATTGTTTAATTCTTCTTGTAAGTAGTTACTTATTACAGCAGGGACATTATTAATAATTCTAAATCTTTATAAGAAAAATGGTACAAAGTTATTTTCATGCAAAATTAAGAATAATTGCCTTCTCTGAATGTTTGATTGTTAATACATATAACAAAGAGCTTTTGATGAGTCTCTTCCCCAGTAAAACATAAAATGCAAAGATATAGTTTGGTATGTATGTCCAAATAAAGATAAGAAGAAATACACATTATTAGCTAGAAACAATTAAATAAAAGATGAAAAGAAAAATCCAATACATTGTACGAACTTGTCAGATGAGGTAGTATTCTGGAAGAATAGCCTAAGGCTAGACATGGTCCATGACAAAATATTAACTAAAAAAATGAAATATGAAAAATATAGGAAATGCTATGAATTTTTCATGTAGGTAGGTGAATTATCCTTTAATCTCATTTTATGTGCATTTTCAAAAGCCAAATTTCTGGTAAAATAAATTTGTGATAGTTACAACTACACAAAACAAAGTTTCTGCTTTGCAAAATGAATGCATCTCAACCCTATTTTAGCTGATTTCTTCCCACTCAATTTTAAACCTTTATTTATTTATTTATTTTTATTGGTTTTTCAAAACATTACAAAGCTCATGATATATCATCTTTGATACATTTTTCTCATTTGGTTTATGAACTCCCATTTTTTCCCCAAATAAGAATTGCAGAAACACATTGCTTACACATTCACATTTTTACAAAATGGCATATTAGTGACTGTTGTATTCTTCTACCTTTCCTATCCCCTACTATCCCCCCTCCCCTGCCCTCCCATCTTCCCTCTCTACCTCATGTGCTGTTGTTTAATTCTCTCCATTATTTCTGCCCCATTTCCCCTCACAACCTATTATGTGTAATTTTGTGTATCATTGAGGGTATTCTACCATTTCCATATGCTTTCTCTTCTCTCTCCCTTTCTCTCCCCCCACACGTCTTTGTATAATGTTAATCTTTTCCTCATGATCTTCCTCCCTTTCTGTTCTTAGTTGCTCTCTTTATATCAAAGAAGACATTTGGCATTTGTTTTTTTAAGGATTGGCTAGCTTTGCTTAGCATATTCTGCTCTAATGCCATACATTTCACTGCAAATTCTATGATTTTGTAATTTTTTAGTGCTGCGTAATACTCCATTGTGTGTAGATTCCACATTTTTTTTAATCCATTCATCTATTGACGGGCATCTAAGTTGGTTCCACAGTCTAGCTGTTGTGAATTGTCCCGCTATGATCATTGATGTGGCAGTATCCCAATAGTACGCTGTTTTAAGATCCTCAGGGAATAGTCCAAGAAGTGTGATAGCTTGGTCAAATGGTGGATCCATTCCCAGCTTTCCCAGGAATCTCCATACTGCTTTCCAAATTGGCTGCACCAATTTGCAGTCCCACCAGCAGTGTACAAGTGTCCCCTTTTCCCCACATCCTCGCCAACACTTACTGTTGTTTGACTTCCTAATGGCTGCCGATCTTACTGGAGTGAGATGGTATCCTAGGGTGGTTTTGATTTGCATTTCTCTGACTGCTAGAGATTGTGAGCATTTTTTCATGTACTTGTTGATTGATTGTATGTCCTCCTCTGTGAAGTGTCTGTTCAGGTCCTTGGCCCATTTGTTGATTGGGTTATTTGTTACCTTACTTTTTAATTTTTTGAGTTCTTTGTATATTTTGGATATTAGGGCTTTATCTGAAGTGAGAGGGGTAAAAATTTGTTCCCAGGATGTAGGTTCTCTATTTACCTCTCTTATTGTTTCTCTTGCTGAGAAAAAAAAAAAAACTTTTAGTTTAAGTAAGTCCCATTAATTTATTCTTGTTATTAACTCTTGGGCTATGGGTGTCCTATTAAGGAATTTGGAGCCCGATCCCACAGTATGTAGATCGTAGCCAACTTTTTCTTCTATCAGATGCAGTGTCTCTGATTTGATATCTAGCTCCTTGATCCATTTTGAGTTAACTTCCTTGCTTGGCGAGAGAAAGGGATTCAGTGTCATTTTGTTGCATATCGATTTCAAATTTTTCTAGCACCATTTGTCCTTCGTATATTGCAGGTTTTTAGCCCCTTTTATCAAATATAAGAAAGTTGTAATTTTGTGGAATGGTTTCTGTGTCCTCTATTCTGTACCATTGGTCCACCTGCCTGTTTTGGTACCAGTACCATGCTGTTTTTGTTACTATTGCTTTGTAGTACAGTTTGAAGTCTGGTATCGCTATACCTCCAGATTCAAACATCCTGCTTAGAACTGCTGTTGCTATTCTGGGTCTTTTGTTTTTTCATATGAATTTCATGATTGCTTTATCTTTTCTACAAGAAATGTCGTTGGGATTTTGATTGGCATCAATTTAAACCTGTAGAGAATTTGGGTTATATCGCCATTTTGATGATGCTAGTTCTGCCTATCCATGAATTGGGTATATTTTTCCATATTCTAAGATCTTCTTCTATCTCTTTATGTTTCTGTAGTTTTCATTTATAAATCTTTCACCTCTTTTGTTAGGTTGATTCCCAACTATATAATTGTTTTCCCAATTATCTTATTTTCTTTGAGGATATTTTGAATGGAGTGGTTTTCCTCATTTCCATTTCAGAAGTTTTGCTGCTGATATACAGGAATGCCTTTGATTTATGCGTGTTGATTGTATATCTTGCCACTTTGCTGAATTTATTTATTAACTCTAGCAGTTCCTCTGTAGACCCTTTTGGGTCTGTTAAATATATTATCATGTCATCCGCAAATAGCGATAATTTAAGTTCTTCTTTTCCTAGTTTTATGCCTTTAATTTCTTTTGTCTGTCTAATTGCTATGCCTAGTATTTCAAGAACTGAATTAAATAGAAGTGGTGATAGAGGGCATCCCTCTTGTTCCAGATTTTAGAGGGAATGCCTTCAGCTTTTCTCAATTTAGGATGATGCCAGCCTGAGGTTTAGCATATACAGCTTTTACAATCTTGAGGTAAGTTCCTGTTATCCCTAGTTTTTCTAGTGTTTTCAACATAAAGGGATGCTGAACTTTGTCGAATGTTTTTTCTGAATCTATCGATACGATCATATGGTTGTTGTCTTTATGTCTATTGATGTGGTGAATAGCATTTATTGATTTCCGTATAATGAACCAGCCTTGCATCCCAGGGATGAATCCTACATGATCATGGTGCATAATTTTTTTGATATGCTTTTGTATTCGATTCACCAAGATTTTATTGAGAATTTTTGCATCCAAGTTTATTAGAGATATTGGTCTGTAGTTTTCTTTCTTTGAAGTGTCTTTGTCTGGTTTTGGGATCAGGATGATATTGGCCTCATAGAATGAATTTGGAAGAGTTCCTTATTTTTCTATTTCTTGAAATAGCTTGGAAAGTATTGGTATTAATTCCTTTTTGAAGGTTTTGTAGATCTCTGCTGTATACCCATTCGGTCCATGGCTTTTTTTGGTTGGTAGTATTTTGATGGCTTCTTCTATTTCTTCCTTTGTTATTGGTCTGTTTAAATTGTGTGTGTCTTCCTGACTCAATCTGGGCAGATCGCATGACTTAAGAAGTTTATTGATATCTTCACTATCATCTATTTTATTGGAACATAGGGTTTCCATATACTTTCTAATTATCTTCTTATTTCTGTAGTGTCTGTTGTGATATTGCCTTTTTCATCCCGTATGTTAGTAATTTGAGTTCTCTCTTTTCTTCTCTTCCTTAGCATGGCTAAGGGCCTGCAAATCTTATTTATTTTTTCAAAGAACCAACTTTTAGTTTTATCAATATTTTCAATTTTTTTTTGTTTCAATTTCGTTGATTTCTGCTCTAATTTTAATTATTTCTTGTCTTCTACTACATTTGCTGTTGTTTTGCTCTTCCATTTCTAGGTTTTTGAGGTGTAGTGTGAGTTCATTTATTTGCTGATTTTTCTTTTTTTTTTTGAGTAAAGAACTCCAAGAAATGAATTTCCCTCTTAAAACTGCTTTCATTGTGTCCCATAGATTCCAGTATGTTGTGTCTGTATTGTCATTTGTCTCTACGAATTTTTTTATCTCCTCCTTTATGTCTTCTGTAAACCATTGATCATTCAGTAGCATGTTGTTCATTTTCCATGTGATGTAGGATTTTTCCTTCCTTCTTTTATCATTGATTTCCAGATTCATTCCATTATGATCAGATATTCTGCATGGTATTATCTCCACGACTTTATATTTACTAAGAATTGCCCTATGGCATAATATATGGTCTATCTTTGAGTAGGATCCATGTGCTGCTGAGAAGAACGTGTATCCACTTTTTGATGGTTGATATATTCTATATATGTCGGTGAAGTCTAGGTTACTGATTTTGCTGTTGAATTCTATAGTTTCTTTATTCAGTTTTTGTCTAGAGGATCTGTCTAATGGCTAGAGCGGTGTGTTGAAGTCACCCATAATTATTGTGTTGTAGTTTATTTGACTCTTGAACTTGAGGCGAGTTTGTTTTATGAGTGTTGCAGCTCAATTGTTTGGTGCATACAAATTGATAATGGTTATGCATTGTTGGTGCAAGGTTCCTTTTAACAGTATATAGTGTCCTTCTTTATCCCTTTTGATTAACGTAGGTTTGAAGTTGATTTTATTCGATATGAGTATGGCCACTCCTGCTTGCTTCCGAGGGTCATGTGAGTGGTATGATTTTTCCCAAACTTTTAATTTCAGCCTCTGTATGTCTTTACCTATCATATGAGTCTCCTGAAGGCAGCATATTGTTGGATTTTTTTTTTGATCAAGGTTACTAGCTTATGTCTCTTGATTGGTGAGTTTAGGCCATTAACATTTAAGGTTACAATTGAAATATGATTTCTACTTCCAGTCATGTTTGTTTGTTTGTTTATTTATTTATTTATTTATTCATTTATTTATTTATTTTGGTTAGTTTTTACTTTTTGGTTATTTTCCTCTCCCTTTACTGAGATACCTCCTGCTGCTAGTTTCAGGCATTACTTTTCAAATCCTCTTCTTGTAGTATTTTGCTCAAAATGCTTTGCACTGCTGGTGTTCTGGCTGTGAATTCTTTTAGCTTTTGTTTATCGTGAAAGACTTAAATTTCATTGTCAAATCTGAAGCTTAATTTTGCTGGATACAGTATTCTTGGTTGGAATCCATTATTTTTGAGCGTTTGAAATACTTTGTTCCAGGATATTCTTGCTTTCAAAGTTTGTGATGAAAAAAATCAGTCGTTAACTTAATTGGTTTACCCCTGAATGTAACCTGCCTACTTTCTCTCTTAGCTTTTAATATTCTCTCTTTGTTCTGTATGTCCTTGTTCTGGCTATCTTCATAAATATTTGTCTTGGAGTTGGTCTATTATGGTTTTGAATGCTTGGGGTCCTGTAGGCTTCCAGGATTTGGCAATCCATTCCATCTTTCATCTCTGGGAAATTTTCTAGAATTATTTCATTTAATATGTTGTCCATTCCTTTGGTTTGAATCTCTATGCCTTTTTCTATACCAATGACTCTCAAATTTGTTTTTTTTTATGACATCCCATATCTCTTGAATAGATTGCTCATGGGATTTAAGCATCTTTTCTGTGTTTACTCTATTCTTTTCAAGTTGATAAACTTTGTCTTCATTATCTGACGTTCTAACTTCTACTTGATCTAGTCTATTTGTAATACTCTTCGTTTGAGTTTTTAATTTGGTTTATACTTTCCTGCATTTCTAGGATTACTGTTTGATATTTCTTTTTAATGTCTCTATCTCCTGGTAAAGCTCATTCTTTGCCATTTGAATTTGTTTGTTTATTTGATTTTCAAAATATACTTTTATTGCTTGGACTTGCTGCCTCATGTCTTCTCTAATATTCCTTTCCATCTGAGTTAGGTATGCCTTGAGATTTTTCCCTATCCCTATTTCTGATGCTTCACGGTCCTCCTTTAGAATTTAGTTGTCCTGCATTTTTTGCACACCTTTTTTTCCCTTGTTTTTTCATGATGTTCACGTTACTTTTCAGCTCAATTTGATTGCTGTGTTTCTGCTTTCTTCAATAGATTTGTTTTGGTTTTATATATCTCTGTTGTCTCTCTTTTGTGTTTGTAGACTATGCCTGCAAAAGTGGATTCCACTTGGAAGGAATTCCGACAGCTGAGCTCCAGTGATGTCACCTGTCTGCTATGGCGGGCCCCAGGCTCCTTGCCGGGGTGTTTGAATGGGGGGGTGGGACTGGACTGTCTCTGGTTGGTTTCACCTCCCGGTCGCTGGCGGGCGGGCGGTCTCCAGCCATCCAGTCGTGCAATCAGCGCATGGGCTGTCACCGGCGGGCGGGTGATCTCTAGCTGCCCAATTGCGCAGGCAGCCAGCGGGTGATTGGTTGCTGGTGGGCAGGCGTTCTCCAGCCTCCTAGTCACGCGTGTCTGTCCTCTGGTCCCCTGGTTTCCTCTGCGAGTCCTGATTTCCCCTGCTACACCAGATTTCCCCTGAGTGATGCCTCTTGGCAGCTCAAACTGTACTCTTTGCCTGCCGTTCCTTGGGTGTGGAGGGTGTCTATTGGGAACACTGGCACTCTATTGTTTTGAATTTTTCCGCTTGCCCCACCCATTGCGCTGGCTAGAAAAGTTTTGTTTTCACCGGTGATGGGAGGGGAAGTTGAAGGTCAGGTGCCACTAGTTTTCCCCCCGTCTTTATGAAGGCTTTCTCTGGTAATCCCTCCCCCGGAAAGCCTAAGAGAGAATTTTTGCGAATTACCTGCTGTATGGGAGATAAGCTGAGTAACACACACCTGTTTTGTTGTTGCAATCTGTCGGAGAGTGGTGGTGGATACTTCAGCTCTCCAAGATGGTGGCCGTTGGTTTCCTCGGTGGAGTTTCGGTTGTGGGGGATAGAACTGTAACACTTTCTTCCCCATCTGAAATCCCGAACTCAGCCCCGGGCTCAGTGGTGGGTGAGCCAGCCGGATTCCACAGAATCCGCAGCAACGTTTCTCCCTGCATGCTGGTCGCTTCACGGTGGAGGCCCGCCGTCTGTAGCCACGGCATGGGCCACACGGATCAGCCACCCCAGATCTTCGGTCGCATAGTTGGCTCTTGTTTGAGACTCAATTACAGGACCTCGGTGGTGGAAATCATTCTTCTAGGTTCCAGGCACACCCATTTTTCTGTAAGATCCTAACAAGATACTTTTTCGTCATTCTAACTCCTTATTCACATGTGAAGTTGCGCAGCACAAAGGGTGTGATGCACTCTATTCATGGCCATCTTGCAATGTCAAAATATTAGGATTTCTATGCACCATTTACTGAAGATAGTTTTCAGTACTAGTAAACCAAAATGTTATTTCAGGTGGATGAATATTTCTGAGAATAATCTTTTGAAAAGTAGATTATAAATCCACATACATGAATATGAATGAAATTTGGGAGTGCATAATAAGACACATATATTTCATATTTTGAAAAATCTGGAGGATATATATATATATATATATATATATATATATATATATATATATATACCGACACACACAGAGAGACATTAAAAAGTAGCATTATATATGCCAATCGAAATTCATCATGAAATACATATCATCCACAGATTCAAAAATATTTATTTTACTGAACATGGATTTATGTATAATGCTATTTAAATAGGAGGATCACCCATAGGTTGAATTCTCAGTTCCAACAGCTTTTAGAAGGAGTGATATCTTCTCACAATTTCTATATGCCAAGTCAGCCACCTCACCAAAAATATACGTGTGATACCAGGTATGAATCTATATGTGCATATAAAACTACATGTGCTAAATAGGCTACAGAGAAAGGGAGACAGGAATTCACATATTTGTTAACTTTAAAAAAACATGGAGAATTCTTTCAACCAAATAATTGACTAGATTCATAACTCCTACCCTATATAATGCAAAAGGCAAGTCCAACTATACACGATGCCTCCTCTGAACTGCTTGTATTTCAATTCTGTTTGGGTTATTATTCTAGTCAGAGTTTAGTAGCGTAGGGGTTAGTGTGAGGGATTCACTATTTTGACTGGAAAATTATAAAATGAATCCAATGTGTATACAAATATGTGCTACAAAAAATTGTTCCCACTGTCATCCAGAACAATGGCTTGACATTACCTAGTCCCCAAGTAAGACAAAATTAGAGGAGAAGAGTTAGAAAATCTGTGAATACATATTTGGAATAGAATATGCTAAGGAGTTTCCAAAAGTAAGGGACAGGGTAAACACTCCACAAACTGGAGCTCTTCTGGCCTAAAGACTTCTTGTGGAACTGCCTCTGAGGTTGGGCACTTGAAACATATGTTGTTGTCAAGTGCTTTAGCTTCGTTTCTAGTGAGACCAATAAAGGTTGGTCTGCATCTATGTGATCTGGAGGACATGGTTTCTTATTTTCCACTGAACATGAGCAGCAGTGCTGAATTTGCTATTTGTAGCTAAACTGTGGCCCCTGGGGTCTAAGTGTCTCCCCGTGTGGACTGTGAAGCCATTTTGTGATCCTAAAGTTTTCATGGTGTTTCTTGCGGCTTCACTGGGAGTTTGGTATTTGCTTCACAAAATACAAAGAGGTCAACTGGGACACAGTGCTGGAGGGAGTTCTGTCACGTGTGGTGGGTCAGTTTCTGCAGGACAATGCACCAACCATGCTTCTATCCCACATAGCTTTCCCCATTGACCATAGCAACTTGATTCTGAAACTTTCCCTGAAACTTCTCAATATTACAAGATGCCTTTACATAGAAGGGACTGCTTGCTGCACCATGTCAGTCACAAGACATTTGGAAGCTAATGGCAGATCCACATGGCCCCACCACAAATGTTTTATCACACACCTGCCCACTACTGCTCTAGGCCAAGTACTCAGCAGGCTCCAATTTATTGGCATCTCTGTTATACACCATTTTCATGAAACTCAGTCAATCAAGGCACTGTCTGGTATACTCATGATCAGCAACAGGACATCCAAAGGTTCTCCAGTGCCACCTGGTCATGGGAATTTCAAAAATTTCTTGGTATTTATCTAGCCATTTTTGAAAGATGAAGTTGGAGGCACTGTACGTTTCAAATCAATCCAGAACCATTAAATTTTGAGGAAGCTCATGTCAATGAAAGCTATGGAGAATTCTCACAGGCAAGGCTTCCCAAAGATTGGCTAAATGGTCACGTGAATCCAGGCCCATTGAGGTCTACAATGTGAGGTCCATGTGTGTTTTGACTCTCAACTATGGCTGCCAAGTCTTTCAGAATAAAATCATGTGATATCTTGGCTGTGATTCCCAGTGCTTTGTGGAAATACAACCTGGGCATACATCTCAGTTTCCAAGGACGACTCTCATGCGTGAACTCATAACATCCCAACACAATTCATGGCAATACATCTCTGAGGTCAGTTCCAGAACTCAGTCTCTTAGGGTAATCACACCAGAGTTCATGTCAAGGTGGACCCAGTCATCTCTTCCAACCACCACACAAATGACCACAATTAAAACCAACACACTCCCACATGGCCCTCATGATCTTTTATATAAACACTCTTCATAACCTCTGGTTGAATGTTTCTATGAGGGGTGCAGACCAAGACAGTCTCCAAAATAATCTCCCTTGCCCCTAATGTGCCTAAAAACAGGGTGGCTTGGACACCCTTCCTGTGAACCTGGTGTGATTACATAGGCCTGCTGTTAATACTTCTCTGCTTCTCCAATTTGAGGACTACTGACTGTGGGGTTTAGATTCTTTGTCTGAATTGGAGACATGAGGAAACCCAAGCTCCTACGGGCTAGCCTCTGCAGGGCTTTGAAGAAATTATTTGACCCAAAGCATTCCTATTCTAACTTGATGTAGGTCTAGAACCTCACAAAGGAAGGGGAGAGACTTCATCCAGAATGACTGCTCTTTTGGCTATTTTGGTTTTGTATGCACACATGGGATCCTTCTTTAGATCCATCAGGTGCTGAGAATCTAAGCCTAAGCCTCACACAGGGCCAAAAGGCTGATTCAGACACATCCTTTCCAAAGGAATTAAGCAAAAAGCCTCAGGTGATGCCCATTCATTTCCATGTGAAAACAGTTTTTTTCAGGCTTCAAAAAGGGGTGGCCTGAGGCAAAGACCTTTCAGACATTCAGGGCAGCAGAACAATTGGTAATTAAAAGGCCCAAAGCAGGGTTTCTCCACTGAGACTCTCCTGATCACACTGATACCTGAGTTTTCTGAGATGCTCGCCATTCCCTTCAGCTATCCAGTACATGGCGATGTCACAGGACTTGGAAGTGGTACATATATTGGACACAAAACCATGAGCCTATTCTGGAGAGTGGCCAGAATTCAGGAAAAAAGCAGAAACTTTGAAAGATAGCAAGTGTTGCCCATCGATAAGGCAAGCTGAAATCCATTCATAAATTGGGCAGGATGAATGCTGGGAAGCTTTCAACTAGACAGGACATATCAATTGATGCATTCTCTTTTCTAATATCAACAACCATGGACACCGTGGGATACACAGACATAGAAACACTCGCCTTGTCAAACGACTTACTCGAAACAGTCTACACCAAACCAAACATACCGACTTTCCTATCTATTCTGAGAACATGAGACAAATCCACAAACTCACACCCACACCCACAAAGGCACCTCCTTCCCCGAAGTAGGTCTGTGACTATCCAGAGTTTCTCTAATTGTGGACCATATTTTATTCCCACAAAATGGCCTGTCCTGTCTCAGATCTGGTCTCTTTGGTCAACATTTTGAACTACTGAGGAGCCAGCGGTGATCCAATACCTGCTTTCTCAGTAAAGGTGACTTTTCAGAGCTTTCTGGCATTTGGCCATCCTCACATCAGTAGGTACCAAGAAAGACTAAATCTGTCCTTGGTAAATCCAAGCAAGTGAGACCGCTGGGAGTGGGACTGGGACTGGATTTTGGTGACTGACTTCCTGGATCCCAAGTTCAGAGAGTTCTGTCACCAAGGTTGTGAGGTGAGGTCACTTCCTTCAGAAAGTAAATAAGGTCACTGCCTTGGCAACCACGTTGTCCTAACAGTTGCTTCAAAGAGTCCCATGAAATGGAGGCTGCCCCTACTTCCTGTGACACTTTCACAACTTAGAATGGTATATCAACCATAGGCACCCAGGAACAGCTCTCAACACAGGCCTGGTTGGGTCCTTCTTCTCTAAATTAAGAAGACAGAGGCTGATTCAGACACATTCCTTCATCCTGACCAAGTTTTTTACAATGAAAGATGACTTTTGCTCTCTCAGTTCCTACATAGCTGCCTACAACTTCTGCAGGGATCATTTTTGCATGGACCTTTGAGTTTCTCAGTAGTTGGAAGGAATCCTACATTTTTGTATTGTAAGACCATCTCTGTCCCTGCTCTTCTGTAAAGTTAGATTGAGGCAATAGTGTATGGTTAGGGTTAATAACAGGTTTGATTTGTGTTAGGAATCATTCAGCTGGATGAATAATGGTATTGATGACCTGCGATAATTACAAGAATATATAGGTAAAATATAAGTATGAAAACAGAAATCTATGTAAGATTTAAAACCCAGAAGTGTATTAGGACCTTGATTGTGATACTTAGCTTTGATTTATTTTCTGCACAGATGTCTCAGGTACATCAATATACAATTGCATTGGACCTTGTTCCTTGGATGATTGATTGTCAAAGATAACTTCCAGTCAAAAAGTGATAGTCGGTAAGATTAAGAAGATAGTCGGTAGTTTAGAAAGGAGAGTGAGTATAGAATTTGCACCAAAAGTTCTTTAGCTATAGCTTTTCAGGTATAGAGTAAATGTAAATGTCAGCACATGTGAAGAGTCAGCCACAATGATGAACTGGGAAAAATATGTAGGAAAATAGATATCAATAGATACATTAGGAAATCTGGCAAAGTATAGTCGTTAGTGAAAAGTTAGTAAAATAGGTAGTTGTCTCTTCATGTTTTTCTGTATACTTAACTTCCCTCCCTGCCCTCCCCAAGGAAAGTATATAAGCCCTGTTTAAGCTGTTCTCAGGACTCTCTGCTCTATTGAAGTGAGCTCTGAGCCCCAGCATGCTGGACCACCAATAAACCCTTTGCTTTTGCATGAGACAGTTTCTTAGAGGTCTCTTCGCCTGACACTCATCCGACCTTTACATATGGAGGTTCCACCGAGTTCTGGCAGCAGCGGACAAGAGACCCCAACTGGCTCCTCAAGGGATTTGTAAGGCGCCTCTTTCTGGTGTCAGGTTTCAGGTTAGAGCTTGGCAAAATGGCTGTCAATGAAGAGTGTGAGCTCTCTCTCACGGTGGCTGACAGATGTGTCACAGAGCCACAGGCCACCACCCTGAGGGACACCCCAGAGGACTCTGAAAATCAAGGAACAATAGTCTCCTCAACTCAGTGATATTTTGTTTCAGATTCGGTATTGCCAGCCCATCAGGTATTGCCGGCTACTCAGTCCTCGTCTCAGTGTTGGACGTCCATTTCCTGTCTTTATTGTCTTGTCTTGTCTGTGTCATGTGTCGTTGCTTTTACTGTTTGTGCATTTTTCATTATGGAAAAGAGCACTTCAATGCCTCTGTCCCTGACCCTTGATCACTGGACCAAATTCGGCTTAAGGGCTCAGAATCTTTCTTTTTCAGTAAACCGCTGGACCTGGCAGACTCTCTGTGCCTCAGAGTGGCCCACCTTTGGATTCGGATGGCCCTTAGAAGGATTTTTCTACTTCTCACTAATTTAAAAAGTCAGAGATATTGTCTTTCAGGAAGGGCCACATAGCCATCCAGATCAAAAGCCATATATCTTAACCCGGCATTACCTCTGCAAATCTCCTCCATGGGTGAAGCCTTTCTTTGCCCCTGCCCCCGCTCCTAATCCTTCCCCCACGATCTCTCAAACCCTCTGCTCCTCCTCCTCCTCCACCCTCTTTTCTGCCTAAGTCACAAGATTTAACTCTACTGGACTCTCATCCCTCTCCTTATCCCTTGCCCTGGTCTCCCAACCCCCAACACCCTCTAAGTGATTCCCCTGCTGCTGACTCAGCCTCTCCGCCATTGGAGGAAGATAAGCCAGCCCAGCACCCTCCAGAAAACTCCCCCTCGGCACACACAGCCCCTCCTCCCCTGGAGGAACCTGGCCCGGCTAAAGGAACTCACCATCAATGAAAGGTTGAAAACCCTGGAACTCCCGTGATGCTCCCCCTCCGTCCCTATGTGCCAATGATTGATGATGGCCATGGGGAAAAATTGCAAGCCTACCAGTATTGGCCTTTCTCCTCTTCAGACCTATATAACTGGAAAAATAACAATCCCCCCTTTTAAGAGGACCCCACTCGTGTCTCAGGTGTGGTTGATTCATAGATGTTTTCACACCAGCCTACTTGGAATGACTGCCAACAACACCTAGGGACTCTCTTCATGACAGAGGAACAAAAGAGAATCATCCTGGAAGCTAGAAAATAATATCCTCGGACCAGATGGGTGACTGACACCACTTCCCAACATATTCAACCCGCCTTTCCCTAGAATCGACAAAACTGGGACCCCAACACCTTTGAAGGTAGGGAGCATCTGTCCACTTATCTCCGGGCTCTAATAGCGGGTATCTTAGTGGCTTATAGGCGACCAACTAATTTGGCCAAGGTAATAGAGTTTATTCAAGGGCCTGATGTATCTCCCTCTATGTTTCTAGAGAGAATTATGGAGGCATATAGGAGATATACTCCTTTTGATACTCAGGCAGAGGCTCAAAAGGCATCTGTCATGATGGCCTTTATTGGGCAAGCTGCCATGGATATTTAAAGAAAGTTACAACACTTAGATGGATTACAAGATATGACTTTGAGAGATTTAGTCAGAGAAGCCAAAAACGTATACTATACGAGAGAAACTGAGGAAGATAAGGAAGCAAAGGGTGGATAAAAGAAACAAAAGACAGACTAAAGAATTGACTCAGGTCCTGGTCACAACAACAAATAGGCCAGAAATAAGAAACATGGAGACAGGAAGGGATACTGGGCCCAAACTAGAGGCCACCCCTGGCCTCAGATCAATGTGCCTATTGTAAAGAAAAAGGACACTGGGCCAAAGAGAGCCCTAGAAAGAGACAGCCACGCCAGCCAGCCATCCTGACTCTGGAGGATGACTAAGAAAGTTGGGGATCAGATCCCCTCCCCGAGCTCAGGTTAACTTTTGAAGTGGAGGGCACCCCAGTAAACATTGAAGTGGATAGAGGGGAAATATACTCAGCCATTAAGGCTCCATTTTGCCCTCTATCAAATAAAAGGTCTCTAATTCAAGGGGCTAATTGCAGTAAATATCGGGCTTGGACAACTAAGAGGACCTGGGACCAGGGGAAAGGAAAAATCCATCACTCCTTCCAAGTAATCCCAGAATGCCCGGCCCCATTGATAGGCAGAGTTCTGCTCACCAAGCTCCGGGCCAAAATAACTTTTAACCCTGAAGGCCCCCAAGTGGAATTTCTAAATCCTTCAGTAAAAACTCCTATATTCACAGCTCTAACTATGTCAGTAGATAATGTACATCAAATCACTCACCTTAGTTTAAAGAAACTACATTCATTTATGAAGGATCAAGAACAGAGTTTTCCACTAACTGACTCACAGTTAAAGGAAATAACTGAATGGTTAACAAAAGCCTGTCAGGTCCATCAAATGGTTAATTCTTATCCTTCCAAGCTTCCTACAGGAAAGCACCTATGAGGAACCAGACAAGGACAATTCTGGGAAGTGTACTTTACTGAAATAAAGCCAGCAAGTTATGGACTTAAATATCTCCTAGTCTTTGTAGATACATTTTCAGGATGGATTGAAGCCTTTCCCACCAAAAAAAAAAAAGAAAAGGAAAAAAAGAAAAAAAGAAACAGTGCAAATTGTGGTGAAGAAGATCCTGGGAGATATTTTTCCAAGATACGGCCTGCCTAAAGTAATAGGGTGTGATAATGGACCGGCATTCATAACCCACATAAGTCAGGGGTTAGCCAGGACCTTGGGGATTTATTGAAAGTTACATTGTGCTTATAGACCCCCGAGTTCAGGACAGGCAGAATGAATGAATAGAAACATTAAAGAGACCATAACGAAATTAAGCTTAGAGACCGGCATAAAATATTGGACTATGCTCCTGCCTTATGAACTGTTTCATGCAAGAAATACTCCCTCTGTTTCTTTGTGTAACCTCACCCCCTATGAAATTTTCTATGGTGCCCCTCCTCCAGTAAGGGACCTAACCCCAACTCTAAGACCTAACGATTTCTTTCACACCCATTTGCTTTACAGACTTAAAGCTCTTGAAAGAATTCAGGATACCTGTGAAAACAGATGGCCACTGCCTAACAACCTGGGGACGAGAGGACTCCAAATCAACATCAATTAAGATACTTCTTCTATGTAAGACGACATCAGGTGTCATCCCTGGAACCCCGCTTGAAAGGACCATACCAGGTGCTACTTATAACACCTACAGCGGTAAAGGTAGACAGAATCATTTCCTGGATCCATACCTCTCATCTCAAGCCTGCGGCCTGTTGAGACTCTGGCTGGAAACTGGAAAAGACTGGTAACCCTTTCAAATTGTGTATTCGCCATGTGGATAAAGCTATAGACTCTCCCCTTGACCACCAGTAGTCCTAACCCTCATCAGCCCGTTCAGCAGCGATGGCTGATCACAAATCCTACTGGAAAAGAATTATGGTCTATCTCGTATACAGCCCAATTAGGTAACAAGTGACCATCTCTCTACCCAGACATTTATTAGCTGGCTATACGTCTTTCCTATTGGGATATCCCTGATGAAGAGGATGCCACTAAAATTCCATTAAATCCCTTCCAAACCATAGACAATGGAAACAAACCTAATGGATGTAGGGACAAGTGAGCCAGATGCAGGTTGGCTAGCCTAGATTACTATGATTGCCTGGTGGACTATCAAAGCCACATGAAATCACGGCTGTGTGGGGGGAAAGCCGACTTCTTCTCTAAGTCATGGGGATGTGAGCATACAGGGACTGCCTGATGGATCTCAAGCTTCTCATCAAATTCTGTAGAGAAAAGGGAAAGAAAAGAGAAATTGGATGGAAATGGAAGGAGACCCTCATTGTTATACAAAATTACATATAAGAGGTTGTGAGGGGAATGGGAAAAAAATAAGGAGAGAAATGAATTACAGTAGATGGGGTAGAGAGAGAAGATGGAAGGGGAGGGGAGGGGGGATAGTAGAGAATAGGAAAGGTAGCAGAATACAACAGTTACTATTATGGAATTATGTAAAAATGTGGATGTGTAACCAATGTGATTCTGCAATCTTTGTAATGTTTTGAATAACCAATAAAAAAATTCTGTACACAGCATTGGCCATATTACCAATTAGATAACCAAAACCGATGGCCCACAGTGGGGTCTCTAGGTCCTCAAATTCTGCGTGACATTTTTAACTTCTGCAAATGCTCAAAAGGGTGAAAAAAGATTCCCCTATGTGGAGGCCTTTTCCCTCCTTCGCTCACATCCTGACCTATGTTTCTCCAATAGATCCTCACCCTTAGCCTTCTGCTCCAGTCTCTCTGCTGTCACTATCACCTCAGCAACATGATTTCTCCCCTCCAATTACTAGATCAAAAATCCAAACCTCTGCCAGTTCTCAGACCATTGCCCAATTGCTGAGGTAGCAGGTAATGAAGTACCCCTCCACCAACTCCCTCCTCTCTTCTCCTATCAGTGTCCGCACCGGATCCCACCAGGTCCTCTTACCAGCTAACCCAAATCTCAAACCAGCTGAGGAGAGCCCTCAGACCCCTATCCAAGATGTAATGAAAATGGACTTAAAAGTTTCTTTGTCATCACTGAAAAAAGGTTACTCAGAATTTAAAGTCCCTTACAGGCTTTTAGTGATACTAACTCCAGTCTTCTCCTCTGCTCTACCTGTTCTACTGCTCAAGTTTTTTTTTGCTAGGAAAATCCCAAACCCCTTTCCCATTATTTCTTTACATCTTTCCTTCCTCATTCTCAGATCTTCAGAACTGCTCTCAGCCCCACCTACCCCATCTGCCCCCTCTGTACCAGGCCCACCGAAAAGTCTTATCTGACCTTCTTCAGAAGTCTTCATCATGGCTGACTTTAGGACTTTCAGCAAAAGAGTCCCTATAAAAGACTTCAGAGTAGATAAAATTCCTCTTTACGTGTTGCCCTGTTCTACTTGGCCACTGGCTAAAAAATCTGCACTCCTAAGGTAGACACCCCCTTACTAGTTTTTCACAAAATATGTGTACAAGGCCTCTGGCCATGAGCTAGGGATTCACAGAGATGGCTACATTTCTAAGATACAGAAGTTACAAACTGGGCTCCATGGTAACAGCTGGCAGGGTGAAAATTAAAGGGAAGAAAGAGCTCTCCCTAACCCAGGTGTCCTTGAAAAGTTAACTTGCCAAGAACAGAGGAAAAAAACAGAAAAATAAACTGCTTTTTGTGAACTTCTGCAGACTGTGAACTTCTGCGCCCCTTCCTTTACATGTTGGGTACAAAATTCTGAAACTACCTAAACTTGGGTTTCAGGGGATTTATTGATTACAACAGAAGTAATGCCCTCTGAATCTGGTTGCAAACGAATAGGACTGTTTCCCTGTCTTCGGTACTATCTTAGGCGCCTTGCCTTGTCTGTCCCTACAGCAGTATAATTCTATATACTTAAACATTTTTTATGTTTTCATGAAGTTGTCAACAGATATGATTAATTGTGTAATGGTGCAGATGTTTCCCAGAGTGCTTTATCCTGATGCATGTTCATTTGAAATTCAAATAGGGGGAAATAAAACCTGGTTCCACTGGGCACATATATCCCTCACTTTAGCCATCCTATTAGAAATAGGAGTTGCAGCAGAGGTGGGCACAAGAACCACTGCCTTGGTCCATGGGACACAACAAATGACACAATTAGAAGCAGCAATAGACCAAAACTTAAAGATATTAGAAACCTCCATCACAGCTTTGCAGAAATCTTTAACCTCTCTCTCTGAAGTTGTTTTACAGAACAGTCAAGGGTTGAACCTCCTCTTCATGAGAGAAGGGGGCCTTTGTTCTGCATTGATGGAAGAATGTTGTGTTTATGCTGACCATTATGGAGTTGTAAAAAAATCTATGAGTAAATTAAAAGGACAACTTGAAGAGTGTCAATGAGAGAGAGAGGCCAAAAAAGGGTGGTTTGAGTCTTGGTTCACACAGTCCCCCTGTTTAACTACGTATTTATCAACCCTGGCTGGTCCAATAATAATCCTCATATTATTGCTAACTATAAACTCTGTTTGTTCAACCATGTAATTTCTTTTCTCCAATCTCAAATTGGACAAGTTAAACTTATGTTAATACCCCACTAGCAGACATAAAATGTGACACCCCCCAATGATCACTTTTATGACTAAAAGTAGCCAGAAGAAAAAGTGGGGAATGAAAGGTTAATAAAATAGGCACTTGCCACTTTCTGTTTTTCTGTACGCTTAACAAAACACTGTTGAAATCTTGAGAAATGTTTGCTAATCTTGTTCCCAGAATGTGCTGTCCCCAACTGCCAAACTACAGAATGCACTCACTCACCCGGTTACACGCAAACTGTCCACTCGCCTTGATCCATTAATAAAAATCCCTCCCTGCCCTCTCCAAGGAAAGTATATAAGCTCTGTTTAAGCTGTTCTCAGGGCTCTCTGCTCTATTCAAGTGAGCTATGAGCACCAGCACGCTGGACCCCCAATAAACCCTTTGCTGTTGCATGAGGTAGATTCTGGGTGGTCTCTTCCTCCGATGCTCACCTGACATTTACTTGGATGACTGAATGTAGAAAAGAACATCCATTCAAAACGGGATAGTCAGTAAGATTAGGAATATAGTTGGTAGGTTTAGGAAAAAGAGTGAATATAGGATTTGGAAAAAAAAGTCCTTTAGCAATAGGGTTTCATATAGAGAGTGAATGTAAATGTCAGCACATGTGAAGAGTCAGTCACAATGATGAACTGGAGAAAACATGTAGGAAAGCAGATATCAATAGAGACATTATGAAATCAGGCAAAGCATAAAGTTAGTGATAGGATTACACATTCAACATGTTTGACTTTAATTATATAATCTAAGGGAAAAAGAAATATGTAGTCGTCAATAGGATTGACATTTGAGAGCATTAGGCAAGTGGACATGGATGATTTTAGTAATGCAGGTTCACTTTCCATTTAGGTTTTGGTACAATCATAAGTGTGACCTTTGCATTTTGTTTTCAGAATATTACTGTGATACAATGTATATGTAGATCAGGTGACATGAGTATTTCTTGTACCATTTCTGGGAGCAATATTTTGAAGACGTATAAATTAGTATTGGGGGTACAAAGAGTTGTACCCTGTGTCTATGAATATAGAGGTTTCCTGGCCTAAAGACATTTTGAGAAACTGCCTCTGAGGCTGGGCACTTGAAATATATGTTGTTGTCAGGAGCTTTAGCTTCCTTTGTTTTGAGACCATCAAAGCTAGATATGCATCTATGTGACCTGAAGGACATGTGTTCTTATTTTCCAATGAAAATGGTGCAGCAGTGCTGAATTCTCTTTTTGTAGGTAAACAATGGCCATTGGGGCTAAGCGTCTCCCCGTGTGGACTGTGAAGCCCTTTGGTCATACTCCACTTTTAATGGTCTTTCTTGCTGCTACAATGGGAGTTTGGTATTTGCTTCACAAAATACAAGGAGTCCAAATTGGTCGCAGTGCTGCACGGCATTCTGTCACATGTGGTTGGTCAGTGTCTGCTGGAGAACGCACCAACTAGGCTTCTACCCCACATAGCTTGCACTCTTTTCCATAGCAACCTGATTCTGAACATTGCCCAGAAACGTCTCCATATACCAAGATGCCTTTTCATATAATTGTCTGCTGGCTGCACCATGTCAGTCACAGGACATTTGGAAGCCAATGGCAGATCTACATGGCCACAGCACAGATGTATTTTCACACACTTGCTAACCACTACTCTAGGCTCACTACTCAGAAGGCTCCAACTTACTGGCATCTCTGTTCTACAGCATTTTCATGAAACCCAGTCAATCAAGGCACTGTCTGGTATACTCCTGATCAGCAATAGGACATGGAAATGTTTTCCAGTGCCATCTGGTCAAGGGAATGTCCAAAATTTCATGGTATTTTTCTCACCATTTTTCAAGGATGAATTTGGAGCCTCTGTGTGTTTCCCATTCATCCAGGAACCATAAAATTTTGAGGAAGCTCATTTGAATGAAACCTCTGGAGAACTCTCACAGGCAAGGCTTCCCAAAGAGGGGGCAAAAGGTCACATGAAGCCAGGCCCATTGAGGTCTACAATGTGAGATCCATGTGTGTTTTGTTTCTTAATTATGGCTGTCAACTCTTTAAAAATAAAATCATGTAATATCCTGGATGAGATTTCCATGGCGATGTGGAAAGCCATCCTGGGCCTAGAACTCAGTTTCCAAGGGGGATTCTCATGCGTGGCCTCCTAAAATCCCAACACGACTTCATGGCAATACTTCTCTTAGTTCAGTTCCAGAACTCAGTCTTATGGGGAATCACACCAGTGTTCAAGCCCAGGTGGACCCAGTCATCTCTTCCAACCACAAACAAATGACCACAATTAAAACCAAAACACTCTCAAATGGCCTTCAGCTTCTTCCATATAGACACTCAACATAAATTATATAACTGGTACCAACTTTAAATAATGGATTGAATTGTTATCTGAAAATATACAGGAAATCTTATATTGATATACAATCATTCATTCCAAAAAGTTATACATCTAATGGTAATATTAGGGTTATGGTTTATCATGAAGAGTGTGGGAGTTTTGCTTCAAATTTTTATGGAAATCGAAAACAATGTGTTTGGAAAGAAGTCTCATGAGAAGAACAGTCAAGAAACCTGGAGGAATACATGTGTTCTGAAGCAGGAAATGATTGAAAGTGAAACAAATGCCTATTAATTTGTGAACCTGTGGATGAAATATATATCCTATGGTGCGCATAAACTGAAGAAATAGTAATGTACCAGTGTTAAATAAAATGAACTTCAAAATACACATCATGTCCCATAGGAATCTATTTGCATTGATGTTAAACTGGGTCAGTTACTGTAGAAATATTAGGATTGTATGCACCATTTACTGAAGTTACTTTTCAGTACTAGGAAACAAATATGTATTTCAGGTGGATGTATATTTCTGAGAATAATCTTGTG
This sequence comes from Callospermophilus lateralis, assembly GCF_048772815.1. Lineage (NCBI taxonomy): Eukaryota > Metazoa > Chordata > Mammalia > Rodentia > Sciuridae > Callospermophilus > Callospermophilus lateralis. The sequence continues at coordinate 135,437 of NW_027516347.1, forward strand.
AAAAGTTGATTATGAATCCACATACATGAACATGAATGAATTTAGGTAGTGTATATAGGACACATATATTTTATATTTTGAAAAATTTGGAGAGTATATATATATATATATATATATATATATATATATATACACACACACACAAAACACAAACACAGACAATGAAAAGTAGCAATATATATGCCAATCGAAATTCTTCATGAAATATATATCATCCACTGATGCAAAAATATTAATTTTACTTAGCATGGATTTATGTATAATGTTTTTTTTTTTACTAGGAGGCTCCCCCATAGGTTGAATTTTCAGTTCCAACAGCGTTTAGGAGAAGTGATCTCTTCTCACAATTTGAATCTGCTAAGTCAGCCACCTCACAAGAATATACGTGTGATACCACGTAGGATTCTATATGTGCATATAAAATACATGTGGCAAGTAGGCTACAGAGAAAGGGAGACAGGTATTCACATATTTTTTAACTTTAAAAACACATGGAGAACTATTTCATTTAAAAATTAGCTAGATTTATAACACCTACCCTAGATCATGCAAAAGGCAACTCCAACTATACACCATGCCTCCTCTGAACTGCTTGTATTTCTATTCTATTTGGGTTATTTTTCTCCATCATATTAGGATTAGTAGTCATAGTCTAGTAGGGTATGGGTTAGTGCCAGGTGTCCCGGCCGGCAGGACACATCAACGTGGGCATCGAACATAGTTGGGAAGGAATGAAGGGACAAGAGACAGGACAGATGACACCCAGACAGGAGTTCTGATCAAGCTGCAAAATTTTATTGTTCTCACAGGGTGTTTATATGCTGCTGATGGGAAAGCTCTCTTATCGGCAGTTGCTGGATGTCTTCACAGGGTTAGATAACCTCAGGATATTTCAGGAAGACAGATTGCGACAGGATGTCTCAGGGAGATAGATGGTTGTGGGATATCTCCCAGGCAAGATGTCTCCCAGGGGGCTGTTTCTTGTAAGTGTCAGGCTATTCTTTGAAGGAGAACTTCCTTTTAGCCCCTGACATCTCCCCCTTTCTTATATAAAATATTTGACCTACCTTACCGGCCATGTTTTAAGGGGGGGGGGGGTTAGAGGCTCTGTTTCTCTAGGAGGCCTTAGAATATCTCCTGATCCGAGCGAGCATCTTTACTAGCAGATTTCGTGGTGGCCTTGGCATGTTTTTGGAGGAGATGGCCTTGAAGGGGAAGCATGCCAACCGCCATGCACCAGAGCATGTCACTCACAGGTCTTGTGTTTGGGGATCCGTGGATCCATCCTTTTGCAATCCTTCCTGCACCCTCCGATATTATGGCCTAACGTCCTCACTCCATGGGTGCGTCTTCCCCCAAGCCGAAGGGCCCATGTAGACGAACCCTTATGGCAAGGGCAGAAGATGGTTTGTCAGAGCTGTTACTTATAGTTTTATGTAAGAAAGAGAGATTTGTGGGGATGTAAACTTAAGAAATAAGCCTGTGAGAAGGGTAGAACATCCTTTTAAAAGTTGACAGCGTGGTCTTCCATCTCCAGATGATGATAGTGGATTTGTAGGGGCTTAGAGGCCATAATATTAATGTGTTCTTTAATAAATTTTACCACACTGTTTATAATGCAGGGTCCTATGGTCACCATTAAACGTAAACCCAACAAAGGGCCTAATAGGGGAAGAAGGTAGGGTAGAAATCCATTAAGCTTTGTCCAGAGGGGATTTTCAAATAGTTCCCTTCATCTCTTTTCTAGATCTTCTTGAAGCTGCTTAAATTTAGTGCATACTATGACTGATTTATTGGCATAAAAGCAGCATCGTTCCCCTAAGGCCAATCAAATATCTCCCTGGTTAGCAGTTAGCAAATCTAAGCCTCGTCTGTTTTGAAGGAACACTTTTGCCAGGAAGTCTGTTTGGTCCTACAAATCTTTAATGGTTTCTGATAGAGTTTGTACATCATTTTAAGTTGTTGAGACAGGCGATGGTAAGGGTGTATTGCCGTGCCTAAGCCAGTGTACCTGTGCCCACAGCAGCTGTTATTCCAAGGCTGGCAATAAGTGATAAGGCCTGTATCGCCCGCCTCTGTCTTTTGACTAAGGTGTCTAGGCTAGAGGTTCGTCTCCTGAGACAATAGTTATATCAGGGAGTAATAAGGCAAGAACACAGCCACTGTTCCAATTCGCTGGAAGCCTGGGGAAGGCCACATTTCCTCCACACATAACAACTGTGCCATTGGGGGGACAAAGAGATGGTATGGGTGAGGAATAATTTTGTACTGTTGAGCAATTTCCAAAGGAAGCAATTCCAAAATCCATATCATAGGTATTATTCTGCATCACGCCTAAAAGACATAATGTAAAAGTGCCTATAGGCTGTACTTTAAAGGGAAATCCGGGTTGGCATGTATTATCATTGTCCATAGTAGAATTAATAGGAACTGCCATAGGCATGCTTGCCCCTGTTGTCATGCAGAGCCAGCAATTACCAGCAAGGGTGGGGTTGGAATTATTAAGGAAGGAGAAGGTAGTTTGCAAAATATCTAATGTATTGGTATCTAAACCTGGGAACTGGGATTTCGGCTACATTAAGGGATGATATGTGAGCTCAGGGATTTGGGGTTTCAAAAGTTTGATTATCTGAGGATGCTTGACTGCATCAGTGGGTCCTCTACCATCAGAGACCCCTGTAGGGTCCTTAATGGGCCAGTAGGAAGTTTTTCCGACAGTGCCTTGGCACCCAGCTGACTGTAGCTTGGTGTATTTGCCTTCTCCTCCCTGGTCAAAGAGAACGGGGGTATAATGAATAGTGGTCCACCCTGCTTCATGAGTTTTAGTTAGGGAGGCTTCAAAAAATCATTCTCCCTGCTTGTTAACACAAATTGAGGCCGACACAAAACAAGAGACATGTATCGCCTGGGTATGCGTACGGGTTGCAGAACAATTTTGGAGAGCTTTACTTGTACTAGGGGGAATAATCTTTGGCTTGTTAACACATACTCATTTAGGCTGATGAACTCCTCTGAATTTATGGTCAACCTCGGCACGGAGGTAAGCCACCTTAGTCATGCAGTCAGCAGTCTGGTTCCAACTAGTGGGAGCCTGAGTCCAAGATCCTCCCTTGCCTTCACGGGGGGGAGGGGGGGGAAGGTACTCCATGATGTTGGAAGGTGGAGGGACCAGGCCTCCGTGTACAAACCTGTTCAGCAGAAGTGCCTTAAGCAGGATCCTCACACAGATTGTTGGATGGATCCGAAAAAGGGGAAAATTTGTACTCAGGGAGAGGGCCTCCGTCCCCGGTTTGAGGTAAATCATTAACCTGTTTAACCAGGCATTCTGGTAACCATCTTGGGGCTGCTAGCTCTTGGTCCAAAACACAAGCTGAGCCACATTCCAAGATGAGGACAGGATGTGGGCATTTCCATTTATTTGTATGGGGATTTCACCACATAACAGGTGGCTGATCAGAATTGGAAAAGGGATGCCAGTGTGTGTCTGCAGCCGAAAGGCCTTCACTGTCTAGGGTAAGAAAAGAATGGGCAAATAATGCATGGTTAAGGCAATGCCTGTGAGTGGTAAATACAAGGGCGGAAGCCTAAAGGCGAAATAGCCAAGTCTTTAAGGTAAGGTGGAACATTCCACAATGCCTTGGCCCTGAGGTTTGTATTGAATTCCAGTAGGATGACAAAATTGCAAGGTAGCACAAAACTGTTTAAACTTGGCACTGGTATATGGAGGACAATTATCTGTTTTAATATGTATTGGTTTACCCATTATGGAAAAGGCTGAAACAAGATGAGAAAGGACATCTTTGGTAGCCTCTCCAGAATGTGGTGATGCAAAAATAAAGCTGCTGAAGGTATCGATAGAAACGTGTATATATTTGGTTTTTCCAAATTCAGGAAAATGTGTAACATCCATTTGCCAAACCTGATTTGGCAGTAATCCTCGGGGGTTAACTCCCAAGTGTTGAATGGGGAGGGAGAGAGCGCAAGCAGGGCATTCTTTTACTATTTCTCGTTTCTGTTGCCTGGTAATTTTACAAAGTAATCGAAGGCTCTGGGAATTTAGTTGGTGAAGATTGTTTAGCTCCGTGGCCTAATGAATGGAGCCACCAAAAATTGGAAAGATGGTAGGAGTTGCTGCATCAGCTTGAGCATTACCTGTGTTAGAGGGCCGGAAAGATCAGAGTGTGCCCTGATGTGTCCTAAGAAAAATGGGTGTTGTCTGGCCTGAATTAGCTGCTGAAGCTGGTGAAACATAAAGGCCGCATTGGAAGAAGCTTTAATGGCGGGTGAAATCTCCAGCAGGGGCACAGAATGAGCAATGTAGGCACTGTCTGTATGAATATTAACAGGATTATCACAAAATGATATAAAAACTTGTGTTATGGCAAACAATTTCACAAACTGTGCTGAATGATAGACAGTATCAAAGGTTGTAGGCTGGTTATTGACAACAAAGACCGCACAGCCATTACTGGAACCGTCTGCAAAGACAGTAAGGGCTTGGAACTGGGAGCCTTTTGAGTAATTTTGGGAAAAATAAATGGATGTATCTGGACAAAATGTAAAAGGGTGTCATTGGGGACGTGGTTATCAATTGTTCCCAAATGGCCTGATTGGGCAATACCCCATTCATCCCCTCTCTGTAGTAAAAATTGGGTTTGGTCATTAGTATATGGAATTAAAATATTATCAGGGTCTTTGCCAAAATGTTGTCGAGAAAGCAAACGACCTTTAATAATAATAGAAGCTACCTGAGCAAGATAAACGGTAATAAACTTGGAGGATTTGGTGGATAAATGGACCCAAAGCAAGGGGAAGCCTTTATTTTTAAAATATGGATATCACTGCCAAAATTTTCCTGAGGGTATATGAGGAGTGTGTAAAAGAACCAGAACCAGAGGAAGGTTATAAGAAATTTGTGTAACAAACTGTTTGGAAATGGCCTCTGTGACTTGGTTTAATGCCTGTCATGCCTCGGGAGTAAGCTTTTGAGGGGAGGAAGGGTAGGAATCACCTCTCAAAATATCATTAAGGGGCAAAAGTACACAAGTGGATAATTTTAAATATGTTCTTAGCCATTGAATATCTCCCAGTAATTTTTGAGAATCATTAAGGGTGTGAAGATGGTTCACACGCAGTTGTATTTTATGAATTTGGATCTGATTATCTTGAAGTTTAAGGCCCAAATAGGTATAAGGGTCCTGTGTTTAAACCTTATCAGGAGCTATCCGTAGTCTCAAGGTAGTGAGGGTTTTCTAAAGGTCCAAGTAACAATTATTAAGGTCATGGTAATTAGGTGCAGCAATTAAAAATTCATCCATATTATGTAAAACATAAAATTGTGGTCATCACTCTCTCACAGGGTCTACTGCTTGAACAACTTATATTTAGCAAAGACTAGGGCTGTTGGCCATACCTTGGGGAAGAAACTTCCATTGAAATCTCTGCATAGGGCCGTGGAAATTAATGCAAGGGAGACTAAAAGCAAAATAGGGTCTATCCTCAGGATGTAAAGGAATGGTAAAAAAGCAAACTTTTAAGTCAATAACCATTTTACAATAGTTTTGGGAATAGCCATTGGTGTGGGAATTCGAGGCAGTAGTGCTCCCATCAGGCACATAACTTTATTACTGGCACACAAATATTGTAAAAGATGCCGCTTGTCTGATTTTTTCTTGATAACAAAAATAGGAGTAATCCATGGTGAGGTTGAGGGCTCTACATGGCCGGCTGCCAGCTGTTCCTGCACTAACATGGAGGCAGCCTCCAATTTTTTTTGGGGGGTAAGGGGCCACTGATCCACCCACACAAGAGTCTGAGTCTCCCAAATATTTTTATCTGCATGGGGTACAGGAGGGTCAGGAACCGACACTAAAAATCAGAATATCCAAGTCCATATGTATTTGTTTTTTTATGGGTTTTATAGTCCCCACCAGTCCTTGTCTCAGTCTCACAAGGCCTGTACAAGGGACAAAATTTATACGAAGCATTTGATGAGTCACCATGGAATTGGGACTGGCAAGAATGACTTCCATTTGACTCAAAATATCTCGGCCCCATAGGTTAACAGGGAGGTCAGGAACAATGAAAGGAGTGACAGTCACCTTATTACCCTCTTTATCAGTAAAGCTAAGAGCCCTAGAACTGACATGGGGATTTTTTGACTCTTAACCCTTTTAGGTCATTCAAGGATGGGGTGATGGGCCAACCTGATGGCCAGTATTTGTGAGAAATAATTGTGGCATCAGCTCCAGTATCTAGAATTCCTTGGAATTCCTTTTTTTCAATAAGTAAGGTAAGGGTGGGTCTATTGTGAGAAATGGGCTGAACCCAATATACATCAGAGGACCCAAGGGAGGCTGTCCCCCATTGTATGTTTGGGCGGTGGAAGTGCCTCCTGAATCCAAGGGAAGGAATATTAATTGTGCAAGTCTTGTTCCTGCTGGGATGGCCGCAACTCCATTAATAGCTGTTGCTAGTATTTTGATTTCTCCAGTGAAATCATTATCATTAATGCCAGGGAAGACCTGAACACCATTTAAGGTAGCAGAGGCTCTTCCAAGAATAAGGGCACTCGTATGAGATGAAGGGGGACCCATAATTCTAGTGGGTATTATCTGGTGCCCTTGCATTGAGTCTAATATTGTATCGGTGGTGGCATAGAGGTCCAATCCTGCGCTGCCTGGGGTGGCTAGTTGGAGGGAGACAATTGTGGGGAAGAATTTTTTGGTAGGTTTGGAGTTTGGAAGGGAATAAACCTTATTGCCCCTGGTTTTGTCCTGGGGGAGGTCGTGGCCAGGGGCTGGCCCCGCAGGGGGTTTCCTGAGAAGCAGGAAGAAATAGGCTGTCTGAGGCCATTTGTCTTAGATCTACACTTACTGGCCCAGTGATGACATTTACCACATCTAGAACAAAGGGTAGCTGGGGGCGGTTTAGCCCCAGTTTGAGGAGACGATATTCCTAGGCTTTGTTTGTCTTTCAGACACTTGCGTGCAAAATGGCCAGGTTGTTTACAAGTAAAGCAAGTACATGAGCCACGATTGTGAAAGGCCTTGGTAAAGGGGGCATGTAGGGCGAGACCCATGGCATGGGCTGCACCCACCCCTGCACAGAGTCTAATAAAGTCCGAAAGTTTCCCTTTTTCCTTATGTGGTCGAAGAACATCCTGACATGCCGGGTTGGCGTTTTCAAAGGCAAGATGTTTTACAAAAGTTCTTTTGCTTTCGCTTGGTCCAAGCAAGCATTCTGCAGCTAGGTTAAGCCGGGGAACAAGGTTTCTATAAGGGTCGTTGGGTCCTTGTCAAATTTTTGCCAAAGAAGTGGTAGCCGAGCGAGTTTGAGGGAGGCATCTCCAAGCATGTAAGCAAGCCATCTGAATCTGCGCCAAAATTCCAGCAGGGAAACGTGCCTATTTAGTTTTAGTGTCAAATGGCGCATAGCCCACTAGCTTAACATAAGTTCAGGATTTAGAGGAGGCCTTAGTTAATTTTTTTTGAGCAGTTTCCTGACAGTGCTCCTCGAAATCTGCATTCCATAACAGGAAATCTCTGGCACTGAGGGTAGCTCGGTCTAAAAATTTCCAATCATTGGGAGTAAGCCATTGTGCGCTGTGGCTTTCTAATAAAGTCAACTTGTAGGGCACAGTGGGGCCATTGTGAGCACAAGTCTTTTTATGTTTTTCAAGAAAACGCAGGCTTAATTTTTTTGTAGACACTCTGGGTTCCTTCCTGCCTAGGGGTGAACTCCTCATCCTCTGAGTCCTGATCTCCTTGATCCATTTCCCCCACTTCCTCCTCTTGATCCTCGTCTAAGTCTTTGACCTCAGCCTGGGCAGGCTTATCTATCTGACTGCGGGTGACTGGGAAGGCGAGAACAGGCTGATGGAGTGGCTTAGCCTTTGTATTAGACCGCCGTGGGCCAGCTTGCATTGACTCCGTGCCTAAGGCTAATGAACAGAGCTCAGAGTCTAGGGATCTTAATTCTTTTAAAAGTTTGATCTGTTCCCGTCTATGTTGGAGAGACTCTCACAAGGGAGCCAAGCTAGGCAAGGGAAGTGGGGAAAAATATCTGGGTTGCATTTTGCTCCTGAAAGGCTGGATCACAAAAGGCAGGAGGGATATAGAAGGTAGGTAGATGTGTAAGTCCTATAGGCTGTGGCAGGGTCCTGAGAGGTGGCGCATCTTCTGAATGGTAGCTTGCTGCTTCCTTCTCCAAGGTAGCCTCCGTCCCAGGGGTCAATGTGTCTCTGGGATTTAAAACTCGATAAAGGTGTTTGGTAAACAATGGAGCCTTATTCATTAGGGTGGTATTTTGAGGGGGACTAGGAAGGTTTCCAGGGTCCTGGGGAGACTGAGAAGGGTCAATGTCTATACTAACTGATGGGCATGCCGTGGGGAGACGAGAGGTGTTTTGCATAGTCTTTTCTCCAATCCTGACAAGTTGTAAGGTACCATTGTCAAAGGGTGAACTTTTAAGAATTTCATTAATTAAGTTCCATAAGAAAAGGTGGGAACTGGCACTTTTTCTGGGCCAAAGGTTTCATAGTAATCTTTTAAACAGTCTCTTACTCTAAGCCATCTTTTGCCATCAATGGTCACTTCAATGTGAAACCATGGACACAATTGTCCTATGTATTAGAAGAAAAATTTTAAGTCCTTTTTCTTAACACGCACCCCTCATGTCTTGAAGGACTCCTTGAGGCCTGACAAAAACAAATCATGTGGCGAAACTGCTTGTCCCATGGTGGGTCACTCACCGTGCGTCATCCCCACTCTCCTCCTGGATCTGTCTCTTTGTGGTGTCTGCTGAGGCAATCGCGAGCTCCACTTGATGAAGTCTTCCAGGAGGACGGGGTTCCCAATCAGTCAAAGGCTCGAGCCCCAGTCAGTGGGTGCCAGTAGTCACGGCTGGAAAGACACATCAACAGGGGCAGCGAACCTAGATGCGGAGGAATGAAGGGACAAGAGACACGAGAGATGACAGCAAGACAGGAGTTCTGATCAAGCTGCAAACTTTTATTTTTCACACAGGGGCATTTATATGCTGGAGATGGGAAAGCTCTCTTATCCAAAGTTCCTGGATGTCTTCACAAGGTGAGATAAACTCAGGATGTTTCAGGAATACAGATGGCAACAGGATGTCTCAGAGACACAGTTGGCTACAGGATGTCTCCCAGACAGGATGTCTCCATGGGGGCTGTTTCTTGTAAGTGTCAGGCTATTCTTTGAAGGTGAATTCTTTCTACGCCTGACATTCAGGGATTCAGTATTTCAAATGGAAAATTGGAAAAAGAATCCAATGTGTATTCAGAACAATGCCTTGACATTACCTTCATCCCATGTAAGACACAATTAGAGGAGAAGAGTTAGAAAATCTGAGAATACACATCTGGAATGGAAAATGCTCAGGAGTTCACAACCTTGGAGGTGGTATAGGAGTTTCCAAAAGTCAGGGACAGGGTAAAAACACCACAAACATGGAGCTCTGCCGGCCTAAATATTTCTTGAGAAACTTCATCTGAGGTTGTTTTTAGGAGCTTTAGCTTCCTTTATAGTGAGACGATCAAAGCTGGGTCAGCATCTATGTGACCTAGAGGACATTGTTTCTTATTTTCCAAAGAACATGAGGCAGCAGTGCAGAATTCTCTCTTTGTAGGGAAACTGTGGCCACTGGTGGCTAAGTGTCTCCCAGGGTGGAATGTGAAGCCATTGGTCATCCTCCAATTTTTGTGGTGTTTCTTGCAGCTGCACTGGGAGTTTGATATTTGCTTCACAAAATACAAGAAGTTCAACTGGGACACAGTGATGGAGGGAGTTCTGTCACGTGTGGTGGGTAAGGGTCTGCAGGAGAATGCACCAACAAGGCTTCTATCCCACATAGCTTGCCCTCTTGACCATAGCAATCTGATTGTAAACATTCCCTGAATCCTCTCCATATAACAAGATGCCTTTACATACAAGGATCTGGGGCTTGTACCATGTCAGTCACAAACCATTTGGAAGCAAAGGGCAGATAGCAGATGACCCGACCACAGATGTTTTAACACACACCAGCACACCACTGCTCTAGGCCGACTACTCAGCAGGCTCCAAATTACTGGCATCTCTGTTCTACACCATTTTCATGAAACCCAGTCAATCAAGGCACTGTCTGGTACACTGATGGTCATCAATAGGACATCCATAGGTTCTCCAGGTCCACCTGGTCATGGGAATGTCAAAAATTTAAAGGTATTTATCTAGCCATTTTTCAAGGGTGAAGTTGGAGGCACTGTGGGTTTCAATTCATTCAGGAATGATTAAATGGAGAGGAAGCTCATTTCAATGAAAGCTCTGGAGAACTATCACACGCAAGGCTTCCCAAAGACAGGCCAAAAGGTCCCATGAAGCCAGACCTATTGAGGTCTACAATTTGAGGTCCATATGTGTTTTGACTTGCAACTATGGCTGCCAAGTCTTTAAGAATAAAATCATGTGATATCCTTCCCAAGATTCCCAGTGCTCTGTGGAAAGCCAACCTGGGCATAGATCCCAGTTTCCAAGGGCGACTCTCATGCATGGCCTCCTAAAATCCCAACACAATACAAGGCAATACTTCTTTGAGGTAAGTTCCAGAACTCAGTCTCTAAGGAGAATCACACCAGTGTTCAAGCCCAGGTGGACCCAGTCATCTATTCCAAGCGCCACACAAATGACCGCAATTAAAATCAAGACACTCCCACATGGCCCTCATTTTCTTCCATATAGACACTCATCATAACCTCTGGCTGGAGGTTTCCATGAGGGGCACAGCCTAAGACAGTGTCCAAAATAAGCTCCCTTGCATCCATTTGCCTAAAGTCAGTGTGGCCGGGACATCCTTCCTGTGAACCAGGAGTGTTCAAAGAGGCCTGCCGTTAATATTGCTCTTATTCTCAATTTTGAGGCCTACTGACTGTGGTGTTTAGATTCTTTATGTTAATTGGAGTCATGAGAAAACCCAAGAACCTATGGTCTAGTGTCTACAGGGCTTTGAAGAACTCATTTGACCCAAAGGATCCATATTCTCAATGATGGAAGTCAGAAACCTTACAGAGGAAGGCGAGAAACTTCATCCAAAATGACTGCTCTTTTGGCTTTTTGATTTGCATGTACACATGGGATTTTTCTCTAGATCCATCAGGTGCTGAGAATCTAAGCCACAGCCTCACACAGGGCCAAGAGGCTGATTCAGACACATCCCATTCCAAAGCAATTAAGAAAGAGCCACAGGTAATGTTTATACATTTCCATTTGAAAACTGTTTTCTTTAGGCTTCAAAAAGGCATAGCCTGAGGCAAAGACCTTCCTGACATTCAGGGCAACAGAAGGATATGTAAGCAAAAGGCCCAAAGCGGGGTTTTTCCATTGAGACTTTCCTGGTCACACTGATATCTGAGTTTTCTGAGATGCTCATCATTTCCTTCAGCTCTCTAGTACATGGCCGTATCACAGAGCGTGGAGGTGGTTCATATCTTCGACACAATACCATGAGCGTATTCTGGAGGTTGCCCATAATTCAGGTAGAGAACAGGAACTTAAGAAGATATTAGGTGTTGCCCATCCATTAGGCAAGTCGCAGACCATTCATAAATTGGGCAGAATGAATGCTGGGAAGATTTCTACTAGAAAGGACACATGTATTTATGCATTCTCTTTTCTATTGTCTACAACCATGGACACAGTGGGATACACAGATATAGAAAGACTAGCCTTGTCAAACGACTTACTAGAATCAGTTCACACCAAACCAAACAAACCGACTTTCTTACCTATTCTCAGAACATGAGACAAAACCACAAACCAATACCCACACCCACACTCACACAGACCCCCAAGTACCTCTGTGACAATACGGAGTGTCGTTTGATGGTGGGCCATAAGAAATTCCCTCATAATGGGCTGTCCTGTCTCAGATCTAGTCTCTGTGGCCAACTCTGTGAATCTGTAAGGAGCCAGTGGTGAGCCACTATCTGCTTTCTCAGGAAAGGCCCCTCTTCAGACCTTCCTGGCATTTGGCCATCCTCACATAAGTAGGTACCAAGAAAGACTGACTCTGTCTTTGGTAAATCCGAAAAATTTTGACCACTGGGACTGTGACTGGGACTGGCTCTGGATGCCTGGCTTTCTGGATCCCAAGTTCAGAGAATTCCATCACCAAGGAAGTGAGGTGAGGTCACTTCCTTCAGGAACTGAATGAGGTCCATACCTTGGAAACCACTTTGTCCTAACAGTTGCTTCCAAGGGTCCCATGAGATGGAGGCTGCACCTACTTTGACATTTTCACAAGTTAGAATGGTATAAAACCATAGGCACCCAGGAACAGCTCTCCACACAGGCCTGGTTTGCTGCATCTTCTTTACATTAAGAAGAGAGAGGCTGATTCTGACACAACCCTTCATCCTGACCAGGTTGTTTGCAATGAAAGATGACTTTTGCTCTCTGAGGTCCTTAATAGCTTCCTACATCTTCTCCAGGGATCATCTTTAATGACCTTTGAGGTTCTCAGCAGGTGAAAGATCCCTTAATTTCTGTCTTGTAAGACCAACTCTGTCCCTGCTCTTCTGTAAAGTTAGATTGAGGGAAGAGTGTATGGTTAGGGTTAATAACATGTTCAATCTGTGTTAGGAACTATTCTGCTGGATGAATAATGTTATTGGGAACCTACGATATTTCTAAGAATATGTAGGTGAAATATATGTATGAAAACAGAAATCTAAGATTTGAAACCCTGAAGGGCATTGGGCCCTTAATTGGTATACTTAGTGTTGACTAACTTTCTGCACAGATGTCTCAGATAAATAAATATACAATGGCATAGGACCTTGTACATTGGATGATTGAATGTGGAAGAGAACATCCAGTCAAAAAGGGATAGTAGGTAAGATTAGGAAGATAGTTGGTAGGTTTTGGAAGGAGAGTGAGTATAGGATTTGGAAAAAAAACTTCTTTAGCAATAGGGTTTCTGTTAGAGGGTGAAGGTAAATGTCAGCACATATGAAGATTCAGTCACAATGATGAACTTTGGAAAATATGTAGGAAATCAGATAATAATAGAGACATTACAAAATCAGGGAAAGTACAAAGTGAGTGATAGGATTAGACATTTTGAACAGGGTTGAGTTTGAATATATAATCTTAGGAAGAAACAAATATGTAGTCACCAATAGGATTGACATTTGAGAGCATTAGGCAATGTGGACATGGATGTTTTTAGTAATCCCTGTTCACTTTCCTTTTAGGCTTTGGTACAATCATAAGTGTAACCATTGCATTTTGTGTCCAGAATATTACTGTGATAAAATGTATATGTAGATCGCGTGACATTAGTATTTCTTCCAGCATTTCTGGGAGCAATGTTTTGAAGTCCTATAAATTAGTATTGGTGGTACAAAGAGGAGTACACTGTGTCTATGAATATAGAGATAGTGCATGAATAGACCACATTGTGAATCAATAATATAACTGGTCCCACTTTAAATAATAGATTGAATTCATATCTGAAAATATTTAAGAAATCTTATATCGATATACTATCATTCATTCCAACCAGCAATACATCTAATGGTAATATTAGGGTTATGGTTTATCACGAAGTGTCTTTGAGTTTTGCTTCAAAAGTGATCATGGAAATCAAAAATAATGTGTTTGGAAAGAAGTCTCATGAAAAGACCCATCAAAAACATGGAGGAATACATGTGTTCTGTAGAATAAAGTGATTGAAAGTGAACAAAATGCCTATAAATTTGCAAACTTTTGGATGAAATATATTTGCTATGATGAGCATAAACTGAAGAAATAGTAATGTACCAGTGTTGAATAAAATAAATGTCAAAATGCACAACATGTTCCATAGGAATCTACTTGTATTGATGTTAAACTGGTTCAGTTACTGTGGAAACATTAGGATTTGTATGCACCTTTCACTGAAGATAGTTTTCAGTACTAGGAAACAAATATGTATTTCAGGTGAATGAATAATTTTGAGAATACTCTTGTGAAAATTTGATTATAAATACACATACTTGAATATGAATGAGTTTAGGGAGTGTATAACAAGACATATATTTCATATTTTGAAAAATCTGGAGAGTGTGTATATATATATATATATATATATATATATATATATATATACATACACAAACACACAGACATTAAAAATAGCATAATATATTCCAATTGAAATTCACCATGAAATATATGTCATCTACAGATCCAAATGTATTTATTTTATTGAATATGGATTTATGTATAATGTTCTTAAACAAGGAAGCTCACTCATAGATTGAATTTTCAGTTCCAACAGCTTTTAGGAGGAGTGATCTCTTACAATTTGTATCTGCCAAGTCAGTCACCTCACAAGAATGTACGTGTGGTATCAGGTAAGATTCTATAATTGCATGTAAAAATACATGTGCTGAATAGGATACAGAGAAAGGGATGCCTTGACATTACAATCATGGAGACTAAGGCACAATTAGAGGAGAAGAGTTAGAAAATCTGTGAATAAATATCTGGAATGGAATATGCTCAGGAGTTCACAACCTTGAAGACGGAAGAGGAGATTTCAAAAGTAAGGGACAGGGAAAACAGTCCACAAACATGGAGCTCTGGTTCCCTAAATCCTTCTTGAGAAACTCACTCTGAGTTTGGGCACTTGAAATATATGTTGTTGTCGGGAGATTTAGCTTCCATTGTAGTGAGACAATCAAAGCTGTGTCTGCATCTATGTTACCTCGAGGACATGGTTTCTTATTTTCCACTGAATATGTGGCAGCAGTGCTGAATTTTCTTTAGTAGGTAAACTGTGGCAACTGGGGGATAAGTGTATCCACATGTAGACTGTGAGGCCATTTGGTCATTCTCCACTTTTCGTCGTGTTTCTTGCTGCTGCACTGGGATTTTGGTATTTGCTTCATGATATACAAAGAATTCAACTGTTACCCGGTGCGTGAGTGAGTTCTGTCACTTTTGGTAGGTCAGGGTCTGCAGGAGAATGCACCAACCAGGCTTATATCCCACATGACTTGCCCCCTTGACCATAGCAATCTGATTCTAAACATTGCCCTGAATCCTGTCCATATAACAAGATGCCTTTACATACAAGGGTCTGCTGGCTGCACCATGTCAGTCACAAGTCATTTGGAAGCCAATGGAAGATCCACATGGCCCCACCACAGTTGTTTTATTGCACACCTGCCCAGCACTGCTGTAGGCCCACCTCTCAGCAGGCTCCAACTTCCTGGTATCTCTGTTCTGAACCATTTTTATGAAAACCAGTCAATCAAAGCACTGTCTTGTAATCTCATGATCAGCCACAGGATATCCAAAGATTCTCCAGTGCCACCTGGTCATGGGAAGTTTAAAAATTTCTTGGTATTTATCTACCCATTTTTCAAGGTTGAAGTTGGAGGCACTGTGTGTTTCATTTTATTCTGGAACTATTAAATGGTTAGGAAGCTCATTTCAATGAAATCTCTGCAGAAGTCTCACAGGCAAGGCTTCCCAAACAGTGGCCAAATGATCACATGAATCCAGGCCCATTGGGATCTACATTGTGACATCCATGTGTGTTTTGACTCTCATATATGGCTGCCAATCTTTCAGAATAAAATCATGTGGTAACCTGGCTGAGATTCCCAGTGCTCGGTGAACAGCCACCCTGGGCCTAGATCTCATTTTACAAGGGTGACTCTCATGTGAATCCTCCTAAAATCCCAACACAATTCATGGCAATACGTCTCTGAGGTGAGGTCCACAACTCAGTCTCTAAGGGGAATCACAACAGAGTTAAAGCCAAGGTGGACCCAGTCATCTATTCCAACGGCCACACATGACCACAATTAAAACCAAAACACTCCCACATGGCCCTCATCTTCTTCCATATGGACACTGATCATTACCTCTGGCTTGAGGTTTCCATGAGGGGCACAGCCCAAGACAGTGTCCAAAATAACCTCCATTGCCCCTCATTTGCCTAAAGTCAGGGTGTCCTGGACACTCGTCCGGGGAACCAGGAGTGATCAAATAGGCCTGCTATTAATATTGCTTTGCTCCTCCAATTTGAGGCCTACTGACTGTCAGGTATAGATTCTTTATGTGATTTGGATTCTGGAGAAAACCCAAGCACCTATGGGATAGCCTCTAAAGGGCTTTGAAGAACTCATTTGATCCAAAGGTTCCTATTCTCACTTGATGGAGGTCAGGAACCTTACAGGGGAAGGCGAGAGACTTCTTCCATAATGACTGCTCTTTTGGCCAATTTAGTTTTGGATGCAAACATGGGATTTTCTTTACATCCATCATGTGCTGAGAATCTAAGCCAAAGCCTAACACAGGACCTAGAGCCTGATTCAGACATATCCCTTTCCAATGCAATTAAGCAAAGAGTCACAGGTGATGCCCATTGATTTCCATTTGAAAACTGTTTTCTTTAGGCTTCCCAAAGGGGTGGCCAGAGGCAAAGACCTTCCTGACATTGAGGGCAACAGAACAATAGGTAACCAAAGCAGTATTTCTCCACTGAGACTTTCCTGATTACACTGATATCTGAGTTTTCTGAGTTGCTCGCCATTCCCTTCAGCTATCCAGTACATGGCCATGTCACAGAGCTTGGTGGTGGTATACATCTTGGACACAAAACCATGAGCCTATTCTGGAAAGTGGCCAGAATTCAGAAAGAAAACAGGAACTTAGGAAGATATCAGGGGTTGCCCATCAATAATGCAAGCCACAGTCCATTCATAAATGGGAATTATGAATCCGGGGAAGCTTTCTACTAGACAGGACACATCCATTGAAGCATTCTCTTCTAATGTCTACAACCCCTGACACAGTGGGATACACAGACCTAGAAACACTCGCCTTTTCAAACGACTTACTAGAATCAATTAACTCCAAACAAAACAAACTGCCTTTCTTACCTATTCTCAGAACATGAGACAAAACCACAAACACACACCCACACCCACAAATGCACCTCCTTCCCCCAAGTAGGTCTGTGACTATCCGCAGTGTCCTCTGACTGGTGGGCCATACTATGTTTCCATGAAATGGCCTGTTCTGTCTCAGATCTGTTATCCTTATCCAACTCTGTGAAGTTGACAGGAGCCAGCGGTGAGCCACAACCTGGTTTCTCAGGAAAGGGCCCTCTTCAGAGCTTTACTGGCATTTGGCCATCCTCACATCAGTAGGTACCAAGAAAGACTGACTCTGTCCTTGGTAAATCCAAACAAGTGAGATCACTGGGACTGGGACTGGGACTGGCTGTGGGTGCCTGGCTTCCTGGACCACATGTTCAGAGATTTCGAACACCAAGGAAGTGAGGTGAGGTCACTTCCTTCAGGAACTGAATGAGGTCACTGCCTTGGCAAACACATTGTCCTAATTGTTGCTTCCAAGGCCCCATGAGATGGAGGCTGCCCCTACTTCCTGTGACACTTTCACAAGTTAGAATGGTATATCATCCATAGGCACTCCAGAGCAGCTCTCCACACTGGCCTGTTTTGGTCCATCTTCTCTACATTAAGAAGAGAGAGGCAGATTCAGACACAACCCTTCATCCTGACCAGGTTGTTGGCCATGGAAGCTGACTCTTACTCTCTCAGGTCCTTCATAGCTGCCTACATCTTCTACAGGGATCATTTCTGCATGGACGTTTGAGGTTCTCAGCGGGTGGAAGATCCCCTAAATTCCTGTATTGTAAGACCAACTCTTTCCCTGCTCTTCTGTAAAGTTAGATTGAGGGAACAGTGTATGGTTAGGGTTAATAAGATGTTCGATTTGGGTTAGGAATTGTTCTGCTGTATGAATAATTTTATTGGGAACCTGCGATATTTATGAGACTATAGAAGTGAAATATAAGTATGAAAACAGAAATGTTCTAAGGTTGTATGGTAATTCTAGGCTTAAAATAAAAACATGTTGGAGATTTATGTGTATCATTTGTGTTGTATAATTGGACTTGTTATCAAAAAGATATGTACAGTTACATGTTACTTTTTACACTTAGATAAAATTTAAAAGTATTTTTAAGTTAATGAGAGCCTAATCTCTGTGAAGGTTTTATTGTAAAACACAAAGGTAAAATGCCCATTCATTTCCATGTGAAAACTGTTTTCTTCAGGCTTCAGGAAGGAGTAGCCTGAGGAAAAGATGTTCCTGATATTCAGGGCAACATAACAATAGGTAATCAAAAGGCCCAAAGCAGGGTTTCTCCACTGAGACTTTACTGGTCACACTGATATCAGAGTTTTCTGAGATGCATTCCCTTCAGCTATCCAGTACATGGCCATGTCACAGAGCTTGGAAATGGTACATATCTTGTACACAAAACCATGAGCCTATTTTGGAGAGTGGCCAGAATTCAGGAAGGATACAGGAACGTAAGAAAATAATAGGTGTTGCCCAATGATAAGGCAAGCCACAGTCCATTTATAAAATGGGCAGGATGAATGCTTGGAAGTTTTCTCTTTGACAGGACACACCCATTGAGGCATTCTCTTTTCTAATGTCTACAACCATGGACACAGTGGGATACACCGACATAGAAACACTCGCCTTGTCAAAGGACTAACTAGAAACAGTTCACTCCAAACCAAACAAACCCCCTTTCCTAACTATTCTCAGAACATGAGAAAAAACCACAAACCCACTCAAACACCCACGAAGTCACCTCCTTCCCCCAAGTAGGTCTGAAACTATCCAGAGTGTCCTCTGACTGGAGGGCAATACTATGTTCCCCAGAAATGGCCTGTCCTGTCTCAGATCTGGTCTCCTGGGTCAACTCTGTGAAGTTGTCAGGAGACAGCAGTGAGCCTCTAACTTCTTTCTCTGGAAGGGCCCCTCTTCAGAACTTTCCTGGCATTTGGCCATCCTCACATCACTAGGTACCACAAAAGACTGACTCTGTCCTTGGTAAATCCAAACAAGTGAGACCACTGTGACTGGAGCTTGGACTGGGTCTGGATGCCTGGCTTCCTGGAACCCAAATTCGGAGAGTTCCATCAACAAGGATGTGAGGTGAGGTCACTTCCTTCAGGAACTGAATGTGGTCACTGCATTTGCAACCACTTTGTCCTAACATTTGCTTCCTAGGGTCTCATAATATGGAGGATGCGCCTACTTCCTGTGACACTTTCACAAGTTCGAATGGTATAGAAACAATAGGCACCTGGGAACAGCTCTCCACACAGGCCTAGTTTGGTCAATCTTCCCTACATTAAGAAGAGAGAGGATGATTCAGACACATGCTTTTAACCTGACCGGGTTGTTTGCCATGGAAGATGACGTTTGCTCTCTCAGGCCTTTCATAGCTGCCTGCATCTTCTCCAGGGATCATATCTGCATGGACCTTTGAGGTTGTCAACAGGTGGAAGGTTCCCTACACCCCTGTATTGTAAGACCAACTCTGTCCCTGCTCTTCTGTAAAGTTGGATTGAGGGAAAAGTGTATAGTTAGGATTAATAACATGTTCGATTTGTGGTAGGAATCATTCTGTTGGATGAATAATGGTATTGGGAACCTGCAATATTTATAAGAATATACAGGTGAAATGTAATTATGAAAACTGAAATCTAGGTAAGATTTGAATACCAGAAAGGCATTGGGCCCATGATTGGGATACTTATCTTTGAATTATGTTCTGCACAGATGTCTCAGATAAATCAATATACAATGGCATAGGACCTTGTACCTTGGATGATTGATTGTTGAAGAGTTCATCCAGTCAAAAAGGGATAGTCGGTAGGATTAGGTAGATAGTCGGTAGGTTTAGAAAAAAGAGTGAGTATAGTATTTGGACAAAAAGTTCTTTAGCAATAGGGTTTCGGATAAAGAGTGAATGTAAATGTCAGCACATGTGAAGAATCAGTCACTATGATGAACTGGGGAAAATATGTAGGAAAAGAGATATCAATAGAGACATTAGGAAATCAGACAAAATATAAAGTGAGTGATAGGATTAGACATTTTCAACATGGTTGAGGTTGAATATATAATCTTGGGAAGAAACAAATATGTACTCACCAATAGGATTGACATTTGAGAGAATTAGGCATCCAAGACATGGATGTTTTTAGTAATCCATGTTCACTTTCCATTTAGGCTTCGGGACAATCCTAAGTGTGACCTTTGCATTTTGTGTCCAGAATATTACTGTGATAAAATGTATATGTAGATCAGTTGACATGAGTCTTTCTTCCACCATTTCTGTGAGCAAAATTTTGAAGATATACAAATTATTATCGAGGGTACACAGAGGTGTACACTGTGTCTATCAATATAGAGACAATGCATGAATAGACCATACTGTGAATAAATAATATAACTGGTTCCAAATTAAACAATGGATTGAATTGATATTTGAAAGTATACAAGAAATCTTATATTGATATACAATCATTCATTCCCACCAGTTTTACATCTAATGGTAATATTAGGTTTACGGTTTATCATGACGGGTGTGTGAGTTTTGCTTCAAAAATGATAATGGAAATCAAAAATAATGTCTTTGGAAAAAAGTCTCATGAAAGGAGCAGTCAAGAAACGTGGAGGAATACATGTGTTCTGAAGCAGGAAGTGATTGAAAGTAAAACAAATGCGTATAAATTTGCTAAATTGTGAATGAAATATACATACTATGATGTGCATAAACTGGACAAATAGTAATGTACCAGTGTTGAATAAAAATGAACGTCAAAATACAATTATATCCCATAGGAATCTTCTTGCATTTATGTTAAACTGGGTCAGTTACTGTAGAAATATTAGAATTTTTTTGGTGTTATAATAAAATTTATTTTAGCACTAGCATGCCACAGAATGTCGAGGAAAGAGCAATGGATTTTTAGTTATCGCACTAGTAATCTATCATTAAATGACTATTTTGGGGAGTCTAGAAATTACATAAGGCTATGTAACATTTTTTTTTTATTTAGCATTCATAAAAACTTAGAATTTTGGTAATATTTCTACTTTTTTATTTTTTTTATTTTTTCAGTTGTTGATCGACCTCATTTTATTTATTTATATGTGGTGCTGAGAATATAACCCAGTGCCTCACACATGCTAGCCAAGCATGTTACCACTGAGCCAGACACCCAGACCCTCCACATTTATCTTATAATCAAACACTCCTCTCCCTCTTCTTTACTCACTTTCTTCCTCATTTTCCCCCTTCTCTCTCTTCCTTTTTCATTTTCCCTCCATAGGAGTTTTTCTCTCATGTCATTACAAACAGTAATATGCTATGAAATTTACATTTAAGAATTTTTTTATAGTCATTCTTTTTTCTTGAGAAAATTTAATAATTATAATAACCTATAGATATATTACAATACATTTATTATACATATGTATCTATATTCATGCATATGTATTACATATGATATATATACATATATATTTAAAAGTACTTAGTACTTTGATTAGCCCGTTAGAAATAATATAGACCAAGTCTTTCTTAATTTTCAAGTCTTCTAGAATTAACAGCTTACAGTGAAAATCAAACAAACATATTTAAGTAAACAGGTATCATTCTTATTTATCAATACTTATCATTTAAGTTTTTATATTACGTTAAGCTGTGATATGGCATATTAACTCTTATGAATTAGTGAAATTTTATTTGAACAACCTTTTATTTAAGGACCATATGCACTGACATTTTAAATGGCTTTCTTGTGATTTTAATTTCTATCAATTGCATATTTATTGCCAAATACTTATTTTATTAATTTTCATATTCATGATTGATATAAAGTCAATTGTTTAATTCTTCTTGTAAGTAGTTACTTATTACAGTAATAATTCTACATCTTTATAAGAAAAATGGTACAAAGATATTTTCATGCAAAATTAAGAATAATTGCATGCTCTAAATGTTTCATTGTTGATACATATAATAAAGAGCTTTTGATGAGTCTCTTTCCCAGTAAAACATAAAATGCAAAGATATAGTTGGGTATGTATGTCCAAATAAAGATAAGGAAAAATACACATTATCAGCTACAAACTATCAAATAAAAGATGAAAAGAACAATCCAACACATTGTACGAACTTGTCAGATGAGGTAGCCTAAGACTAGACCTGGTCCATGACAAAATATTCACGAAAAAAAAATGAAATATGAAAAATATAGGAAATGATATGAATTTTTCATGAAGGTAGGTGGATTATCCTTTAATCTGAATATATGTTCATTTTCAAAAGCCAGTTTTCTGGTAAAATAAATTTGTGATATTTACAACTACAAAAAACAAACTTTCTGCTTATCAAAATGAATGCATCTCAACTCCTTTTTAGCTGATTTCTTCCCACTCAATTTTAAACCTTTGTTTATTTATTTTTATTGGTTTTTCAAAACATTACAAAGCTCATGATATATCATCTTTCATACATTTGACTGAAATGGGTTATGAACTCCCAATTTTCCCCAAATACGAATTGCAGAATCACATCAGTTACACATTCACATTTTTACATAATGTCACATTAGTGACTGTTGTCCTCTGCTACCTTTATTATCCCCTACTATCCCCCCTCCCCTTTCATCCTATCTTCCCTCTCTTCCTCATCTGCTTTTTCACTTCTCTCTCTTGTTCCCGCCTTTCCCCTCACAACGTCTTATATGTAATTTTGTGTAACAATGAGGGTCTCCTACCATTTCCATATGCTTTCCCTTCTCTCTCCCACTTGTCTTTGTTTAATATTAATCTTTTCCTCATGCTCTTCCTCCCTGTTCTATTCTTAGTTACCCTATTTTTATCAAAGCAGACATTTGGCATTTGTTTTTTTAAGGATTGGCTAGCTTCTCTTAGCATAATCTGCTCTAATGCCATCCATTTCCCTGCAAATTCTATGATTTTGTCATTTTTTAGTGCTGCATCCATAGTGTATAGATGCCACATTTTTTTTATCCATTCATCTATTGAATTGCATCTAGGTTGGTTACACAGTCTAGGTATTGTGAATTGTGCCACTATGATCATTGATGTGGCAGTATCCCTTTAGTACACTCTTTTAAGATCCTCAGGGAATAGTCCGAGAAGGGCGATAGCTGGTTCAAATGGTGGATCCATTCCTAGCTTTCCCAGGAATTCCCATACTGCTTTCCATGTTGGCCTCACCAATTTGCAGTCCCACCAGCGGTGTACAAGTGTCCCCTTTTCCCCACATCCTCGTAAACACTTGTTGTTGTTTGACTTCATAATGGCTGCCAATCATACTGGAGTGAGATGGTATCTTAGGGTGGGTTTGATTTGCATTTCTCTGACTGCTAGATATGGTGAGCATTTTTTCATGTACTTGTTGATTGATTGTATGTCCTCCTCGGTGAAGTGTCTTTTCAGGTTTTTGGCCCATTTGTTGATTAGGTTATTTGTTATCTTATTGATAATTTTTTTGAATTCTTTGTATATTCTGGATATTAGGGCTCTATCTGAAGTGTGAGGGGTAAAAATTTGTTCCCAGGATGTAGGCTATCTATTTACTTCCCTTTTTGTTTCTCTTGCAGAGAAAAAAAACTTTTTAGTATAAGTAAGTCTCATTTTTTTATTCTTGTTAAGAACTCTTGGGCTATGAGCGTCCTATTAAGAAATTTGGAGCCCGACCCCACAGTATGTAGATCGTAGCCAACTTTTTCTTCTATGAAACGCAGTGTCTCTGATTTTATATCTAGATCCTTGATCCATTTTGAGTTAAATTTTGTGCATGGCAAGAGAACGGGATTCAGTTTCATTTTGTTGCATATAGATTTCCAATTTTCCCAGCACCATTTGTTGAAGATGCTATCCTTCCTCCACTGCATGCTTTTAGCCCCTTTATCAAATATAATAAAGTTGTAATTTTGTGGATTGGTTTCTGTGTCCTCTCTTCTGTACCACTGGTCCACCTGCATTTTTCGGTACCAATTCCATGCTGTTTTTGTTACTATTGCTTTGTAGTACAGTTTGAACTCTGGTATCGCTATACCTCCAGATTCACACTTCCTGCTTAGAGTTGCTTTTGCTATTCTGGGTCTTTTATTTTTCGATATGAATTTCATGATTGATTTATCTATTTCTACAAGAAATGCCGTTGGAATTTTGATTGGCATTGCATTAAACCTGTAGAGAACTTTGCGTAATATTGCCATTTTTATGATGTTAGTTGTGCCTATTCATGAACAGGGCACATGTTTCCATCTTCTGACATCTTCTTCTATTTCTCTCTTTAGATTTCTGTAGTTTTCATTATATAAATCTTTCACCTCTTTTGTTAGGTTGATTCCCAAGTATCTTATTTTATTTGAGGATGTTGTGAATAGAGTGGTTTTCCTCATTTCCATTTCAGAAGTTTTTTTTTCTGTTATACAGGAATGCATTTGATTTATGCGTGTTAATTATATATCCTGCCACTTTTCTGAATTCATTTATTAACTTTAGCCATTTCTTTGTAGACATTTTTGTGTCTGTTAAATATATTATCATGTCATCTGCAAATAGTGATACTTTTAATTCTTCTTTTCCTATTTTTATGCCTTTAATTTCTTTTGTCTGTTTAATTGCTCTGGCTAGTATTTCAAGAACTAAATTGAATAGAAGTGGTGATAGAGGGCATCCCTGTCTTGTTCCAGATTTTAGAAGGAATGCCTTCAGTTTTTTCTCCATTTAGGATGATGCTAGCCTGAGGTTTAGCATATATAGCTTTTACAATGTTGAGGTAAGTTCCTGTTATCCCTAGTTTTTATAGAGTTTTGAACATAAATGGATGCAGAACTTTGTCAAATGCTTTTCTGCATCTATCGAGATGATCATATAGTTCTTGTCTTTAAGTCTATTGATGTGGTGAATGGCATTTATTGATTTTCGTATATTGAACCATCCTTGCATCACAGGGATGAATCCTCCTTGATGATGGTGCACAATTATTTTGATATGCTTTTGTACTCGATTTGTCAGAATTTTATTGAGAATTTTTGCATCCAAGTTCATTAGAGAAATTGGTCTGTAGTATTCTTTCTTTGAAGTGTCTTTGTCTGGTTTCGGGATGAGGGTGATGTTGGCCTCATAGAATGAATTTGGCAGAGCTCCTTCTTTTTCTATTTCTTGAAAAAGCTTGAAAAATATTGATTTTAATTCTTCTTTGAAGGTTTTGTAGAAATCCGCTGTATTCCCATCCGGTCCAGGGCTTTATTTGGGTTGGCAGTCTTTTGATTGCTTCTTCTATGTCTTCCTTTGTTATTGGCCTGTTTAAATTGTTTGTGTCTTCCTGACTCAATCTGGGCAGATCGTATGACTTAAGAAATTTATCAATATCTTCACAATATTCTATTTTATTGGAATATAGTGTTTCAAAATACTTTCTAATTATCTTCTATATTTCTGTAGTGTCTGTTGTGATATTGCCTTTTTTATCCCACATGTTAGTAATTTGAATTCTCTTTCTTCTTCTCTTCCTTAGCGTGGCTAAGGGCCTGTTGATCTTATTTATTTTTTCAAAGAACCAACTTTTAGTTTTATCAATTTTTTCAACTTTTTTTTTTGTTTCAATTTCGTTGATTTCTGCTCTAAATTTAATTATTTCTTGTCTTCTACTACATTTGCTGTTGTTTTGCTCTTCCTTTTCCAGGTTTTTGTGGTGTAGTTTAAGTTCATTTATTTGTTGTTTTTTTTTCTTTTTTTGAGGAAAGAACTCCAAGAAATGAATTTCCCTCTTAAAACTGCTTTCATTGTGTCCCATAGATTCCGGTATGTTGTGTCTGTATTGTCATTTCTCTAAGAATTTTTTATCTCCTTCTTTATGTCTTCTGTAACCCATTGGTCATTCAGTAGCATGTTGTTCATTTTCCATGTGATGTAGGATTTTTCCTTCCTTCTTTTCTCATTGATATCCAGTTTCATTCCATTATGATCAAATATGGTGCACGGTATAATCTCCATGCCTTTATATTTACTAAGAATTGCCCTATGGCATAATATATGGTGTATCTTTGAGTAGGATCCATGTGCTGCTGAGAAGAACATGTATCCACTTGATGATGGTTGATATATTCTATATATGTCGGTTAAGTCTAGGTTATTGATTGTGCTGTTGAGTTCTATAGTTTCTTTATTCCGTTTTTGTCTAGAGGATCTCTCTAATGCCGAGAGTGGTGTGTTGAAGTCACCCATAATTATTGTGTTGTAGTCTATTTGACTCTTGAACTTGAGGAGAGTTTGTTTTATGAACGTTGCACCTCCATTGCTTGGTGCATACAAATTGATAATTGTTTTTTTCTTGTTGGTGGATGATTCCTTTTAACAGAATATAGTGTCATTCTTTATCCTTTTTGATTAACTTAGGTTTGAAGTTGATATTATTCCATATGAGTATGGCAAATCCTTCTTGCTTCCAAGGGCCATGTGAGTGTTATGATTTTTCCCAACCTTTTACCTTCAGCCTGTGTATGTCTTTTCCTATCATATGAGTCTCCTGAAGGCAGAATAGTGTTGGATTTGTTTTTTTGATCCAGGTTACTAGCACATGTCTCTTGATTAGTGAATTTAGGCCATTAACATTTAAGGTTACAATTGAAATATGATTTGTACTTCCAGTCATGTTTATTTATTTATTATATTTTAGTTTGGATAGTTTTTACTTTTTTGGTTACTTTCCTCCCGCTTTACTGAGATACTTCCCACTGTTAGTTTTGGGCACTATTTTTTAACTCTTCTTCTTGTAGTATTTTGCACAAAATGCTTTGCAGTGCTCGTTTTCTGGCTGAGAATTGTTTTAGCTTTTGTTTATCGTGAAAGACTTTAATTTCATTGTCAAATCTGAAGCTTAACTTTTCTTTATATGGTATTCTTGGTTGGAATTCTTTTTTTTTTCAGCATTTGAATTACACTGTTCCAGGATCTTCTCACTTTCAAAGAATGTGATGAAAAATCAGTTGTTAACCTAATTGGTTTACCCCTGAATGTAATCTGCCTCCTTTCTCTTATAGCTTTTAATATTCTCTCCTTGTTCTGTATGTTGGCTATCTTCATAATTATATGTCTTGGAGTTGGTCTATTTTGGTTTTGAATGTTTGGGGTCCTGTAGGCTTCCAGGAATTGGCAATCCAATCCATCATTCATCTCTGGGAAGTTTTATAGAATTATTTCATTTAATATGTTGTCCATTCCTTTGGTTTGAATCTCTATGCCTTCTTCTATCCTGATGACTCTTAAATTTGTTTTTTGTTTTTTTATGACATCCCATATCTTTTGAATAAATTCCTGGTGGGATTTAAGCATCTTTTCTGTGTTTACTCAATTCTTTTCAAGTTGATAAACTTTGTCTTCATTATCTGATGTTCTGACTTCTACTTGATCTAGTCTATTTGTAATATTCTCGTTTGAGTTTTTAATTTGGTTTATATTTTCCTGCATTTCTAGGATTACTGTTTAATATTTTTTTTAAGATCTCTATCTCCTGGTAATGCTCATTCTTTGCCATTTGAATTTGTTTGTTTAATTCATTTTCAAAATATACTTTTATTGCTTGGACTTGCTGCCTCATGTCTTCTCTAATATTCCTTTCCATCTGAGTTCGGTATGCCTTGAGTTCTTTCCCTATCCCTGTTTCTGATGCTTCAAGGTCCTCCTGTAGATTTAAGTTGTCCTGCATTGTTTGTACTCCTTTTTTGCCCTTGTTTTTTCATGATGTTCACGTAACTTTCCAGCTCTATTTGATTGCTGTGTTTCTGCTTTATTCTTTAGATTTGTTTTGGTGTTATATATCTCTGTTGTCTCTCCTTTGTGTTGGTAAACTATGCCTGCTAAAGTGGATTCCGCTTGGAAGTAATTCCGAAGGCCGAGCTCCAGTGATGTCACCTCTCTGCTTTGGCTGGCCCCAGGCTCCTTGCCGAGGTGTCCGAATTGGGGGGTGGGACTTGACTGTCTCTGGTTTGTTTCAGCTCTGGGTCACTGGCAGGCGGGCGGTCTCCAGCCGCCCAATTGCGCGGTTGGTCGCCAGCGGGCAGGCGGTCTCCAGCCGCCCAGTCACGCGGGCAGCAGGTGGGCTGTCGCCGTTGGGTTGGCAATCTCTAGCCACGCAGTCTCACGCTCGGTTGCCGGCGGGCGGGCATTCCTCAGCCCCCCAGTCACTCAGGCAGTGGGTGGAATGTCACGTGCAGGCCTGCGGTCTCCAGCCGCCCAGTCACAAGGGCCTGCCTTCTAGTCCTTTGGTTTCTCCTGCTTGTCCTGGTTTCTTTTTCTAGACCAGATTTCCCCTGAGTGATGCCTCTCGGCAGTTCAAACTGTACTCTGTGCCTGCCGTTTGTTGGGTGTGGAGGGTGTCTTTTGGGAACCCAGACACTCTATTGTTTTGATTTTTTCCGCTAGCCCCTCCCCCAGCACTGGCTATACACTTTTCGTTATGGCCACTGATGGTAGGGGGAGTCGAAAGTCAGGTGTCTCTAGTTTTTCTTGCGTCTTTATGCAGGCTTGCTCTGATTAACCCTCCCCCGGAAAGCCTAGGAGACATTTTATGCGAATTCCCCGCTGTATGAGAGATGAGCTGAGTAACACACATCTGTTTTATTGTTGCAGTCTATTGGAGAGGGACGGTGGTTACTTCAGATCTCAAAGATGGTGGCCGCTTGTTTCCTTGGTGGAGTTTCTTTTGTGGGGGATAGAACTATACCACTTTCTTCCCTGTCTGAATTCCCAAACTCAGCCCGGGGATCAGTGGGAGCTCAGCCGGCAGGATTCCACAGAATCCGCAGCAACATTTCTCCCTGCTTCAGGTCACTTCTCGGTGGTGCCCCGCCATCTGAAACAGCAGGCCTGGCTGCATGATTCAATCAGCCCGGATCTCTGATTGCACAGTTGGCTATTGGGAACCCCGGCACTCTATTGTTTTGATTTTTTTTTTCCGCTTGCCCCTCTCTCAGCACTGGCTAGACAGGTTTTTTTCACCACTGATGGGAGGGGGATTTGAAAGTCAGGTGCCTCTAGTTTTCCCCTATCTTTATGCAGGCTCCCTCTGATAATCTCTCCCCCAGAAAGCCTAGGAGAGATTTGATGCAAATTCCCCGAAGTATGGGAGATGAGCTGAGTAACAGTAACAGAATAACAACATTTTATTGTTGCAATCTGTAGGGGAGTGGCTGTCGTTACTTCAGCTCACCAAGATGGTGGCCATTGGTTTCCTTCGTGGAGTTTCTATTGTGGGGGTTAGAACTGTACCACTTCCTTCCCCATCTGAAACCCTGAACTCAGCCCAGGGCTCAGTGGGGACTCTACTGGCAGAATTCCACAGAATCTGCATCAACGTTTCTCCGTGATTATTGATCGCATCTCGGTGGTGCCCTGCTGTCTGTAGCCACTGGACGGGTAGCGCGGATCAGTCAGACAGGATCTCCGGTCGCAGGGTTGGCTCATGTTTGAGACTCATTTACCGGACCTCAGTGCTAGAAATCCTTCTTCTAGGTTTCAGTGCACCCCCATTTTGCTGTAAGTTCCTAACAAGATAGTTTTTTGTCGTTCTTAGTCGTTAGTCACCTGCGCAGTGGCGCGGTACACTGGGTATGATGCTCTCTATTCGCGGCCATCTTGCAATGTCAAAATATTATGATTTGTATGCACCATTCACTGAAGTTAGTTTTCAGTATTAGGAAACAAATATGTATTTCAGGTGGATGAATATTTCTGAGAATAATCTTGTGAAAAGTTCATTATAAATCCTCATACATGAATATGAATAATTTTAGGAAGTGTATAATAAGACACATATATTTCATATTTTGAAAAATCGGGAGAGTATATATATATATATATATATATATATATATATATATATATATACACACACACACACAAACACACACACCGAGACATTAAAAAGTAGCAATATATATGCCAATCGAAATTCATCATTAAATATATAACATCCACTTATCCAAAAATATACATTTTACTGAAAATGGATTTATGCATAATGTTGGTAAACTAGGAAGCTCACCCATAGTTTGAATTTTCTGTTCCAACAGAGGTTAGGAGGAGTGATCTCTTCTCACAATTTTTATCTGCCATGTCAGCCACCTCAGAAGAATGTACATGTGATACCAGGTAGGATTCTATTTGTGCATATAAAAATACATGTGCTTAATAGGCTACAGAAAAAGGGAGAGAGGAATTCACATATTTGTTAATTTTAAAAACACATGGAGAACTATGTCAATAAACATTAAATATATTTATAACTCCTACACAATATAATGCAAAAGGGATGTCCAACTACATTCCATGCCTTCTCTGAATTGCTGGTATTTGTATTCTTTTTGGGTTACTATTCTCCATCATTTAAGGATTAGTAGTCAGAGTCTAGTAGGGTATGGGTTAGTGTCAGAGATTCAGTATTTCAAATGGAAAATAGGAACGTAAACCCAATGTGTTTGCAAATATGTGCTACACAAAAATCTTCCCACTCACATTAAAAACAATCCCTTGATATTACCCTCACTGGAAGAAATACACAATTAGAGGAGAAGAGTTAGAAAATCTGTGAATACATACCCGGAATGGAATATGCTGAGGAGTTCACAACCTTGGAGGTGGTAGATGAGTTTCCAAAAGTAAAAGACAAGGTAAACACTCCACAACATGGAGCTCTGCAGGCCTAAAGACTTCTTGAGATACTGCCTCTGAGTTGGGACACTTAAAATGTATGTTGTTGTCGGTAGCTTTAGCATCCTATGTAGTGAGACCATCAAAACTGGATCAACATCTATGTGACCTGGAGGACATGGTATCTTATTTTCCAATTAAAATGAGGCAGCAGTGCTGAATTCTCACTTTGTGGGTAAACTGTGGCAACTGGAGGATAAGTGTCTCTCCGTGTGGACTGTGAAGCCATTTGGTCATACTCTACTTTTCGTGGTGATTCTTGCTGCTGCACTGGGAGTTTGGTATTGGCTTAATGAAATACAAGGAGTTTAACTGGGACACAGTGCTGGAGGGAGTTCTGTCACGTGTGGTGGGACAGGGTCTCCAGGAGAATGCACCAACCAGGCTTATGTCCAACATAGCTTGCCCCCTTGACCATATCAACCTGATTCTGAACATTGCCCAGAAACCTATCCATATAACAAGATGCCTTTACATATAAGGGTCTGCTGGCTGCATCATGTCAGTCACAAGCCATTTGAAAGCCAATGGCCAATCCACATGAAACCACCAGAGATGGTTTATCTCACACCTACCCACCTTTGCTGTAGGCCCACTAATCAGCAGGTTCCAACTTACTGACATCTCTGTTCTACACCATTTTTGTGAAACCCAGTCAATCAAGGCACTTTCTCGTACACTCATGATCAGCAACAGGATCTCCAATGGTTTTCCACTGCCACCTGGTAATGGGAATTTCAAAAATTTCATGGTATTTATCGAGCCCATTTTTTAAGGTTGAAGTTGGAGGCACTGAGGGTTTCATTTAATTCAGTAACCATTAAATGGTGAGGAAGCCCATTTCAATGAAAGCTCTGGAAGACTCTCACAGGCAAGGCTTCCCAAAGAGTTGCCAAATGGTCACATAAAGCCAGGCATATTGAGGTCTACAATGTAAAATCCTTGCGTGTTTTGACTCTCAACTATGGGTGCTAATTCTTTCAGAAAAAAATTATGTGATAACCTGGCTGAGATTCCCTGTGCTCTGTGGAAAGCCTTCCTGGGCACAGATCTCAGTTTCCAAGGGTGACTCTCATGCATGGCCTCCTAAAATCCCAACAAAACTCATGGCAATACCTCTCTGAGATCAGTTCCAGAACTCAGTCTCTAAGGGGAATCACACTAGAATTCAAGACCAGGTGGAGCCAGTCATATTTTTCAACAACCACACTAATAACCACAATTAAAACCAGAACACTTCCACATGGCCGTCATCTTCTTCCATATAGATACTCATTTTAACCTCTGGCTGGAGGTTTCCATGAGGGGCACAGCCCAAGACAGTGTCCAAAATAAGCTCCCTTGCCCCTCATTTGCTTAACGTTGGGGTGGCCTGAACACCTTCCTGTGAACCATGACTTATCAAATAGGCCTGCCGTTAATACTGCTCTGCTTCTCCAATTTGAGGACTACTGACTGTGGGGTTTAGATTCTTCATGTGAATTGGAATCATTGGAATCACCTATGGGCTAGCCTCTGAAGGGCTTTGAAGAACTCATTTGACCCAAAGGCACCCTATTCTCACTTGATAGAGGTCAGGAACCTTACAGAGGTAGGGAGAGACTTCATCCACAAAAACTGCTCTTTTGGCCATTTTGGTTTTGGATGAACACGTGGGATGTATAAGGTGCTGAGTATCTAACCACAGCCTCACACAGGGCCAAGAGGCTGTTTCAGAAACATCCATTTCCAAAGCAATTAAGCAAAGAGCCACAGGTGATGCCCATTAATTTCCATTTGAAAACAGTTTTCTTCAGGCTTCACAAATTAGTGTCCTGAGGTAAAGACCTTCCTGAAATTCAGGGCAACAGAACAATAGGTAAGCAAAAGGCCCAAAGAAGGGTTTCTCCACTGAGACTTTCCTGGTCCCACTGATATCTGAGTTTTCTTAGATTCTCGCCATTCCCTTCAGCTATCCAGTACATCACCATTTCACAGAGCTTGGAGGTGGTACATATCTTGGACACAAAACCATGAGGCTATTCTGGAGAGTTTCCAGAATTCAGGAAGAAAACAGAAACTACTGAGAGCAGATGTTGCCCTTCAATAAGACAAGCTGCAGTCCATTTGTAAATTGGGCAGGATGAATGCTTGGAAGCTTTCTACTAGACAGGACACATCCATTGATGCATTCTCTTTTCTAATGTCTACAATCACGGACAGAGTGGGATACACAGACATAGAAGCACTCGCCTTGTCAAACAACTTACTGGAAACAGTCCACACCAATCCAAACAAAGAGCCTTTCCTACCTATTCTCAGAACATGAGACAAAACCACAAACCCACACACACACACTCAAAGGCACCTCATTTGCTCAAGTAAGTCTATGACTATCCATAGTGTTCTCAGAATGGTGGGCCATTGTATGTTCCCCCAAAATGGCCTGTCCTGTATCAGATCTGGTCTCCTTGGCCAACACTTTGAAGTTGTTAGGAGCCATGGGTGAGCCACTACCTGCTTTCCCAGGAAAAGCTCCTCTTCAGAGCTTTCCTGTCATTTGGCCATCATCACATCAGTAGGTACTAAGAAAGACTGACTCTGTTCTTGGTAAATCAAAACAAGTGAGACCACTGGGACTGGGACTGTGACTGGCTCTTGGTGCCTGTCTTCCAGGATCAAACGTCCAGAGAGTTCCATCACCAAGGCAGTGAGGTGAGGTCATTTCCTTCAGGAACTGAAAGAGGTCACTGACTTGGCAACCACTTTGTCCTAACAGTTACTTCTAAGGGTCCCATGAGATGGAGGCTGTCCCTACTTCCTGTCACACTTTCACAGTTAGAATGGTATACCAACCATAGGTACCTGAGAACAGCTCTCCACACAGGCCTGGTTTGGTCCATCTTCTCTACATTAAGAAGGTAGAGGCTGATTCAGACACATCCCTTCATCCTGACCAGATAGTTTGCCATGGAAGATGTCTTTTGCTCTCTCAGGTCCTTCATAGCTTCCTTCATCACTCAGGGGATCATTTCTGCATGTACCTTTGATGTTCTCAGCAGGTGGAAGATCCCCTACATTCCTGTATTGTAAGACCAACTCTGTCCCTCCTCTTCTGTAAAGTTAGATTGAGGGAAAAGTGTATGTTTAGGGTTAATAACATGTTTGATTTGCGTTAGGAATCTTTCTGCCGGATGAATAATGGTATTGGGAGCCTGTGATATTTACAAAAATATATACGTAAAATATAAGTATAAAAACAGAAATCTAGGTAAGATTGGAAGCCAGAAAGGAACTGGGCCCTTGAGTGGGATACTTAGGTTTGAATTATGTTCTGCACATGTGTCTCAGATAAATTGATATACAATGGCATAGGACCTTATACCTTGGATAATTGATTGTCGAAGAGAACATCGAGTCAAAAAACTATAGTCAGTAGCATTAGGAAGATAGTCAGTAGGTTTAGAAAGAAGAGTGAGTATAGGATTTGGACCAAAAGTTCTTTAGCAATAGGGTTTCGGGTAGAGAGTGAATGTAAATGTCAGCATATGTGAAGTGTCAGTCACAATGATGAACTGGGGGAAATATATATGAAAGCAGGTATCAATAAAGATATTACGAAATCAGGAAAAGTATGAAGTGAGTGATAGGATTAGACATTTTCAACATGGTTGAGGTTGAATATATAATCTTAGGAAGACACAAATATGTAGTCACCAATTTGATTTACATTTGAGAGCATTAGGCAACCTGGACATGGTTCTTTTTAGTAATCCACGCTCCCTTGGCATTTAGGCTTTGATACAATCATGAGTGTGACCTTCGTTTTTTGTGTCCAGAATATTCCTGTGATAAAATCTATATATAGATAAGGTGACATGAGTATTTCTTCCACCATTTCTGGGAGCAATATTTTGAAGACGTATAAATTAGTATTGAAGGGACAAAGAAGAGTACACTGTATCTATTAATATAGAGATAATGCATTAATAGACAATACTGTGAATAAAAAGCATAACTGGTTCCAACTTTAAATAATGGATTGAATTGAATCGTGAACATATAGAGGAAATCTTATATTGATATACAATTATGCATTCCAACCAGTTATACATCTAATGTTAA
The DNA here is from genome assembly GCF_048772815.1 of Callospermophilus lateralis. NCBI lineage: Eukaryota > Metazoa > Chordata > Mammalia > Rodentia > Sciuridae > Callospermophilus > Callospermophilus lateralis. The sequence continues at coordinate 170,191 of NW_027516347.1, forward strand.
TATTAATGTTATGGTTCATCATGAAGAGTGTGTGAGTTTAGCTTCGAAATTGATTATGGAAATTGAAAATAATGTATTTGGAAAGAAGTCTCATGAAAAGACCAGTCAAGTAACATGGAGGAATACATGTGTTCTGAAGCAAGAAGTGTTTGAAAGTGAAACAAATTCCTATATATTTTAAACTTGTGGAAGAAATACATATCCTATGATGTGCAAAAACTGAAGAAATAGTAATGTACCAGTGTTGGATTAAAATGAAGGTCAATATAGACATCATGTCCCATAGGAATCTACTGGCATTGATGTTAAACTGGGTCAGTTACTGTAGAAATATTAGGATTTGTAAACACCATTGATTGAAATTACTTTTCAGTAGTGGGAAATAAATATGTATTTCAGGTGGATGAATATTTCTGAGAATTATCTTCTGAAAAGTTGATTATAAATTTATATACATGAACATGAATGAATTTACAGAGTGTGTATAAGTCACATACCTTTCATATTTTGGGAAATCTGGAGTATATATATATATATATATATATATATATATATATATATATTTTAATATATATATTTTAAATAAACACAAATATACATTAAAAAGTATCAATATATATGCTAATCGTAATTCATCATGTAATATACATCATTCAAAGATGCAAAATATTTATTATACTGAACATGGATTTATGTATAATATTGTTCTACTGGGAAGCTTACACATAGTTTGAATTTTCTGTTCCCACAGCGTTTAGGAGGACTGATCTCTTCTCACAATTTGTATCTGCCAATTCAGCCAACTCATGAAAATGTACGTGTGATACCAGGTAGGATTCTGTATGTGCATATAAAAATACATGTGCTGAGTAGGCTACAGAGAAAGGGAGACAGGAATTCACATATTTGTGAACTTTATAAACACATGGAGGACTATTTCAATTAAAAATTGAGTAGATTTATAACACCTACCCTTAATCATGCAAAAGGGAAGTCCAACTGTACAGCATGCCTCCTCTGAACTGCTTGTATTTTTATTCTATTTGGGTATTATTCTTCATCATATTAGGATTAGTAGTCAGAGTATAGTAGGGTATGAGTTACTGTCAGGGATTCAGTATTTCGAATGGAAAATTGGAAATGGATCAATGTGTATGCAAATTAGTGTTACACAAAAATTTTCCCACTCTCATTTAGAACAATAACTTGACATTACCTTCACCCCAAGTAAGACACAATTAGAGAAAAAGAGTTAGAAAATCTTTGAATTCATACCTGAAATGAAAATTGCTCTGGATTTCACAACCTTGGAGATGGTAGAGGAGTTTCCAAAAGTAAGGGACAATGTAAAAACTCCACAAACATGAAGATTTGCCAGCCTAAAGACGTCTGGAGAAACTGCCTCTAAGATGGACAGTTGAAATATATGTAGTTTTCAGGAACTTTAGCTTTTTTTCTAGTAAGACCATCAAACGTCTTTATGCATCTCTGTGACCTGGAGGACATGGTTTATAATTTTCCAATGAACATGAAGCAGTAGTGCTGAATTCTCTCTTTGTAGGTGAACTATGGCCACTGGGGGCTATGTGTCTCCCCATGTGGACTGTGAAGCCATTTCATCATCCTCCACTTTTTATAGTGTCTCCTGCTGCACTGAGAGTTTTGTATTTGCTTCATGAAATACAAGGAGTTAAACTTGACCACAGTCCTGGAGGGAGTTCTGTCACATATGGTGGGTCAGGGACTGCAGGAGAATGCACCAACAGGACTTGTATACCACATAGGTTGCCTCCGTGACCATAGCAACCTGATTCTGAACATTGCCCTTAAACCTCTCCATATAACATGATGCGTTTACATACAATGTTCTGCTGGCTGCACCATGTCAGTCACAAGCCATTTGGAAAACAATGGCAGATCCACATGACCCCACCACAGATGTTTTATCACACACTTAATCACCTCTGCTCTAGGCCCACTATTCTGCAGGCTCCAAATTACTGGCATCTCTGTTCTACACCATATTCATGAAAGCCTGTTTATCAAGGCACTGTCTGGTACACTCATGATCAGCAACAGGACATCCAAAGGTTCTTCAGTGCCACCTGGTCATTGGAATTTTAAAAATTTCATGGTATTTATCTAGCCAATTTTCAAGGATGAAGTTGGAGGCACTGTTTATTTCAATTCATTCAGGAATCATTCAATGTTGAGGAAGATCATTTCAATGAAAGCTCTGGAGAACTCTCACAGGCAAGGCTTCCCAAAGAGTGGCCAAAAGGTCACATGAAGCCACGCCCATTGAGGTCAAAAATTGAGGCCCATGTGTTTTTTGACTATCAAATATGGCTGCCAAGTCTTTCAGAATTAAATCATGTGATATCCTGTCTGAGATTCCCAGTGCTCTGTGGAAAGCCACCATGGGCATAGATCTCAGTTTCCAAGGGCGACTCTCATGCGTGGCCTCTTAAAATCCCCACACAATTTATGGCAATTCTTCTTTGATATGTGTTCCAGAACTCAGGCTCTAAGGGGAATGACACCAGAGTTCAAGCCCAGGTGGATCCAGTCATCTCTTCCAACTGCCACAAGAATGACCACAATTAAAACCAAAAGACACCCACATGGCCCTCATCTTCTTAAATATAGACATTCATCTTAACCTCTGGCTTGAGGTTACCATGCAGGATGCATCCCAAGAGAGTGTCCAAAATAATGTCGCTTGCCCCTCATTTGCCTAAAGTGAGGGTGACATGGACAGCCTTCCTGTGAACCAGGAGTGATCAAATAGGCCTACCATTAATACTGCTCTCCTTCTCCAATTTGAGGCCTACTGACTCTCAGGTATAGATTCTTTATGTGATATGGAATCTTGAGAAAACACAAGCACCTCTGCAGGGATTTGAAGAACTCATTTGACCTAAAGGACTCCTATTCACACTTGATGGAGGTAAAGAACCTAACAGAGGAAGGCAAGAGACTCATCCACAATGAGTGATTTTTTGCCATTTTGGTTTTGATTGCACAAATGGAATCTATCTTTAGATCTACCATGTGCTGAGAATCTAAGCCACAACCTCACACAGGCCCAAAAGGCTGATTCGGACACGTCCCTTTTCAAAGCAATTAAGCAAAGAGCCACATGTTATGCCCATTTATTTCCATTTGAAAACAGTTTTCTTCAGGCTTCACAAAGGGGTGGCCTGAGGCAAAGACCTTCTTGACATTCAGGGCAACATAACCATAAGTATGCAAATGAACCAAAGCAGGGTTTCTCCACTGAGAGTTTACTGGTCACACAGATATTTGAGTTTTCTAAGATGTTCCCATTCCCTACAGCTATCAAGCACATGGCCATGTCACAGAGCTTGGAGGTGGTACACATCTTGGACTCAAAACCATGGGCCTATTCTTGAGGTTTGCCGGAATTCAGGAAGAAAACAGGAACTTAGAAAGTTAGTAGGTGTTTCCCATGCATAAGGCGAGCCACAGTCCATTCCTAAATCAGGCAGGAAGAATGCTGGGAAGCATTCTACTAGACAGGACACATCCTTGATGCATTCTCTTTTCTAATGTCTACAACCACGGACAGAGTGGGAAACACAGACATAGAAGCACTCGCCTTGTCTAACGACTTACTAGAAACAGTCCACTCCAATCCAAACAAACTGCCTTTCCTACCTATTCTCAGAACATGAGACAAAACCACAAACTCACACCCACACCGACAAAGGCACCTCCTTAACTCAAGTAGGTCTGTGAATATCCAGAGTGTCCTCTGACTGGTGGACCATACTATGTTCCCCTGAAATGGCCTGACCTGTGTCAGATCTGGTCTCCTTGGCTAACTCTGTGAAGGTGTCAGGAGCCAGAGGTGAGCCACTACCTGCTTTCTCAGAAACGGCTCCTCTTTAAAGCTTTCCTGGCATTTGGCCATCCTCACATCAGTAGTTACCAAGAAAGACTGACTCTGTCTTTGGTAAATCCAAACAAGTGTGACCACTGGGACTGGGACTGGGACTGGCTATGGGTGACTGGCTTCATGAATCCCAAGTTCAGAGATTTTAATCACCAAGCAAGTGAGGTGAGGTCACTTCCTTCAGGAACTGAATGAGGTTACTGCCTTGGCAACCACTTTGTCCTACCAGTGGCTTCCAAGTGTCACATGAGAAGGAGGCTGCCCCTACTTCCTGTTACACTTTCACAAGATAGAACGGTATATCAATCATAGGCGCCCTGGGACAGCTACCCACACAGGCTGGGTTTGGTCCATTTTCTCTACATTAAGAAGAGAGAGGCTGATTCAGTCAGAACCCTTCATCCTGACCAGGTTGTTTGCCATTGAAGATGACTTTTGCTCTCTCAGGTCTTTTATAGCTGCCTTCATGTTCTTCAGAGATCATTTATGCATGTACCTTTGAGGTTTTCATCAGGTGAAAGATCTCATACAACTCTATCCCTGCTCTTCTGTAAAGTTAGATAGATGGAACAGTGAATGGTTAAGGTTAACAACATGTTTGATTTGGGTTAGAAATCATTCTGCTGGATGAATGATGGTATTTGGAACCTAAAATATTTAAAAGAATATAGAGGTGAAATATAATTATGAAAACAGAAATCTAGTTTAGATTCGAAGCCCAGAATGGCATTGGGACCTTGACTGGGATAATTAGCATTGAATTATGTTATGCACAGATATCTAAGATGAATCTATAATCAATGGCATAGGATCTTCTACCTTGGATGATTGAATGTACAAGAGAACATCGAGTCAAACAGGGATAGTCGGTAGGATTAGGAAGATAGTCGGTAGGTATAGGAAGAAGAGTGAGTATAGTATTTGAAACAAAAGTTCTTTAGCAATAGGGTTTTGGTTAGAGAGTGAATATTTGTCAGCACATGTGAAGAGTCAATCACAATGATGAACTTGGGAAATATGTAGGAAAGCAGATATCAATAGAGACATTACAAAATCAGGCAAACTATAAAGTGATAGGGTTAGACTTTTTCAAAGGGTTCAGGTTGAATATATAATCTTAGGAAGAAACACATATGTAGTCACGAATAGGATTGACATTTGAGAGAATTAGGCAATGTGGACATGGATGTTTTTAGTAATCCATGCTCACTTTCAATTTAGGCTTTGGTACAATAATAAGTGTGACCTTTGCATTTGGTGTCCAGAATATTACTGTAATAAAATGTATATGTAGATCAGGTGGCATGCGTATTTCTTCCACCATTTCCGGGAGCAATATTGTGAAGACGAATAAATTAGTATTGGGGGTACAAAGAGGCGTATGCTGTGTCTATGAATATAGAGATTATGCATACATAGATCATACTGGGAAAAAATATAACTGGTTCCAATTAAATAATGGATTGAATTGATATCTGAAAATATATAAAAAATCTTATATTGATATACAATCATTCATTCTAAAGAGTTATACATCTAATGGTAATCTTAGAGTTATGGTTTATAATGAAGCGTGTGTGAGTTTTATTTCAAAAGTGATTACAGAAATAGAAAATAATGTGTTTGGAAAGAAGTCTCATGAGAAGACCAGTCAAGAAACATGGAGGAATACATGTGCTCTGAAGCAGAAAGTGATTGAAAGTGAACCAAATGCCTATAAACTTCCTAACTTGTGGAATAAATATATATCCTATTATGTGCATAAACTGAAGAAATAGTAATGTAACAGTGTTGAATAAAAATGAACTTCAAAATACACATCATGTTCCATAGGAATCTACTTGCATTGATGTAAACCTAGGTCAGTTACTGTAGAATGGAAAATTGCAAAATAAATCCAATCTGGAATGGGAAATTCTCAGGAGTTCACAACCTTGGATATGGTGGAGGAGTTTCTCAAAGTAAGGGACATTGTAAACACAACACAAACATGGAGCTCTGCTGGCCTAAAGACTTCTTGAGAAACTGGCTAAGAGGTTGGGCACTTAAATTTATATTGTTGTCTGGAGCTATAGCTTCTTTTGTAGTGAGACCATCAAAGCTGGGTGTGCATCTATGTGACCTGGAGGACATGGTATCTTATTTTATAATGAACATATGGCAGCAGTACTGAATTCCCTCTTTGTAGGTAAACTGTGGCCACTGGGGGCTAAGTGTCTCCCCATGTGGACTGTGAAGCCATTTGTTCATTCTCCATTTTCGTGGTGTTTCTTGCTGCTGCACTGGGAGTTTGGTATTTGCTTAACTAAATACAAGGAGTTCAACGGGGACAAGTGCTGGTGGCTACCCCTACTTCATGTGACACTTTCACAAGTTAGAATGGTATATCAACCATAGGCACCCGGGAACAGCTCTCCACACAGGCCTTGTTTGGTCCTTCATATCTGCCTACATCTTCTCCAGGGGTCATATCTGCATGGACCTTTGAGGTTCTCAGCAGGTGGAAGATCCCCTATATTCCTGTATTGTAAGACCAACTCTGTCCCGCTCTTCTGTAAAGTTAGATTGAGGGAACAGTGTATGGTTAGCATTAATAACTTGTTCAATTTGGGTTAGGAATTATTCTGAGGGATGAATAATGATATTGGGAATCTGCTATATTTATAAGAACATAGAGGTGAAATATATGTATGAAAACAGAAATCTAGGTAAGATTTGAAGCCCAGAAGGGAATTGGGCCCTTGATTGGGATACTTAGCATTGAATTACCTTCAGCAGAGATTTCTTGGATAAATCAATATACAATGGCATAAGACTTTGTACCTTGGATGATTGAATTTAGAAGGGAACATCAACTCCAAAAGGGATAGTCGGTAAGATTTGAAAGACAGTCGGTAGTTTTCGGAAGAAGTGTGAGTATAGAATTTGGAAAAAAAAAAATTCTTTAGCAACAGGGTTTCGATTAGAGAGTGAATGCCAATGTCAGCACATGTGAAGAGTCATTCACAATGATGAACTAGGGAAAAAATGTAGGAAAGCAAATATCAAGGAAGGCAATAGGAAATTAGGCAAAGTACAAAGTGTTGTTAGGATTAGACATTTTCAACAGGATTGAGTTTGAATATATAATCTTAGGAAGAAACAAATATGTAGTCACCAAAGAATGACATTTGAGAGCATTAGGCAACCTGGACATGGATGTTTTTAGTAATCCATGTTCACTTTCCATTTAGGCTTTGTAAAATCATAAGTGTGACCTTTGCAGTTTTGTCAAGAATATTACTGTGATAAAATGTATATGTAGATCAGGTGACATGAGTATTTCTTCCACCATTTCCGGGAGCAATATTGAGAAGACGTATAAATTAGTATTGGGGGTACAAAGAGGTGTACGCTGTGTCTGTGAATATAGAGATAATGCATGAATAGACCATACTGTGAATAAATAGTATAACTGGTTCCACTTTAAATAATTCATTTAATTGATATCTGAAAATATACAGGAAATCTAATATTGATATAAAATCATTCATTCCAACCAGTTATACATCTAATGGTAATATTAAGTTATGGTTTATCATGAAGGGTGTGTCTGATTTTCTTCAAAAGGATTATGGAAATCGAAAATAATGTGTTTGGAAAGAAGTCTCAAAAAATCCAGTCAAGAAACCTGGAGGAATACATGTGTTCTAAAGCAGGAAGGGATTTAAAGTGAACCAAATGCCTCTAAATTTGTGAACTTGTGGATGAAATATATATGCTATGATGGGCTAAACGTGAAGAAATAGTAATGTAGCAGTGTTGAATAGAAATGAAGTTCAAAATAGACATCATGTCCCATAGTAATCTACTTGCATTGATGTTAAACTGGGTCAGTTAATGTAGAAATGTTAGGATTTGTATGAACCATTAACTGAAGTCAGATTTCAGTAATGGGAAACAAATATGTATTCAAGGTGGATGAATATTTCTGAGAATAATCTTCTGAAAAGTTGATTATAAATCCACATACATGAACATGAATGAATTTAGGGAGTTTATATAATACACATATATTTCATATTTTAAAAAACTTGGAGAGTCACACACACACACACACACACACAGACATATGCACAGACATTAAAAGTAGCAATATATATGCCAATCGCATTTCATCATGAAATATATATAATCCACATATCGAAAAATATTCATTTTGCTTAACATGGATTCATGTATAATGTTGTTCTACTAGGAAGCTGACATAGGTTGAATTTTCAGTTTCAACAGCGTTTAGGAGGAATGATCTCTACTCACAATTTTTATCTTCCAAGTCAGTAGCCTCAAAAGAAATTATTTGTGATACCAGGTAGGATTCTATATGTGCGTATAAAAACACATGTGCTGAATAGGCTACAGAGAAAAGGAAACAGGATGTCATATATTCGTTACCTTTAAAAACACATGTAGAACTATTTCAATTAAAAATTGACAATTTTTATAATACCTACCATTTATCATGCAAAAGGCAAGACCTAGTATACACCATGCCTCCTCTGAACTGCTTGTATTTCTATTCTCTTTGGGTTATTTTTCTTCACCATATTAGGATTAATCGTCAAAGTCTAGTAGGGTATGGGATAGTGTCAGAGATTCAGTATTTTGGATGGAAAATAGGAAAATGAATCCAATGTGTACGCAAACATATGCTACACAAAAATCTTCCAACTCTCATCAAGAACAATGCCTTGTCATTACCTTCGACCCTAGTAAAACACAATTAGAGGAGAAGAGTTAGAAAATCTGTGAATTCATATGTGGAATAAAATATACTCAGTAGTTCAAAAAATTGGAGGTGGTAAAGGAGTTTCCAAAAGTAAGGGAAAGTTTAAACAGTCCACACACATGGAGCTCTGCTGGCCTAAAGACTTCTTGAGAAAGTCCCTCTGAGGTTGGGCACTTGAAATATATTTTGTTGGATGGAGCTTTAGCTTCCTTTGTAGTGAGACCATCAAAGATGGGTCTGCATCTATGTGACCTGGAGGACATGGTTTCTTATTTTCCAATGAACATGAGACCGTAGTGCTGAATTCTCTCTTCCTAAGTAAACTGTGGACACTGGAACCTAAGTGTCTCCCCGTGTGAACTGTGAAGCCATTTGGTCATCCTCCACTTTTCGTGGTGTTTCTTGCTGCTGCACTGGGAGTTTGGTATTTGCATCACGAAATACAAGGAGTTCAACTGGGACACAGTGCTGGAGGGAGTTCTGTCACGTGTGTATGGTCAGGTTCTGCAGGAGAATGCACCATCCAATATTCTATCTCTCATAGTTTGCCCCCGTGTCCATAGCAACTTGATTCTGAACATTTACCTGAAACCAAACCATATAACAATTTGCCTTTACATATAAGGGTCTGCTGGCTGCACCTTGTGAGTCACAAGCCATTCCATATAAATGCCACATTTTTAATCCATTCATCTAATGAAGGGAATCTAGGTTGGTTCCACAGTCTTGCAATTGTGAATTGTGCTGCTATGAACATCAATTTATCAGTATCTCTGTAGCATGCTCTTTTTAGTTCTTTAGGGAATAGACCGAGAAGGGAAATAGGTCAAATGGTGGTTCCATTCCCAGCTTTCCAAGAAATCTCCATACTGCTTTCCAAATTGGCTGCACCAATTTGCAGTCCCACCAGCAATGTACAGGTGTGCCCTTTTCCCCACATCCTCGACAGCACATGATGGCGTTTGACTTCATAATGGCTGCCGATCTTACTGTAGTGAGATGGTATCTTAGGGTGGGTTTGTTTTGCTTTTCTCTGACTGCTAGAGATGGTGAGCATTTTTTCATGTACTTATTGATTGATTGTATGTCCTCCTCTGAGAAGTGTCTGTTCAGGTCATTGGCCCATTTGTTGATTGGGTTATTCATTTTCTTATTGTTTAATTTTTTTGAGTTCTTTGTATACTCTGGATATTAGGGCTCTATCTGAAGTGTGAGGAGTAAAGATTTGTTCCAAGGATGTAGGCTCCCTATTTACCTCTCTTATTGTTTCTTTTGCTGAGAAAAATGTATTTAGTTTGAGTAAGTCCCATTTGTTGATTCTAGGGATTAACTCTGGTGCTATGGGTGTCCTATTGAGAAATTTGGAGCCCGACACCACAGTATGTAGATGGTGGCAAAAGTTTTCTTCCACCAGATGCAGTGTCTCTGATTTGATATCAACCTCCTAGATCTATTTTGAGTTAACTCTTGTGCATGGTGAGAGGAGGGGATTCAGTTTCATTTTGTTACATATGGAATTCCAGTTTTCCCAGCACTATTTGTTGAAGATGCTATCCTTCCTCCATTGCATGCTTTTAGTCCCTTTATCAAATATAAGATAGCTGTAGTTTTGTGGATTGGTTTCTGTGTCCTCTATTCTGTATCACTGGTCCACCCGCCTGTTTTGTCACCAGTACCATGCTATTTTTGTTACTATTGATCTGTAGTATAGTTTGAGGTCTGGTATCGGTATACTGCCTGATTCACACTTCCTGCTTAGAGCTGTTTTTGTTATTTTGGGTCTTTTATTTTTCCATATGAATTTCATAATTGTTTTATCTATTTCTACAAGAAATGACCTTGAGATTTTGATTGGCATTGCATTAAACCTATAGAGAACTTTTGGTAATATCGTCATTTTGATGATGTTAGTTATGCTTATCCATGAACAGGGTATATTTTTCCATCTTCTAAGATTTTCTTCTATTTCTCTCTTTAGGGTTCTGTAGTTTTCATTGTATATGTCTTTCACCTCTTTTGTTAGGTTGATTCCCAAGTATTTTATTTATTTTTTTGATGATATTGTGAATGGAGTGATTGTCCTCATTTCCATTTCAGAGGATTTGTCACTGATATACAAAAATGCCTTTGATTTATGCGTGGTGATTTAATATCCTGCCACTTTGCTGAATTCATTTATTACCTCTAATAGTTTCTTTGTAGACCCTTTTGGGTCTGCTAGGTATAGAATCATGTCTTTTCCAAATAGCGATAATTGGAGTTCTTCTTTTCCTATTTTAATGCCTTTAATTTCTTTAGTCTTTCTAATTGCTCTGGCCAGTGTTTCGATAACTATGTTGAACAGAAGGGGTGAGAGAGGGCATCATTGTCTTGCTCCAGATTTTAGGGGGAATGCCTTCAATTGTTCTCCATTCAGAATGATGCTAGCCTGAGGCTTAGCAAAGATTGCTTTTACAATATTGAGGTATGATTCTGTTATCCCTAGTTTTTCTAGAGTTTTGAACGTAAAGTGATGCTGTACCTTGTCAAATGCTTTTTCCGCATCTCTCGAGATGATCATATGGTTCTTATTTTTAAGTCTATTGATGTGATGAATAACATTTATTGATTTCCGTATATTGTACCAGCCTTGCATCCCAGGAATGAATCCTACTTGATTATGGTGCACATTTTTTTTATATATATGTTTTTGTGTCTGATTCGCCAGAATTTTTTTGAGGATTTTTGCATTTTTCCTGAAATACCTTGAAAAGTATTGGTTTTTGTTCTTCTTTAAAGGTTTTGTATAATTCTGCTCTATACCCATCCGGTCCTGGGCTTTTCTTAGTTGGTAGTATTTTGATGGTTTCTTCTATTTCCTCAATTGATATTGGAATGTTTAAGTTGTCTATATCCTCCTGACTCAATCTGGGCACATCATATGACTTAAGAAATTTATCAATGCCTTCACTATATTCTATTTTATTGGAGTATATTAATTCAAAATAATTTCTGATTTTCTTCTGTATTTCTGAAGTGTCTCTTGTTATATTTCCTTTTTCATTTCATATGCTAGTAATTTGAGTTCTCTTTCTTCTTCTCTTTGTTAGCATGGCTAAGGGTCTGTCGATTATATTTATTTTTTCAAAAAACCAATGTATTGTTTTGTCAATTTTTTTAATTGTTTCTTTTGTTTCGATTTCATTAATTTCTTCTCTGATTTTAATTATTTGTTGCCTTCTACTTCTTTTGCTGTTGTTTGCTCTTGTTTGTCTAAGATTTTGAGATGAAGTATGAGATCATTTATTTGTTGATTTTTTCTTTTTCTAAGGAATGAACTCAAGCAATGAATTTTCCTCTTGGAACTGCTTTCAATGTGTCCCATAGATTCCGATATATTGTGTCTGTGTTCTCATTTATCTCTAAGAATTTTTTAATTTCTTCCTTGATGTCTTCTATAACCCATTGATTATTCAGAAACCTATTGTTCATTCTCCAAGTGATGAATGATTTTTCCTTCCTTTTTTTATCGTTGATTTTTAATTTCATTCCATTATGATCAGATAAAATGCATGGTATTATCTCTACTCCTTTTTATTGTCTAAGAATTGCCCTGTGACATAATATATGATGTATTTTTGAGAAGGATCCATGTTCTGCTGAGAAAAAAGTGTAACTTCTTGATGATGGGTTGTATATTGTATATATGTCAATTATGTCTAGGTTATTAATTGTGTTATTGAGTTCTATAGTTTCCTTATTCAACTTTTGTTTGGAAGATCTGTCCAGTGGTGAGAGAGGTGTGTTCATGTCTCCCATGATTACTGTATTGTGGTCTATTAGACTCTTGAAATTGAGAAGAGTTTGTTTGATGAACAAAGCTGCACCATTGTTTGTGGCATATATATTTATGATTGTTATGTCTTGTTGGCGTATGGTTCCCTTGAGTAGTATGTAGTGTCCTTCTTTATCCCTTTTGATTAACTTTGGCTTGAAATCTATTTTATTTGATATGAGTATGGACACTCCTGCTTGTTTCCGAAGTTCATAAGAGTGATATGATTTTTCCAAGTATCACCCTCAGTCTATATATGTCTTTTCCTATAAAATGCGTCTCCTGTAGGCAGCATTTTGTTGGTTCTTGTTTTGTGATCCATTCTACTAGCCTGTGTCTCTTAATTGGTGAGTTTAAGCCATTAAGATTTTTGGTTATTATTGAGATATGGGTTGTTCTTCCAGCCATATTTGTTTATATTATGTTACTAAACATAGTTTGTTTTCCTCTTTGATTATTTTCCCCCCTTTAATGTCCTACCTCCCACTGTTGGTTTTCATTGGTATTTTCCATTTCCACTTCCTGTAATGTTTTGCCGAGGATGTTTTGAAGAGATGGTTTTCTAGCTGCAAATTCTTTTCACTTTTGTTTACCGTGGAAGGTTTTAATTTCATCTTCCATCTGAAGCTTAATTTCGCTGGATACATGATAATTGGTTGGAACCCATTTTCTTTCAGTGTTTGAAATATGTTATTAAAGGATCTTCTAGCTTTCAGAGTCTGTGTTGAAAGATCAGCTGTTATCCTGGTTGGTTTACCACTAACTATAATCTGCTTCCTTTCTCTTGTAGCTTTTAAAATTCTCTCCTTATTCTGTATGTAGGGTATCTTCATTACAATGTGTCTAGGTGTGGATCTCTTATGATTTTGCACGTTTGGCGTCCTGTAGACTTTTAGGATTTGGGATTTTGTCTCATTCTTCAAGTCTAGGAATTTTTCTCCTATTATTTCATTGAATAGATTGCCCACTCCTTTGGTTTGGACCTCTATACTTTCCTGTATCCCAATGACTGTTATGTTTATTCTCTTTATGTTATCCCATATTTCTTGCAGTTTTGCTCATGGTTTCTTAACAGTCTTGCTGAGCTGTATATGTTCTTTTTGAGTTGAAATACTTTGTCTTCATTGTCTGATGTTCTATCTTCTAAGTATTCTGCTCTGATGGTAGTATTCTCAATTGAGTTTTTAAGATGGTTCATTACTTCCTGCGTTTCTAAGATTTCAGTTCGTTTGTTTTTTATAACCTCTATCTCCCTGTATAGTTGATCTTTGCTACTTGGATTTTTTTATGTAATTCATTGTCGAAGTGATCTTTCATTGACTGATTTTTGCTGTCTAATGTCTTCCTTGAGATTCCAGATCACCTGAAGCATGTATATCCTGAATTCTTTATCTGACATTCCATATGCTGCATCTATTACCTCTTCTAAAGTTGAGTTGACCTGCATTGCTTGTGGTCCTTTCTTTCCTTGTCTTTTCATACAGCTTGCGTTTCTTTCTGCTTGGTGAAACTGTTGTGTTTTTGTAATTTTCCCCCTGTATATTTATATTGCTCTTGTATTGTGGAAAAGACTCCATTGCAGGTGCGGTTGGCGGCTGTGCTGCTCCTCCAATTGGGGTGATCTGTCTACCATGCTGACCGGCCGCTAGGCCTGTTCTGCCGGTCGGTCGTACGTCTGCCTACCTTGCAGGCATGGGTGTCGGCTCTGCTCTGCCCCTACTCCAATTGTGGTGACGTGACTACCACGCCGGTGGGTCGCTGGGCCTGTTCCAGGAACAGGCGGCAGCTCTGCTCTGCACCTCTGGCTTGATGACAAAATGAGAGAGACTCAGATGTTTGTGACTCACTTTCTTTACCAGGAGACCAACTATTTCTCTCGCCGCTGGTATCGATGAAGTTATCTCCTCCACCGCTTTGTGATCACATCAGATGTCTGCCATGTTGGTATCCCATGTAAATAGCAGCATTTCATTCCCTTTGTCGGGTGACCAAAGCAACGGGTGAGTCCTGACCGGCCCTCACAAGCCCCGTCTCAATCCTGTTGCCACTGTCTATGAAGGCTCAGTTGGCATTTACCTCTACAGTATTCAGCAGGACCCAGACCAAGAAACAGTTTCCGCAGGTTCTTTAGCCCTGGGCCAGAGCAGTTCCGGGACCCGGAATTCAGCCGCTCCGGGCTCGGTGTATGTTCTGATAGGAGAACGATCCAAGAAGCAATTTTCATGGGTTCTTTAGCACTGACCCTGAGTTATTTGTCTGGAAGATGAAGGCGAATGGCAGCCTGAAATTACCTATTCTGTATCTGAATGAGCTGTGATCAGTCGAAAACAGGGATGGTGACATCATCTCTCCAAGATGGTGACCGCTATCTTCCTCTGTGGTCTCACCGGTGTGGAAAACCGAATTGGACCGCTTCCTTCCCCCATTTCAAACCCAGAATTCAGCACTGAGCACAGTGATTGCCCAGATGGCAGGAGCCCGCATAATCCACAGACTGTATCTTTGTGTTGCTCTCTCGTCGTTTCCCAGCGCGCATTGCAGACACTAGCCGTGGGGCGATTTGCTAAATAAGCAGCGTGACCCTCCGTGAGGACAAATTGCTGGTGTTTGAGTCCCCGTAGCTGGTCCTTGTGCAATGGAAATCCTTCCTGTAGGTTTTGGAGCACACCAATTTTCCTGGAAATTTCTAATAAGATAGATTTTAGCCGTTCTAACTCGTCCTTCTCCTGCAAAGTGACTCAGTACAGGTGGGTAATGAACTCCCATCGCTGCCATAATATGATCCCCTGAAGTTAGTTTTCAGTACTAGGAAACAAACATGTATTTCAGGTGGAAAAATATTTCTGAGAATAATCTTCTCAAACGTTGATTATAAATCCAAATACATGAATATGAATGAATTTAGTTAGTGTATAATAAGACACATATATTTTATATTTTGAATAATCAGCAGAGTGAATACACACACACACACACACACACACACACACACACACCTAAATACAGACATTACAAAGTAGCATTATGTATGGCAATCGAAATTCACCATGAAATATATATCATCCACAGATCCAAAAATATTGATTTTACTAAATATGGATTTATGTTGTTCAACTAGGAAGCTCACCCATAGGTTTAATTTTCAGTTCCAACAGCATTTAGAAGAAGTGTTTTCTTCTAACAATTTGTATTTGCAAAGTCAGTTACCTCACAAATATGTACGTGTGATACCATGTAGTATTCTATATGTGCATATAAAAATGCATGTGCTGAATCAGCTACAGAGAAAGGGAGACAGGAATTCACATATTTGTTAACTTTAAAAACACATAGAGAACTATTTTAACTACAAATTGACAAGATTTATAACACCAACCCTTTATCATGCAAAAGGAAAGTACAACTATACACTATGCCTCCTCTGAACTGGTTGTATTTCTATTCTGTGTGGGTTATTTTACTCCATCATATTAGGATTAGTAGTCAGAGTCTAGTGGGTTTTGGGTTAGTGTCAGGGATTCAGTATTTCGAATTGAAAATAGGAAAATAAATTCAATATTTATGCAAATATGTGATACAAAAAAATGTTCCCACTCTCATCCAGAACAATGCCTTGACATCATCTTCGCTTAAAGTAAGACACAATTAGAGGACATGGTTTACAAAAATCTGTGAATACATATCTGGAATGGAATATGCTCAGGAGTTCATATACTTGGAGGTGGTATAGGAGTTTCCAAAAGTAAGGGACAGGGTAAACACTCCACAAACATGGAGCTCTGCTGGCCTAAAGACTTTTGAGAAACTGCCTCTGAGTTTGGGCACTTGAAATATATGTTGCTGTCAGGAGATTTAGCTTCCGTTCTAGTTAGACCATCATAACTGGGTCTGCATCTATGTGACCTGGAGGACATTGTTTCTTATTTCCCAATGAACATGAGGCAGCAGTGCTGAATTTTTTCTTTGTAGGTAAACTGTAGCCACTGCGCGCTAAGTGTCTCCTCGTCTTTACTGTAAAGCCATTTTTTCATCCTCCACTTTTTGTGGTGTTTCTTGCTGCTGCACTGGGAGTTTGGTATCTGTTTCTTGAAATACAAGGAGTTCCACTGGGACAAACTGCTGGAGGGAATTCTGTCACATGTGGTGGGTCAGGCTCTGCAGGAGAATGCACCAAGCAAGCTTCTTTCCCACAGAGCTTGCCCCATTGACCATAGCAACCTGATTCTGAATATTGTCCTGAAACCTCTCCATATAACAAGATGCTTTTACATACAAGGGTCTGCTGGATGCAAAATGTCAGTCACAAGCCATTTGGAAGCCAATGGCAGATAAACATGGCCTCACCACAGATGTTATTTCAGACACCTCCCCACCACTGCTCTAGGCCAACTACTCAGCAGGCTCCAAATTACTGGCATCTCTGTTCTACAGCATTTTCGTGAAACCAAGTCAATCAAGGCACTGTCTGGTATACTCATAATCAGCAACAGGAATCCAAAGTTTCTCCAGTGCCACTTGGTCAAGGGAATTTCAAAAATTTGGTGGTATTTATCTAGCTAATTTTTAAGGATGAAGTTGGAGGCACTGTGGGTTTCCGATCATTCAGGAACCATTAAATGGCGAGGAAACTCATTTGAATGAAAGAAATGGAGAACTATCACAGGCAAAGCTTCCCAAAGTGTGGCCAAAAGGTCACATGAAGCCAGGCTCATTGAGGTCTACAATGTGAGCTCCATGTGTGTTATGACTCTCAACTATGGCTGCCAAGTCTTTAACAATAAAATCGTGTGATATCCTGGCTGAGATTACTTATGCTCTGTGGAAAGCCACCCTGGGTCTAGATCTCAGTTTCCAAGGGCGAATCTCATGTGTGGCCTCCTAAAATCTCAACACAATTCATGGCAATACTTCTCTGAGGACAGTTCCACAACTCAGTCTCTAAGGGGAATCACACCAGAGTTCAAGCCCAGGTGGAACCAGACATCTCTTCCAACCGCCACACAAATGACCACAATTAAAAACAAAAGACTCCCACATGGCACTCATCTTCTTCCATATAGACACTAATAATAACCTCTGGCTGGAGGTTTTCATGAGGGGCACAGACCAACACAGTGTTCAAAATAAGCACCCTCGCACCTCATTTGTCACAAGTCAGGGTTGCCTGGACACCCTTCCTTTGAACACGGAATGATCATAGAGCCCTGCCTTTAATACTGCTCCACAATTCCAATTTGAGGCTTACTGACTGTGGGATTTAGATTCTTTATGTGAACTGGAGTCATGAGTAATCACAAGCACCAGTGGGCTAGACTCTGCAAGGCTTTGAAGTACTCATTTGATGCAAAGGATCCCTATTCTCACTTGATGGAGATCAGGAACCTTACAGAGGAAGGCGAGAGACGTAGTCCACAATAAATGCTTTTTGGACATTTTAGATTTGGGTGCACACATGGGATCTTTCTTTAGGTCCATTAGGTGCTGAGTATCTAAGCCACAGCCTCACACAGGGCCAAGTGGCCAATTCAGACACATCCCTTTCCAAACAATTAAGCAAAGAGCCCCAGGTGATGCCCATTCATTTCCATTTGAAAACTGTTTTCTTCAGGCTTCACAAAGGCGTGGCCTAATCAAAGACCTTCCTGTTATTCAGTGCAACAGAAGAATAGGTATGCAAAAGGCCCAAAGCAGGGTTTCTCCACAGAGACTTTACTGGTCACATTGATATCTGAGTTTTCTGAGATGCTCCAATTCCCTTCAGCTATCCTGTACATGGCCATGTCCCAGAGCTTGGAGGTGGTACATATCATGGACACATAACCATGAGCCTATTATGGTTAGTGGCCAGAATTCAGGCAGAAAACCGGAACTTAGGAAGACAGTAGGTGTTGCCCATCCAGAAGGCAAGCCAAGTCCATCTATAAATTGGGAAGGATGAATGCTGGGAAGCTTTCTACTAGACAGAACACATCCATTGATGCATGCTCTTTCTAATGTCTTCATCCACGAACACAGTGGGATACCCAGACATAGAAACACACTCCTTGTCAAATGACTTTCTAGAAACCATCCACTCCAAAATGAACATACTGCCTTTCCTACCTATTCTCAGAAAATGAGACAAGACCACAAACTCACACCCAACCCACAAAGGCACCTCCTTCCCCCAAGTAGGTCTGTGACTATCCGGAGTGTCCTCTTACTGGTGGGCCATACTATGTTCCCAGAAATGGCCTGTCCTGTCTCAGATCTGGTCTCCTTGGCCAATTCTGTGAGGTTATTAGGAGCCAGCGGTGAGCCATTACATGGAGATGACTTTTTCTCTCTCAGGTCCTTCATAGCTGCATACATCTTCTCCAGGGATCATTTCTGTATGGACCTTTGAGGATCTTAGCATGTGGAAGATCTGCTACATTCCTATATTGAAAGACCAACTCTGTCTCTAATCTTCTGTAAAGTTAGATTGAGGGAACAGTGTATGGTTAGGATTAATAACATGTTCGATATGAGTTAGGAATCATTCTGCAGGAATGATTGGGAAGCTGCAATATTTACAAGAAAATATAGGTGAGATATTAGTATGAAAACAGAAATGTAGGTAAGATTTGAAGCCCAGAAGGGCATTGGGCCCTTGATTGGGATACTTAGATTTGAATTATTTTCTGCAGAGATGTCTCAGATAAATTCAGTACAATGGCATAGGACCTTGTACGTTGGATGATGGAATGTTGAAGAGAACTTCTAGTCAAAAAGGGATAGTTGAAATTATTAGAAAGATATTCAGTTTCAGAAAGAAGAGTGAGTATAGGTTTTGGACAAAAGTTCTCCAGCAATAGGGTTTCGGATAGAGAGTGAATTTAAATGTGAGCACATGTGAAGAGTCAGTCACAATGATGAACTGGGGAAAATATGTCGGTAAGCAGATATCAATAGAGACATTAAGAAATCAGGAAAAGTATAAAGTGAGTGATAGGATTAGATATTTTCAACAGGGTTGAGTTTGAATATATAATCTAAGGAAGAAAAAAATATGTTGTCACAAATAGGATTGACATTTGAGAACATTAGGCAACATGTACATGGATGTTTTTAGTAATCCATGCTCACTTTCATTTTAGGCTTTGGTACAATCATATGTTTGACCTTTGCATTTTGGGTCCCGAATATTACTGTGATAAAATGTATATGTAGATTGGGTGATATAAGTATTTCTTATACCATTTCTGAGAGCAATATTTTGAAGATGTATAAATTATTATTGGCGGTACAAAGATTTGTACTCTGTGTCTATGAATATAGAATTAATGCATGAATTGACAATACTGTGAATAAATAATATAACTGTTTCCACTTTAAATAATGGATTGAATTGATATGTGAAAATATACACAAAAACTTATATTGATATACAATCATTCATTCCAACCAGTTACACATCTAATTGTATAATTGCGTTATGTTTTATTATAAAGATTGTGTGAGATTTGCTTCAAAAGTGATTATGGAAATCGAAAATAATGTGTTTGGAAAGAAGTCTCATTAAAAGACCAGTCAAGAAACCTGGAGGAATATATGTGTTCTGAAGCAGTAAGTGATTGAAAGAGAAACAAATGCCTATAAATTTGTGAATTTGTGGATGAAATATATATCCTATGATGTGCATGAACTGAAGAAATATTAACGAACCAATGTTGAATAAAAATGAACATCAAAATACACACCATGTCCCATAGGAATCTAATTGCATTGATGTTAAACTGGGTCAATTACTGTAGAAATATTAGTATTTGTATGCACATTCACTGAAGTTAGTTTTAAGTACTAGAAAACAAATATGTAGTTCAGGTAAATGAATACTTCTGAGAATAATCTTGTGAAATTTTTATTATAAATCCACATACATGAACATGAATGAATTTCGGTAGTGTATATAAGACACATATATTTCATATTTTGAAAAATCTTGAGAGTGTATATATATATATATATATATATATATATATATATATATATATATATATAAACACACACCCAAAACCCACACAGAGATATTAAAAAGTACCAATATATAAGCCAATCAATATTCATCATGAAATATATAACATCCACAGATGCAAAATAATTTATTTTACTGAGCATGGATTTATGTACAATGTTGTTCTCCTAGGAAGCTCACACATAGGTTGAATTTTCAGTTCCAACTGCTTTTAGGAGGAGTGATCTTTTCTCACAATTTTTATCTCCAAGTCAGCCAAGTCACAAAAATGTACGTGTGATACCAGGTAGGATTCTATATGTGCATATAAAAATACATGTGCTGAATAGGCTACAGAGAAAGGGCATATAAAAATACATGTGCTGAATAGGCTACAGAGAAAGGGAGACAGGAATTCACGTATTTGTTAACTACAAAAACCCATGTGAACTATTTTAATTAAAAATTGACTAGATTTATAACACCTACACTTTATCATGCAAAAGGCAAATCCAACTATACACCATGCCTCCTCTGAACTGTTTGTATTTCATTTCTGTTTGCATTATTTCTCTCCACCATATTAGGGTTAGTAGTCAGAGTCTAGTAGGGTATGGGTTAGTGTCAGGGATTCAGTATTTTGAATGTAAAATAGGAAAATGAATCAAATGTGTATGCAAATATGTGCTACACAAAATCTTCCTACTCTCATTCACAACAATACCTTGACACTATCTTTGCCCCAAGTAAGACAAAATAAAAGAAGAAGATTTAGAAAATCTGTGAATACATATCAGGAATGGAACATGGTTACGAGTTCACAATATTGGAGGTGGTAGAGGAGTTTCCAAAAGTAAGGGACAGGGTAAATACTGCACAAATATGGAGATCTGCCAGCCTAAAGACTTCTGGAGAACCTGCCTCTGAGGTTGGCCACTTGAAGTATATGTTGTAGTCAGGACCTATGGCTTCGTTTCTAGTGAGACCACCAAAGCTGGGTCTCCATCTATGTGACCTGCAGAACATGGTTTCTTATTTTCCAAAGAACGTGAGGCAGCAAGGCTAAATTCTCTCTTTGTAAGTAAACTCTTGCCACTGAAGGCTAAGTGTGGCCCCGTGTGGACTGTGAAGCCATTTGGTCATCCTCCACTTTTCATGGTGTCCTTGCTGCTGCACTGGGAGTTTGGTATTGGCTTCAGGAAATACAAGGAATTCAACTGGGTCACAGTGCTGGAGGGAGATCTGTCACGTGTTGTGCGTCAGGGTCTGCAGGAGAATGCACCAACCAGGCTTCTATCCCACATAGCTTGCCCCCTTGACCATAGCAACCTGATTCTGAACATTGCCCTGAAACCTCTCCATTCAACAAGATGCCTTTACATACAAGGGTCTGCTGGCTGCACCATGTCAGTTACAGGCCTTTTGGCAGATCCACATGACCCCACCACAGAAGTTTTATCACAGACCTGCAAAACACTGCTCTAGGCCCACTACTCAGCAGACTTTAACTTATTTGCATCATTGTTCTACACCATTTTCATGAAACCCAGTCAATCAAGGCACTGTCTGGTACACTCATGATGAGCAACAGGAAATCCAAAGTGTATCCAGTGTCACCTGGTGATGGGAATTTCAAATTTTTATGATGTTTATCTAGCCATTTTTCAAGGATGAGGTTGGAGGCACTGTGGGATTTAATTCATTCTGGAAACATTAAAAGGTGAGAAAGCCCATTTCAATGAAAGATCTGGAGAACTCTCACAGGCAAGACTTCCCAAAGAGTGGCCAAAAGATCAAATGAAGCCAGGCCCATTGAGGTCTACAATGTGAGGTCCATGTGTGTTTTTACTCTCAACTATGGCTGTCAAGTCTTTCAGAATAAAATCATGTGATATTCTGGCTCAGATTCCCAGTGCTCTGTGGGAAGCCCCCCGGGCCTAGATCTCAGTTTCCAAAGGCCACTACCATGTTTGGCCTCCAAAAATCCCAACACAATTCATGGCAATACATCTCTGCAGTCATTTCCAGAACTCAGTCTCTAAGAAGACTCACACCAGAGTTCAAGCCAAGGTGGACCCAGTCATCTCTTCCATCAGCCAAACAAATGACCACAATTAAAACCAAAACACTCCCACATGGCTCTCAACTACTTCCACATAGACACTCATCATAACCTCTGGCTGGAAGTTTCCATGAGGGGTGCAGCTGAAGACAGTATCCAAAATATGCTCCCTACCCTCATTTGTCTAATGTCAGGGTGGCTTGACAACCTATCTGTGAACAAGGAGTGATCAATTAGGCCTGCCATTAATACTGCTCTGCTTCTCCAATTTGAGCCTTATGTCTGTGGGGTTTAGATTCTTTATGTGAATTGGAGTTATGAGAAAATCCAAGCACCTATGGGCTTGCCTCTGCAGGGCTTTGAAAAACTTTTTGAACCAAAGATACCTATTCTCACTTGATGGAAGTCAGGAACCTTACAGAGGAAGGCGAGAGACTTTATCCACAAGACTGCTCTTTTTCCATTTTGGTTTTGGATGCACACATGAGATCTTTCCTTAGATTCATCAGGTGGTGAGAATCCAAGTCACAGCCTCACACAGGGCCAAGAGGCTGATTCAGACACATCCCTTTCCACGGCAATTAAGCAAAGAGCCACAGGTGATGCTCATTATTTTCCATTAGAAAACTGTTTTCTTCAGGTTTCACAAAGGGGTGGACTGAGGCAAAGACCTTCCAGACATTCAGGGCAACGGAACAATAGGTAAACAAAAGGCCCAAATCAGTGTTTCTCCACTGACACTTTACTGGTCACACTGATATCTGAGTTTTCTGAGTTCCTCTCCATTCCCTTCAGCTATCCAGTACAAGGCCATGTTATAGAGTTTGGAGGTGGTACATATCTTTTACACAAAACCATGAGCCTATTCTTGAGAGTGGCCAGAATTCAGGAAGAAAACAGGAACTTAGGAAGATAGCAGGTGTTGCCCATTCATAAGGAAAGCCGTAGTCCATTCATAAATTTGGCAGGATGAATGCTGAGAAGCTTTCTACTAGATAGAACAATTCCATTGATGCATTCTCTTTTCTAATGTCTATAACCACAGACACAGTGGAATACACAAACCCACAAAGACACCCACAAAGGCAACTCTTTCCTCCAAGTTGGTCTGTGACTATCCAGAGTGTCCTCTGACTGGTGGGCCATACTATGTTCCCCAAAATTGCTTGTCCTGTCTCAAATCTGCTTTCCTTTGCTAACTCTGTGAAGTATTCAGGAATCAGTGGTGAGCCAATACCTGCTTTATCAGGAAAGAATTATCTTCAGAGCTTCCCTGGCATTTGGCCATCCTCACATCTGTAGGTAAGTGCCGCAGCCCGGCTGGCTGGGCAAAATAACCGGGGGGGTGACGAACAACTTGGGTAGACTGATGCAGCAGGAGTGGAAGCCAATTATTGTTGAATAAGAGCGGTATTTATACATTTTACACAGCCTATCTAATTAGCATGAAATAGATACAGCAGTCAAACAATAAGGAATCTCCACACTTAATGGCTCGCTTTTGTTACTTCACAAACCACTCCCTCTGGCATTTTGCCAGGCGCCATCCAGACTTTTTTTACAGACTCTAACATTTCTCTGGCAAAATAACAGGTGCCAATCTGACTTGTTTACAGACCTTAACAGGTAAGAAGAAAGACTGACTCTGTCTTTGGTAAATTCAAACAAGTGAGACCACTGGGACTGGGATTGGTAATGGCTCTGGGTGCCTGGCTTCCTGGATCCCAAGTTCAGAGACTTTCATCATCAAGGAAGTGAGGTGTGGTCACTTCTTTCAGGAACTGAATGAGGTAACTGCCTTGGCAACCACTTTGTCCTAACAGTTGCTTCCAAGGGTCCCATGAGATGGAGGCTGCCC
The DNA here is from genome assembly GCF_048772815.1 of Callospermophilus lateralis. NCBI lineage: Eukaryota > Metazoa > Chordata > Mammalia > Rodentia > Sciuridae > Callospermophilus > Callospermophilus lateralis. The sequence continues at coordinate 194,587 of NW_027516347.1, forward strand.
CTACTTCCTGTGACACTTTCATATGTTAGAATGGTATATCAACCATACGCACCTTGGAAGAGCTTTCCACACAGGCCTGGTTTGGTCTACTCTACATTAAGAAGAGTGAGGCTGATTCAGACACATTCCTTCATCCTACCAGGTTCTTTGCCATGGAGATGTCTTTTGCTCTCTCAGGTCCTTCATAGCTGCCTACATCTTCTCCAGAGATCATTTCTGCATGTACCTTTGATGTTCTCAGCAGGTGGAAGATCCCATACATTCCTGTATTGTAAGACCAACACTGTCGCTGCTCCTCAGTAAAGTTAGATTGAGGGAACAGTGTATGATTAGTGTTATTAACATGTTCGATATGGGTTAGGAACCATTCTGCTGGATGAATAATGGTATTGGGAACCTGTGATATTTATAAGAATATAGAGGTGAAATATATGTACGAAAACAGAAATCTAAGTAAGATTTGAAGCCCAGAACTTCATTTGTCCCTTGATTGGGATACTTAGCATTGAATTACATTCTGCACAGATGTTTCAGATAAATCGATATACAATGGCATAGGACTTTTCACCTTGGATGATTGAATGTAGAAGAGAACATCCAGTCAAAAAGTGATAGTCGGTAGGATTAGGAAGATAGTCGGTAGGTTTAGGAAGAAGAATGAGTGTAGGATTTGGAACAAAAGTTCTTTAGAACTAGGGTATCGCTAAGAGAGTGAATGTAAATATCAGCACATGTGATGAGGAAGTCACAATGATTAACTGGGGAAAATATGTAGGAAAGCAGATATCAATAGAGACATTACAAAATCAGGCAAAGTATAAAGTGAGTGACAGGATTAGACCTTTTCAACATGTTTGAGTTTGAATATATAATCTTTGGAAGAAACAAATATGTAGTCACCAATAGGATTTTCATTTGAGAGCATTAGGCAACCTGGACATGGATGTTTTTAGTAATCCATGTTCACTTTCCATTTAGGTTTTGTACAATCATAAGTGTGACCTTTGCTTTTTGTGTCCAGAATATTACTGTGATAAAATGTATATGGAGATCAGGTGACATGGGTATTTCTTCCACCATTTCTGGGAGCTATATTTTGAGGACGTATAAATTAGTATTGGGGGTACAAAGAGGTGTACCTGTGTCTATGAATATAGAGATAATTCGTGAATAGACTGTACTGTGAATAAATAATATAACTGGTTCCACTTTAAATAATGGATTGAATTGATATCTGAAACTAAGTAAGAAATCTTATATCGATATACAACCATTCATTCCAACCAGTTATACATCTAATGGTAATATTAGTGTTATGGTTTATTGTGACGGGTTTGTGCGTTTTGCTTCAAATGTGATAATGGAAATCGAAAATAATGTTTTTGGGAAGAAGTCTCATGAAAAGAGCAGTTATGAAACATGGAGGAATACATGTGTTCTCAAGCAGGAAGTGATTGAAAGTGAAACAAATGCCTATAAATTTGAGAAATTTTGATGAAACATATATGCTATGATGTGCATAAACTGAAGATAGTAATGTACCAGTGTTGAATAAAAATGAACGTCAAAATACACATCATGTCTCATAGAGTCTACTTGCATTGATGTTCAACTGGGTCAGTTACTGTAGAAATATTAGGATTTGGGGGGGAATTAATAATACAATTTATTTTAGCACTAGCATGCCACAGAATGTAGAAGATCAATGGATTTTTAGTTATAGCACTAATAATCTAACATTTAGTGACTATTTTAGATAGTCTAGAAATTACATAAGGCTATGTAACATATTTTTTTATTTAACATTCATCAAAGCTTGGAATTTTCGTAATATTTCTTCTTTTTTCTTTTTTTATTTTTTCAGTTGTTGATTGACCTTCATTTTGTTTATTTGTATGTGGTGCTGAGAATAGAACCATGTGCCTCACACATGCTAGAAAAGCATGTTACCTCTGAGCCACAAACCCAGCCCCTCCACTTCTATCTTAACATCATACACTCATGTCCCTCTTGTTTACTCACTTTCTTCCTCATTTTCCCCCTACTCTCCCTTCCTTTTTGGTTTCCCCTCCATATCTATTTTTCTCTCATATCATTACAAACAGTAGTATGCTATGAAATTTAAATTTAAGACTGTTTTTTATAGTCATTCTTTTTCTTGAGAAAATTTAAAAATTATAATCACCTGATAGATATATTACAATACATTTATTATACATATGTATCTATATTCATGCATATGCATTACATATATATATATATATATATATATATATATATATATATATATATATATATATATTAAAAGTACTTTGATTTTCCTGTTAGAAATAATATAGACCAAGTCTTTCTTAATTCTCAATTCTTCCATAATTAACATCTTACAGTGAAAATCAAATAAACATATTTAAGTAAACAGGTATCATTCTTATTTATCAATACTGATAATTTAAAGTTTTATATCACATTAAGCTGTAATGTGGCATATTAACTCTTATGAATTAGAGAAATTTTATTTGAACAACCTATTATTTAAGGACCATATGCACTGACATTTTAAAAGGCTTTCTTGTGATTTCAATTTCTATCAATTGTGTATTAATTGCCAAATACTTATTTTAGTACTTTTCATGTTCATAATTGATATAAAGTCAATTGTTTAATTCTTCTTGTAAGTAGTTACTTATTACAGTAGGGACATTATTAATAATACTACATCTTTATAAGAAAAATGGTACAAATTTATTTTCATGCAAAATTAAGAATAATTGTATGGTCTAGATGTTTGATTGTTGATACATATAACAAAGAGCTTTTGATGAGTCTCTTCCCCAGTAAAACATAAAATGCAAAGATATAGTTAGGTTTGTATGTCCAAATAAAGATAAGAAAAAATACACATTATCAGCTAGAAACTATTAAATAAAAGATGAAAAGAACAATCCAACACATTGTACGAACTTGTCAGATGAGGTAGTATTCTGGAAAAATAGCCTAAGACTAGACCTTGTCCATGACAAAATATTCACGAAAAAAATGAAATATGAAAAGTGTAGAAAATGCTATGAATTTTTCATGAAGTTAGGTGAATTATCCTTTAATCTCAATTTATGTGCATTTTCTGGTAAAATAAATTTGTGATATTCACAAAACAAAGTTTCTGTATAGCAAAATGAATACATCTGAACCCATTTTTAGCTGATTTCTTCCCACTAAATTTTAAACCTTTATTTATTTATTTGTTTATTTTTATTGGTTGTTCAAAACATTACAAAGCTCAAGATATATCATCTTTCATACATTTGACTCAATTGGGTTATGAACTCCCATTTTTTCCCCAAATACGAATTGTAGAATCACATCGGTTACACATTCACATTTTTACATAATGGCATATTAGTGACTGTTGTATTCTGCTACCTTTCCTATCCCCTACTATCCACCCTCTCCTCCCCTCCCATCTTCCCTCTCTACCTCATCTGCTATTGTTCAATTCTCTCCATTGTTTCCCCATCACTTCCCCTCACAAGATCTTATATGCAATTTTGTGTAACATTGAGAGTTTCCTACAATTTTCATAAGCTTTCCCTTCTCTCTCCCTTTCTCTCCCCCCATTCGTCTTTGTTTAATGTTAATCTTTTCCTCATGCTCTTCCTCCCTGTTCTGTTCTTATTTGCTCTCTTTATAACAGAGAAGACATTTGGCATTTGTTTTTTAAGGATTGGTTAGCTTCGCTTAGCATAATATGCTCTAATGCCATCCATTTCCCTGCAAATTCTATGATTTTGTCTTTGTGCTGTGTAATACTCCATTGTGTATAGATGCAACATTTTTTTTATCTATTAATCTATTGAAGGGCATCTAAGTTGGTTCCACAGTCTAGCTATTGTGAATTGTGCTGCTATGATCATTGATGTGGCAGTATCCCTATAGTACGCTCTTTTAAGATCCTGAGAGAACATTCCAAGAAGGGTGATAGCTGGGTCAAATGGTGGATCCATTTCCAGCTTTTCCAGGAATATCCATACTTCTTTCAAAATTGGCCTCACCAATTTGCAGTCCCACCAGCAGTGTACAAGTGTATCCTTTTCCCCAAATCCTCGCCAACACTTATTGTTGTTTAACTTCATAATGGCTGCTGATCTTACTGGAGTCAGATGGTATCTTAGGGTGGTTTTGATTTCCATTTCTCAGACTGCTAGAGATGGTGAGCATTTTTTCATGTACTTGTTGATTGATTGTATGTCCTCCTCTGTGAAGTGTCTGTTTAGGTCCTTGGCCCATTTGTTGATTGGGTTATTTGTTATCTTATTGTTTAATATTTTGAGTTCTTTGTATATTTTGGATATTAGGGCTCTATCTGAAGTGTGAGGGGTAAAAATTTGTTCCCAGGATGTAGGCTCTCTATTTACCTCTCTTATTGTTTCTCTTCTTGAGAAAAAACTTTTTAGTTTAAGTAAGTCCCATTTGTTTATTCTTGTTATTAACTCTTGGGCTATTGATGTCTTATTAAAGAATTTGGAGCCAGACACCACGGTATATAGATCATAGCCAACTTTTTCTTCTATGAGACGCAGTGTCTCTGATTTGATATCTAGCTCCTTGATCTATTTTGAGTTAACTTTTGTGCATGGTGAGAGAACGGGATTCAGTTTCATTTTGTTGCACATGGATTTCTAATTTTCCCTGCACCATTTGTTGAAGATGCTATCCTTCATCCATTGCATGTTTATAGCCACTTTATCAAATATAAGAAAGTTGTAATTTTGTGGATTGGTTTCTCTGTCCTCTATTCTATACCATTGGTCCACCTGCCTGTTTTGGTACCAGTACCACACTGTTTTTGTTACTCTTGCTTTGTAGTAAATTTTGAACTCTAGTATCGCTATACCTCCTGATTCACACTTCCTGCTTAGAATTCCTTTTGCTATTCTGTGTCTTTTGTTTTTCCATATGAATTTCATGATTGCTTTATCATTTCTACAAGAAATGCCGTTGGGATTTTGATTGGCATTGCTTTAAACCTGTAGAGAACTTTGGGTAATTTCGCCATTTTGATGAATTTAGTTCTGCCTATCCATGAACAGGGTACATTTTTCCATCTTCTAAGATCTTTTTCTATCTCTCTCTTTAGGGTTCTGTGGTTTTCACCTCTTTTGTTAGGTTGATTTCCAAGTATCTTATTTTCTTTGAGGATATTTTGAATGGAGTGGTTTTCCTCATTTCCATTTCAGAAGTTTTGTTGCTGATATACAGGAATGCCTTTGATTTATGCGTGTTGGTTTTATATCCTTCATTTATTAACTCTAGCAGTTTCTTTGTAGACCCTTTTGGGTCTGTTAAATATATTACCATGTCATCCACAAATAGCGATAATTCAAGTTCTTCTTTTCCTATTTTTATGCCTTTAATTTCTTTTGTCTGTCTAATTGCTCTGGCTAGTATTTCAAGAACTAAATTGAATAGAAGTGGTGATAGAGGGCATCCCTGTCTTGTTCCAGATTTCAGAGGGAATGCCTTCAGTTTTCTCCATTTAGGATGATCCTAGCCTGAGGTTTAGCATATATAGCTTTTACAATGTTGAGGTAAGTTCCTGTTATCCCTAGTTTTTCTAGTGTTTCGAACATAAAGGGATGCTGAACTTTGTTGAATGTTTTACTACATCTATCGAGATGATCATATGGTTCTTGTCCTTAAGTCTATTGATGTGGTGAATAGCATTTATTGATTTCCGTATATTGAACCAGCCTTGCATTCCAGGGATGAATCCTACTTGATCATGGTGCACAACTATTTTGATATGTTTTTGTATTCAATTCACACAGATTTTATTGAGAATTTTTGCATCCAACTTCATTAGAGATATTGGTCTGTAGTTTTCTTTTTTGAAGTGTCTTTGTCTGGTTTTGGGATCAGGGTGATTTTGGACTCTGAGAATGAATTTGGAAGAGCTCCTTATTATTCCATTTCTTGATATAGCTTGAATAGTATTGGTATTAATTCTTCTTCGAAGGTTTTGTTGAACTCTGCTGTATACCCATCAGGTACAGGGCTTTTTTTGATTGGTAGTCTTTTGATGGCTTCTTCCATTTCTTTCTTTGTTTTTGGTCTGTTAAAATTGTGTGTGTCTTCTTGACTGAATATGGGCAGATCGTATGACTTAAGAAATTTATCAATATTATAACTATCTTCTATTTTATTGGAATATAGGATTTCAAAATACTTTCTAATTATCTTCTGAATTTGTGTACTGTCTGTTGTGATATTGCCTTTTTCATTCCGTATGTTAGTAATTTGAGTTCCCTCTCTTCTTCTCATCCTTAGCATGGCTAAGGGCCTGTAAATCTTATTTATTTTTTCAAAGAATCAACTTTTAGTTTTATCAATTTTTTCAATGTTTTTTTTTTGTTTCAGTTTCGTTGATTTCTGCTCTAATTTTAATTATTTCTTGTCTTCTACTACATTTGCTGTTGTTTTGCTCTTCCTTTTCTAGGTTTTTGATGTGTACTGTGAGTTTATTTATTTGTTGTTTTATTCTTTTTTTGAGGAAAGAACTCCAAGAAATGAATTTCCCTCTTAAAACTGCCTTCTTTGTGTCCCATAGATTCCAGTATGTTGTGTCTGTATTGTCATTTGATTCTAAGAATTTTTTATCTCCTCCTTTATGTCTTCTGTAACCCATTGATCATTCAGTAGAATATTGTTCATTTTACATGTGATGTAGGATTTTTCCTTCCTTCTATTCTCATTGATTTCCAGTTTCATTCCATTATGATCAGATATGGTGCATGGTATTATCTCCACGCCTTTATATTTACTAAGAGTTGCCCAATGGCATAATATATGGTCTAACTTGTAGTAGGATCCATGTGCTGCTGAGAATAAAGTGTATCCACTTGATGATGGTTGATATATTCTATATATGTCAGTTAAGTCAAGGTTATTGATTGTGCTGTTGAATTCTATAGTTTCTTTATTCAGTTTTTTATAGAGGATCTGTCTAATGGCGAGAGCGGTGTGTTGAAGTCACCCATAATTATTGTGTTGTAGTCCATTTGACTCTTGAACTTGAGGCGAGTTTGTTTTATGAGCGTTGCAGCTCAATTGTTTGGTGCATAGCAATTGATAATTGTTATGTCTTGTTGGTGGATGGTTCCTTTTATCAATATATAGTGTCCTACTTTATCCCTTTTGATTAACATAGGTTTGAAGTTGATTTTATATGATATGAGTATGGCCACTCCTGCTTGCTTCCGAGGGCCATGTGAGTGGTATGATTTTTCCCAACCTTTCACTTTCAGCCTGTGTATGTCTTTACCTATCAAAAGAGTCTCCTGAAGGCAGCATATTGTTGGATTTATTTTTTTGATCCAGGTTACTAGCCTATGTCTCTTGATTGGTGAGTTTAGATTTTTAACATTTAAGGTTACAATTGAAATATGATTTATACTTCCAGTCATGTTTATTTATTTATTTATTTTAATTTGGGTAGTTTTTACTTTTTGGTTATTTTCTTACCCCTTTACTGAGATACCTCCCGCTGTTAGTTTTGGGCACTATTTTTCAATTCCTCTTCTTGTAGTATTTTGCTCAAAATGCTTTGCAGTGCTGGTGTTCTGTCTGCGAATTCTTTTAGCTTTTGTTTATCAAGAAAGACTTAATTTCATTGTCAAATCTGAAGCTTAATTTTGTTGGATACAGTATTCTTGGTTGGAATCCATTATTTTTCAGTGTTTGAAATACATTGTTCAAAGATCTTCTCGCTTTCAAAGTCTGTGATGAAAAATCAATTGTTAACCTAATTGGTTTACCCCTGAATGTTATCTGCCTACTTTCTCTCGTAGCTTTTAATATTCTCTCCTTGTTCTGTATGTTGGCTATCTTCGTAATTATATGTCTTGGAGTTTGTCTATTATGGTTTTGAATGTTTGAGGTCCTGTAGGCTTCCAGGATATGGCAATCCATTCCATCTTTCATCTCTGGGATGTTTTCTAGAATTATTTCATTTAATATGTCGTCCATTCATTTGGTTTGAATCTCTATGCCTTCTTCTATCCCGATGACTCCCAATTTTGGTTTTTTTATGACATCCCATATCTCTTGAATAGTTGCTCATGGGATTTAAGCATGTTTTCTGTGTTGACTATATTCTTTTCAAGTTGACAAACTTTGTCTTCATTATCTGATGTTCTGACTGCTACTTGATCTAGTCTATTTGAAATATTCTTGTTTGAGTTTTTAATTTGGTTTATAGTTTCCTGCATTTCTAGAATTACTGTATGATTTTTAAAAGATCTCTATCTCCTGGTAAACCTTGTTCTTTGCCATTTGAATTTGGTTGTTTAATTCATTTTCAAAATATACTTTTATTTCTTGGACTTGCTGCCTCATGTCTTCTCTATTATTCCTTTCCATCTGAGTTAGGTATGACTTAAGTTTTTTCCCTATCCCTGTTTCTGATGCTTCTAGGTTCTCCTGTAGTATTAAGTTGTCCTTCATTGTTTCTACACCTTTTTTTCCCCTTGTTTTTTCATGATGTTCACGTTATTTTCTGGCTCTATTTGATTGCTGTGTTTCTGCTCTCTTCTATAGATTTGTTATGGGTTTATATATCTCTGTTTTCTCTCCTTTGTGTTGCTAGACTATGCCTGCTTAAGTGGATTTCGCTGTTAAGGAATTCTGACAGCCGAGCTCCAGTGATGTCACCTCTCTGCTGTGGTGGGCCCCAGGCTCCTTGCCGGAGTGTCCGAATTGGGGGGGTGGACTGGATTGTCTCTTGTTGGTTTCAGCTCCCGGTCGCTGGCATGCCGGCAGTCTCCAGCCACCCAGTAGCGCGGGCAGCGGATGGGCTGTCGCCGGCGGGTGGGTGATCTCTAGCCACACAGTTGCGCGTTCGGTCGTCGGCAGGCGAGCGTTCTCCAGCCGTCAAGACATGCCGTCAGCAGGTGGGCTGGCGCCGGCAGGAAGGTGGTTTCCAGTTGCCCAGTCACACTGGCAGCGGTCTGGCGTTCTCCAGCCACCCAGTCAGGAGGGCCTGACCTCTAGTCCCCTGGTTTATCCTGCTAGTCCTGATTTCTCCTGCTAGACCAGATTTCTCCTGAGTGATGCTTTTCGGCAGCTCAAACTGTTCTCCGGGTCTGCCGTTTGTTGGGTGGGTAGGGTGTCTATTGTGAACCCTGGAACTCTATTGTTTTAATATTTTCCGCTTGCCCCTCGCCCCGCACTGGCTAGACAAGTTTCATTTTTGCCGCTGATGGGAAGGGGAGATGAAGGTCAGGTGCCTCTAGTTTTCTCCCAGTCTTTATGCAGACTTGCTCTGATTATCCCTCCCCCAAAAGCCTAGGAGAGATTTTATGCGAATTTTCCTCTGTATGTGAGATGAGCTGAGAAACACACACCTGTTTTATTGTTGCAATCTGTCTGGGAGTGGTGGTGGTTACTTCACCTCTCCAAGATGGTGGCTGCTGGTTTCCTTTGTGGAGTTTCCACTTTGGGGGATAGAAATGTACTGCTAACTTTCCCGTCTGAAATCCCAAATTCAGCTGGGGGCTCAGTGGATGCTCAGCCAGCAGGATTCCACAGAATCTGCAGCAATGTTTCTCCCTGCTTGCTGGTCGCTTCTCGGTGGTGCCTCACCATTTGTAGACACGGGGCAGGTCACGCGGATAAATCAGAATGGATCTCCGGTTGCACAAGTGGCTTGTGTTTGAGACTCAATTACCAGACCTCGGTGGTGGAAATCATTCTTCTAGATTTCGGTAAACAGCCATTTTCCTGTAAGATCCTAACAAGATAGTTTTTCATCGTTCTAACTCGTTATTCACCTGCGCAGTGGCAGGGTACACTGGGTGTGATACACTGTCTTCACAGTCATCTTGCAATGCCGAAATATTAGGATATGGATGCACCATTTACTGAAAACTGTTTCAGTACTAGGAAAAAATATGTATTTCAGGTGGATGAATATTTCTGAGAATAATTTTTTAAAAAGTGGATTATAAATCCACATACATGAATATGAATGAATTTAGGGAGTGCATAATAAGACACAAATATTTCATATTTTGAAAAATCCGGAGAGTATATATATATATATATATATATATATATATATATATATATACACACACACACACACAGACATTAAAAACTAGCAATATATATGCCAATTGAAATTCATCATGAAATACATATCATCCACAGACCCAAAAATATTCATATACTTAACATGGATTTATGTATAATGTTGTTCAACTAGGAGGCTTACCCATAGGTTGAATTTTCAGTTCCAACAGCATTTAGGAGGAGTGATCTCTTCTCAAAATTTGTATTTGCCAAGTCAGTCACCTCACAAAAATGTACGTGTGATACCAGGTACGATTCTATATGTGCATATAAAATTACATGTGCTGAATAGGCTACAGAGAAAGGGAAACAGGAATTTACATATTTGTTAACTTTCAAAACACACGGAGAACTATTTCAACAAAAAATTGACTAGATTTATAACTTCTAACCTATATAATGCAAAAGGCAATTCCAACTATACACCATGCCTCCTCTGAACTGCTTGTATTTCTATTCTGTTTGAGTTTTTATTCTCTATCATATTACGATTAGTAGTCAGAGTCTAGTAGGGTAGGGGTTAGAGTCAGGGATTCAGTATTTCGAATGGAAAATTGGAAAATGAATCCAATGTGTATGCAAATATGTGCTACACAAAATCTTCCCACTCCTCCAGAACAATGGCTTGACATTATCTTCGCCCCAAGTAAGACATAATTAGAGGAGAAGAGTTAGAAAATCAGTGAATACTTATCTGGAATGGAATATGCTAAGGAGTTCACTACCTTGGAGGTGGTAGAGGAGTTTCCAAAAGTAAGGGACAGGGTGAACACTCCACAAACATGGAGCTCTGCTGGCCTAAAGACTTCTTGAGAAATTGCCTCTGAGTTTGGGCACTTGAAACATATGTTGTTATCAGGAGCTTTAGCTTCCTTTGTAGTGAGATCATCAAAGCTGGGTCTGCACCTATGTGACCTGTAAAACATAGTTTCTTATTTTCCAATGAACATGAGGCAGCAGTCCTGAATTTGATCTTTGTAGGTAAACTGTGGCCACTGGGTTCTAAGTGTCTCCCTGTGTGGACTGTGAAGCCATTTGTTCATCCTCCAATTTTCATGGTGTTTCTTGCTGCTACAATGGGAGTTTGGTATTTGCTTCATGAAATACACAGAGTTCAACTGGGACACAGTGCAGGAGGGAGTTCTGTCACGTGTGGTATTTCAATTTCTGCAGGAGAATGCACCAACCATGCTTCTATATCACATAGCATGCCCCATTGACCATAGCAAATCGATTCTGAACATTGCCCTGAAACCTCTCCAAATAACAAGATGCCTTTACTTAGAAGGGACTGCTGGCTGCATCATGTCAGTCACAAGCCATTTGGAAGCCAATGGCAGATCCACATGGCCCCACCACAGATGTTTTATCACACACCTGCCTACCACTGCTCTAGCCCCACTAATCATCAGGCTCCAACTTATTGGCATCTCTGTTTTACACAATTTTCATTAAAACCAGTCAATCAAGGCAGTGTCTGTTATACTCATGATCAGCAACAGGAAATCCAAAGGTTCTCCTGTGCCAGCTGGTCATGGAAATTTCAAAAATTTCATGGTATTTTTCTAGCCATATTTCAACAATGACGTTGGAGGCACTGTGAGTTTCAGTTCATTCCAGAACCATTAATGTTGACGAAGCTCATTTCAATGAAAGCTCTGGAGAAATCTCACAGGCAATGCTTCCCAAAGAATGGCCAAAAGGTCAAATGAAGCCAGGCCCATTGAGTTCTACAATGTGAGGTCCATGTGACTTTTGACTCTCAACTACGGCTGCCAAGTCTTTCAGAAGAAAATTATGTGATATCTTGGCTGTGATTCCCAGTGCTCTGTTGAAAGCCACCCTGGGCCTTGATCTCAGTTTCCAAGGGCGACTCTCATGCATGGCCTCCTAAAATCCCAACACAATTAATGGCAATACTTTTCTGAGGTCAGTTCCAGAACTCAGTCTCTAAGGGGAAAAACACCAGAGTTCATGTCAAGGTGGACCCAGTCATCTCTTCCAATCACCACACTAACAACCACAATTAAAACCAAAACAATCCCACATGGCCCTCATGTTCTTTTATATAGACACTCATCATAACCTATCGCTGGAAGTTTCCATGAGGGGCGAAGCCCAAGACAGTCTCCTAAATAATCTCTCTTGCCCCTAATTTGCCTAAATTCAGGGTGGCCTGGACACCATTCCTGTGAACCAGGAGTGTTCAAATAGGCCTGCTGTTAATACTTCTCTGCTTCTCCAATTTGAGGCGTATTGACTGTGCAGTTTGGATTCTTTATGTGAATTGTAGTCACGGGAAAACTCAAGCAATTTAGGGCTTTGAAGAAATGATTTGGCCCAAAGGATCCCTATTCTAACTTGATGGAGGTCAGGAACCTCACAGAGAATGGGGAGAGACTTCATCCACAATAACTGCACTTTTGGCCATTTTTGTTTTGGATGCACACATGTGATGTTTCTTTAGATTCTTCAGGGGTTGAGAATCTAAGCCACGGCCTCACACAGGGCCAAGAGGCTGATTCAGACACTTCCATTTTCAAAGGAATTAAGCAAAGATCCACAGGTGATGTCCATTCATTTCCATTTGAACCTGTTTTCTTCAGGCTTCACAAACGGATGTCTTGAGGCAAAGACCTTCCTGACATTCAGGGCAACAGAACAATAGGTAAGCAAAAGGCCCAAAGCAGGGTTTCTCCACTGAGACTATCATGGTCACACTTATATCTGAGTTTTCTGAGATGCTCGACATTCCCTTTAGCTATCCAGTACATGGCCATGTCACAGGGCTTGGAACTGCTACATATCTTGGACACAAAACCATGAGCCTATTCTGGAGAGTAGCCAGAATTCATGAAGAATGCAGGAATTTTGGAAGATACCACATGTTGCCCATCGATCAGGCAAGCTGAAATCCATTCATAAATTCGGCAGGATGAATGCTGGGAAGATTTCTGCTAGACAGGAGACAACAATTGATGCATTCAGTTTTCTAATATCTAAAACCATGCACATAGTGGGATACACAGACATAGAAACACTTGCTTGCCAAACGACTTACTATAAACAGTTCACTCCAAACCAAACAAACCGCCTTTCCTACCTATTCTCAGAACATGAGACAAAACCACAAACCCACACCGACAACCACAGAGGCACCACCTTCTACAAAGTATGTCTGTGACTATCCAGAGTGTCTTCTGACTGGTGGGCCAACTTATGTTCCCCGGAAAACACCAACTCTGTGAACTTGTCAGGAGCCAGCGGTGAGCCACTATCTGCTTTCTCAGGAAAGGCCCCTCTTCTGAGTTTTCCTGGCAGTTGACCATCCTCATATCTGTAGGTACCATGAAAGACTGACTCTGTCCTTGGTAAATCCAAACAAGTGAGCCCACTGGGACTGGGACTGGGACAGGCTCTTGGTACCTTGCTTCCTGGATCCCAAGTACCGAGAGTTCCATGACCAAGGAAGTGAGGTGAGGTCACTTCCTTCAGGAACTGAATGAGGTCACTGCTTTGGCAACCACTTTGTCCTAACAGTTGCTTCCAAGGGTCCCATGAGATCGAGGCTTCTCCTACTTCCTGTGACACTTTCACAAGTTAGAATGGTATATAAACCATAGGCACCCAGGAACAGGTCTCCAAACAGGACTGTTTGTGTCCATCTTCTCTACATTATGAACAGAGAGGCTGATTCAGACACAACCCTTCATCCTGACCAGGTTGTTTGCAATGGAAGATGACGTTTGCTCTCTCAGGTCCTTCATGGCTGCCTACATCTTCTCCAGGGATCACTTCTCCATGGACCTTTGAGTTTTACAACAGGTGGAAGATTCTCTACATTCCTGTATTGTAAGACCAACTTGGTCCCTGCTCTTCTGTAAAGTTAGATTGAGGGAACAGTGTATGGTTAGGGTTAATAACAGGTTTGATTTGGGTTAGGAATTATTCTAATTGATGAATAATGGTATTGGGAACCTGTGATATTTATAAGAATATATAGGTGAAATATAAGTATGAAAACAAAAATCTAGGTAAGATTTGAAGCCCAGAAGGGCATTGCGCTATTGATTGGGATACTTAGCTTTGATATACGTTCTGCACAGGTGTTTCAGATCAATCGATAATCAATGGCATAGGACCTTGTACCTTGGATGATTGAATGTAGAAGTGAACATCCACTAGAACAGGGATAGTCGGTAGGATTAGGAAGATATTCGATAAGTTTCAGAAGAAGACTGAGTACAGAATTTGGACCAAATGTTCTTTAGCAATAGTGTATCGGGTAGAGAATGAATGTAAATGTCAGCACACGTGAAGGGTCAGTCACAATGGTGAACTGGGGAAAATATTTAGGTAAGCAGACATCAATAGAGACATTAGGAAATCAGGCAAAGTATAAATTGAGTGATAGGATTAGACATTTGCAACAGGGTTGAGGTTCAAAATATAGTCTTAAGAAGAAACAAATATGTAGTCACCAATAGGGTTGACATTTGAGAGCATTAGGCACACTGGACATGAATGTTTTCAGTAATCTATGCTCACTTTTCATTTAGGCTTTGATACAATCATAAGTGTGACCTCTTCTTTTTGTGTCCAGAATATTACTGTGATAAAATGTATATGTAGATTAGGTGACATGAGTATTTCTTCCACCATTTCTGGGAGCAACATTTTGAAGATGAAAAAATTAGTATTGGGGTTACAAATAGATTTACTCTGTGTCTATGAACATAGAGATAATTTATGAATAGACGATACTGTGATTAAATATTATAACTTGTTCCAACTTTAAATATTCGATTGAATTGATATCTGAAAATAAACAGAAAATCGTATATTTATATGCAATCATTCATTCCAACCAGAAATACATCTAATGGTAATATTAGGGTTATGGTTTATCATGAAGAGTGTGTCAGTTTTTCTTCAAAATGATTATGGAAATCGAAAAAAAAAGCGTTTGGACAGAAGTCTCATGAAAAAACAATCAAGTAACCTGGAGGAATACATGTGTTCTGAATCAGGAAATGATTGAAAGTGAATCAAAATCCTATAAATTATTGAAGTTGTTGATGAAATATATATCCTATGATGTGTATAAACTGAACAAATAGTAATGTACCAGTGTTGAATAAAATGAACTTCAACATAGACATCATATCCAAGAGGAATCTAGTTGCATTGATGTTAAACTGGGTCAGTTACTGTAGAAATATTAGGATTGTATGCACCACTCACTGAAGTTAGTTTTCAGTACTAGAAAACAAATATGTAATTCAGGTGGATGAATATTTCTGAGAATAATATTGTGAAAAGTTGATTACAAATCCACATACATGAACATGAATGAATTTAGGTAGTATATGTAAGACACATATATTTCATATTTTGAAATATTTGGAGAGTGTATATATATATATATATATATATATATATATATATACCCCCCCACACACACACACACAACACACACACCCAGACAATAAAATGTAGCAATATATATGCCAATCGAAATTCATCATGAAGTATATATCATCCACAGATGCAAAAATATTTAATTTACTGAACATGGATTTATGTATAATGTTGTTCTACTAGGAGGCTCACCCATAGGTTGAATTTTCTGTTCCAACAGCGTTTAGGAGGAGTGATCTCTTCTCACAATTTGTATCTTCCAAGTCAGCCACCTCACAAGAATGTACATCTGATACCAGGTAGGATTCTATATGTGCATATAAAAATACATGTGCTGAATCGGCTACAGAGAAAGGGAGACAGGAATTCACATATTTGTTAACTTTAAAAACACATGGAGAACTATTTCAATTAAAAATTAACTAGATTTATAACACCTACCCTATATCATGCAAAAGGCAAGTGCAACTATACACCATGCCTCCTCTGAACTGCTTGTATTTCTATTCTGTTTGGGTTATTTTTCTCCATCATATTAGGATTTGTCATCAGAGTCTAGGAGGGTATGGGTTAGTGTCAGATGGCCCAGCTGGCATGACACATCAACTTGGGTGTCGATCCTAGTTGGGGAGGAATGAAGGGACAAGAGACACGAGAGATGACAGCAAGACAGGAGTTCTGATCATGCTGCAAAGTTTTATTATTCTCAGAGGGTATTTATATGCTGCGGATGGGAAAGCTCTCTTATCGGCAGTTGCTGGATGTCTTCACAGGGTGAGATAACCTCAGGATGTTTCAGGTAGACAGATGGTAGCTGGATGTCAAAAGGAGATAGATGGCTGTGGGATGTCTCCCAGGCAGGTTGTGTCCCAGGGGGATGTTTCTTGTGTCAGTCTATTTTTTGAAGGAGAACTTCCTTCTAGCCCCTGACATCTCCCCTTTTGTTATATAAAATATTCGACCATACCTTACAGGCCATGGATTTAGGGGGTGATAGTGGCTCTGTTTCTCTAGGATGCCTTAGAATATCTCCTGATTTGAGCGAGCATCTTTCCTAGGAGATTTCGTGTTGGCTTTGGCATGTTTTTGGAGGAGACGTCTTTGAGGGGATAGCATGCCAACCGCCATGCACCAGAGCGTGTCATTCAGAGGTCTTGTGTTTGGGGATCCGTGGATCCATCCTCCTGCAGTCCTTCCTGGACCCTCCGTTATTATGGCCTAACGTGCTCATTCCAAGTGTGTGTCCTCCCCCAAGCGGAGGGGCCCATGGAGAACGAACCCTTATTGCAAGGGTAGAAGATGATTGCTCAGAGCTGTTACTTATAGTTTTCAGTAAGAAAGAGAGATCTGTGGGGATGTAAACTTAATAAGCCTGTGAGAAGGGTTGAACATTCTTTTAAATGTTGGCAGTGCTGTCTTCCATCTCCAGACCATGATAGTGGACCTGTATGGGCTTAGAAACCAAAATATTAATCTGTTCTTTAATAAATTGTACCAGCCTCTTTATAATGCAGGGGCCTATGGACACCATTAAAAGTAAACCAAACAAAGGGACTAATAGGGGAAGAAGGTAGTGTAGAAATCCATTATGCCCAATCCAGAGGGGATTTTCAAATAGTTCCCTTTGTCTCTTTTCTGGATCTTCTTGAAGCTGCTTAATTTTAATGCGTACTATGCCTGATTTATTGGCATAAAAGCAGCATCGTTCCCCTAAGGCTAAGCAAATACCTCCCTGGTTAGCTGTCAGCAAATCTAAGCCCCGTCTGTTTTGAAGGAACACTTCTGCCAGGGAATTTATTTGGTCCTGCAAATCTTTAAAGGTTCCTGATAAAGTTTGTACATAATTTATAAGTTGTTGAGACAGGCGATGGTAAGAGTGAATAGCCGTGCCTAAGCCACTGTACCTGTGCCCACAGCAGCTGTTATTCCAAGGCTGGCAATGAGTGGTAAAGCCTGTATTGCCCACCTATGTCTTTTGACTAAAGTGTCTAGGCTAGAAATTGGTAGAGGTTCATCTCCTGGGACAATAGTTATATCAGGGAGTAATAAAGCAAGAACACAACCAATGGTCCAATTCGCTGGAAGCGTGGGAAGGCCGAGTTTCCTCCACACATAAAAACTGTGCCATTGGAGGGACAAAGAGATGGGGTGGGTGAGGAATAATTTTATACTGTTGAGCAATTTCCAAAGGAAGTAAGTCGAACATCAATATCATAGGTATTATTCTGCATCGCGCCTAAAATAAATAATGTAAAATTGCCTATAGGCTGTACTTTAAAGGGAAATCCGGGTTGGCATGTATTATCATTGTCCATGATAGAATTAATAGGAACTGCCATAGGCATGATTGCCCCTGCTGTCATGCAGAGCCAGCAATCACCAGCAAGCGTGGGGTTCGAATTATTAAGCTAGGAGAATGTAGTTTGCAAAATATCTAATGTATTGGTATCTAAACCTGGGAACTGGGATTTAGGCTACATTAAGGGATGATATGTGAGCTCAGGGATTTGGGGTTTCAAAAGTTTGATTATCTGAGGATGCTTGACTGCATCAGTGGGTCCTCCACCATCAGAGACCCCTGTAGGGGCCTTAATGGGCCAGTAGGAACCTTTTCCGACAGTGCCTTGGCACCCAGCTGACTGTAGCTTGGTGTATTTGCCATCTAATCCATGGTCAAAGAGAATGGGGGTATAATGAATAGTGGTCCCCCTGCTGCATGAGTTTTAGTTAGGGAGGCTTCAAAAAATTGTTCTCCCTGTTTATTAACACAAAGTGAAGCCGACACATTACAAGAGACATGCATCGCCTGGGTATGCGTACAAGTTGCAGAACAATTTTGGAGAGCTTTACTTGTACTAGGGGGAATAATCTTTGGCTTGTTAACACATACCCATTTAGGCTGATGAACTCCTCCGAGATTATGGTCAACCTTGGCACGGAGGTAAGTCACCTTAGTCATGCAGTCAGCAGTCTGGGTCCAACTAGTGGGAGCCTCAGTCCAAAATCCTCCTTTGCATTCACGGGGGGGGGGGCAAAAAGGTACTCCATGGTGTTGGAAATTGGAGGTCCAAGGCCTCCGTGTTCAAACCTGTTCAGCAGAAGTGCCTTAAGCAGGATACTCGCACAGATTGTTGGCTGTATCTGAAATGGAGGAAAATTTGTCCTCAGGGGGAGGGCCTCCGTCCCTGGGTTGAGGTAAGTAATTTACCTGTTTAACCAGGCATTCTGGTAACCATCTTGGGGATGCTTGCTCTTGGTCCAAAACACAAGCTGAGCCTCATCCCCTGATGAGGATAGGATCTGGGCGTTTTCATTTATTTGTAATGGGATTGCACCACATAACAGGCGAGCGAACAGAATTGGACGAAGGATGCCAGTGTCTGTCTGTGGCCAAATGGCCTTCACTGTCTAAGGTAAGAAAAATAAGGGCAAATAATGCATGGTTAAGGCGATCCCTGGGAGTGGTAAATACAAGGGCGGAAGCCTTAAGATGGGATAGCCAAGTCTTTAAGCTAAGATGGGCAAGTTCCACATGCCTTGGCCCTGAGAGTTGTATGGAATTTCAGTAGTATGACAAAATTGCAAGGTAGCACAAAACTGTTTAAACTTGGCACTGGTATATGCAGGACATTTATCTGTTTTAATATGTATTGGTTTACCCATTATGAAAAAGGCTGAAACAAGATGAGAAAGGACATCTTTGGTAGCCTCTCAAGAATGTGGTGATGCAAAAATAAAGCCGCTGAAGGTATCTATAGAAACGTATATACATTTGGTTTTTCAAAATTCAGGAAAATGAATAACATCCATTTGCTAAACCTGATTGGGCTGTAATCCTCGGGGGTTAACTCCCAAGTGTTGAATGGGGAGGGAGACAGTGCAACCAGGGCATGCTTTTACTATATCTCATGCATGTTGCCTGGTAATTTTCCAAAGTAATCGATGGCTCTGGGAATTTAGATGGTGAAGATTTTGTAACTCCATGGCCTTTTGAATGGAGCCAACAAAAATTGGAAAGATGGAACGTGTTGCTGCATCAGCTTGGGCATTACCTTGTGTTAGAGGGCTCAGAAGGTCAGAGTGTGTCATGATGTGTCCTAAGGAAAATGCATGTTTTCTGGCCTGAATTAGCTGCTGAAGCTGGTGAAACAGAAAGGGGGAATTGGAAGAAGCCATAATGGTGGGTGAAATCTCCAGCAGGGGC
This sequence comes from Callospermophilus lateralis, assembly GCF_048772815.1. Classification (NCBI taxonomy): domain Eukaryota; kingdom Metazoa; phylum Chordata; class Mammalia; order Rodentia; family Sciuridae; genus Callospermophilus; species Callospermophilus lateralis. The sequence goes on from NW_027516347.1 coordinate 214,337, forward strand.
ACAGAAAGAGCAATGTAGGCACTGTCTGTATAAATATTAACAAAATTATCAAAAAAACTTTATGAAAACTTGTGTTATGGTGAACAATTCCACAAACTGAGCTGACTGATAGACAGTATCAAAGGTGGTAGGCTTGTTATTGACAACAAAGACTGCACGGCCATTACTGGAACCATCTGTAAAGACAGTAAGTTCTTGAGGAATGGGAGCCTTTTGAGTAATTTTGGGAAAAATAAATGAATGTAACTGGACAAAATTTAAAACGGGGTCATTGGGGATGTGGTTATGAATTGTTCCCAAAAAGCCTGATAGGGCAATACCCCATTGATCCATGTCTCTAGTAAAAATTGTAGTAAGGGTTTGGTCCTTAGTATATGGAATTAAAATATTATCAGGGTCTTTGCCAAAATGTTGTCGAGAAAGCAAACGACCTTTAAAAATAAGAGAAGCTACCTGAGCAAGATAAACAGTAATAACCTTGGAGGATGTGGTGGATACAAGGACCAAAAGCAAGGGGCAGCCTTTATTTTTAAAATGTGGATCTCGCTGCCAAAATATTCCTGTGGGTGTATGAGGAGTGTGGAAAATAACCAGAACCAGAGGAAGGTTATAAGAAATTTGTGTAACAAACTTTTGGGCAATGGCTTCTGTGACTTGGTTTAATGCATGTCATGCCTCGGGAGTAAGCTTTTGAGGGGAGGAGGGGTGGGAATCACCTATCAAAATATCATTAAGGGGCAAAAGTACACAAGTGGGTAATTTTAAATATGTTCCTAGCAATTGAATATCCCCCAGTAATATTTGAAAATCATTAAGTGTGTGAAGATGGTAAACACATAGTTGTATTTTAGGAATTTGGATCTGATTATCTTGAAGTTTAAGGCCCAAATAGGTATAAGGGTCCTGTGTTTGAAACTTATCTGGAGCTATCTGTAGTCCCAAGGTAGTGAGGTTTTGTAAAAGTCCAAGTAACAATTATTAAGGTCATGGGTATTAGGTGCAGCAATTAACAAATCATCCATATAATGTAAAATATAATTTTGTGCTCATTGCTCTCTCACAGGGTCTACTGCTTGAGCAACGTGTTTTTGGCAAAGACTAGAGCTGTTGGCCATACCTTGGGGAAGAACCTTCCATTGAAATCTCTGCATAGGGCCCTGAAAATTAATGTGAGGGAGACTAAAGGCAAAATAGGGTCTATCCTCAGGATGTAAAGGAATGGTAAAAAAGCAATCTTTTAAGTCAATAACCATTTTACAATAGTTTTTTGGAATCGCCACTGGTGTGGGAATGCCTGGCTGTAGTGCTCCCATCGGGCGCATAACTTTATTAATGGCACACAAATATTGTAAAAGGCACCACTTGCCTGATTTTTTCTTGATAATAAAAATAGGAGTAATCCATGATGAGGTTGAGGGCTTTACATGGCCGGCTGCAAGCTGTTCCTGCACTAACGTGGAGGCAGCCTCCAATTTTTCTTGGGTAAGGGGCCACTGATCCACCAACACAGGAGTCTGAGTCTCCCAAATAATTTTATCTGCATGGGGTACAGGAGGGTCAGGGACTGACACAAAAAATCTGAATACACAAGTCCACATGTATTTGTTTTTGTATGGGCTGTATAGGCTCCACCAGTCCTTGTTTCAGTATCCCCAGGCCTGTACCAGGAACAAAATTCATAGGAAGCATTTGATGAGTCACCATGGAATTGGGACTGGCGAGAATAACTTCCAATAACTCAAAATATCTCCTCCCTATACGTTAACAGGGAGGTCAGAATCAACGAAAGGAGTGACAGTTGACTTATTACCATCTTTATCAGTGCAGCTAATAGACCTAGAGCTGACCAGAGGATTTTTTTATTTTCCTATCCCTTTAAGGTCAGTCAAGGATGGAGTGAGGTGCTAACCTGATGGCTTGTATTTTTGAGAAATAATTGTGGCATCAGCTCCAATATCTAGAACTCCTTGGAATTCCTTTCCTTCAGTAAGTAAGGTAAGGGTGGGTCTATTGTGAGAAATGGGCTGAACCCAATACACATCAGAGAAGCCCAAGAAGGCAGTCCCCCGAGGTAGGTTTGGGTTTTGGAAATGCCTCCTGAATCCAAGGGAAGGAGAATTAATTGTGCAAGTCTTGTTCCTGCTGGGATGGCGGCAACTCCATTAATAGCAGTGGCCAGTATTTTTATTTCTCCAGTGAAATCATTATCATTAATGCCAACGAAGACCTGAACACCTTGTATGGTAGTGGAGGCTCTTCCAAGATTAAGGGCACATGTATGAGATGGAGGGGGACCCATAATTTCATTGGGTATTATCTGGGGCCCTTGCATTGGGTCTAATATTGTATTTGTGGCAGCACAGAGGTCCAATTTTGTGCTGCCTGGGGTGGCTAGTTGGAGGGAGGCAATTGTGGAGAAGGATTTTTGGTAGGTTGGGAGTTTAGGAGGGAACAAACTTTATTGCTCCTGTGTTTGTCGTGGGGGATGTTGTGGCCGGGGGCTGGCCCCGCAGGGAGTTTCCCGAGAAGTAGGAAGAAATAGGCTGTCTGAGGGCATTTGTCTTAGATCTACACTCACTGGCCCAGTGATGACCTTTACCACTTCTATGGAAAAGGGTAGCTGGGGGCGGTTAAGCCCCAGTTTGAGGAGACGCTATTCCTAGGCTTTGTTTGCCTGTGGGACACTCACATGCAAAATGGCCAGGTTGTTTACAAGTAAAGCAAGTACGTGAGCCAGGATTGTGAAAGGCCTTGGTAAAGGCGGTCCCTAAAGCCAGACCCATGGCATGGGCTGCACACACGTCTGCACAGAGTCTAATAACTTCAGAAAGTTTCCCTTTATCCTTATGTGGTTGAAGAACATTCTGACATGCTGGGTTGGCATTTTCAAAGGCAAGATGTTTTACATAGGTGCTTTCACCTTCGCTTGGTAAATCCTATAGGCTGTGGCAGGGTCCTGAGAGGTCGCGGGTGTTCTGAATGGTAGAGAGCTGCTTCCTTCTCCAAGATAGCGTCCTCCCCAGGGGTCAATGTGTCTCTGGGATTTAAAACTGGATAAAGGTGGTTTTTAATCATTGGAGCCTTATTAATTAGGGTCGTATTTTGAGGGGGACCAGGAAGGATCTCAGGGTCCTGGGAAGACTGAGAAGGTTCTATGTCTATACTAATGATGGGCATGCAGAGGGGGGACGAGAGGTCTTTTGCATAATCTCTTCCCCAATCCTGACAAGTTGTAAGGTACCATTGTCAAAGCGAAAACTTTTAAGAATTTCATTAATTAAGTTCCAGTAAGAAAAGGTGGGAACTGGCATTTTTTCTGGGCCAAATGATTCATAATAATCTTTTAAACAGTCTCCTACTCTAAGCCATTTTTGCCATCAATGGTCCCTTCAAGAGGAAACCATGGACACAATTCTCCTATGTATGAAAAGAAAAATTTTAAGTCCTTTTTCTTAACATGTGCCCCTCATGTCTTGAAGGACTCCTTGAGGCCTGAAATAAACAAATCATGTGACGATACTGCTTGTCACATGGTGCGTCACTCACCGTGCATCATCCCCACCTTCCTCCTGGATATGTCTTCGGGTGGTGACTGCTGAGGCGATCGTGAGCTCCTCTTGACCAAGTCTTCCAGGAGGAAGGGGTTCCCCCTCAGTCAAAGGCTTGAGCCCCAGTCGGTGGGCGCCAGATGTCCCGGCCGGCAGGACACATCAACGTGGTCAGCGAACCTAGATGGGGAGGAATGAAGGGACAAGAGGCATGAGAGATGAGAGCAACACAGGAGTTCTGATCAAGCTGCAAAATTTTATTGTTCACACATGGGTATTAATATACTGGATATGGGAAAGCTCTCTTATCAGCAGTTCCTGGATGTCTTCACAAGGTGAGATAACTTCAGGATGTTTCTGGAAGAAAGATGGCCACAGGATGTCTCAGGGACATATATGGCTACAGGATGTCTTCCAGACAGGATGTCTCCTGGGGGCTGTTTCTTGTAAGTGTCAGGCTGTTCTTTGAAGAAGAATTCCTTCTACCCCTGACAGTCAGGGATTCAGTATTTCGAATGGAAAATTGGAAAATGAATCCAATGTGTAGGCAAATATGTGCTACCCAAAAATCTTCCCACTCTCATTCAGAACAATGCCTTGACATTTCCTTCACTCCAAGTAAGACATAATTAGAGGAGAAGAGTTAGAAATCTGTGAATACATATCGGTAATGGAAAATGCTCAGGAGTTCACAACCTTCGAGGTTGTAGAGGAGTTTCCAAAAGTAAAGGACAGGGTAAAAACTCCAAAAACATGGAGCTCTGCTGGCCTAAAGACTTCTTGAGAAACTGCCTCTGAGATTGGGCACCTGAAATATATGTTGATGACAGGAGCTTTAGCTTCCTTTGTAGTGAGACCATCAAAGCTGGGTCTGCATCTATATGACCTGGAGGACATGGTTTCTTTTTTTCCTATGAACATGAAGCAGTAGGGCTGAATTCTCTCTTTATAGGTAAACTGTTGCCACTGGGGGCTAAGTGTCTTGCAGTGTGGACTGTGAAGTCATTTGGTCATCCTCCACTTTTCGTGGTGTTTCTTGCAGCTGCACTGGGAGTTTGGTATTTGCTTCACAAAATACGAGAAGTTCAACTGGGACACAGTGATGGAGGGAGTTCTGTCATGTGTGGTGGGTAAGGGTCTGCAGGAGAATGCACCAACCTGGCTTATATCCCACATAGCTTGCCCCCTTGACCACAGAAATCTGATTCTAAACATTGCCCTTCAACCTGTCCATATAACAAGATGCCTTTACATACAAGGGTATGGGGGCTGCACCATATCAGTCACAAGGCATTTGAAAGCCAATGGCATATCCACATCAGCCCACCACAGATGTTTTAACACACACCTGCACACCACTGCTATAGGCGGACTACTCATCAGGCTCCAAGTTACTGGCATCTCTGTTCTACACCATTTTCATGAAACCCAGTCAATCAAGGCACTGTCTGGTACATTCATGATCAGCAATAGGACACCTAAAGGTTCTCCAGTGCCACCAGGTGATGGGAATTTCCAAACTTTAATGATATTTATCTAGGCATTTTTCATGGATGAAGTTGAAGGCACTGTGGGTTTCAATTTATTCAGGAACCATTAAATGGAGAAGAAGCTCATTTCAATGAAAGCTCTGGAGAATTCTAACAGGCAAGGCTTTCCAAAGACAGGCTAAAAGGTCACATTAGCCAGGCATTTGAGGTCTACAATGTGAGGACCATGTGTGTTTTGACTTGCAACGATGGCTGCCAAGTCTTTAAGAATAAAATCATGTGATGTCCTTCCTGAGATTTCCAGTGCTCTTCGGAAAGCCTCCCTGGGCCTAGATCTCAGTTTCCAAGGGCGACTCTCATGCGTGGCCTCCTAAAATCCCAACACAATACATGGCAATACTTCTTTGACGTCAGTTCCAGAACTCAGTCTCTAAGGGGAATCACATAAGGGTTCAAGCCCAGGTGGACATAGCCATGTCTTCCAACGGCCACAAAAATGACCACAATTAAAACCAAAACACTCCCACATGACACACCTGATGCAAAGACCTTCCTGACTTTCAGGGCAACAGAAGAATCGGTAAGCAAAATGTCCAAAGCAGGGTTTTTCCAATGAGGCATTCCTGGTCTAACTGATATCTCAGCTTTCTGAGATGCTCGCCATTCCCTTCAGCTATCCAGTACATGGCCATGTCACAGAGATTTGAGGTGGTACATATATTTGACACAAAACTATGAGCCTATTCTGGAGAGTGCACACAATTCAGGAAGATAACAGGAACTTAAGAAGTTAGCAGGTGTTCCCCATCGATAAGTCAAGCCGCAGTCCATTCATGAATTGGGCAGGATGAAAGCTGAGAAGCTTTCTACTAGACAGGACTCACCAATTGATGCATTTTCTTTTCTAATGTCTACAACCAGGGACACAGTGGTATAAACAGACATAGAAACACTCGCCTTGTCAAATGACTTACTAGAAACAGTTCCCTCCAAACCAAACAAACCGCCATTCCTACCTATTCTCAGAATATGAGACAAAACCACAAACCCACACCCACACCCACAAAGACACCTCCTTCCCCCATGTAGGTCTGTGACTATCCGGAGTGTCCTCTGACTGGTGGGCCATACTATGTTCCAATGAAATGGCCTGTCCTGTCTCAGATCTGGTCTCCTTGGCCCACTCTGTGAAGTTATCAGGAGCCAGCAGTGAGCCACTACCTACTTTCTCAGGAAAAGCCCCTCTTCAGAGCTTTCCTGGTTTTGGCCGTCCTTACATCAGTAGGTAGCAAGAATGACTGACTCTGTCATTGGTAAGTCCAAACAAGTGAGACCACTGGGACTGGGACTGCCTCTTGGTGCCTGGCTTCTTGGATACCAAGTTCAGAGAGTTCCATCAACAAAGAAGTGAGGTGAGGTCACTTCCTTAAAGAACTGAATCAGATCACTGCCTTGGTAACCACTTTGTCCTAACAGTTGCTTCCAAGACTACCATGAGATGGAGGCTGCCCCTACTTTCTGTGACACTTTCACAAGGTAGAATGGTATATCAACCATAGGCACCTAGGAACAGCTCTCCACACCAACCTGGTTTGGTCCATCTTCTCTACATTAAGAAGAGAGAGGCTGATTCATAAACAACCCTTCATCCTGACCAGGTTGTTTTCCATGGAAGCTGACTTTTGCTCTCTCAGGTCCTTCATAGTTGTCTACATCTTCTCCAGGGATCATTTCTGCATGGACCTTGAGGTTCTCAGGAGGTGGAAGATCCCCTACATTCCTGTATTGTAAGACCAACTCTGTCCCTGCTCTTCTGTAAAGTTAGATTGTGGGAACAGTGTATGGTTAGGGTTAATAATATGTTCAATTTGAATTAGGAATCATTCTGCTGGATGAATAATGGTACTGGGAACCTGCGACATTTATAAGTATATATAGGTGAAATATATGTATGAAAACAGAAATCTAAGTAAGATTTGAAGCGCAGAATGGGGATGGGCCCTTGATTGTGATACTTAGCGTTGAATTATGTTCTGCACAGATGTCTGAGATAGATCGATATACAATGGCATTAGACCCTGTACCTTGGATTATTGAATGTATAAGAGAACATCCAGTCAAAAAGGGATAATGGGTAGGATTAGGAAGATAGTCAGTAGGTTTAAGAAGAAGAGTGAGTATAGGATTTGGAACAAAAGTTCCTTAGCAATAGGGTTTGGATTAGAGTGTGAATGTAAGTGTCAGCACAATTGAAGAGTCAGTCACAATGATGAACTGCGGAAAGTATGTAGGAAAGCTGATATAAATAGAGACATTATGAAATCAGGAAAAGTATAAAGTGAGAGATAGGATTAGATATTTTCAACAGGGCTGAGTTTGAATATATAATCTTAGCAAGAAACAAATATGTTGTCACAAATAGGATTGAATTTTGAGAGCATTAGCCAAACTTGATATGGATGGTTTTAGTAATCCATGTTCACTTTACATTTAGGCTTTGGTGCAAACATAAGTGTGACCATTTCTTTTTGTGTCCAGAATATTACTCTGATAAAATGTATATGTAGATCAGATGACATGAGTATTTCTTCCACCATTACTGGGAGCAAAATTTTGAAGACGTATAAATTAGTATTGGGTTTACAAAGAGGTGTACTCTGTGTCTATGAATATAGAGACAATGCCTGAATAGACAATAGTGTGAATAAATAATATAACTGGTTCCACTTTAAATAATGGATTGATTTGATATCTGAAAATATATAAGAAATCTTATATTGATATACAATCATTCATTCCAACCAGTTATACATCTAATAGTAATATTAGGGTTATAGTTTATCATGAAGGGTGTGTGAGTTTTGCTTCAAATTTGATTATGGAAATCGAAAATAATATGTTTGGAATGAAGTCTCATGAAAAAACCAGTCAAGAAACATCGAGGATTACATGTGTTCTAAAGCAGAAAATGATTGAAAGTGAAACAAATGCCTATAATTTTGCTAACGTATGGATGAAATATATATCCTATAATGTGCATAAACTGAAGAAATTGTAACATACCAGTGGTGAATAAAAATGAACATCAAAATACACATCATGTCCCATAGGAATCTACTTGCATTGATGACAAACTGGATCAATTATTGTAGAAATATTAGGATTTGTATCCACCATTCACTGAAGTTATTTTTCATTTCTAGGGAAAAAATATGTATTTCAGGTGGATGAATATTTCCGTGAATAATCTTGTGAAATGTTAACTCTAAATCCACATACATGAATATGAATGAATTTAGGGAGTGTATAATAAGACACATATATTTTATATTTAAAAAAAATTAGTGTGTGTGTGTGTGTATATATACACACACACACACACACACACACACAGAGACATTAAAAATTAGCAATACATATGCCAATCGAAATTCACCATGAAATATATATCATCCACAGATCCAAAAATATTCATTTTACTGAACATGGATTTATGTATAATGGTCTTCAACTAGGAAGCTCACCCATAGTTTGAAATTTCAGTTTCAACAGCGTTTAGGCGGAGTGATCTATTCTCACAATTTCTATCTGCCAAGTCAGCCACCTCACAAGAGTGTACCTGTGGTACCAGGTAGAATTCTATATGTGCATATAAAAATACATGTGCTGAATAGGCTACAGAGAAAGGTAGAGAGGAATTCACATATTTGTTTACTTTAAGTACCCATGGAACTATTTCAATTAAAAATTAACTTGAATTATAACACCTACACTTTATCATGCAAAAGCCAAGTCTAACTATACACCATGCCTCCTCTGAAATGCTTGCATTTCTATTCTGTTTGGGTTATTTTACTCCATCATATTAGGATTAGTAGTAAGAGTCTATTAGGGTATGGGTTAGTGTCAGTTATTCAGTATTTCAAATGGAAAATAGGAAAATAAATCCAATGTGTATGCAAATATGTGCTACAAAAAATTCCCACTATCATCCAGAACAATGCCTTGACAATATCTGCGCCCCTAGTAAGACACAATTAGAGAAGAAGAGTTAGAAAATCTGTGAATACATACCTGGAATGGAAAATGTTCAGGAGTTCACAACCTTGGAGGTGGTAGAGGAGTTTCCAAAAGTAAGGGACAGTGTAAACACTCCACAAACATGGAGCTATGCTGGCATTAAGACTTCTTGAGAAACTGCCTCTGAGGTTGGACACTTGAAAAATATGTTGTTGTCAGGAGCTTTAGCTCCCTGTGTACGGAGACCATCAAAGCTGGGTCTGCATCTATGTGACCTGGAGGATATGGTTTCTTATTTTCTAATGAACATGAGGAAGCAGTGATGAATTCTCTCTTTGTAGATAAACTGTGGCCACTGGGGGCTAAGTGTCTCCCTGTGTGGACTTTGAAGCCATTTGGTCATTCTCCAATTTTCGTGGTGTTTCTTGCTGCTGCACTGGGTGTTTTGTATTTGCTTCACAACATACAAGGATTTCAAATGGGACACAGTGCTGGTGGGAGTCCTGTAAGGTGTGGTGGGTCAGGGTCTTCAGGAGAATGCACCAACCAGGCTTCTATCCCACATTTCTTGCTCCCTTGACCATAGCAACCTGATTCTGAACATTGCCCTGAAACCTGTCCATATAACCAGATGCCTTTTCATATAATTTTCTGCTGGCTGCACCAAGTCAGTCACAAGCCATTTGGAAGCCAATGACACACCCACATGGCCACACCACAAATATATTATCAGACAACTGCACACCACTGCTCTAGGCCCACTACTCAGCAGGCTCCAACTTACTGGCATCTGTGTTCCACACCATTTTCAAGAACTCCAGTCAATCAAGGCACTGTCTGGTACACTCATGAGCAGCAATAGGACATTCAATGGTTCTCCAGTGCCACCTGGTCATTGGGAATTTCAAAAATTTCATGGTATTTATCTATCCATTGTTCAAGAATGAAGTTGGAGGCACTTTGGGGTTTTCATTCATCCAAGAACCATTAAATGGTGAGGAAGCTCATTTCAATGAAAGCTCTGGAGAACTCTCACAGGCAAGGCTTTCCAAAGAGTGGTCAAAATGTCATATGCAGACAGGCCCATTGAGGTCTAAAATGTGAGGTCCATGTGTGTTTTGACTCTTAACTATGGCTGCCAAGTCTTTCAGAATAAAATCATGTGATATCCTGGTTGAGATTCTCAGTGCTCTGTGGAAAGCCACCCAGGGCCCAATCTCAGGTTTCAAGGGTGACTCTCATGCGTGGCCTCCTACAATCCCAACACAATTAATGGCAATACTTCTCTGAGGTCAGTTCCAGAACTCAGTCTCGAAGGAGAATCACACCCGAGTTCAAGCCCATGTGGACCCAGTCATCTCTTCCAACCGCCACACAAATGACCACAATTGAAACCAAAACATTCCCACATGACCCTCATCTTCTTCCATATAGACACTCATCATAAACTCTTGCTGGAGGTCTCCATGAGGAGCGCAGCCCAAGGCAATGTCCAAAATATGCACCCTTGCCCGTCATTTGCCTAAAATGAGGGTGGCCTTGACACCCTTCCTGTGAACCAGGAGTGATCAAATAGGCCTGCCTTTAATACTGCTCTGCTTCTCCAATTTGAGGCCAACTGACTGTCAGGTATAGATTCTTTATGTGATTTGGCATCATGGGAGAACCCAAGCACTTCTGCAGGAGTTCAAAGAACTCATTTGACCCAGAGGATCCTATTCTCACTTGATGGAGGTTAGGAACCTAACAGAGGAAGGCAAGAAACTTCATCCACAATGACTGATATTTTTACCATTTTCGTTTTCAATACACACATGGGAACTTTCTTTATATCCATCAGGTGCTGAGAATCTAATCCATAGCCTGACCCAGAGGCAAGCAGCTGATTCAGACACATCCCTTTCAAAAGCAATTAAGCAAAGCACCACAGGTGATGCCCATTCATTTGCATTTAAAAACTGTTTACTTCAGGCTTCAAAAAGGAGTGGCCTGAGGTAAGGACCTTCCTGACATTCAGGGAAACAGAAAAATAGGTAAGCAGAAGGCCCAAAACAGTGTTTCTCCACTGAGACTTTCCTGGTCACACTGATATCTGAGTTTCCTGAGATGCTCGCCATTCCATTCAGCTATCCAGTACATGGCCATGTCACAGAGCTTGGAGGTGTTACATATCTTGGACACAAAACCATGAGCCTATTCTGGGTAGTGGCCAAAATTTAGGAAGAAAACAGGAACTTAGGAAGATAGTAGGGGTTGCCCATCCATAAAGCAACCTGCAGTCCAGTCATAAATTGGGTAGGATGAATGATGGAAAACTTTCTTTTAGACAGGACATATCCATTGATGCATTCTCTTTTCTTATGTCTACAACCACGGACACAGTGAGATACACAGATATAGAAACACTCACCTTGTCAAACGACTTTTTAGAAGCAGTCCACTCCAAACCAAACAAATCGCCTTTCCTACCTATTCTCAGAACATGAGACAAAACCACAAACTCACACCCACACCCACAAAGGCACTTCCTTCCCCCAATATGTCTGTGACAATCTGGAGTGTCCTCTGACTGTGGACCATATTGTTACCCTGAACTGGCCTGCCCTGTCTCAGATCTGGTCTCCGTGGCCAAATCTGTGAAGTTGTCAGGAGCCAGCGATGACCAACTACCTGTTTTCTTAGGAAAGGACCCTCTTCAGAGCTGTCCTGGCATTTGGCCATTCTCACATCAGTAGGTACCAAAAAAGACTCTCTCTGCCCTTGGTAAAACCAAACATGTGATCCCACTAGGACTGTTACTGGGACTGGCTCTGGATGCCTGGCTTCCTGAATCCCAAGTTCAGAGAGTTCCATCACCAAGTAAGTTAGGTGAAGTCACTTTGTTCATGAAATGAATGAGGTCACTGCCTTGGCAACCACTTTGTCCTAACAGTTGCTGCCAAGGGTCTCATGAGATGGAGGCTGTTCCTACTTTCTGTGACACTGTCACAAGTTAGAATGGTATATCAACCATATGCACCGGGGAACTTCTCTCCATACAGGCCTGCTTTGGTCCATCTTCTCTACATTAAGAAGAGAGAGGCCGATTCAGACACATCCTTTCATCCTGTCCAGGTTCTTTACCATGTCAGAAGACTTTTGCTCTCTTTGGTACTACATAGCTGCCTACAACTTCTCCAAGGATCATTTCTGCATTGACCTTTGAGGTTCTCAGCAGGTGGAAGATCCCCTACATTCCTGTATTGTAAGACCAACTCTATCCCTGCTCCTCTGTAAAGGTAGACTGAGGGAACAGCGTATGGTTAGGGTTAATAACAGGTTCGAATTCGGTTGGGAATCATTCTGCGGGATGAATAATGTTACTGGGAACCTGCGAAATTTAAAAGAATATATAGGTGAAATATAAGTTTGAAAACAAAATCTATGTAAGTTTTGAAGCCCAGAAGTGTATTGGGCCCTTGGGTAGGATACTTAGCTTTGAATTATGTTCTGCACAGATGTCTCTGATTAATCGCTATACAATGGCATAGGACCTTTACCTTGGATGATTGAATGTCGAAGAGAACATGCAGTCAAAAAGGGATAGTCGATAGGATTAGGAAGATAGTCAGTAGGTTTAGAAAGAAGAGTGAGTATAGGATTTGGACAAAAACTTTTTTAGCAATAGGGTTTCGGGTAGAGAGTGAATGTAAATGTCAGCACATGTGAAGAGTCATTCACAATGATGAACTGGTGAAAATATGTAGGAAAGTAAATATCAATTGAGACAAAAGGAAATCAGGCAAAGTATAATGTGAGTTATAGGATTAGACATTTTCAACAGGGTTGAGGTTGAATATATAATCTTAGCAAGAAACAAATATGTAGTCACCAATTGGATTGACATTTGAGAGCATTAGGCAACCTGGACATGGATGTTATTACTAATCCATGCTCACTTTCCATTTAGGCTTTGGTAAAATCATAAGTGTGACCTTTGCATTTTGTGTCCATAATATTACTGTAATAAAATATATATGTAGATCAGGTGACATGAGTATATCTTCCACCATTTCTGGGAGCAATATTTTGAAGATGTATAAATTAGTATTGGGGGTACAAACAGGTGTACCCTGTTTCTATGAATATATAGATAATGCATGAATGGAACATACTCTGAATAAAACCTATACTCATTCCACTATAAATAATGGATTGAAATGATATCTGAAAAAATACAGGAAATCAAATATTGATATACAGACATTCATTACAACCAGTTATACATCAATGATAATATTAGTATTAGGATTTTCATGAAGAGTGTGTGAGTTTTGCTTCAAAATTGATTATGGAAATCGAAAATAATGTGTTTGGAAAGAAGTCTCATGAAAAGAGCAGTAAAGAAACATGGAGGAATACATGTTTTCAGAAGCAGGAAGTGATTGAAAGTGAAACAAATTCCTATATATTTTTGAACTTTTGGATGAAATATATATATATATTATGATGTGCATAAACTGAAGAAATAATAATGTCCCACTGTTGAATAAATATGAACGTCAAAATACATATCATGTCCCATAGGAATCTACTTGCATTGATGTTAAACTGGGTCAGTTACTGTAGAAATATTAGGATTTGTATACACCATTCACTGAAGTTAGTTGTCAGTACTAGGAAACAAATATGAATTTCAGGTGGATGAATAGTTTGGAAAATAATCTTGTGAAAAGTTGATTATAAATCCACATAAATGAATATGAATGAATTTAGGGCGTGTATAATAAGTCACATATATTACATATTTTGAAATATCTGAAGAGTATATATATATATATATATATATATATATATATATATATATATAGAGAGAGAGAGAGAGAGAGACAGAGAGAGAGACAGAGAGAGAGACATTAAAAACTAACAATATATATGCCAATCAAAATCCATCATGAAATATATATCATCCACAGATCCAAAAATATTCATTATACTGAACATGGATTTATGTATAATGTTGTTCAACTAGAAAGTTCACCCATAGTTTGAAATTTCAGTTCCAATAGCATTTACGAGGAGTGATCTCTTCTCACAATTTGTATCTGCCAAGTCAACCACCTCACAAGAATGTCCGTGTGGTACCAGGTAGAATTCTATATGTGCATATAAAAATACATGTGCTTAATAGGCTACAGAGAAAGGGAGAAAGGAATTCACATATTTGTTAACTTTAAAAACACATGGAGAACTATTTCAAAAAAAATTTGCAAGATTTATAACTCCTACCCTATATTATGCAAAAGGCAAGTCCAAGTATACACCTTGCCTCCTCTGAACTGCTTGTACTTCTTTTCTGTTTTTTGTTATTTTTCTCCATCATATTAGGATTAGTAGTCAGAGTCTAGTTTGGAATTGGTTAGGGTTAGAGATTCAGTGTTTTAAAGGGAAATTGAAAAATGAATCCAATGTCTATGCAAATATGTGCTACCCCAAAATCTTCCCAGTCTCATCCAGAACAATGCCTTGACATTATCTTTTACCAAAGTAAGATACAGTTAGAGGAGAAGAGTTAGAAAATCTGTGAATACATATCTGGAATGGAATTTGCTCAGGAGTTCACAACCTTGGAGGTGGTAGCAGAGTTCAAAATAGTAAGGCAAAAGGTAAACACTCCTCAAACATGGAGCTCTGCTGGCCTAAAAAATTCTTGAGAAACTGCCTCTGAGGTTGGGCACTTGAAATACATGTTGTTTTCAGGAGATTTAGTTCTTTTATAGAGAGACCATCAAAGCTGGTTCTGCATATATTTGACCTGTAAGACATGGTTTCTTATTTTTCATTGAACATGTGGCAGCAGTGCTGAATTATTTTTTTGTAGCTAAACTGTGGACACTGGGGCTAAGTTTCTCCCTGTGCTAACTGGGAAGACATTTGTTCATCCTCCACTTTTAGTGGTGTTTCTTGCTGCTGCACTGGGAGTTTGGTATTTGCTTCACGAAATAAAGGAGGTCAATTGGGACACATTGTTGGAGGGAGTTCTGTCACGTGTGGTGGGTGAGGGTTTGCAGGAGAATGCAATAACCAGGCTTCTATCCCACATAGCTTTCCCCCTTGACCATAGCAACCTGATTCTGAACATTTCCCTGAAACCTCTCCATATAACAAGATGCCTTTACCTATTGGGTCTGTTGGCTGAAACCATATCAGTCACAAGCCATTTGGACGCCAATGGCAGTTCCACGTGGCCTCACCACAGATGTTTTGTCACACATCTGCTCACCACTGCTCTAGGCCCACTAATCAGCAGGCACCAACTAACTGGCATCTCTGTTCTACACCATTTTTATGAAACCCTGTCAATCAAGGCACTGTCTGGTATACTCATGATCAGCATCAGGACATCCAAAGGTTTTCCAGTGCCAACTGGTCATTGAAATTTCAAAAATTTCATGGTATTTATCTAGCCATTATTCAAGGAAGAAGTTGTAGTCACTGTGGGTTTCAATTCATTCAGGAACCATTAAATGTTAAGGAAGCTCATTTCAATGAAAGCTCTGGAGAACAATCACAGGCAAGGCATCCCAAATAGTGGCCAAAAGGTCACATGAAGCCAGGCCCATTGAGGTCTACAATGTGAGGTCCATGTGTGTTTTGACTCTCAACTATGGCTGCCAAGTCTTTCAGAATAAAATCATGTGATATCCTGGCTGAGATTCTCAGTGTTCTGTGGAAAGCCACCCTTGGCCTAGATCTCAGTTTCCAAGGGCGACTCTCATGCGTGGCCTCCTAACATCCCCACACAATTCATGGCAATACTTCTCTGAGGTCAGTTCTACAACTCAGTCTCTAAGGAGTATTACACCAGAGTACAAGCCGAGGGGGACCCAGTCATCCCTTCCAACTGCCACACAAATTACCAAAATTAAAACCAAAACATTCCCACATGGCCCTCATCTTCTTCCACATAGACCCTCATTATAACCTCTGGCTGGAGATTTCCATGAGGGGTGCAGCGCAAGAGAGTGTCCAAAATAAACTCCCTTGGCCCTCATTTGCCTAAAGTCAGGGTGGCCTGGACACCATTCCTGTGAACCAGGAGTGATCAAATAGGCCTGCCATTACAACTACTCTGCTTCTCCAATTTGAGGCCTACTGACTGTGGGGTTTAGATTCTTTATGTGAAGTGGAATCATGAGAAAACCCAAGCACCTCTGCATGGCTTTGAAAAACTCATTTGACCCAAAGGATCCCTATACTCACTTGATGATTGTCTGCAACCTAATAGAGGAAGGAGAGAGACATCATCCACAATGACTGAATTTTGCCATTTTAGTTTTGGATGCACACATGGGATCTTTCTTTATATCCATCAGGTGCTGAGAATCTAAGCCACAGCCTCACACAGGGCCAAGAGGCTGATTCAGACACATCCCATTCAAAGCAATTAAGCAAAGAGCCACGGGTGATGCCCAATCATTTCCATATGAAAACTGTTTTTTTCATGCTTATCAAAGGGGTGGCCTGAGGCAAAGACCTTCCTGTCATTCAGTGAAACAGAAAAATAGGTAAGCAAAAGGCACAAAGCATGGTTTCTCCACTGAGATTTACCTGGTCACACTGATATCTGAGTTTTCTAAGAAGTTCGCCATTACCTTCAGCTATTCAGTACATGGCCATGTGACAGAGCTTGGGGTGGTACCTATCTTGGACACAAAACCATGAGACTATTCTGCAGATTGGTCAGAATTCAGGAAGAAATCTGAAACTTAGGAAGATAGTAGGTGTTGCCCATCGATAAGGCAACCTGCAGTGCAGTCATAAATTGGGCAGGATGAATGCAGGGAAGCTTTCTACTAGACAGGACACATTCATTGATGCATTCTCTTTTCTAATGTCTACAACCACGGACACAGTGTTATACACAGACATAGAAACACTTGCCTTGTCAAAAGACTATCTAGAAACAGTCCACTGCAAACCAGACATACCAGCTTTCCTACCTATTCTAAGAAAATGAGACAAAACCACAAACTCACACCCACAAACACAAAGCACCTCCTTCCCCCAAGTAAGTCTCTGAATATCCAGAGTGTCCTCTGACTAGCGGGCCCTACTATGTTCACCCAAAATGGCCTGTACTGTGGCAGATCTGGTCTTTTTGGCCAACTCTGTGTAGTTGTTAGGAGCCAGCGGTGAGTCACTACCTACTTAATAAGGAAAGGCCGGTCTTCAGAGCTCTCCTGATATTTGGCCATCCTCACATCAGTAGGTACCAAGAAAGACAGAATCTGTCATTGGTAAAACAAAACAAGTGAGCCCACTGGTACTGGGACTGGGACTGGCTCTGGATGCCTGGCTTCCTGGATCCCAAGTTCAGAGAGTTCCATCACCAAAGAAGTAAGGTAGGTCACTTCCTTCAGGAACTGAATGAGGTCAATGCCTTGGCAAACACTTTGTCCTAATAGCTGCTTCCAAGGGTCCCATGAGATGGAGGCTGCCCCTACTTCCTGTGACACTGTCACAAGTTAGAATGGTATATCAACCATAGACACACGGGAACAGCTCTCCACACAGACCTTGTTTGGTCCATCTTCTCTACATTAAGAAGAAAGTGGCTGATTCAGACACACCCCTTCATCCTGACAAGGTTGTTTTCCATGGAAGATGACTTTTGCTCTCTCAGGTCCTTCATAGCTGCCTACCTCTTTTCCAGGGATCATGTCTGCATGGACCTTTGAGGTTCTCAGCAGGTGGAAGATCCCCTACATTCCTGTATTGTAAGACCAACTCTGTCCCTGCTCTTCTGTAAAGTTAGATTGAGGGAACAGTGTATGTTTAGGGTCAATAACATGTTGGATTTGGTTTAGGAATCATCCTGCAGAATGAATAATGGTATTTGAAACTGCGATATTTACTAGAATATATATGTGAAATATAAGTGTGAAACTAGAAATCTAGGTAACATTTGAAGCCCAGAAGGGCATTGGACCCTTGATTGTGATACTTAGAATAAAATTACATTCTGCACAGAGGTCTCAGATAGATCAATATACAATGGCATAAGACCTTGTACCTTGCTTGATTGAATGTAGAAGAGAATATCCAGTCAAAAAAGGATAGTCGGTAGGATTAGGAAGATAGTCGGTAAGTTTAGAAAAAGAATGAGTATAGGATTAGGAACAAACGTTTATTAGCAATAGGTTATCGATTAGAGTGTGAATGTAAATGTCAGCACATGTGAAGAGTCAGTCACAATGATGAACTGGGGAAAATATGTAGGAAACAGATAGAAATAGAGCCATAATGAAATCAGGCTATGTATAAAGTGAGGGATAGGATTAGACATTTTCAGTAGGGTTGAGTTTGAATATATAATCTTAAGAAGAAACAAATATGTAGTCACCAATAGGATTGATATTTGAGAGCATTAGGCAAGCTGGACATGGATGTTTTTAGTAATCCATGTTTACTTTCCTTTTAGGCTTTGGTACAAACATAAGTGTGAGCTTTGCATTTTGTGTTCCGAATATTTCTGTGATTAAATGTATAAGTAGATCAGGTGACATGAGTATTTCTTCCAACATTTCAGGGAGCAATATTTTGAAGACATATAAATTAGTATTGGCGGTATAAAGAAGTGTACACTGTGTCTATGAATATAGAGATAATGCATGAATAGACCATACTGTGAATAAATAATATAACTCGTTCCACTTTAAATAATGGATTGAATTTTTATCTGAAAATATATAAGAAATCCTATATCGTTATGCAATCATTAATTCCAACCAGTCATACATCTAATGGTAATATCAGAGTTATAATTCATCATAAAGTTTATGTGAGTTTTGCTTCAAAAGTGATTATGGAAATTGAAAGTAATGTGTCTTGAAAGAACTCTCATGAAAAGACCTGTCAAGAAACATGGAAGAATACATGTGTCCTGAAGCAGGAAGTGATTGAAAGTGAAACAAATTCCTGTAAATTTGCGAACTTGTGGGGAAATCTTAAGAGCCCCTCCCAGCTCTCCCTTGAGCGCGATAGCCAGACCGAGGGAATTAGGAGTGGCACGGGACTCGTGGTGCAGACCTCCAGGCCACCGCTCCCACCAGTGCTGAAAACTGAAGTCTCTTGCTCCAGCTTCCGGGGGCATGGCTTCCGGAGTGCAAGCAAATTCGCTGGGGGTTCTCAGGCCTAAGCTCTACAAACTTAGGGTCTGAGGGAGAAAAACAGGGAGAGTGTTCCCAGGCATTCATGAAAACAGGGCTCCTAGGAGCAGCAGACCTGGCATGTAGCCAGTATTGTGGTGAGTGTCACAGGTGAGTGGGGCCTGGCTTGAGGAAACACAAAAGAAGGCCCTAGGCACTCAGGATTGGACACCCACCCAGTCTGGGAGGAAGAGCTGCTGCACAGTGATTGGTTCCCACTTATTGAAAGGAGAAGCTTGGCCCAGTGGGCACAGCTCTACCTACTGGAAAAGAAGTTTATTGCAATCTATGACTGCATTTATTGTTATTATTATTATTTTAATTTGTTTTTTTTTGTTTTTTTTTTGTTTTCTTTTATTTTCATTTTTTTGTTGCTGTTCTTTAACTTTTAAAAAATGTTTTAAAATTTTTTATTTTATTTTATTTTTTTTCCCGTTCATGATGACCATCTGAGAACACAAATTTATTGCTTTTATTTTCCAAAATCCTCATAAAAGAACTTAAACACTATAAAAATAATCACACGGTATTACCATAAAACAACAAATGAAAGGGAAAAAAACGTATTGGATCTCACCATTATGTATACACACAACACACACCTGCACAATCCCCCCAAACTAAAAGTAAATAGCGGAAAGATCAGTAGAGTGGAGGGAAGGGAACAGAAAGAGGGAGGAAAGGAGAAAAAGAGGAAGTACTGGGGACTGAATTAGAGCAAATTATATTTCATGCTTTTATAATTATGCCAAAATGAATCTTAATGTTATGTATAATCTTAATGTTATGTATAAAAAGAACCAATTAAAAAAAGAAATGTGATAGTATACCAGTGCTGTGTAGAGCCAATAAAAAAATACCTATACATAAACTAAAAAAAATGTGAATTTTAAGAATTTTAAGTGCTCAGTGGTAGAGCACTTGTCTAGCATGTGTGAGGCACTGGTTGGATTCTCAGCACTGCATATAAATTAATTAATTAAATAAGGATCCATCAACAACTAAAAAAACTAGTAAAAAAGAATAAATTATAAAAAATAAATGAAAGTGTGTAGAAAATGTCATTTGAAGTAAAAATACAAAATCAGCTCTAAGTTGTTTGCAACACAAACACACAAGTTAAGTGGTGTTTGAAAATACAGGGAGCAAAAGCTATTGTATAAAAATTTTATTGATAATTCCAGAACATCTATTATTAATATCAATGTAAAATATGTATTTTAAGTGAAAGAACCTTTAATAAGACAGCAATTGTGTTAATTAATTAAAGAATCTAAAAATTAGATGAAAATATGATTTGTTTTTATTCAATGAAGCAAGATTAAATGTTTGAAATATGATTTTAAGGAGAAATATAGGCACCACAATAAGTTTTAGGAATTTTGTGGATACAAAGATAATTAACTTAGGACAACTTACTATGATAAATGAGTTTACTTTAGTAGAAAAATAGAATTTGCTCTATGGAAACTGGGCACCCCTAATCCCCAAATCCCAAATCCAAAATGCCAAATCTAACGTGTTTTAGTACTGGAATGTGACAAGTGAAAAGTTTCCTACTTGGCTTCATTTGACAGGTTACAGTCAAAATGCAGGTATACTAAAAATGTTGTATGAAATTTCCTCCAGGCTATGGGTCTAAGGCATGTATGAAATATAAATGAATTTCATATTTACACTTGAGTCTTATCCCCAAGATTATGTGTGTATAAATATTCCATAATTCCAAAAAAATCCAAAATCTGAAATGCTTCTTGTTCTAAGCATTTTTGATAAACAATACTTAACCTATATACAATTGTTTCCCCCACAACAAATAAACAAATTTAATAAGGTTAAAAACTTTCCAAAAATAAAATTTAAACATACTACAAAGCAAATAAATAACACATGAAATAATAAATTTTTTGGTGACTTAACAACTGGAAACTGTTTCATTTAACTTGCCCCTGGATCATAGATAAACTTCAAAATTATTTTCTTTTTTTTTTTTTAAATGGCAAAATAATTTTATTTTATTTTATTTTTTTATTGGTTGTTCAAAACCCTACAAAGCTCTTGACATATCATATTTCATACATTAGCATACATTAGCTTCAAGTGAGTTATGAACTCCCTTTTTTAAACCAAGTAGAGATTGCAGAATCACATGGGTTACACATCCACACTTTTACATAATACCATACTAGTAACTGTTGTGTTCTGCTGCCTTTCCTTTCCTCTACAATCCCCCCTCCCCTCCCCTATTTTGTTATTATTATTTTTTAAAATTTTAATTTTAATTTTATATTATCATTATCATTTTAAAAAAAAATCATTTTCATTCTTTATTTTCTATTTTTTCTATTGTATTTCATTTCTTTTCAATTTTCTTATTTCCCATTCCTTGCATTCTACCTGCCTACTCTCATTCTCTTTAGTGACTTTTTCCCTTCCCTTCTAAAATCTTTCCTCCCAAGCATCAAATAAATTTATAAGAGTAAACAGTAACTCAGCAGTCAAACAGAACAAGAAGTAACATGAGCAGCATAAACAAGCAAGGAAGAAAAGGAGAACAAACAACGAAGAACACCCTAAATATTCAGGAGGACCAGGATTCATCAGAAAAGTGGTCATATAAAGAACTCAAGGAATACCTTAGACAGATGGAATGGAAACTTAAAGAAGATACGAGACAGAAAATCCAAACAGTAAAAGAAAACATTGAAAATGAATTACATAAACATATAAAAGAAAAAGTTAAGCATCTTTATCAGTGGATAGAGATTATAAAAAAAATCAAACAATAATTCTAGAAATGAAGGAAATGATAAACCAAATTAAGAACTCCATTGAGAGTATCACTAACAGAGTGGAGCAAGTAGAAGCCAGAACGTCAGATAATGAAGACAAAATATATCATCTTGAAACGAGTCCAGCCAACTCAGAAAGGCTGGCAAAAAAATCACAAGAAAAACATCCAAGAGATTTGGGATAACATAAATAAAACCACACTTACGAGTCATCAGGATAGAGGAAGGTACAGAGACTCAAACCAAGGGAATGAGAAAACTGCTGAATGAAATAATTACAGAAAACTTTCCAGAAATAAAAAAGGAAATGGATATACAAATTGTAGATGCATACAGGACAAGAGCACACAAAATCACAGTAGACGAATGCCAAGACACATTGTTATGAAGATATCCAATATGCAGAACAAAGAGAAAATAATAAATCTACAAGAGAATGGAGGCAGAATACATTCAGTGGTAAACCAAAAAGGTTAACAACGGATATTTGATCACAGATGCTGAAAGCGAGAAGATCCTGGAAAAACGTATTTCAAACACTGAAAGACAATGGATGCCAACCAAGAATTATGTATCCAGCATAATTAACCATCAGGTACGACAATAAAATAAGAATCTTTCATGATAAACAAAAGCTAAAAGAATTTGAAGCCAGAAAACAAGCTTTACAAAGCGTCTTGAGAAAAACACTACACAAGAAAGAAATGAAAAACAACAACCAAAACCATCAGTGGGAAGTACCTTGGTAATGACAGAGGCAGGGTGAAAGCTTATCATGGAGAAACAAACTAAATTTAAAAAAAGATAAATAATCAAACATGGCTGGCAGTACAAACCATACATCAATAGTAACTCTGAATGTAAATGGCTTCAACTCTCCAATAAAGCGACATAGGCTGGTAACTTGGATTAAATAAACAAATCCAACAATATGTTGCCTCCTGGAGACACATCTGAAATGCAAAGACACACAGGCTGAAGGTGAAAGGTTGGGAAAAAATACACCATGCACACTTATCCTCATAAGCAAGCAGGGGTGGACATCCTCATATCAAATAAAATCGACTTCAAGACTAAGTTAATCAAAAGGGATAAGGAAGGACATTATATACTGTTAAAAGGAACCATTCACCAACAAGACATAACAATTATCAATATTTATGCACTAAATAATGGTGCTACGATGTTCATGAAACAAATTCTCCTCAAGCTCCAAAATGAAATAGACCTCAACACAATAATTATGGGTGACTTCAACACACATCTATCACCATTGGACAGATCCTCCAAACAAAATTTGAATAAAGAAAGTATAGAACTCAATATCACAATCAATAACCAACATGTAACTGACATATATAGAATATATCAACCATCATCAAGTGGATATACTTTTTTCTCAGCAGCACATGGATCCTTCTCAAAAAAAGACCATATATGATGCCATAGGGCAACCCTCAGTAAATATAAAGGTGTGGAGATAATAACATGCATTTTATCTGATCATAATGGAATGAAACTGGAAATCAATGATAAAAGAAGGAAGGAAAAATTCTACATCACATGGAAAATGAACAATATGTTACTGAATGATCAATGGGTTACAGAAGACATAAAGGAGGAAATCAAAAAATTCTTAGAGATAAATGTAATTATAGACACAACATATCGGAATCTATGGGACACAATGAAAGCAGTTTTAAGAGGGAAATTCATCGCCTGGAGGTCATTCCTGAAAAAAAAGGAAAAACCAACAAATAAGTGAGCTCACACTTCATCTCAAAGCCCTAGAAAAGGAAGAGCAAAACAACAGCAAATTTAGAAGAAGGCAAGAAATTATTAAAATCAGAGTGGAAATCAACAAAATTGAAACAAAAGAAACTATTGAAAAAATTAACAAAACTAAAAGTTGCTTCTTCGAAAAAATAAATAAGATCAACAGACCCTTAGCCATGCTAAAGACGAAAAGAAGAGAAAGAACTCAAATTACTAACATATGGGATGAAAAAAGCAACATCACAACAGATGCTACAGAAATACAGAAGACAATTAGAAATTATTTTGAAAACCATTATTCCAATAAAATAGAAAATAGTGAAGACATCGATAAATTTCTTAAGTCATATGATTTGCCCAAACTGAGTCAGGAGGATACACACAATTTAAACTGACCAATATCAATGGATGAAATAGAAGAAGCAATCAAAAGACTACCAACCAAGAAAAGCCCAGGAACGGATGGCTATACAGCGGAGTTTTACAAAACCTTTAAAGAAGAATTATTACCAATACTTTTCAAGTTATTTCAGGAAATAGAAAAAGAGGGAGCTCTGCCAAATTCATTTTATGAGGCCAACATCACCCTAATTCCAAAACCAGAAAAAGACACCTCAAAGAAAGAGAACTACTGACCAATATATCTGATTAACCTAGATGCAAGAATCCTCAATAAAAATCTGCCTAATCGAATACAAAGGCAAATCAAAAAAAATTGTTCACCAGGATCAAGTAGGATTCATCCCTGGTATGCAACGATGGTTCAATATACGAAAATCAATAAATGTTATTCATCACATCAATAGACTTAAAGATAGGAACCATATGATCATCTCGATAGATGCAGAAAAAGCATTTGACAAAGTACAGCATCCTTTTATGTTCAAAACATTAGAAAAATAGGGATAACAGGAACTAACCTCGACATTGTAAAAGCTATCTATGCTAAGTCTCAGGCTAGCATCATTATGAATGGAGAAAAATTGAAGGCATTCCCTCTAAAATCTGGAACAAGACAGGGATGCCCTCTGTCACCACTTCTATTCAATATAGTTCTCAAAACACTGGCCAGAGCAATTAGACAGACGAAAGAAATCAAAGTCATAAAAATAGGAAAATAAGAACGAAAATTATCACTATTTCCTGGTGACATGATTCTATACATAGAAGACCCAAAAGGGTCTACAAAAGAACTACTAGAACTAATAAATGAATTCAGCAAAGTTGCAGGATATACAATCAAAACGCATAAATCAAAGGCATTTCTGTATATCAGCGACAAAACTCCTGAAACAGAAATGAGGAAAAACACTCCATTCACAATACCCTCAAAAAAATTAAATACTTGAAAATCAACCAAACAAAAAAGGTGAAAGACTTATACAATGAAAACTACAGAACCCTAAAAGGAGAAGTAGAAGAAGATCTTAGAAGATGGAAAAATATACCCTGTTCCTGGATAGGCAGAACTAACATCATCAAAATGGCGAAATTACCAAAAGTTTTCTATAGGTTCAATGCAATGCCAATCAAAATCCCAATGGCATTTCTTGTAGAAATAGATAAAGCAATCATGGAATTCATATGGAAAAACATAAGACCCAGTATAGCAAAAGCAATTCTAGCAGGAAGTGTGAATCAGGCGGTATAGCGATACCGGACTTAAAACTATACTACAGAGCAATATTAACAAAAACAGCATGGCACTGGTACCAAAACTGGCAGGTTGACCAATGGTACAGAATAGAGGACACAAAGACTAATTCACAAAGCTACAACTATGCTATATTTGATAAAGGAGCTAAAAGCATGCAATGGAGGAAATATAGCATCTTCAACAAATGGTGTTGTAAAAAATGGAAATCCATATGCAACAAAATGAAACCGAATCCCCTCCTCTTGCCATGCACAAAAGTTAACTCAAAGTGGATCAAGGAGCTAGATATCAAATAAGAGACTCTGCATCTGATACAAGAAAAAGTTGGCTCCGATCTACATAATGTGGGGCCGGGCTCCAAATTCCTTAACAGGACACCCATAGCAGAAGAGTTAATAACAAGAATCATCAAATGGGACTTACTTAAACTGAAACGTTTTTTCTCAGCAGGATAAAAAATGAGAGAGGTAAATAGGGAGCCTAAATTATGGGAAGAAATTTTTACTCCTTACACTTCAGATAGAGCCCTAATATCCAGAGTATACCAAGAACTCAAAAAATTAGACAATAAGATGATAAATAACCCAATCAAAAAATGGGCCATGGACCTGAACCGACACTACTCAGAGGAGGACATACAATCAATCAGTAAGTAAATGAAAAAATGCTCACCATCTCCATCAGTCAGAGAAATGCAAATTAAAATCACCCTAAGAAACCATCCTACTCTAGTAAGATTGGCAGCCATTATGAAGTCAAACAACAAGTGCTGGCGAGGATGTGGAGAACAGGGTACTCTTGTACATTTCTGGTGGGACTGCAAACTGTTGTGGCAAATTTGAAAAGCAGTATGGAGAATCCTGGGAAAGCTGGGAATGGAACCACCATTTGACCCAGCTATTGCCCTTCTCAGACTATTCCCTGAAGACCTTAAAAGAGCATATTACAGGGATACTGCCACATTGATGTTCATAGCAGCACCATTCAAAATTGCTAGACTGTGGAACCAACCCAGAGGCCCTTCAGTAGATGAATGGATAAAAAAATGTGGCATTTATACACCATTGAGTATTATGCATCATTAAAAAATGACAAAATCATTGAATTTGCAGGGAAATGGATGGCACTAGAGCAGATTATGCTTAGTGAAGCTAGCCAAACCCTAAAAAACAAATAAAAATGTCTTCTTTGATATAATGAGAGCAACTAATAACAGAGCAGGGAGGAAGAGCAGGAAGAAAAGATCAACATTAAACAGAGACATGAGGTGGGGGTCGGAAAGAGAGAGATAAAGGAAATTGCATGGTAATGGAGGGAGACCCTCATTGTTACACAAAATTACATATAAGAGGTTGTGAGGGGAATGGGAAAATTAACAAAGATATAAATGTATTACAGTAGATGGGGTAGAGAGAGAAGATGGGAGGGGAGTGGGGATACTAGAGGATAGAAAATGTAGCAGAATACAACAGTTACTAATAGGGCATTATAAAAATGCAGATGTGTAACACATATGATTCTGCAATCCATATTTGGGATAAAAATGGGAGTTCATAACCCACTTGAATCTAATGTATGAAATATAATATGTCAAGAGCTTTGTAATGTTTTGAACACCCAATTAAAAAAAATAAAAAAATAATATGAAATAAAATAATTGAAAAAAAACACATGGAGAAATATTTCACTCTCTTCCAGAACAATGCCTTGACATTACCCTCGCCCCAAGTAATACATCATTAGAGGAGAAGAGTTGGAAAATCTGGGAATACATAGCTGGAATTTAATATGCTCAAAAGTTCACAACATTGGAGGTGGTAGAGTAGTTTACTAAAGTAAGGGACAGGGTAAACACTCCACAAATATGGAGCTCTGCTGGCCTAAAGACTTCTTCAGAAACTGCCACTGAGGTTGGGCACTTGAAATATATGTTGTTGTCAGGAGCTTTAGATTCCTTTGTAATGAGAGCATCAAAGCTGGGTCTGCATCTATGTGACCTGGAGGACATGGTTTCTTATGTTCCAATGAACATGAGTCAGCAGTGCTGAATTCAATCTTTGTAGGTAAACTGTGGTCACTGGGGGCTAAGTGTCTCCCCGTGTGGACTGTGAAGCCATTTGGTCATCCTCCACATTTTGTGGTGTTTCTTGCTGCTGCACTGGTAGTTTGGTATTTGCTTCACAAAATACAAGGAGTCCACCTGGGACAAAGTGTTGGAGGGAGTTTCTCACGTGTGGTGGGTCAGGGTCTACAGGAGAATGCACCCACCAAGGTTCTATCCCAAATAGCTTGCCTCTTGACCATAGCAACGTGATTCTGAACATTGCCCTAAAACCTCTACAAATAAAAATACGCCTTTACATATAATGGTCTGCTCGCTGCACCATGTCAGTCACAAGCAATTTGGAAGCCAATGGAAGATCCACATGGCTCCACCACAGATGATTTATCACACACCTGCCGACTGCAGCTCTATGCCCACTACTCAGCAGGCTCCAAATTACTGGCATCTCTGCTCTACACCATTTTCTGGAAACCCAGTCCATCAGGCACTGTCTGGTATACTCATAGTCAGCAACAGGATATCCAAAGGTTCTCCAGTGCCACCTGGTCATGGAAATTAAAAAAAAAATTCACCGTATTTATCTAGCCATTTTTCAAGGGTGAAGTTGAAGGCACTGTGGGTTTCACTTCATTCAGGAACCATTAAATGGTGAGGATGCTCATTTCAATGAAAGCTCTGGAGAACTCTCATAAGCATGGCTTCCTAAAGAGTGGCCAATGATCACATGATGCTAGGCACATTGAGGTCTACAATGTGAGGTCCATGTGTGTTTTGACTCTCAACTATGGCTGCCAAGTCTTTCAGAATAAAATTATGTGATACCCTGGCTGAGATTCCAAGTGCTCTGTGCAAAGCCAACCTGGGCCTAGATCTCAGTTTCCAAGAGCAAATCTCATGCGTGGCCTCCTAAAATCCCAACTCAATTCATGGCAATACTTCTCTGAGTTCAGTACCTCAACTCAGTATCTAAGGGGAATCACACCAGAGTTCAAGCCCAGGTGGTCCCAGTCGTCACTTCCAACCACCACCCAAATGACCACAATTAAAACCAAAACACTCCCACATGACCCACATTTTCTTTCATATAGACACTCATCATAACTTCTGGCTGGAGGATTCCATAAGGGGCTCCGCCCAAGCCAGTGTCAAAAATAAGCTACTGTGCCCCTTAATTTGACTAAACTGAGGGTGGCTGTACACACTTCCTGTGAACAAGATGTGATCAAATAGGCCTGCCATTAATACTGCTCCGCATCTCCAATTTGAGGACTACTGACTGTGGGTTTTAGAATCTTTATGTGAACTGGAGTCATGATAAAACCCAAGCACCTAGGGGATAGAATCTGCAGGGCTTTGAGGAACTCATTTGAGACAAAGGATCCCTATTCTCACTTGATGGAGGTCACGAACCTTACAGAGGAAGACGAGAGACTTCATCCACAATGACTGCTCTTTTTGCCACTTTGGTTTTGGATGTACACATGGAATCTTTCTTTAGATCCATCAGGTGATGAGAAACTAAGCAACAGCCTCACACAGGGCCAATGGTCTGAATGAGACACATCTTTTTCAAAGCAATTAAGCAAAGAGCCACAGGTGATGCCCATTCATTTCCATTTGAAAACTGTTTTCTTCAGGCTTCACAAAGAGGTGGCCTAAGGCAAAGACCTTCCTGACATTTAGGGCAACAGAACAATAGGTAACAAAAAGGCCCAAAGCAGGGTTTCTCCACTGAGTCTTTAATGGTCATAGTGATTTCTGAGTTTTCTGTGATGCTCGCCATTCCTTTCAGCTATCCAGTACATGGCCATGTCACAGAGCTTGGAGGTGGTATATATCTTGCACAAAAAACCATGAGCCTATTCTAGAGAGTGGCCAGAATTCAGGAAGAAAAGTGGAACTTAGGAAGATAGCAGGTGTAGCCAATTGATAAGGCAAGCCGCAGTCCATTCATAAATTGTGCAGGATGAATTTTGGGAAGCTTTCTACTAAACAGGACATATCCATTGATCCAATATCTTTTCTAATGTCTACAACCATAGATAACAGTGGGATACACAGACATAGAAACACTCGCCTTGCCAAACGACTTACTAGAAACAGTTCACTCCAAACCAAACAAACCGACTTCCCTGCCTATTTTCAGAACATGAGACAAAACCACAAAACCACAACCAAACCTACAAAGGCACGTCCTTCTGCAAAGTAGGTCTTTGACTATCTTGAGTGTCCTCTGACTTATGGGCCATACTATGTTCCCCCGAAATGGCCACTCCTGTCTCAGATTTGGACTCCATGGCCAACTCTATTTAATTGTCAGGAGCCAGCTGTGAGCCACTACCTGTTTTCTCAGGAAAGGCCCCTCTTCAGAGATTTCCTGCCATTTGGCCATCCTCACATGAGTAGGTACCAAGAAAGACTGACTCTGTCCTTGGTAAATCCAAACAAATGAGACCACTCGGACTGGAACTGGCCCTGGCTTTTTTGCCTGAATTCCTGGATCCCAAGATCAGAGAGTTCCATCACCAAGGAAGTGAGGTGAGGTCACTTCTTTCAGAAATTGAAAAATCTGTGGAAAGCAACCCTGGGCCTAGATCTCAGTTCCAAGGGTGACTCTTATGCGTGGCCTCCTAAAATCCCAACAAAATTCAATGCAATACTTCTCTAAGGTCAGTTCCACAACTCAGTCTCTAAGGGGAATCACACCAGAGTTCAAGCCCAGGTGGACAAAGTCATTTCTTCCAACCGCCACACAAATGACCAAAATTAAAACGAAAAGACTCCCACATGGCCCTCATCTTCTTACATATTGTCATTCATCATAATGTCTGGCTGAAGATTTTCATGAGGGGCGAAGCCCAAGAAAGTGTCCAAAATAAGCTCACTTGCCCCTCATTTGCCTAAAGTCAGGGTGGCCTGGACACCCTTCCTGTGAACCAGGAGTGATCAAATAAGCCTGTCATTAATAATGCTCTGTTTCTCCAATTTGAGGCCTACTAATTTTCAGGTATAGATTCTTTGTGATTTGGAGTCATGCGAAACCCCAAGCACCTCTGCAGGGCTTTGAGGAACTCTTTTGACCCAAAGAATCCATTTTCTCACTTGACAGAGGTCAGGAACCTAACAGAGGAAGGCAAGAGACTTCATCCACAATGACTGATCTTTTTGCCATTATGGTTTTTGATGCACACATGGGATCATTCTTTAGATCCATCAGGTGCTGAGAATGTAAGACACAGCCACACACAGGCCAAGAGGCTAATTCAGCCACATCCCTTTACAAAGCAATTAAGCAAAGAGCCACAGGTGATGCCCATTCATTTCCATTTGAAAACTCTTTCTTCAGGCTTCACAAAGGGGTGGCCTGAGACCAAGTCTTTCCTGACATTCAGTGAAACAGAACAATAGGTAAGCAAAAGGCCCAAAGCG
The DNA here is from genome assembly GCF_048772815.1 of Callospermophilus lateralis. NCBI lineage: Eukaryota > Metazoa > Chordata > Mammalia > Rodentia > Sciuridae > Callospermophilus > Callospermophilus lateralis. Next base: position 245,304 of record NW_027516347.1, read on the forward strand.
GGGTTTTTCCACTGAGACATTTCTGTTCACAATGATATCTGAGTTTTCTGAAAGGCTGGCCATTCTCTTCCGCTATCCAGAACATGGCCATGTCACAGAGCTTGTAGTGGTGCATATCTTGGACACAAAACCATGAGCCTATTCTGGAGAGTGGCCAGAATTCAGGAAGAAAACAGGAACTTAGGAAGATAGAATGTGTTGCCTCTCGATAAGACAAGCTGCAGTCCATTCATAAATTGGGCAGGTTGAATTATGGGAAGATTTATAGTAGACTGGACGCATCCATTAATGCATTCTCTTTTCTAATGTCTACAACAATGGACACAGTGGGATACACAGACATAGAAACACTCGCCTGGTCAAACGACTTACTAAAAACAATCCACTCCAAACCAAACAAACCAACTTTCCTACCTATTCTCAGAACATGGCTGACCTCTCTCAGATCTGGTTTCCTTGGCCAACTCTGTGAAGTTGTCAAGAAAAAGGGGTGAGCCACTACCTGCTTCTTCTGGAAAGGTCCCTCTTCAGAGCTCTCCTGGCATTTGGCCATCCTCACATCGGTAGGTACCAAGAAAGACTGACTCTGTCCTTGGTAAATCCAAACAAGTGAGTCCACTGGGACTGGGGCTGCCTCGGGGTGCCTGGATTCTTGGATACAAAGTTCAGAGAGTTCCATCACCAAGGAAATGAGGTATATCACTTTCTTTGGAACTGAATGAGGTCACTGCCTTGGCAACCACATTGTCCTAACAGTTGCTTCCAAGTGTCCCATGAGATGGAGGCTGCCCCTCCTTCCTGTGACACTTTCACAAGGTAGAATGGTATGTCAACCATAGGCACCCAGCAGCAGCTCTCCACACAGGCCTGGTTTGGTCCATCTTCTCTACAATAAAAAGAGAGAGGCTGATTCAGACACATCCCTTCATCCTGACCAGGTTGTTTGCCATGGAAGATGACTTTTGCTCTCTCAGGTCCTTCATAGCTGCCTACATCTTCTCCAGGTATCATTTCTGAATGGACCTTTGAGGTTCTAAGCAGGTGGAATGTCCCCTACTTTCCTGTATTGTAAGAACGACTCTATCCCTGCTCTTCTGTAAAATGAGATTGAGGAAACAGTGTATGTTTAGGCTTAATAACAGGTTCGATTTGGGTTAGCAATCATTCTGTGTGATAAATAATGGTATTGGGAACCTGCGATATTTACAAGAATATCGAGGTGAAATATAAGTATGAAAACAGAAATCTAGGTATGATTTGAAGCCCAGAAGGGCATTGGGCCCTTAATTGGGATACTTAGTTTTGAATTATATTCTGCAAAGATGTCTCAGACAATTTGATATACAATGGCATAGGACCTTGTACCTTGGATGTTTGAATGTAGAAGAGAACATCCAATCCAAAGGGATAGTCAGTAGAATTAGGAAGATAGTCGGTAGGTTTAGGAAGAAGAGTGAGTGTAGGATTGGGACTAAAAATTCTTTAGCTATAGGGTTTCGGATAGAGAGTGAATGTAAATGTCAGCACATATGAAGAGTCAGTCACTATGATGAAATTGGGAAAATATGTAGAAAAGCAGATATCAATAGAGACATTATGAAATCAGGCAAAGTATTAAGTGAGTGATAGGAGTAGACATTTTCACCAGGGTTGAGTTTGAATATATAATCTTAGGAAGAAACAAATATGTAGTAACCAATAGGATTGACATTTGAGAGCATTAGGCAACCTGGACAAGGATGTTTTTAGTAATCCATGATCGCTTTCCATTTAGTCTTTGGTACAATCATAAGTGTGACCTTTACATTTTTTGTCCAGAATATTACTGTGATAAAATCTATATGTAGATCAGGTGACTTGAGTATTTCTACCACCATTTCTGGGAGCAATATACTGAAGACGTAAAATTTGTATTGGGGGTACAAAGAGGTGTACCCTGTGTCCATGAATATAGAGATTAAGCATGAATACACCATACTGTGAATAAATAATATAACTGGTTCCAACTTTAAATAATGGATTGAATTGATATCTGAAAATATACAATAAATCTTATATTGATATATATTCATTCATTCCAACCAGTTATACATCTAATGGTAATATTAGTGTTTTGATTTATCATGAAGAGTGTGTGAAGTTTGCTTCAAAAGTGATTATGGAAATCGAAAATAATGTGTTCGGAAAGAATTCTCATGCAAAGACCAGTCAAGAAATATGGAGGAATACATGTGTTTTGAAGCAGGAAGTGATTGAAAGTGAAACAAATGCCTATAAATTTGCTAAATTTTTTATGAAATATATATCCTATGATGTGCATAAACTGATGAAATTGTACCAGTTTTCAATAAAAATTAACGTAAAAATACACATCATGTCCATTGGAATCTACTTGCATTGATGTTAAACTTGGTCAGTTACTGTAGAAATACTAGGATTCGCGTGCCTCATTCACCGAAGTTAGTTTTCTTTTTTTTTTAAATTTTTTATGGTTGTTCTAAACATTATTTATTCCTTGATATATCATATTTCACACTTTGATTCAAGTGGGTTATGAACTCCCATTTTTACCCCGTATACAGATTGCAGAATCACATCAGTTACACATCAATTGATTGACACATTGCCATACTAGTGTCTATTGTATTCTGCTGCCTTTCCTATCCTCTACTATCCCTCCTCCCTTCCGCTCTCTTCCCCTCTCCTCTCTCTACCCCCTCTACTGTAATAAATTTCTCCCTTTTGTATTATTTTTCCCTTTCCCCTCACATCCTCTTTTATGTAATTTTGTATAACCCTGAGGGTCTACTTCCATTTCCATGCAATTTCCCTTCTCTCTCCCTTTCTCTCCCACCTCTCATCCCTATTTAATATTAATCTTCTTCTCATGCTCTTCATTCCTACTCTGTTCGTAGTTACTCTCCTTTTATCAAAGAAGGCATTTGGCATTTGTTTTTTAGGGATTGGCTAGCTTCACTTTGCATAATCTGCTCTAATGCCATCTATTTTCCTGCAAATTCTATGATTTTGTCATTTTTTAAAGCAGAGTAATACTCCATTGTGTATAAGTGCCACATTTTTTTATCCATTCTTCTATTGAACAGCATCTAGGTTGGTTCCACAGTCTTGCTATTGTGAATTGTGCTGCTATGAACATCAATGTAGCAGTGTCCCTGTAGCATGCTCTTTTAGGGTCTTTAGGGAATAGACCGAGAAGAGGAATAGCTGGGTCAAATGGTAGTTCCTTTCACAGCTTTCCAAGAAATCTCCATAATGCTTTCCAAATTGGCTCTACCAATTAGCAGTGCCTCCAATAATGTACAAGTGTACCTGTTTCTCCACATCCTCACCAGCACTTGTTGTTGTTTGACTTCATAATGGCTGCCAATCTTACTGGAATGAGATGGTATCTTAGGGTGGTTTTGATTTGCATTTCTCTGACTGCTGGGGATGGTGAGCATTTTTTCATGTACTTGTTTTTTGATTGTATGTACTTCTCTGAGAAGTGTCTGTTCTGGTTCTTGGCCCATTTGTTTATTGGGTTATTTGTTATCTTATTGTCTATTTTTTTGAGTTCTTTGTATACTCTGAATATTAGGGCTCTATCTGAAGTGTGAGGAGTAAAGATTTGTTCCCAGGAATTAGGCTCCCTATTTACCTCTCTTATTGTTCCTTTTGCTGATAAAAAACTTTTTAGTTTGAGTAAGTCCCATTTGTTGATTCTAGTTATTAACTCTTGTGCTATGGGTGTCCTATTCAGGAATTTGGAGCCCGACCCCACAGTATGTAAATCGTAGCCAACTTTTTCTTCTATCAGACGCCATGTCTCTGATTTGATATCAAGCTCATTTATCCATTTTGAGTTAACTTTTGTGCATGGCGAGAGAAAGGGATTCAGTTTCATTTTGTTACATATGGATTCCAAGTTTTCCCAGCACCATTTTTTGCAGATGCTATTTTCCTTCATTGCATGCTTTTAGCCCCTCCATCAAATATAAGATAGTTGTAGTTTCCTGGCTTGGTTTCTGTGTCCTCTATTCTGAACCATTGGTCCACCCGCCTGTTTTGGTACCATTACCATGGTATTTTTGTTACTATTTTTCTGTAGTATAGTTTGAAGTCTGGTATCGCTATGCTGCCTGATTCACACTTCCTGCTTAGTGTTGTTTTTGTTATTCTGTGTCTTTTATTTTTCCATATGAATTTCATGATTGCTTTCTCTATTTCTAGAAAAAATTCCGTTTGGATTTTGATTGGCATTGCATTAAACCTATTGAGAACTTTTGGTAATATCACCATTTTGATGATATTAGTTCTGCCTATCCATGAACAGGATATATTTTTACATATTCTAAGATCTTCTTCTATTTCTCTCTTTAGGGTTCTGTAGTTTTCATTGTATAAGACTTTCACATCTTTTGTTAGGTTGATTCCTAATTATTATTATTTTTTTTTAGGATATTGTGTATGGAGTGGTTGTCCTCATTTCTATTTCAGAGGATTTGTCGCTGATATGCAGGAATGCCTTTGATTTATGCATGTTGATTTTATATCCTGCCACTTTGCTGAATTCATTTATTAGCTCTATTAGTTTCTTTGTAGACCCTTTTGGGACTGCTAGACATAGAATCATGTGATCTGATAATTTAAGTTCTTCTTTTCCAATTTTTACGCCTTTTATTTCTTTCGTCTGTCTAAATGCTCTGGCTAGTGTTTCGAGAACAATGTTGAACAGAAGTGGTGAGAGAGGGCATCCCTGTCTTGTTCCAGATTTTAGAGAGAATACCTTCAATTTTTCTCCATTCAGAATGATGCTAGCCTGAGGCTTAGCATAGATTGCTTTTACAATATTGAGGTATGTTCCTCTTATCACTAGTTTTTCTAGAGTGTTGAACATAACAGAATGCTGTACTTTATAGAATGCTTTTTTTGCATCTACCGAGATGATCATATGGTTCTTATTTTTAAGTCTATTGATGTGGTGAATAACATTTATTGATTTCCGTATATTGAACCAGCCTTGCATCACACGGATGAATCCTACTTGATCAGGATTCACAATTTTTTTGATATGTTTTTGTATCCAATTCGCCAGAATTTTATTGAGGATTTTTTCATGTAGGTTCATTAGAGATATTGGTATGTAGTTTTCTTTCTTTGAAGTGTCTTTGTCTGGTGTAAGAATCAGGGTGATCTTGGCCTCGTAGAATGAATTTGGAAGATCTCTCTCTTTTTCAATTTCCTGAAACACCTTGAAAAATATTGGTATTTGTTCCTCTTTAAGGTTTTGTTAAACTCTGCTGTATACCCATACGGTCCTGGGCTTTTCTAAGTTGGTAGTGGATTGATGGTTTCTTCTATTTCCTCAATTGATATTTGTCTGTTTATGTTGTCTATATCCTCCTGACTCAATATGGGCATATCATATGACTTAAGAAATTTATCGATGCCTTCACTGTCTTCTATTTGTTTGGAGTATAAGGATTAAAAATAATTTCTGATTATCTTCTGTATTTCAGAAATATCTATTGTGATATTTTCTTTTTTAATCCCTTATGCTAGTAATTTGAGTTCTCTCTTCTTCTCTTTCATAGCATGGCTAAGGGTCTGTCAATTTTATTTATTTTTTCAAAGAACCAACTTCTACTTTTGTCAAGTTTTTTCAATTGTTTCTTTTGTTTCAATTTCATTAATTTCAGCTTTGATTTTAATTATTTCTTGCCTTCTACTTCTTTTGCTGTTTCTTTCGTCTTCTTTTTCTAGGATTTTGAGATGAAGTATGAGATCATTTATTTGTTGGTTGTTCCTTTTTTTAAGGAATGAACTCCAAGCAATGAATTTTCCTGTTAGAACTGCTTTCAATGTGTCCCATAGATTCCGATATGTTGTGTCTGTGTTTTCATTTATCTCTAAGAATTTTTAAATTTCCTCCTTGATGTCTTCTATAACCCATTGATCACTCAGTAACCTATTGTTCATTCTCCAAGTGATGCATGATTTTTCCTTCCTTCTTTTATCATTGATTTTTAGTTTCATTCCATTATGATCAGATAATATGCATGGTATTATCTGTACTCCTTTATATTGTCTAAGAGTTGCCCTGTGACATAATATATGATCATTTTTTAGAAGGATACATGTGCTGCTGAGAAAAAAAAGGTAACTGTTTGATGTTGGGTGTTATATTCTACATATCTCAAATAAGTCTAGGTTATTAATTGTGTTATTGAGTTCTATCGTTTCCTTATTCCTTATTCCTTGTTTGGAAGATCTGTCCAGTGGTGAGAGAGGTGTGTTCATGTCTCCCATGATTACTGTATTGTGGTGTATTAGACTCTTGAACTTGAGAAGAGTTTGTTTGATGAACATAGCTGCACCATTGTTTGGGGCATATATATTAATGATTGCTGTCTCTTGTTGGTGTATGGTTCCCTTGAGCAGTATGTAGTGTCTCTCTTTATCCCTTTTGATTAATTTTGGCTTGAAATCTATTTTATTTGATATGAGTATGGACTCTCCTGCTTGTTTCCGAAGTCCATATGAGTGATATGATTTTTCCCAAACTTTCACCGTCAGTCTATGTATGCATTTTCCTATCAAATGCATCTCCTGTAGGCAGCATATTGTTGGGTCTTGTTTTTTGTTCAATTCTACTAGCCAGTGTGTCTTCATTGGTGAGTTTAAGCCATTAACATTTAGGGTTATTATTGAGATATGGGTTGTTCTTCCAGCCATATTTGTTTATTCATGTTACTAAACATGGTTTGTTTTCCTCTTTGATTATTTTCCCCCCTTTAATGTCCTACCTCCCACTGTTGCTTTTCATTGTTATTTTCCATTTCCTCTTCCTGCAATGTTTTGCCGAGGATGTTTTGAAGAGATGGTTTTCTAGCTGCAAATTCTTTTCACTTTTGTTTATCGAGGAAGGTTTTAATTTCATCTTCCATACTGAAGCTTAATTTCGCTAGATACACAATTCTTGGTTGGAACCCATTTTCTTTCAGTGTTTGAAATATGTTATTCCAGGATCTTCTAGCTTTCAGAGTCTGTGTTGAAAGATCAGCTGTTATCCTGATTGGTTTACCCTTAAACGTAATCTGCTTCCTTTCTCTTGTAGCTTTTAAAATTCTCTCTTTTTTCTGTTTGTTGGGCATCTTCATTATAATGTGTCTAGTTGTGGCTCTCTTATGATTTTGCACATTCGGCGTTCTGTAGGCTTCTAGGACTTGGGATTCTGTTTTATTTATCAAGTCTGGGAAGTTTTCTCGTATTATTTCATTGAATAGGTTGCTCATTTTTTTGGATTGGACCTCTATACCTTCCTGTATCCCAATGACTGTTAAGTTTGGCCTCTTTATGTTATCCCATATTTCTTGGATATTCTGCTCGTGATTTCTTAACAGTCTTGCTGAGTGGTCTATGTTCTTTTCAAGTTGAAATACTTTGTCTTCATTGTCTGATGTTCTATGTTCTAAGTGTTCTACTCTCCTGGTAGTATTCTCAATTGAGTTTTTAAGTTGGATTATTTCTTCCTGCAATTCTAGGATTTCTGTTTGTTTGTTTTTACAACCTCTATCTTCCTATATAGTTGATCTTTTGCTTATTGGATTTGTTTATGTAATTCATTGTCGAAGTGATCTTTAATTGTCTGATTTTGTTGTCTAATGTCTTCCTTGAGACTCCAGATCATCTAAAGCATGAGTATCCTGAATTCTTTATCTGACATTCCATCTGATGCAGCTATTACCTCCTCTAAAGTTGTGTTGACCTGCATTGCTTGTGGTCCTTTCTTTCCTTGTCTTTTCATACTGCTTGCGTTTCTCTCTGCTTGTTGAAACTGTTTTGTTTTGGGCAGTGGCTCTGCTCTGCCCCTATTCCTATTGGGGTGACCTAACAACCACGCTGCTGGGCCGCTGGGCTTGTACTGGGCGCGGGAGAAGGCTCTGCTTTGCCACTACTCCAATAGGGGTTCCGTGTCTACCACACCAGCGGGTCGTTGGGCCTGTTCTGGGCATAGGCGGTGGCTCTGCTCTGCCCCTACTCCAATTGGGGTGACGTGACTACCACGCCTGCTGGTTGATGGGCCTGTTCCAGGCACGGGCGGCAGCTCTGCTCTGTCACTACTCCAATTGGGATGACATGACTACCACGCCTGCAGGTCGCTGGGCCTGTGCCAGGCATGGGCGGCGGCTCTGCTCTGCCCCTCTGGCTTGAAGACAAAGTGAGAGAGACTCGGGTGTTTGTGACTCACTTTTTTTACCAGGAGACCAACTGTTTCTGTCACCGCTGGTATCGATGAAGTTATCTCCTCCACCACTTTGTGATGACATCAGATCTCTAACATGTTGGTATCCCATGCGAATGGCAGCATTTCGTTCCCTTTGCCGGATGACCAAAGCAATGGGTGAGTCCTGACCAGCCCTCACAAGCCCCGTCTCAATCCTGTTGCCACTGCCTATGAAGGCTAGGTAGGTATTTACCTCCACAGTATTCAGCAAGACCTAGACCGAGAAGGAGTTTCCACGGGTTCTTTAGCCCTGGGCCTGATCAGTTCCAGGAGCCAGAATTCGGCCGCTCTGGGCTTGGTGTATGTTCTGATAAGAACAGGCCTGAGTAATTTGTCTCCGAGACACAGGCGAATGGCAGCCTGAGATTACCTGTTCTATAGCTGAATGAGCTGCTATGAGTTGAAAACAGGAATGGTGACGTCAGCTCTCCAAGATGGTGGCCCCTGGCTTCCTCTGTGGTCTGACTGGTGTGGAAAACCGAATTGGACCGCGTCCTTCCCCGGTCTCAAACCCAGAATTCAGCAATGAGCACAGTGATTGTACAGCTGGCAGGAGCCCACAGAATCCGCACCACTGAATATTTCTGTTGCTATCTCATTGTTTGCCAGCATGCGTCACAGACTCTAGCCGCAGGGCGATTTGCTGAATAAGCAGCATGACGCTCTATGCGGACAAATCACTCACGTTTGAGCCCCGTAGCTAATCCTCATGAGATGGAAATACTTCCACTAGGTTTTGGAGCACCCAAATTTTGCTGGAAATTCGTCATTCTCTTGCACAGTGATGCTGTTTATGGGGTTGATGCACTCCTTTCGCTGCCATCATATGATCCCCTGAAGTTAGTTTTCAGTACTGGAAATGAATATGTATTTCAGGTGGATGAATATTTCTGAGAATAAACTTGTGAAAAGTTGATTATAAATCCACATACATAAATATGAATGAATTTAGGGAGTGTAAAATAAGACAAATACATTTCATATTTTGAAAAATCTGGAGAGTGAATACGTATATATATATATATATATATATAGAGATAGATAGATAGATAGATACACACACAGAGAGAGACATTAAAAAGTAGCATTATGTATGCCAATTGAAATTCACCATGAAATATATATCATCCACAGATCCAAAAATACTCATTTTCCTGAACATCAATTTATGTTGTTCAACTAGAAAGCTGACCCATATGTTGAATTTTCAGTTCCAACAACGTTTAGTAGAAGTGATCTTTTCTTACAGTTTGTATCTGCCAAGTCAGCCACCTCACAAAATGTATGTGTGATACCAGGTAGAATTCAATATGTGCATAAAAAAATACATGTGCTGAATAGACTACTGAGAAAGGGAGACAGTTATTCACATATTTGTTAACTTTTAAAACACATAAAGAACTGTTTCAATTAAAATTTGCTAGATTTATAGCACCTACCATTTATCATAGGAAAGGCAAGTCCAACTATACACCATGCCTCCTGTGAACCTCTTGTATTTCTATTTTGTTTGGGTTATTTTTCTCCATCATATTAAGATTAGAAGTAAAAGTCTAGAAGGGAATTTGTTAGTGTCAGGGATTCAGTATTTCGAATGGAAAATTGGAAAATGTATCCAATGTGTATGCAAATATGTGCTACACAAAAATCTTCCCACTCTCATTCAGAACAATGCCTTGGCATTACCTTCGCCCCATGTAAGACACAATTAGAGGAGAAGAGTTAGAAAATCTGTGAATACATACCTGTTATAGAAAATGCTCAGGAGTTCACAAATTTGGAGGTGGTAGAGGAGTTTCCAAAAGTAAGGGACAGGGTAAACACTCCACAAACATGAAGCTCTGCTGGCCTAATATCTGGAGAAACTACCTCTGAGGGTGAGCACTTGAAATATATTTTGTTGTCAGGAGCATTAGCTTCCTTTGTAGTGAGACCATCAAAGATGGGTCTGCATCTATGTGACATGGATGACATGGTTTCTTATTTTCCGATGAACATGAGGCAGCAGTGCTGAATTTTCTCTTTTTAGGTAAACTGTGGCCACTGAGGGCAAGTGTCTCCTCATCTGGACTGTGAAGCCATTTGGTCATCCTCCACTCTTTGTGGTGTTTTTTGCTGTTGCACTAGGAGTGTGGTATTTGCTTCATGAAATAAAAAGAGTTCAACTGGGACACAGTGCTGTAGAAAGTTCTTTCAGTTGTGGTGGGTTGGGTTCTGTTGGAGAATGCACCAACCAGGCTTCTATCCCACATAGCTTGCAACATTGACCATAGCAACCTGATTCTGAACATTGCCCTGAAACCTCTCCACATAACAAGATTCTTTTACATATAAGGGTCTACTGGCTGCAAAATGTCAGTCACAAGTTATTTGGACACCAATGGCCGATAAACATGGCCACACCAGAGATATTTTATCACACACCTGCCCACCACGGCTCTAGGAACACTACTCAGCAGGTTCCAACTTACTTGCATCTCTGTTATACACCATTTTCATGAAACCCAGTCAATAAAGGCAATGTCTTGTATTCTCATGATCAGCTAGAGGACATCCAAAGGTTCTCCTGTGACACCTAGTCTTGGGAATTTCAAAAATTTAATGGTATTCATCTAGCCATTATTCAAGGAAGAAGTTGTAGGCACTGTGGGTTTCAATTCATTCATTAACCATTAAATGTTGAGTAAGCTCACTTCAATGAAAGCTCTGGAGAACTCTCAGAGGCAAGGCTTCCCAAAGGGTGGCCAAAAGGTCACATGAAGCCAGGCCCATTGAGGTCTACAATGTGAGGTCCATGTGTGTTTTCACTCTCAACTATGGCTGCCAAGTCTTTCAGAATAAAATCATGTGATATCCTGGCTGAGATTCCCTTTGCTCTGTGGAAAGCCAACTTGGGCGTAGATCTCACTTTCCAAGGGCGACTCTCATGCATGGCCTTCTAAAAGCCCAACACAATCCATGGCAATACTTCTCTGAGGTCAATTCCAGAACTCAGTCTCTATGTTGAATCACACAAGAGTTCAAGCCCAGGTGTACCCAGTCATCTCTTCCTACCGCCATACAAATGTTCACAGTTAAAACCAAAACACCCCAACATGGCCCTCATCTTCTTCCATGTAGACACTCATCATAACCTCCGGCTGGAGGTTTCCATGAGGTACACAGCCCACGTCCGTGTCCAAAATAAGCTCCCTTGCCCCTCATTTGCCTAACATCAGGGTTGTCTGGACTGCCTTCATGTGAAACAGAAGTGAAAAAATAGGCCTGGCGTTAATACTGCTCTACTTCTCCAATTTGAGGCCTACTGAGTGTGGGGTTTAGATTCTTTATGTAAATTCATATTTTTTGTTGTTGTACTTTAACTTTTTAATATGTTTTCATTTTTTAAATATTTTTATTTTATTATTATTATTATTTTAAACTTTAATTTACATCTTTTAAATGATCATTATTTTTAAATTTTTTTCTTTCTTTCTTTCTTTTCTATTTTTTCTTTTGTCTTATCATTTCTTTTCAATTTTCTGATTTCCCCTTCCTCGAATTCTACCTGCCTACTCTCATTCTCTTTAGTGACTTCTTCCCTTTCCTTCTAATATCTTTTCTTCCAAGCATCAAATAAATTTATAAGAGTAAGCAGTAACTCAACAGTCAAACAGAGCAAGAAGTAACATGAGCAGCACAAAAAATCAAGGAAGAAAATAAGTACAAACAACGAAGGACAGCCAAAATATTCAGGAGGACCTATAGTCATCAGAAAAATGGTCATATAAAGAACTCAAGGAATACCTTAGACAGATGGAATTGAAACTTAAAGAGGATACGAGACAGCAAATCCAAACAGTGAAAGAACACATTGAAAATGAATTACATAAACAGATAAAAGAAGAAGTTATGCATCTTTATCAGGAGATAGAGATTATAAAAAAATCAAACAATAATTCTAGAAATGAAGGAAACGATAAACCAAATTAAAAAGTCAATTGAGAGTATCACTAACACTGTGGAGCAAGTAGAAGACAGAATGTCAGATAATGAAGACAAAATATATCATCTTGAAATGAATCTAGCCAACACAGAAAGGCTGGTAAAAAATCATGAGTAAAACATCCAAGAGATATGGGATAACATAAAAAAAAATTAATGAGTCATCTGGATAGGTACACAGATTCAAACCAAGGGAATTAGTAATCTATTGAATGAAATAATTACAGAAATATTTCCAGAAATACAAAGTAAATGGATATACAAATTGGACATGCTTACAGGACACGGAGCACACAAAATCACAGTAGACCAACACCAAGACACATTGTTATGAAGATATCCAATATACAAAACAAAGAGAAAATATTAAAAGCTCTAAGAGAAAGGAGGCAGATTACATTAAGGGGTAAACCAATAAGGTTGAGAATGGATTTTTCATCACAGTCGCTGAAAGCGAGAAGATCCTGGAACAACGTATTTCAAACATTGAAAGACAATGAATGCCAACCAAGAATTCTGTATCCAGCAAAATTAAGCTGCAGGTATGACGATGAAATAAAAATATTTCATGATAAACAAAAGGTAAAAAAATTTGTAGTGAGAAAACCAGCATTGCAAAGCATCTTGAGCAAAACAATACACGAAGAAGAAATGAAAATCAACAACCAAAACCATCAGTGGGAAGTGCCTCAGTAATGAATGAGGGTGGGGGAAAAGCTAATCATGGAGAAACAAACTAAATTAAAAAAAAAAAGATGAATCATCAATCATGAGCGGCAGTACAAACCATATATCAATAGTGACTCTAAATGTTAATGGCTTAAACTCTCCAATAACGCGACATAGGCTGGTAACTTGGATTAAAAATGAATCCAACAATATGTTGCCTCCAGGAGGCACATCTGAATGGAAAAGACATACACAGGCTGAAGGTGCAAGTTTTGGAAAAAATATACCATGCAACGCTCCCCATAAGCAAGCAGGGGTGGCCATGCTCTATCGAATAAAATCGACTTCAAGAATAATTTAATCAAAAGGGATAAGAAAGGACATTATATACTGTTAAAAGGAACCATTCATCAGCAAGACATAAAAATTATCAATATTTATGCACCAAATAATGGTGCTGCAATGTTCAAAAAACAAATTCACCTCAAGTTCCAGAATGAAATAGAGCACAACACAATAATTATGGGTGACTTCAACACACCTCTCTCACCATTGGACAGATCCTCCAAACAAAAGTGAATAAAGAAACTATAGAACTCAATATCACAATCAATAACCTAGACTTAACTGACATATATCAAATATATCAATCATCATCAAGTGGATATACTTTTTTCTCAGTAGCACGTGGATCCTTCTCAAAAATAGACCATATATTATGTCATAGGGCAACCCTCAGTAAATATACAGGGGTTGAGATAATACCATGAATTTTTTCTGATCATAATGGAATGAAACTGGAAACCAATGATAAAAAAAGGAAGGAAAAATCCTACATCACATGGAAAATGAACAATATGTTACTGAATGATCAGTGGGTTACAGAAGATATAAAGGAGGAAATCAAAAAATTCTTAGAGATACATGAAAATACAGACGCAATATATCAGAATCTATGGGACACAATGAAAGCAGTTTTAAGAGGGAAATTCATCGCCTGGAGGTCATTCCTGAAAAAAAGTAAAAACGAACAAATAAATGAGCTCACACTTCAACTCAAAGCCCTAGAAAAGGAAGAGCAAAACAACAAAAAATGTAGCTGAAAGCAAGAAATAATTAAAATCAGAGCAGAAATCAACGAAATTGAAACAAAAGAAACTATTGAAAAAATTAACAAAACTAAAAGGTGGTTCTTCGAAAAAATAAATATGTTCGACAGACCCTTAGGCATGCTAATGAAGAGAAGAAGAGAGAGAACTCAAATTACTAACATATGGGATGAAAAAGGCAATATTACAACAGATGCTTCCGAAATACAGAAGACAATTAGAAATTATTTAGAAAACCTATTTTCCAATAAAATAGAATATAGTGAAGACATCGATAAATTTCTTAAGTCATATGATATTCCCAGACTGAGTCAGAAGGATACACACAATTTAAACAGACCAATGTCAATGGATGAAACAGAAGAAGCAATCAAAAGACTACAAACCAAGAAAAGCCCAGGAACGGATGGCTATACAGCGGAGTTTTACAAAACATTTAAAGAAGATTTAATACTAATACTTTTCAAGTTATTTCAGCATAGAGAAAAAGAGGGAGCTCTTCCAAATTCATTCTATGAGGCCAACATCACGCTGATTCCGAAATCAGAAAAAGACACCTCAAAGAAAGAAAACTACAGACCAATATATCTGATGAACCTACATGCAAAAATCCTCAATAAAACTCTGGTGAATCGAATACAAAGGCACATCAAAAAAATTATGCACCATGATCAAGTAGGATTCATAGCTGGGATGCAAGGATGGTTCAATATACGGAAATCAATAAATGTTATTCACCACATCAATAGTCTTAAAGATAAGAACCATATGATCATCTCGATAGAAGCAAAAAAAGCATTTGACAAAGTACAGCATCCCTTTATGTTCAAAACATTAGAAAAAATAGGGATAACAGGAAGTTACCTCGACATTGTAAAAGCTATCTATGCTAAGCCTCAGGCTAGCATCATTATGTATGGAGAAAAATTGAAGGCATTTCTTCTAAAATCTGGAACAAGACAGGGATGCCCTCTCTCACCACTTCTATTCCATATAGTTCTCGAAACACTGGCCAGAGCAATTAGACATACTAAACAAATAAAAGGCATAAAAATAGGAAAATAAGAACGCAAATTATCACTATTTTCGGGTGACATTATTCTATACATAGAAGACACAAAAAGGTGTACAAAAACTACTAGAACTAAAAAATAAACGACCTGCGACCCACCGGCAGGTCAGGCCCAGAAACCTGCAGAGGGGCACAGCTGCCCCACTCACCTGCAAGGTAGGCGATACCGTGACCACTGACAAAACAGGCCCAGTGGCCGTCTGACACATCACCCCGGTTGGGGGAGGTGCAGAGCCGCCACCAACACCTGTTAGGTAGACAGACCTGCAAACGACAGACAGAACAGGCCTAGCGGCCAGCGGAGGTGCAGAGCCGCTGCTCACGCCTGCAAGGTAGGCAAACCTGTGACCACCGAAAGAACAGGCCCACCGAAAGTAGAGGCACAGCAGCCTACTGGCGTAGTAGGCACATTGCCCCAATTGGAGGAGGGGCAGAACCACCGCCAAAGCCTGCGAGGGAGACTTTGCAACTATACAAGAGCAATATAAATATATAGGGGGAAAATCAATAACACAACAGTTTCACCAAGCAGAAAGAAACGCGATCAGTATGAAAAGACAAGGAAAGAAAGGACCACAAGCAATGCAGGTCAACTCAACTTTAGAAGAGGTAATATCTGCAGCAGATCGAATGTCAGATAAAGAATTCAGGATATACATGCTTCAGATTATCTGGAGTCTCAAGGAAGACATTAGACAGCATAATCAGACAATGAAAGACCACTTCGAGCACTTCGAAAATGAATTACATAAACAAATACAAGAAGCAAAAGATCAATTATACAGGGAGATCAAGGTTATAAAAAACAAACAAACAGAAATCCTGGAAATGCAGGAAACAATAAACCAAATTAAAAACTCAATTGAGAATACTACCAGCAGAGTAGAACACTTAGAAGATAGAACATCAGAAAATGAAGACAAAGTATTTCAACTGGAGAAGAACATAGACAGCTCAGCAAAGCTGTTAAGAAACCATGAGCAGAACATTCAAGAAATATGGGATAACATAAAGAGACCAAACTTAAGAGTCATTGGGATACAGGAAGGTATAGAGTTCCAAACAAAAGCAATGAGCAATCTATTCAATGAAATAATACGAGAAAACTTCCCAGACTTGAAGAATGAGACAGGATCCCATATCCTAGAAGCCTACGGGACGCCGAATGTGCAAAATCATAAGAGATCCACACCTAGACACATTATAATGAAGATGCCCAACTTACAGAATAAGGAGAGAATTTTAAAAGCTACAAGAGAAAGGAAGCAGATTACATTTAGGGGTAAACCAATCAGGATAACAGCTGATCTTTCAACACAGACTCTGAAAGCTAGAAGATCCTGGAATAACATATTTGAAACACTGAAAGAAAATGGGTTCCAACCAAGAATTGTGTATCCAGCAAAATTAAGCTTCAGTATGGAAGATGAAATTAAAACCTTCCATGATAAACAAAAGTGAAAAGAATTTGCAGCTAGAAAACCATCTCTTCAAAACATCCTCGGCAAAACATTGCAGGAAGAGGAAATGGAAAATAACAATGAAAACCAACAGCGGGAGGGAGTACAGTAAAGAGGGGGAATAATCAAAGAGGAAAACAAACCATGTTTAGTAACATAAATAAACCAATATGACTGGAAGAACAACCCATATCTCAATAATAACCCTAAATGTTAATGGCTTAAACTCACGAATTAAGAGACACAGGCTAGTAGAATGGATCACAAAACAAGACCCAACAATATGCTGCCTTCAGTAGACGCATTTGATAGGAAAAGACATACATAGACTGAAGGTGAAAGGTTGGGAAAAATCATATCACTCTTATGGACTTCGGAAACAAGCACGAGTGTCCATACTCATATCAAATAAAATAGATTTCAAGCCAAAGTTAATCAAAAGGGATGAAGAGGGACACTACATACAGCTCAAGGGAACCATACACCAACAAGACATCACAATCATAAATATATATGCCCCAAACAATGGTGCAGCTATGTTCATCAAACAAACTCTTCTCAAGTTCAAGAGTCTAATAGACCACCATACAATAATTATGGGAGACTTCAACACACCTCTCTCACCACTGGATAGATCTTACAAAGAAAAGTTGAATAAGGAATCTATAGAACTCAATAACATAATTAATAACCTAGACTTAATTGACATATATAGAATATACCACCCAAGATCAAGCAGTTACACTTTTTTCTCAGCAGCACTTGGATCCTTCTCAAAAATAGATCATATATTATGTCACAGGGCAACTCTTAGACAATATAAAGGAGTAGAGATAATACCATGCATCTTATCTGAACATAATGAAATGAAATTGAAAATCAACGATAAAAGAAGTAAGGAAAAATCATGCATCAATTGGAGAATGAAAAATAGGTTACTGAATGATAAATGGGTTATAGAAGACATCAAGGAGGATATTAAAAAATTCTTAGAGATAAATGAAAACACAGACACAACATATCGGAATCTATGGGACACATTGAAAGCAGTTCTAAGAGGAAAATTTATTGCTTGGAGTTCATTCCTTAAAAAAAGAAACAAACCAACAAATAAATGATCTAATACTTCAACTCAATGTCCTAGAAAAAGAAGAGCAAAACAACAGCAAAAAAGTAGAAGACAAGAAATAATTAAAATCAGAGCAAAAATTAATGAAATTGAAACAAAAGAAACAGTTGAAAAAATTGACAAAACTAAAAGTTGGTTCTTTGAAAAAATAAACAAAATTGACAGACCCTAAGCCACGCTAATGAAGAGAAGAAGAGAGAGAACTCAAATTACTCGCATATGGGATGAAAAAGGCAATATCACAACAGACACTTCAGAAATACAGAAGATTATCAGAAATTATTTTGAATCCTTATACTCCAATAAATTAGAAGATAGTGAAGGCATCGATAAATTTCTTAAGTCATATGATTTGCCCAGATTGAGTTAGGAGGATATTGACAACCTAAACAGACAAATATCAACTGAGGAAATAAAGAAACCATCAAAAGACTACCAACTAAGAAAAGCCCAGGACCGGATGGGTATACAGGAGAGTTTTACAAAACCTTTAAAGAGGAACTAATACCAATACTTTTCAAGCTATTTCAGGAAAATGAAAAACAGGGAGAACTTCCAAATTCATTCTATGAGTCCAACATCACCCTGATTCCTAAACCAGACAAAGACACTCCAAAAAAAGAAAACTACAGACCAATATCTCTAATGAACCTAGATGCAAAAATGCTCAATAAACTTCTCGCAAACCGGATACAAAAACATATCAAAAAAATTGTGCACCATGATCAGGTAGGATTTATCCCTGGGATGCAAGGTTGGTTCAATATACGAAAATCAATAAATGTTATTCACCACATCAATAGGCTTAAATATAAGAACCATATGATCATCTCGATAGATGCGGAAAAAGCATTCGACAAAGTACAGCATCCCTTTATGTTCAAAACTCTAGAAAAACTAGGGATAACAGGAACATACCTCAATATTGTAAAAGAAATCTATGCTAAGCCTCAGCCTAGCATCATTCTGAATGGAGAAAAACTGAAGGCATTCCCTCTAAAATCTGGTACAAGACAGGCATGCCCTCTCTCACCACTTCTGTTCAACATAGTTCTCGAATCACTGGCCAGTGCAATTAGACAGACAAAAGAAATTAAAGGCATAAAAATAGGAAAAGAAGAACTCAAATTATCACTATTTGCAGATGACATGATTCTATACCTAGCAGACCCAAAAGGGTCTACAAAGAAACTATTAGAGCTAATAAATGAATTCAGCAAAGTGGCAGGATATAAAATCAACACGCATAAATCAAAGGCATTCCTGTATATCAGCGACAAATCCTCTAAAATATATATGAGGACAACCACCCCATTCACAATATCCTCAGAAAAAATAAAGTACTTGGGAATCAACCTAACAAAAGAGGTGTAAGACTTATACAATGAATACTACAGAACCCTAAAGAGAGAATTGAAGAAGATCTTAAAAGATGGAAAAATATACCCTGTTCATGGATAGGTAGAATTAACATCATCAAAATGGCGATATTAACAAAAGTTCTCAATAGGTTTAATGCAATGCCAATCAAAATCCCAATGGCATTTCTTGTAGAAATAGAGAAAGCAATCATGAAATTCATATAGAAAAATAAAAGACCCAGAATAGCAAAAACATTGCTAAGCAGGAAGTGTGAATCAGTCGGTATAGCTATACCAGACTTCAAACTATACTACAGAGCAATAGAAACAAAAACAGCATGGTACTGGTACCAAAACAGGCGGGTGGACCAATGGTACAGAATAGAGGACACAGAAACAAATCCACAAAACTACAACTATCTTATATTCGATAAAGGGGCTAAAAGCATGCAATGCAAGAAGGCTAGCATCTTCAACAAATGGTGTTGGGAAAACTGGAAATCCATATGCAACAAAATGAAACTGAATCCCTTTCTCTCACCATGCACAAAAGTTAACTCAAAGTGGATCAAGGAACTTGATATCAAATCAGAGACATGGCGTCTGATAGAAGAAAAAGTTGGCTATGATCTACATACTGTGGGGTTGGGATCCAAATTCCTAAATAGGACACCCATAGCACAACAGTTAATAACTAGAACCAACAAATGGGACTTACTCAAACTAAAAAGTTATTTTCTCAGCAAAAGAAACAATAAGAGATGTAAATAGGTAGCCTACGTCCTGGGAACAAATCGTTACTCCTCACACTTCAGACAGAGCCCTAATATCCAGAATAAACAAAGAACTAAAAAAATTAGACAATGAGATAACAAATAACCCAATCAACAAATGGGCCAAGGACCTGAACAGAAATTTCTCAGAAGAGGACATACAATCAATCAAGAAGTATATGAAAAAATGCTCACCATCTCTAGCAGTCAGAGAAATGCAAATAAAAACCACCCTAAGATACCATCTCACTCCAGTAAGATTGGCAGCCTTTAGGAAGTCAAACACCAACAAGTGCTGGCGAGGATGTCGGGAAAAGTGTACTCTTGTACATTACTGGTGGGACTGCAAATTGGTGCGCCCAATTTGGAAAGCAGTATGGAGATTTCTTGGAAAGCTCGGGATGGAACCACCATTTGATCTAGCTATTCCCCTTCTCGGTCTATTCCCTAAAGACCTAAAAAGAGCACACTATAGGGCCACTGCTACATCCATGTTCATAGCAGCACAATTCACAATAGCAAGACTGTGGAACCAACATAGATGTCCTTCAATAAAATAATGGATAAAAAAATGTGGCATTTATACACAATGGAATATTACTCTGCAGTAAGAAATGACAAAATCATAGAATTTGGAGGGAAATGGATGGCATTAGAGCACGTTATGCTAAGTGAAGCTAGCCAATCCCTTAAAAACAAATGCCAAATATCTTCTTTGATATAAGGAGAGTAACTAAGAACAGAGTAGGGACGAAGAGCATGAGAAGAAGATTAACATTAAACAGGGATGAGAGGTGGGAGGGAAAGGGAGAGAGAAGGAAAATTGCATGTAAATGGAAGAAGACCCTCAGGGGTATACAAAATTACATACAAGAGGAAATGAGGGGAAAGGAGGAAAAATATAAGGGGGAGAAATGAATTACAGTAGAGGAGGTAGAGAGAGAAGAGGGGAGGGGAGGGGGGAGGGGGGATAGTAGAGGATAGGAAAGGCAACAGAATACAACAGTCACCAGAATGGCAATATGTAAATCAATGGTTGTGCAATTGATGTGATTCTGCAATCTGTATATGGGGTAAAAATGGGAGCTCATATCCCACTTGAATCAAAGTGTGAAATATGATATATCAAGAACTATGAAATGTTTTGAACAACCTACAATAAAATTAATTAAAAAAAAACCAGCATGGTACTGGTACCAAAACAGGCGGGTGGACCAATGGTACAGAATGGAGGACACAGAGATTAATCCAAAAAGCTACAACTATTTTATATTTGATAAAGGAGCTAAAAGCATGCAATGGAGGAAATATAGTATCTTCAACAAATGGTGTTGGGAAAAATGGAAATCCATGTGCAACAAAATGAAACTGAATTCCTTTCTCTCGCCATGCACAAAAGTTAACTCATAGTGGATCAAGGTGCTAGATATCAAATCAAAGACTCTGTGTCTGATAGAAGAAAAAGTTGGCTCTGATCTACATATTATGGGGTCGGGCTCCAAATTCCTTTATATGACATCCATAGCACAAGAGTTAATAACAAGAATCAACAAATGGGACTACTTAAACTGAAAAGTTTTTTATCAGCAAGAGAAAGAATAAGAGAGGTAAATAAGGAGCATACATCATGGGAACAAATTTTTACTCCTCACACTTCAGATAGAGGCCTAATATCCAGAATATACAAAGAATTCAAAAAATTAGACAATAAGATAACAAATAACCCAATAAACAAATGGGTCAAGGACTTGAGCAGACACTTCTCAGAGGAGGACATACAATCATTCATCAAGTACATAATAAAATGCTCACCATTTCTAGCAGTCAGAGAAATTCAAATCAAAATCACCCTAAGATACCATCTCACTCCAGTAAATTGGTAGCCATTATGAAGTCAAACAACAACAAGTGCTGGCAAAGATGTGGGGTAAAAGATACTCTTGTACATTGCTGGTGGGACTGTAAACTGGTGTGGCCAATTTGGAAAGCAGTATGGAGATTCCTGGGAAAGCTGTGAATGGAACCACAATTTGACTCAGCTATTGCCCTTCTCTGACTATTCCCTGAAGACCTTAAAAGAGAGTAATACAGGGATACTACCACATGGATTTTCATAGCAGTACAATTCACAATTGATACACTGTGGATCCAACCCAGATGCCCTTCAATAGATGAATGGATAAAAAAAATGTGGCATTTATACACTATGGAGTATTACGCAGCACTAACAAATGACAAAATCATAAAATTTGCAGAAAAATGGATGGCACTGGAGCAGATTATGCTTAGTGAAGATAGCCAATCCCTAAAAAATAAATACCAAATGTCTTCTTTGATATAATGAGAGCAACTAAGAACAGAGCAGGGAGCAATAGCAGGAAGAAAAGATTAACTTTAAACAGAGACATGAGGTGGGAGGGTAAGTGAGAGAAAAGGGAAATTGCATGGTAATGGAGGGAGACCCTCATTGTTACACAAAATTACATATTGTTGTGAGTGGAATGGGAAAATAAACATGGAGTGAAATAAATTACAGTAGATGGGGAAAAAAGAGAAGATCGGAAGGAAGGGGAGGGGAGATATTAGAGTATAGGAAAGGTAGCAGAATACAAGACTAGCTAATAGGGCATTATGTAAAAATGTGGATGTGTAATCGATGTGATTCTGTAATCTCTATTTGGGCTAAAAATGGGAGTTCATAAGCCACTTGAATCTAATGTATGAAATATTATATGTCAAGAGATTTTTAATGTTTTGAGCAACCAATAAAAGAAAAAAAGTAGCAATATATATGCCAATCGAAATTCATCATGAAATATATATAATCCACAGATCGAAAAATATTCATTTTACTGAACATGGATTAATGTATAATGTATAATGTTATTCAACTAGGAAGCTCACCCATAGGTTGAATTTTCAGTTCCAACAGCATTTAGGAGGAGTTATCCTTTCTCACAATTTGCATCTGCCAATTCAGTTACCTCACAAGTATGTACGTGTGGTACCAGGTAGAATTCTATATGTGCATATAAAAATACATGTGCTGAATTGGCTACAGAGAAAGGGAGACAGGAATTCACATATTTGTTAATTTTAAAAACACATGTAGAACTATTTCAACAAAAAAATGACTAGATTTATAACTCCTACACTATAAAATGCAAAAGGCAATTGTAACAATACACCATGCCTCCTCTGAACTGCTTGTATTTCTATTCTGTTTGGGTTATTTTTCACCATCATATTAGAATTATTAGTCAGAGTATAGTAGGGTATGTGTTAGTTTCAGGGCTTCAGTATTTCAAATAGAAAATTGAAAAATGAATCGAATGTGTATGTAAATATGTGCTACACAAAAATCTTCCCACTCACATTCAGAACAATGCCTTGATATTACCTTGGCCCAAGTAAGACACAATTAGAGTAGAAAAGTGTGAAAATCTGTGAATACATATCTGGAATGGAATATGCTCCGGAGTTCACAACCTTTGTGGTGGTAGAGGAGTTTCCAAAAGTAAAGAACAGTGTAAACACTCCGCAAACATGGAGCTCTGCTGGCCTAAGACTTCTTGGAAAACTGCCTCTGAGGTTGGGCACTTGAAATATATGTTGTTGTCATGAGCTTTAATTTCCTTTGTAGTGAGACCATCAAAATGGGTCTGCATCTATGTGACCTGGAAGACATGGTTTCTTATATTCCAATGACCATGAGGCAGCAGTGCTGAATTCTCTCTTTGTATGTAAACTGTGGCCACTGGAGGCTAAGTGTCTCCTCGTGTGGACTGTGAAGACATTTGGTCATCCTCCACTTTTCGTGGTGTTTCTTGCTGCTGCACTGGGAATTTGGTATTTGCTTCACCAAATACAAGGAGTTCTACTAGGATACAGTGCTGAAGGGAGTTCTGTCACGTGTGGTGGGTCAGGGTCTGCAGGAGAATGCACCAACCAGGCTTCTATCCCACACAGCTTGCCCCAATAACCATAGTAAACTGATTCTGAACATTGCCCTGAAACCTCTCCATATAAAAAATGCCTTTACATATAAGTGTCTGATTTCTGCACTATGTCAGTCATAATCCATTTGGAAGCCAATGGCCGATCCACATGGCCCCACCATGGTGTTTTATCACACACCTGCCCACCACTGCTCTAGGCCCACTAATCAGCAGGATACAAATTACTGGCATCTCTGTTCTACACCATTTTCATAAAACCCAGTAAAACAAGGCATTCTCTGGTATACACATGATCAACCACAGGATTCCAAAGATTCTCCAGTGCCACCTGGTCATGGAAATTTCAAAAATTTCATGGTATTTATCTAGCCATTTTTCAAAGATTAAGTTGGAGACACTGTGGGTTTCAAATCATTCAGGAACCATTAAGTGTTGAGAAAGCTCATTTCAATGAAAGCTCTGGAGAACACTCACAGGCAAGGCTTCTCAAAGAGTTACCAAAAGGTCACATGAAGCCAGGCAAATTGAGGCCTACAATGTGAGGTCCATGTGTGTTTTGACTCTCAACTATACCTGCCAATCTTTCAGAATAAAATCATGTGATATCCTGGCTGAGGTTCCCATTGTTTTGTGGAAAGACACCCTGGGCCTAGATCTCAGTTTCCATGGGTGAGTCTCATGCATGGCCTTCTAAAATCCCAACACAATTCATGGCAATACTTCTCTGAGTTCAGTTCCAGAACTCAGTCTCTAAGGGGAATCACGCCAGAGTTCAAGCCCAGGTGGAACCAGTCATTCCTTCCAACCACCACAAAAATGACCACAATTAAAATCAAAACACTCCCACAGGGCCCTCATCTTCTTCCATATAGACACTCATCATAACCTCTGGCTGGAGATTTCTATGAGGGGCACAGCCTAAGAAAGTGTCCAAAATAAGCTCACTTGCCCCTCATTTGCCTAAAATCATGGTGGCCTGGACACTCCTCCTGTGAACCTGGAGTGATCAAATATTCCTGCTGTTAAAGTGTTCCGCTTCTCCAATTTGAGGCCTACTGGCTGTGAGGTATAGATTCTTTATGTGATTTGGAGTCATGAGAAAACCCAAGCACATATGGGCAAGCCTCTGCAGGGATTTGAAGAACTCATTTAATCCAAAGAATCCCTATTCTCACTTAATGGAGGTCAGGAACCTAAAACAAGAAGGCAAAAAAATTCATCCACAATGACTTCTCTTTTGGCCATTTCGGTTTGGGAAGCACATGGGATTTTTCTTTAGATCCATTGGGTGCTGAGAATCTAAGTCACAGCCTCACACAAGGACCAGAGACTGATTCAGACACATCCCATTCCAAAGCAATTAAGCAAAGAGCCACAGGTGAAGCCCATTCATTTCCATATGAAAACAGTTTTCTTCAGGTTTCACAAAGGGTTGGCATGAGGCAAAGACCTTCCTGAAATTCAGGGTAATTGAAACACAAGTAAGCAAATGGCCCAAGAAGGGTTTCTTCACTGAGACTTTACTGGTCACACTGATATCTGAGTTTTCTGAGATGCTCTCAATCTCTTCAGCTATGCAGTACATGGCCATGTCACAGAGCCTTGTGGTGTTACATATCTGGGACACAAAACCATGAGCGTATTCTGTAGAGTGGCCAGAATTCACGAAGAAAACAGTAACTTAAGAAGACAGTAGGTGTTGCCCATCCATAAGGCAAAGTGAAGTCCATTAATCTATTGGGCAGTATTAATGTGGGGAAGCTTTCTACTAGAGAAAACAAATCCATTGATGCATTCTCTTTTCTAATGTCTACAACCACGGATACAGTGGGATACACAGACATAGAAACCCTCACAATGTCAAAGGACTTACTAGAAACAGTCCACTCCACACCAGAAAAAAACGCCTTTCCTACCTATTCTCAGAACATGAGAAAAAAAACACAAACTCACACCCACAACGGCAAAGCCACCTCCTTCCCCCAAGTAGGTCTGTGACTATCCAGAGTGTCTTCTGACTGGTGGGCCATATTATGTTCCCCCGAAATGGCCTGTCCTCTCTCAGATCTGGTCTCCTTGGCCAACTATGTGAAGTTGTCAGGAGACAGCGGTGAGCCACTACCTGCTTTCTCAGGGAAGGTGCCTCTTCAGAGCTCTGCTGGCAATTGGCCATCCTCACATCAGTAGGTACCAAGAAAGACTGACTCTGTCCTTGGAAAAAGCAAACAAGTTAGCCCAATGGGACTAGGACTGGGACTGGCTCTGGGTGCCTGGCTTCCTGGATCCCAAGTTCAGAGAATTCAATCACCAAGGAAGTGAGGAGAGGTCACTTCCTTCAGGAACTGAATGAGGTCACTGCCTTGAAAACCACTTTGTCCTAACAGTTGCTTCCAAGGGTCCCATGAGATGGAGGCTGCCCCAACATCCTCTGACACATTCAGAAGTTAGAATGGAATATCAACCTTAGGCAACCAGGTACAGCTCTCCACACAGGCCTGGTTTCTTCCAACTTCTTTACAATAAGAAAAGAGAGGCTGAATTAGACCCATCAATTCATCCTGACCGGGTTGTTTGCCATGGAAGATTTCTATTGCTCTCTCAGGTCCTACATAGCTGCATAAATCTTCTCCAAGGATCATTTCTCCATGGATCTTTGAGGTTCTCAGAAGGTGGAAGATCACCTACATTCCTATATTGTAAGACCAACTCTGTCCCTGCTCTTCTGTAAGTTATATTGATGGAACAGTGTATGTTTAGGGTTAATAACATGTTTGATTTGGGTTAGGAATCATTTTGCGAGATGAATAATGGTATTGGCAACCTTCGATATTTACAAGAGTATATAGGTGAAATATAAGTATGAAAGCAGAAAATTAGGAAAGATTTGAAGCCCAGAAGGGAATTGGACCCTTAAGTGGTATACTTAGCTTTGAGTTATGTGCTGCACAGTTGTCTCAGATAAATCAATATACAATGGCATAGGACCTTGTACCTTGGATGATTGAATGTTGAAGAGAACATCCAGTCAAAAAGCGATATTCAGTACGATGAGGAAGGTAGTCGTTAGGTTTAGAATGAAGAGTGAGTATAGGATTTGGACAAAAAGTTCTTTTCAACAGGCTTGAGGTTGAATATATAATCTTAGGAAGAAACAAATATGTAGTCACCAATAGGATTGACATTTGAGAGCATTAGGCAACCTGGACATAGATGTTTTTAGTAATCCATGCTCACTTTCCATTTAGGCTTTGGTACAATTGAAAGTGTGACCTTTGCTTTTTGTGTCCAGAATATTTCTGTGATAAAATGTATATGTATATCACGTGACATGAGTATTTCTTCCACCATTTCCAGGAGCAATATTTGGAATACATATAAATTTGTATTGGGGTACAAATAGGTATACCCTCTGTCTATGAATATAGCAATAACGCATGAATAGACCATACTGGGAATAAATAATATAACTGGATCCACTTTAAATAATGGATTGAATGGATATCTGAAAATATATAAGAAATGTTATAGAGATGCACAATCAATCATTCCAACCAGTTATATATCTAATGGTCATCTTAGGGTTATGTTTTATCATGAAGGATGTGTGAGTTTTGCTTAAAAATTGATCATGGAAATTGAAAATAATATATTTGAAAAAAGTCTCATGAAAAGACCAGTCAAGAAACATAGGGAAATGCATGTGTTCTGGAGCAAGAAGTGATTGAAAGTGAAACAAATGCCTATAAATTTGCTAAGTAGTGGATGAAATATATATCCTATGATGTGCATAAACTGAAGAAATAGTAATGTACCAGTGTTGAATAATAATTAATGTCAAAATACACATCATGTCCCATAGGAATCTACTAGCATTGATGTTAAACTAGGTCAGTTAATGTAGAAATACTAGGATTTGTTTGCACCTTTCACTGAAGTTAGTTTTCAGTACTAGGAAACAAATATGTATTTCAGGTGGATGAATATTTCTGAGAATAATCTTGTGAAAAGTTGATTATTAATCCACATACATGAACATGAATGAATTTAGGGAGTGTATATAAGACACATATATTTCATATTTTGAAAAATCTGGAGATTTATTTTGTGTATATATATATATATATATATATATATATATATACACACACACACAAACACACACACAAACAAAGACATTCAAAAGTAGAATTATATATGCCAATCGAATTTCACCATGAAATATATATCATCCACAGATCAAAAAATATTCATTTTACTGAACATGGATTTATGTATAATGTTATTCAACTAGGAAGCTCACCATTAGCTTGAATTTTCAGTTCCAACAGCATTTAGGTGGAGTAATCTCTTCTCACAATTTGTATCTGCAATGTCAGGCACCTCACAAAAATGTACGTGTGATATCAGGTAGGATTCTATATGTGTATATAAAAATTAATGTGCTGAATAGGTTACAGCGAAAGGGAGATAGGAATTCACATATTTGTTAACTTTAATACACATATAAAACTATTTCAATTAAAAAATGACTAGATTTATAACACCTACCTTTTATCTTGCAAAAGGCAAGTCCAATATACACCATGCCTCCTCTGAACTGCTTGTATTTCAATTCCGTTTGGGTTATTTTTCTCCATCATATTAGTATTTGTAGTTAGCGTCTAGAAGGGTATGGGTTATTGTCAGGAATTCAGTATTTCAATTGGAAAATTGGAAAGTGAATCCAATGTGTATGCAATTATGTGCTGCACAATATTCTTCCCACTCTCATCCAGAACAATGGCTTGACATTAACTTCGCCCCAAGTAAGACGCAATTACAGAAGAAGAGTTAGAAATTCTGTGAATACATATCTGGAATGGAAAATGCTCAGGAGTTCACAACCTTGGAGGTGGTAGAGGATTTTCCAAAAGTAGGGGACAGGGTTGATCACCCAACATGATCTTTCATTAAAATTGTGAGCCATCTTGCCACAAAGCCATGAAAAGATAATTTTTGCTTTACTATAAATTACTGCAAATTCTGAACCTGCTTAGAATGCCTGACCATGTTTTGAACTCACCCATGCCTGGCTCTCTGACCAGATAACGGCCCTCTCTGAAACTTTAATGACACCTCATAAATATTCGCCTTCCCTGGCCAGACAATGACCCTCTCTGAGGCTCTAATGGTCCTCATAATTTCTGATGCTGGGGCCAGAAAAAACAAATGTAAACTACAATTAGTGTGATGCTTGTCAAATTCTGTTTTCTGTAACCCCCCTTTTGTGTAACTTTCTGGGCTATAAAGCTGGGCTGTAGGAAAGGTGGGGTTGCTGTCTTGTTCCCGCCATTTTGAGAGGGAGAGGCAGCCCGGCTGCTTGAAATATTAAGCTTGCCTTAATTTGATTTTAATTGGAGTCAGTGGTCTTTTCTTGTGTCCTGGACTAACATTTTGGAGTTCCCCAGCAACATGACCCGAGCAGATCACAAAGCCAGACTGCTGGAAATTCTGAAGCTGGCCTATCCTCCAGGACTCCAGGCTGGAGAGCCAAGTTCCAAGGCCTTGGAATGAGCCTTCAGTCCTTGGATCACTGCAGTGAACCATCGCACTAAAACTATTATCAAGCACCTGGTGGAGGAGGCCTTCATAGGTAAGAGGCGCCTTTATAACATCTGATATCCGGTTAAGGGAGTACTCTTCTGATGACAGAGAGGTGGCCTGGGAAGGCTCACATATACTCCTGTCCGGGACAGTAATAGGAATCCTTCTTTCCTCTGTTCTTTTCTGTAGGGAATACCTCTGAAAGTGTAGAGAGGTGCCAACTGGCACGCAGGAGCTCCTACCCCGGAGCTTTAGCAAGACGCTGCATTGCTCCTCTGGTTTTCTGTTTATTCGCCGAGTTTCTGTTTTTTTTTGTGTGTGTTTTGTTCTGTGTTCTAAATGTTTTTTATTTGTTTGTTTTTGTGCGTTTTGTTGTGTGATTTCTGTGGTAAAAACTTAAGGATATTGGACGTGAAAATGGGTAATAAAGCATGTAAGCCTGTCACCCCTTTGGACTGTGTTTTAAAGAAATGTGATGCACTATACCCCCCTTTGTTAAGCAGGATGAGAGAAGCCCCTAGCTGGCTGTCTGGAGCACACCCACTGCAGAGCGCAATGCCTGCTGGAGACCTAATAACTGAGTATCTCCCAGGTTAACAAGTGAAGCTCCTTTAAAACCCCTTGTCCCTCCAGATCAAGAGAGTCACAACTTTGGACAGAGTCCCCTGTTTTTATCCTTTGTTAGCAAAGCAGTAAACCTCCCTTTTACTTTTTCTCAAACCCTGTCCTTATATTAAATTGGTATTAATTGGCTTCAAGGTCCAGAACCGAAATTTAAGTTACGAATTTTGATACCCCCCCGACCCCGGAATTTTTGAGAGCTGACTACTGAAATGTTAGGAGATTCAGCGTGCTTGGGGTGGAACCAAACCAGAGGAGCTAATCCTGTAAGTAAAAGACGGGACTGAGGGACTCCCAGCAGCTGCCGAAGTCCTGTTGCTTCAGTAAATTCCCTCCTTCCTTCCCTGCACTGTAAGTATTATGCCACCTCTGTTTTCTTAAAAAAGAGAAAAAGAAAAAGGAGACACTAAATGCAGTAAAGTCACCATGGAGACCTTTGATATTACATTTCAGGTTGCCCCTCTGTGAAAACATCTGATGCCCTTGTGGGGACATCTATCATGCCACTGGTGTAGGAGATTTTTCTCTTATCTGCTGTTTTAAAGGCTTCTGTCCTGTCAGCCATAGTCTGGAGCTCCTTTCTGTCTGTCTTTTGTCTTTATTTCTGGCCATTTAAGACATGTGCAATAATGTGTTGATATTATAAATTGTTTCTTGGGAATGATCTTAGCTGAATGTGTGTCTAAATGATGATGTTTTATTGTAACAATATGGTATCTGGATGGGTTTTTGTAGCATTGCTCAATCTTGCAGTTAAAAGTCGTGTTTAGGTAATTTTTTAGTTTATGATTTCAGATAATTCATGCCAGAGAACTTAAATACTTAAAATGGAAAACTAAAGAATTCTACTTCCAAGTTGGCAAGTAACTTCCCAATCATTTAGTCTTTTTTTTCACCAATTTTTAATTGGGTAGCCTGGGAAAATATCACAGTGTGTCAGTGCATTAATTTGGACAAGGATAGTAAATCATAGTATGGTATCTGTTGACAAAACAAGATGTTAAGGTATAAAATTTTGAATTGTATCTTAAAATTGTATCATAATTTTCAACATCCTCACCTGAAAATTATGGTTAAAGTGCCTTAGGCCTGAGGTGTCCGCTCAGAATAGCAGTTTTGTCCAGCTCCTTCCAGAACTCAGCCAGGACTTATGTTGAAATGTAAATGAAAGAAGCCTGCAAGCTCAGTAGGAGACTGATCTGATGTCTAAGTGGGAAAAAAAAAGGTAAATCGTATGGTATTTACTAATTACTGGCCAGTCATTTTTTCTAGGACGCTCATTTTTTTCCTTAGATTCTGTATTTTTTTTGAGCTCATTATTTTGATCCTAGAGAACTAGGTTAATATTTTTCTCATCAGTTCTATCTTTGACCAACAGTGGAGTTCTGAAACATTACAATGGAGATTTCACCTGTGAAAAGCTACAAGGCCTTACTATTATTATTTGTGCACACTTTTGTTATGTGTTGTATGTCCATATATCCATATGTTCGTATATCATATATATGATATACAAATTAACATATATAAGGAGCGATCATTAAAAAAAAGCACTCATAAAAACAAATTTTAAAAAGTGGATTCGAAGATCTTTAATTCACGTGAGTTAAATGGTTCACTTTAAATTTGGATAAACAAATAACAATAAATGTCTTTAAATTTAAGCTTACAAGTTTTTCTAGCTGCTCAAAAATCTAATAAAATATTAATGTCTATAAAATGTCTAATATGCCTTGGTTCTAGGACTTTTCCTTTAACAAAAAAATGGTTTACACTGTTCAATACATTTCTCTAATATTTTGATAAATAAGTGAAGTAAATTTGATATGGGATTACTCATTCATGAGTACTTTTGTTAGATATCTGATTGATTTAGTAAGGTCTGTATAAGTTTGTTCTAAAGTCTGTATAAGATTGTAAAAATCAGTCATGTGATAAAGTGACACAAATTTCTGAAAACAAAAGTTTACCCATAACATTGTGTTTATTTTTATTTTTCTAGAGCAAGCAACCATAAAAATTAAACAACTGATTAAATAAGAACTGTTATTTTAGAGCACTGTACTGGAATTTCTTTAAAAGCTAAATTTGGTTAATGTAAAAACATCAATGTCATTGTGATGCTATTAATGTGCTCATATCTTCCAGGTATACAAGTCTGTAAGGTAGAAACTTTAAAAGAGCATTACATCAAGCTGGTGTTCTGAAGTTGTATGGTAAAAAAAAAATATATATATATATATATTGGGGATTTATTTACTTGTTATCAATAAGATATGTAAAGTTTTATGTTACTTTTTACATTGGGGAAAAATTTAAATATATTTTTAAGTTAATGAGCGCCTAATCTATGTAAAGGTTAAAAACTTTCAGCCTTTCTTTAATTCATGTTTTAAATGTGATATCATATGGTGTTAGCTAATGTTCATGTGACCTCAAACAATTTATGTAAACTGTGTAAGATGATATTTTAAAAAAAAAAAGATTAGCTTTAGAACTAAAAGACTTAAGATTTATATAGAGCCCTGCCTTACCTGAGATAAGGCTCTGTGTCTCATCTTACAACATGTGAGAATAACTACGAAAGCAGTAGGTCAGATGTTATTTAATTTAAAGTTACGTTCAGAAGTTTTTTTTTTTTTTCTGTCAAGATTACTAGGATCTCAAAAAGGGGATATAATTTATAACTCAGCCAAAAATTCAGGGTAGCTATTACACGAACTAAGTATTTTTACTCTTGTTAATTTTATTTTGTAATTTCCTTATAAGTTAACTAAAGATTCCCTGTTAGTGTTTTACAAAAGAGTTGCTTTTGAACACAACATTGGTTAATTTAAGATAATAAGGCATCACCTACAAGACAGAAAAATACAGATCCCAAATAATAAAAAGATAAATAATTTTAAATTATAGACATTAAAGCACAGTACTCTTAATATAAGGCTGTTAAAATTTATTTGCTGGATGTTTAAGATTAGGATTTAAAATTTAATTTAAATGAAAAGGGACAATAAAACAAATTTTGGCTCTTGCCCTCTGAGTCAGTTTGTATCCAGGGAACAGGAGACTTCTCTAAAGAACTTTGCAACTCTCAGCCACATAAACTCCTGATCAGGAAGATTAATGAGGCCACTGGAGAACAGAAAGCCAATCAGTGCATTTTCTACGAAGAAGAGAGTCATCAGAGAAGGGAGATATTCCTGATGCTTCTGAGAGAAGCCACATGGTCAAGCAAGACCTGGAATCACCTAGCGCAAATGGCACTAGCAGAACTGAGAAGCTGCTCTCAAGTTTCCCCAGAAATGACTCCCATAAAATCTCAGCTGACTGTTAACAATAGATAGAAACAAAAGTCAGTTTTACTGCTTCATCTTAAACTCTTAGCAAAGACAGATAAACCCAAAATACAGCCATTCCTGGGCATTTTAAATAATAATAGTTATAATAATATTTTAACGTATACACTTTATGGTAGCCTCCCAAAATAAGTAAGACTGGAGGCTACAAAGAAGGATTCTCAGAGAGGAATGCCTGATGAGAATAAAAAGAGACTATCAAGAGGAGCTACCAGAGGCAGAAGTTTTTTGTTTAAGGCCTACAGATATTCCTAACCTACACAGGTAGGCTTGGTGTTTGCTAGTATGATTATCCAGCCCTGACTAACAGAATTAAAGGTTTCTCTATTACACACAGAGGTCATACTAGTAAAAGGAATTTGCAAGATCAGATGACATTAAATTATTAAACTGTATCTTTTGGGGTGGGACAACTGTGACACTAAAAGTTAAATAATAAGTTGAAAGTCCTGATAACTGGGGATATTGAAGACAGATGAGGGGACATCTATACAGTGACTTGTTTCAGCAGCTGCAACATTTATTCAGTACTCATGGTTTTTGTTTCTCTCATAGAAGAACCCATCCCCAGATGACTTTACAAACTGTTCTACCACAACCAGACTTCAAACCGAACTGACTTCTAAAAGGCAACTCATGTCCCTCATGCTGTGCCCCCTCATGTCACCCTCTCTCAGCTCAGAAGAAGCCAAAATGAGTGACGCCACTCTTCTTACAACAATGGAGCCAAAAATAAATAGACTTTCATTTTAAGTAATTAATTAAGTCAGGTAAAATCAGGGAGACTGGTTTTGTGTGAGTTCAAAAAATATGGAGACTGTTACGTGAGGTATTAAAATTCCCTCAGTGCTCTTCCCCTACCCTATCAAAGATTTGAAAGGGACACATTAGAAAAGGGGGGAATGATAGACCCAACCTGATCTTTTATTAAAATTGGGATCCATCTTGCCACAAAGCCATGAAAAGAAAATTTTGGCTTAACTATAAATTACACCAAATTCTGAACCTGCTTGCAATGCCTGCCCGTGGCCTTGAACTCACCCATGCCTGGCTCTTTGACCAGGAACAGCCCTCTATGAAACTTTATTGACACCTCATAAATACTGGCCTTCCCTGGCCAGACAATGACCCTCTCTGAGGCTCTAATGGTCTTCATAAATTCTGATGTTGGGGCCAGCAAATATATATATATATATATATATATATATATATATATATAAACTACGATTAGTTTGATGCTTGTCAAAGTTCTGATATTTTAACCCCCCTGTAGTGTAAAATTCTGGGTTATAAACCTGGGCTGTAGGAAATTTGGGTGGCTGTCTTGTTCCCACTGTTTTGGGAGGGAGAGGCCACCTGGGCAGTGGAAAATATAAGCTTGCTTTAACTTGATTTTAATTGGAGTCAGTGGTCTTTTCTTGCATCCTGGTCTAATAGGTAAATGCTATCAAACAAGGAGCTCTGCCAGCCTGAAGACTTCCTTAGAAACTGCCTCTGACGATGGGCACTTGACATATATGTTGTTGTCAGGAGCTTTAGCTTTCTTTCTAATGAGACCATCAAAGCTGGATCTGCATCTATGTGACCTGGAGGACATGGTTTCTTGTTTTTCAAAAAACATGAGGCAGCAGTGCTGAATTCACTCTTTGTAGGTAAACTGTCGCCACTGAAGGCTAAGTGACTCCCCGTGTGGACTGTGAAGCAATTTGGTCATCCTCCACTTTTCGTGGTGTTTCTTGCTGCTGCACTGGGAATTTGTTATTTGCTTCACAAAATACAAGGAATTCAGCTGGGACACAGTGCTGGAGGGAGTTCTTTCACATGAGATGGGTCAGGGTCTGCAGGAGAATGCATCAACCAGGCTTCTATCCCACATAGCTTGTCCCCTTGACCATTGCACCTGATTCTGAACATTGTCCTGAAACATCTCCATATAACAAGATGCCTTATATGGAGAGTTATCAGACATATAAGTGATTCCTGGCTGCACAATGTCAGCCACAAGCCATTTGGAAGTCAATGGCAGATACACATGGCGTGACCACAGATGTTTTATCACACACCTGCACACCACAGCTCTGGGCCCACTACTCAGCAGGCTCCAACATACTGGTATCTCTGTTCTACATCATTTTCATGAAACCTAGTCAATCAAGGCACTGTCTGGTACACACTTCATCAGCAAGAGGACATTGAAAGGTTCTCCAGTGCCACCTGGTCATGAAAATTTCAAAAATTTCATGGTATTTATCTAGCCATTTTTCAAGGATGAAGTTGGAGAAATTGTCGGTTTCAATTCATTCAGGAACCATTAATGTTTGAGGAAGCACATTTCAAGGAAACTCTGGAGAATTCTCAGAGGCAAGGCTTCCCAAAGAGTGGCCAAAAAGACACATGAAGCCAGGCCCATTGAGGTCTACAATGTGAGGCCCATGTGTGTTTTGACTGTCAACGATGGCTGCCAAGTCTTTCAGTATAAAATGATGTGATGCCCTGGCAGAGATTGACAATGCTCTGTGGAAAGCCACCCTGGGCATTGATCTCAGTTTCCAAAGGCAACTCTCATGCGTGGTCTCCTAAAATCCCAACACAATTCATGGCAATACTTCTCTGAGGTCAGTTCCTGAACTCAATCTGTAAGGGGAATCACACCAGAGTTCAAGCCCAGGTGGACCTAGGCATCTCTTCCAACCACCAAACAAATGACCACAATTAAAACCAAAACACTCCCAAATGGCCCTCATCTTCTTCCACATAGACACTCTTCATAACCTCTGGCTGGAGGTTTCCATGAGGGGCACAGCCCAAGACAGTTTTCCAAATGAACTCCCTTGCCCCTCATTTGCCTAAAGTCAGGGTGGCCTGGACTCCCTTCCTGTGAACCAATAGTGATCAAATAGTCCTGCTCTTAATACTGCTCTGCTTCTCTAATTTGAGGCCTACTGACTGTGTGGTATATATTCTTTATGTGAATTGGTATCATGAGAAAACACAAGCCCTTATGTGCTAGCCTCTGTAGGGCTTTGAAGAACTGATTTGACACAAAGGATCCCTATTCTCACGTGATGGAGGTCAGGAAGCTTACAGAGGAAGGCGAGAGACTTCATCCACAATGACTGCTCTTTTGGCCATTTTCGTTTTGCATGCACACTTGGAAACTTTCTTTAGATCCATCAGGTGCTGAGAATCTAAGCCGCTGCCTCACACAGGGCAAAGAGGATGATTCAGCCACATCTCTTTCCAAAGCAATTAAGCAAAGAGCCACAGGTGATGCCCATTCATTTCCATTTGAAAACTCTTTTTTTCTGGCTTCACAAAGGGGTTTCCTGAGGCAAAGATCTTCCTGACATTTAGGAAAACAGAACAATAGGTAAGCAAAAGGCCCAGTGCAGTGTTTTTCCACTGAGACTTTAATGGTCACACTGATATGTGAGTTTTCTGAGATGCTTCTATTCTCTTCAGCTATCCAGTACATGGCCATGTCACAGAGCTTGGAGGTGGTACATATCTTGGAAACCAAACCATGAGGCTATTCTGGAGAGTGGCCAGTATTCAGGAAGAAAACAAGAACTTAGGAAGATAGTAGGTGTTGCCCATCCATAAGGCAAGACTCTCTCCATTCTTAAATTGTGCAGTATGAATGTTGGGAAGCTTTCTACTAGACAGGACACAACCATTGATGCATTCGCTTTTCAAATGTCTACAACCACAGATACAGTGGAATGCACAGACATAGAAACACTAGCGTTGTCAAACGACTTTCTAGAAACATTCCAGTCCAAACAAACAAACAGTCTTTCCTACCTATTCTCAGAAAAGAGACAAAACCACAAACTCACACCAACACCCACAACGGCACCTCCTTCCCCCAAGTATGTTGGTGAATATATTGAGTGTCCTCTGACTGGTGGTCCATACTATGTTCCCCCAAAATGGCCTGTTCTGTCTCAGATCTGGTCTCCTTCGCCAACTCTGTGAAGTTGTCAGGAGCCATGGTTGAGCCACTACCTGCTTTCTCAGAAAAGGCTCCTCTTCAGAGGTCTCCTGACATTTGGCCATTATCACTTCAGTAGGTACCAACAAAGACTGACTCTGTCCTTGGTAAATCCAAACAATTGAGACCACTGGGACTGGGACTGGGACTTACTCTGGGTGCCTGGCTTCCTGGATCCCAAGTTCAGAGTGTTCCATCACCAAGGAAGTGTGTACTGATATTTGCTTCTAAGGGTCCCAGGAGATGGAGACTGCCCCTACTTTCTGTGACAGTTTCACAAGTTAGAATGGTATATCAACAATAGGCACCCGGGAACAGCTCTTCTCACAGGCCTGGTTTGGTCCATCTTCTCTATATTAAGAAGAGAAAGGCTGATTCAGATACATCTCTTCATCCTGACCCGGTTGTTTAACATTGAAAATGACTTTTGCTCTCTCAGGTCCTTCAAAGCTGCCTTCTTCTCCATGTATCATTTCTGCATGGACCTTTGAGGTTCTCATCAGGTGGAAGATACCCTACAATCGAGTATTGGAAGACCAACTCTCTCCCTGATCTTCTGTAAATTTAGATTGAGGGAACAGTGTATGGTTAGGGTTAACAACATGTTCGATTGGGTTAGGAATAATTCTGCAGGATGAATAATGGTTATGGGAACATGTGATATTTACAAAATATACAGTTGAAATATAGGTATGAAAACAGAAATCTAGGTAAGATTTGATGCCCAGAAGGGCATTGGGCCCTTGATTGGGATACTTAGCTTTGAATTAATTTCTGCACAGATGTCTCAGATAAATCAATATACAATGGTATAGGATATTGTACCTTGGATGATTGAATGTCGAAGAGAACATGCAGTCAAAAAGGGATAGTTGGTAGGATTAGAAAGATAGACGGTAGTTTTAGAAAGATGAGTGAGTATAGGATTTGGACAAAATGGTCTTTAGCAATAGGGTTTCATGTAGAGAGTGAATGTAAATGTCAGCACATGTTAAGAGGCAGTCACAATGATGAACTGGGGAAAATATATATCAATAGAGACATTAGGAAATCAGGCAAAGTATAAGGTGAGTAATAGGATTAGACATTTTCAACAGGTTTGAGGTTGAATATATAATCTTAGGAAGAAACAAATATGTAGTCACCAATAGGATCCACATTTGAGAGCAATAGGCAAACTGGACATGGATGATTTTAGTAATCCATGTTCAATTTCCATTTAGGCTTTAGTAAAATCATAAGTGTGACATTTGCTTTTTGTTTCCAGAATATTACTGTGATAAAATGTATATGTAGATCAGGTGACATGAGTATTTCTTTCACCATTTCTAGGAAAAGTATTTTGAAGACGTGTAAATTAGTATTTTGAATACAAATAGGTGTACACTGTGTCTATGAATATAGAAATAATGCATGAATAGACCATACTGTGAATAAATAATATAACTGGTTCCAACTTAAATAATGGTTCAAATTGATATCTGAAAATATACAGGAAACCTTATATTGATATATATCCATTCATTCAAACCAGTTATACATCTAATGGTAATATTAGGGTTATGGTTTATCATGAAGAATGTGTGAGTTTTGCTTCAAAAGTAATTGTGGAAATCGAAAATAATGTGTTTGGAAAGAAGTCTCATTAAAAGACCAGTCATGTAACCTGGAGGAATACATGTGTTCTGAAGCAGGAAGTGATTGAAAGTGAAACAAAAGCCTTTAAATTTGTGAACTTTTGGATGAAATATATATCTTATGATGTGCATAAACTGAGGAAATAGTAATGTACAAGTGTTGAAAAAAAATGAACGTCAAAATACACATCATGTCCTATAGAAATCTACTTGCATTTATATTAACCTGGGTCAATTAGTGTAAAAATATTAGGATATGTATGCACAATTCACTTAACTTAGTTTTCAGTACTAGGAAACAAATACGTACTTCAGGAGGATGAATATGTCTTAGAATAATCTTATGAAAAGTTGATTATAAATACGCAGTTAAATATTAATGAATTTAGGGAGTACATAATAAGATACATTTATTTCATATTTTGAAAACTCTGGAGAGTATATATATATATATATATATATATATATATATATATATATATTAAAATACACACACAGAAATTAAAAAGTATTAATATACAAGCCAAATGAAATTCACCATGAAATATATATCATCCACAGATCTAAAAATATTCATTTTACTGAACATGAATTTATGTATAATGTTGTTCAGCTAGGATACTCACTCATAGGTTGAATTTTCAGTTTCAACAGTGTTTAACAGGAGTGATCTCTTCTCACAATTTGTATCTGCCAAGTGAGCCACCTCACAAGAATGTACGTGTGGTACCAGGTAGGATTCTATATGTGCATATAAAAATATATGTGCTGAATAGGCTACAGAGAAATGGAGACATGAATTCACATATTTGTTAACTTTAAAAACACATGGAGAAGTGTTTCAACAAAAAAATGACTAGATTTAAAACTCCTACCATATATAATGCAAAAGGAACGTCCAAATGTTAACCTTGCATCCTCTGAACTACTTGTATTTCAATTTGGTTTGGTCTATTTTTATCCATCATAATAGGATTTGTAGTCAGAGTCTAGTAGGGAGTGGGTTACTATGAGGGATTCAGTATTTTGAATGAATAATTGGAAAATGAATCCAATGTGTATGCAAATATGTGCTACAAAAAAATCTTCCCACTCTCATCCAGAACAATGCCTTGACATTACCTTAGCCCCAAGTAAGATACAATTAGAGGAGAAGAGTTAGAAAATCTAGGAATACATATCTGGAATGGAAAATGCTCTGGAGTTCACAACACTGGAGGTGGTAGAGGAGTTTCCAAAAGTAATGGAGACTGTAAAAACTCCACAAACATGGAAGTGTGCAGGCCTCAAGACATCTGGGAAACTGTCTTTGAGGTTGTACACTTGAAATATATGTTGTTTTCAGGAGCTTTAGCTTCCTTTTTAGTGAGACCATCAAAGCTGTGTATGCATCTGTTACATGGAGGACATGGTTTCTTATTTTCCAATGAACATGAGGTAGCAGTGCTGAATTCTCTCTTTGTGGGTTTACTGTGGCCACTGGGGTCTAAGAATCTTTCCGTGTAGACTGTGAAGCCATTTGGTCATTCTCCAATTTTGTTGTGTTTCTTGTTGCTGCACTGGGAGTTTGGTATTTGCTTCACAAAATACAAGGAGTTCCACTGGGACACAGTGCTGGAGGGAGTTCTGTCACGTGTGGTGTGTAAGGGTTTGCAGGAGAATGCACCAACCAGGCTTCTACGCCACATTGCTTGCCCCCTTGACCGTAGCAACTTGATTCTGAACATTGCCCTGAAAACTCTCCATCTAACAAGATGGCTTAATATACAAAGGTATGCTGGCTGCACCATGTCAGTCACAAGCATTTGGAAGCCAAAGTAAGATCCACATGTCCCCACCACAGATGTTTTATCACACAACTGCACACCACAACTCTGAGCCCACTACTCAGCAGGCTCCACCATACTGGCAGCTCTGTTCTACACCATTTTCATGAAACCCAGTCAAGGAAGGCACTGTCTGGTACACTCTTGATCAGCAACAGGACATCCAAAGGTTCTCCAGTGCCACCTGGTCGTGGAAATTTCAAAAATTTCATGGTATTTATCTAGACATTTTTCAAGGATGAAGTTGGAGAAACTGTGGGTTTCAATTCATTCAGGAACCATTAAATTTTTAGGAAGCACATTTCAAGGAAAACTCTGGAGAATTTTCAGAGGCAAGTCTTCCCAAAGAGTGGCCAAAAGGCCACATGAAGCCAGGCCCATTGAGGTCTACAATGTGAGGTCCATGTGTGTTTTGACTCTCAACAATGGCTGCCAAGTCTTTCAGAATAAAATCATGTGATGTCCTGGCTGAGATTGACAGTGCTTGGTGAATAGCCACCCCAGGCTTAGATCTCAGTTTCCAATGGCGACTCTCATGCATGGCCGCCTAAAATCCCAACACAATTAATGGCAATACTTCTCTGAGGTCAGTTCCAGGAATCAGTCTTTAAGGGGAATCGCACCAGAATTCCAGCCCAGGTGGACCCAGGATTCTCTTCTAACCACCAACAATTGACCACAATTAAAACCAAAAAACTCCCACATGGCCCTCATCTTCTTCAACATAGACACTCTGAATAACCTCTAGCTAGAGGTTTCCATGACGGGCGCAGCCCAAGACAGTGTCCAAAATAAGCTCCCTTGTCCGTCATTTGCCTAAAGTCAGAGTGGACTAGACACCATTCCTGTGAACCAAGAGTGATCAAATAGCCCTTCTTTAATACTGCTCTGCTTCTCCAGTTTGAGGCCAACTGACTGGTATAGATTCTTTATGTGAATTGGTGTCCTGAGAAAACCCAAGCACCTATTGGCTAGCCTCTGCAGAGCTTTGAAGAACTGGTTTGACATAACGGATCCCTATTCTCACTTGATGGAGGTCAGGAAGCTTACAGAGGAAGGCGAGAGACTTCATCCACAATGACTGCTCTTTTGGCCATTTTGGTTTTGGATGCACACTTGGAAACTTTCTTTAGATCCATCAGGTGCTGAGAATCTAAGCCACTGCCTCACAGAGGGCAAAGAGGCTGATTCAGCCACATCCATTTCCAAAGCATTTAAGCAAAGAGCCACAGGTGACGCCCATCGTTTTCCATTTGAAAACTGATTTCTTCAGGTTTCACACAGGGGTGGCCTGAGGCAAACACGTTCCTGACATTCAGGACAACAGAACAATAGGTAAGCAAAAGTCCAAAGTAGTATTTCTCCACTGAGACTTTACTGGTCGCACTGATATCTGAGTTTTCTGAGATGCTCTCATTCCCTTCAGCTATCCAGTACATGATCATGTCACAGAGCTTGGAGGTGGTACATATCTTGGAAATAATACCATGAGGCTATTCTGGAGAGTGGCCAGTATTCAGGAAGAAAAGAGGAACTTAAGAAGATAATAGGTGTTGCCCATCCATAAGGCAAGCAGCTCTTTATTCTTTAATTTGGCAAGATGAATGCTGGGAAGCTTTCTACTAGACAGGACACAACCATTGATGAATTCTCTTTTCAAATGTCTACAAAAATGGATTCAGTGGGATACACAGACATAGAAACACTCGCGTTGTCAAACGACTTTCTAGAAACATTCCAGTCTAAACAAACAAACCGCCTTTCCTACCTATTCTCAGAACATGAGACAAAACCACAAACTCACACAGACACCCACAACGGAATCTCCTTCCCCCAAGTATGTCTGTGAGTATCCTGAGTGTCCTCTGACTGGTGGGCCATACTATGTTCCACCAAAATGGCCTGTCCTATCTCAGACCTGGACTTCTTTGCCAACTCTGTGAAGTTGTCAGGAGCCATGGTTGAGCCACTACCTGCTTTCTCAGAAAAGGCCCCTCTTCAGAGCTCTCCTGGCATTTGGCCATTCTCACTTCAGTAGGTACTAAGAAAGACTGACTCTGTCCTTGGTAAATCCAAACAAATGAGACCACTGGGACTGGGACTGGGACTGGCTCTGGGTGCCTGGCTTCCTGGATCCCGAGTTCAGAGAGTTCCATCACCAAGGAAGTGTGATAGGTCACTTCCTTCACGAAGTGAATGAGGTCACTGGGTTGGCAACCACTTTTTCCTAACAGTTGCTTCCAAGGGTCCCATGAGATGGAGGCTGCCCATACTTCCTGTGACACTTTCACAAGATAGAATGGTATATCAACCATAGGCACCCGGGAACAGCTCTCCACACAGGCCTGGTTTGGTCGATTTAATCTACATTAAGAAGAGAGAGGCTTTCAGACACATCCCTTCATTTTGACCAGGTTGTTTTACATGGAAGTTGACTTTTGCTCTCTCAGGTCTTTCATAGGTGTCTACATCTTCTTCAGGGATCATTTCTGCACGGAACTTTGAGGTTCTCAGCAGGAGGACGATCCCCTACATTCCTGTATTGTAAGACCAACAATATCCTTGTTCTTCTGTTAAGTTATATTGAGGAAATATTGCATGGTTAAGGGTAATAACATGTTCGATTTGGTTTAGGAATCATTCTGCAGGATGAATTATGGTATTGGGAACCTGCGATATTTACAAGAATATACTGGTGAAATATAAGTATGAAAACAGAAATCTAGGTAATATTTGAAGTCCAGAAGGGCATTGGGTGGCCTGAACACCCTTCCTTTGAATCAGGAGTGATCAAATAGCCCTGCCGCTAATACTGCACTGCTTCTCCAATTTGAGGCTTAATGACTGTCAGGTATAGATTCTTTATGTGATTTGGAGACATGAGAAAACCCAAGCACCTATTGTCTCATGCCACAGCAAATGGTTTATTGGGGGTCCAGCATGCTGGGGCTCAAAGCTCACTTCAGAGGAGGAAAGAACAAAGAGCCCCGAGAACAACTTGAGAAGAGATTATATACAATCTTTAGAGAGTGCAGGGACTTTATATACATCATAGCCTCCTTTAGCAAATATCATATACTGTGGGAAAATCAAATAACAACTCTAAAACATGATTAGCACATTCATTGGCGGGAACAGTTCGGGCAGGGGGTGATTGGTCAGCCCTGAGAAGGGGTATACATTTAAACTGATTGGTTGAAGCCCTGAGATGTATACGTGCTGAGATGCACGGTTTCTGGGAAGGGGTTGTTAAGTAACTAGGTGGTCAGGAAAGATTTCAACACATCTAATGGGCAGTTCCGGGAATTGTCTTCACTGACACAGGAATTTCAGGTTCTGAGCACAGCTTGTAAACTTTACAAAACCTGGTTCTTTACGTTTCAATTTTAATTTCTTTAATTCTTTCATTTCTCCTTTTTCTGCCTACTTTTAATTTTAAAAGTAATGAATCATAATTTTTGTGGGGTCTCACATTCTATTTCTGCCAGTGAAGTGTATTTCTGTCTGATTACCATGAGTTTTACCTGCCCAATCTGAGCCTGGAGAAAGGAAACTATGAGGTTAAGCAAACAAGGTCCCACAGTTATCAACACCATAAGCATGATCAGGGGTCCAGCTAAGGCTGATAGG
Source organism: Callospermophilus lateralis (assembly GCF_048772815.1). Classification (NCBI taxonomy): domain Eukaryota; kingdom Metazoa; phylum Chordata; class Mammalia; order Rodentia; family Sciuridae; genus Callospermophilus; species Callospermophilus lateralis. Next base: position 289,754 of record NW_027516347.1, read on the forward strand.
AGTGTAGTTAACCAGGGGGACAAGGTAAACCATGACTCAAACCACACTTGTTGAATCTCCCTTTCTCTCTGGTGCTCTTCAAGGCATTTTCTCAATTTACTCATGGATTATTTTACAACTCCAGTATGGTCAGCATAAAAACAGCATTTTTCTCTCAGTACAGCACAGAGGCCCCCCTCCCTTATTAAATGGAGGTCTAATCCTCACCTGTTCTGTAAAACAACTTTAGAGAGAGAGGTTAAGGATTCCTGAAAAACTGTGATGGAGGTCTCTAACGTCTTCAAGTCTTGATTTATTGCTGTTTCTAATCAGGCCATTTGTTGTGACCCATGGATCATATCAGCTGTTCCTGTACCCACTCCTGCAGCAGCTCCTAGCCCCAATAGGATGGCTAGAGTAAGGGACACTGGCTCCCGGCAAAATCGGGCTGTTTGTCCACCTAGTAGACCTTCAAAGGATTCTGGATCATGATAGAGCACCCTGGGGGGTATCTGCACCATTACACAATAATGTACAGAGCTGTCAAATACCTGGGCTGAAATGCAAGGAGTTCTGACTGTGTGGAGTTCAGTACCATAAAGGTTCCTTTAATTAGTTCCCAGGGGGAGGAGTCAGCTGTACTCTGGACTGGGGAAGTAGGCAAAGACGGAAACTGCGAAGTATGAGATGGTAGAGGGGTTTTGGTAGATCTAGGCATGGGAGGTTTAGGAGGCTTAATTCCTGACTTGAATGGATTGGGCCCTATTGCTGTGGGATTTTCTTCCTTTTTAAGCCGGATGGTGAACCAGAGACCAAAGTCATAACCAGGGCCATTAATATAGAATCGCATTCCCCAAGTATTTCCCATAGGCCATGTTGTTCTGAGGTAGCCCCTTCCTTTGGAAGTGAAAGTTATATTGAGGGGGTAACATAGACTATTTTTTCCACAGCAAGTTTTTGACACCACTTGGATAGCGGCACATTTATTGGGATCAATCCAGATGTCATTTCATCCTACCGAATCATACTGTCTGGGGAGTTTGGGTTTCACAATGTAGCTCCCGTGTGTTCACAACCCCAAGATCTACAATAAAAGTCACTGGGTCCTCCACAGGTTTGGGCCTGTTTGCGATTTCAGAAATCAGCTGGGCACACTTAATAAACAAGACTGGCTAGTTTACACCTGAGCTGGGGAGATGACATCAATAATTCATGGGGTAAGTTGGTCTATGTTGCCCTGGTTTGGGCTTTATTGGGATCTGTGTGGGGTCCACTATGTCAGGGAGATCCCAGTCAGAGAGGCCTATGGCAAGCTGACAAATGTCCGGGTGGAGAGATGGCCACCAAGTCCATAAGGCGGCTGTATGTGAAATAGACCACACTACTTGCCCAGTAGGATTTATAACTTGCCATTGTTGCTGAACAGGCTGATGGGGATTAGGACTGCTGGTGGTCAGGGGAAGAATCCATAGCCCTACCCACACCACAGACATGCAACTTGAGAGGGTTACCAGTCTGTTCCAGTTTCCAGCCAGAGTATGGACAGGGCACAGGATTGAGATGGGAGGCATGGATCCAGGAAGTGATCCCATCCACTTTCACCACTGTAGGTGTTATAAGCAGCACCTGGTATGGTCTTTTCCAGCAGGGTTCCAGGGATGACACCCGATACTGTCTCATGTAGACGAAGTCTCCCACTTGATATCGATGTGGAGTTCCCTCGTCTCCAGGATGATAAGCAGTGGCCAACTGTTTCCACAGGTATCGCTGGGTGCTGGGTTTGTTCAAGGGCTTTAAGTCTGTCTAGCAAGGGTGTGTGAAAGGAATCATTAATCTCAGAGTTGGGGTTAGGTCCCTTAATGGAGGAGGGGCACCGTAGAGAATTTCATAAGGGGTGAGGTTACACAAATGGGCGGAGGGGTATTTCTTGCACGAAAAAGTACATGAGGTAGGAGCATAGTCCAATTTTTTATGCCGGTCTCCAAGATTAATTTCGTTAAGTCTCTTTGATGGTTCTATTCATCGTTTCTACCTGTCCTGAGCTCTGGGGTCTATAAGCACAATATAACTTCCAAGTAATCCCCAGGGTCCTGGAAAATCCCTGACTTACCTGGGCCACGGATGCCGGTCCGTTATCAGACCCTATTACCTTAGGCAGGCCGAACCTTGGAAAACTGTCTTCTAGGATCTTTTTGACCACCATCTGAGCTGTTTCTTTCTTCATGGGGAAGGCTTCGACCCATCCTGAAAAAGTATCTACAAAGACTAGGAGATATTTAAGTCCATACCTTGCTGGCTTAATTTCAGAAAAGTCCACTTACCAGAATTGTCCTGGTCTGGTTCCTCGTATGCGCTTCCCTGCAGGAATCTTGGATGGGAAAGTATTAACTAATTCAAAGACTTGAAAAGCTCTAGTCACCTGCTCAGCTATTTTTTTCCTCTTTGAGTCAGTCAATAATAAGTCCTTTCTTCGGTCCTTTAAGAGTGCCTATAACTTCTTTGAGCCTAAGTGGTTGAGCTGGTGTACGTCTTTGACATAAAGGTGGGCTTTTTGAAATTGTAAACTTGGCTCTGTAGGGTCCCAGATTTCTGTATCTGTCTCCTCAGATGATAAGTTGCCTGAATGTTCCGGGGCGGCCAAGTCTCCTGATTTTTGTTCCCCCCGGTGTGGAAAAAGTTAACAGAGTCACTCTGTTTAGGGCTGCCAATTAAGCTTCCTCATCTGCCCTTCTGTTTCCAACTGCCACAGGGTTGTTTCTCTTCTGGTGCCTGGGACAGTCCACTATAGCTAGTTCCTTATGGCCCTGCACTGCTGAGCCAAGGTGGAGGATCTCATCTTTATTTTTTATTTTTTTTCCAGCAGAGGTTAATAGCCCACATTGTTGGTAAATAGTCCCGAGCATATGAACAGTGGCAAATGCATAGTGGCTATCAGTTTATATGGTGGCCCTTTTCCCTGTTGCTAGTTCCAATGCTTTCATAAGGGCAATCAGTTCTGCTTTTTGGACTGATGTCCCTTCTGGGAGACCAGAGTATCAGATGAAATCAGTTTTGCTAACTGCTGCTGCTCCAGCCCGCCGCTTACCATCTTGGAGGAAGCTGCTGCCATCCGTAAACCATACGACTTCAGGGCGAGGCAGTGGCTGATCCTTCAAGTCTTGTTGTATACTGGTTTCCTTGCCAGTATGTGTTGACACTCATGAGTGACGGGTCCTGATGATTCTTCTGGCAGCAGTGTAGGTGGGTTGAGTGGAGCAGGGGGTCCCAGCGTTATTCTGTCTTTGTCAAGCAAGAGGCTCTGGTAGTGGTTTATTCTGGAGTTTGACTGCCACCTCTCTGGAGGCTAACAGATGATGCTCTCCAGGGCATAGGGGGCTATAATGGTTAGCTTCTGTCCCAACGTTAATTAATGAGCATCTTTTATTAGAAGGGCTGCCGCTGCTATAGCACTTAAGCAATGGGGCCACCCGCTAGCCAATGGGTCCAGTTTTTTGGATAAATACGCTACTGGCTTTTTCCAAGGTCCCAAAGACTGAGTGAGCACTCCCCGTGCTATTCCTTTCTTTTCCTCGATATAGAGAGTGAAGGGTTTTCTACATCTGGGAGTGCTAAGGCCGGAGCAGATAGCAGCACCTTTTTTTGACATTATCAAAAGCTTGTTGGTGCTCAGGGGTCCATTGGAAGTTGGCATCCCTCTTTATCAGCGGGTATAAAGGGGCAGCCAGAGATGCGAACCCAGGAATCCATAACCTGCAAAAGCTGGCAGTCCCAAGAAACTCTCTGAGTTTCCTCTTATTAGATGGGGGCAGTATCTGCAAAACGGTTTTTTTTTCTGGGCTCAGGGAGCCATCGTTTGCAACCCCTAAGAGAATAACCCAGGAAGATTACTTCTTGCTGACAAGTTTGGGCCTTTTGGCAGAAGCCATATATCCAAGCCGAGCAAGCTCGAATAATAGTGCTTGGGTCCCAGACTCATAGGTCTCCTTGGTGTTGGCTGCCAGTAGAAGATCATCCACTATTGGAGTAGGGTGACTTCGGGGTGTGCAGTTTTGAAGTCATTGATGTCTCTGTGGAGGGCTTCATCAAAGAGAATGGGGGATTTTTTGAACCCCTGTGGGAGTCTAGTCCAGGTTAGTTGGCCAGATGTTCCAGGTTCTGGGTCTATCCACTCTAAAGCTAACAGCAACTGACAGTCCTTATGTAGAGGCGAGCAGAAGTAAGCATCTTTTAAGTCCAGCACAGTGTACCATTTCTTCTCCCGATTCAGAGTGCTAAGCAAATTATATGGATTGGGTACTGTGGGGTGAATGTCCTGCACTCTGTTGTTTATCTCTCTTAGGTCTTGAACAGGACGGTAGTCCCCAGTTCCTGGCTTTCTTACTGGTACCGGGGGGTGTTCCAGGCTGATTGACAGGGCCTTAGGACCCCAAGACCCAGGTATTTATGAATATGGGGCCTTATCCCATCCTTAGCTTCTTTGCTTAGAGGATATTGTTTAACACTAATTGGAGACGCAGAGGCTTTTAATTCTACTACTATTGGAGGTTGTTGATGGCTAGACCTAACCCAGCAGTTTCTGCCCAGGCATTAGGATAATCTTTTATCCATTTCTGGGGTAGTTTGCCTGTTTGATCAGTCCTAGGGGGCGCGAAGAGTTGATGTTCATCTTCTACAGACATAGTCAAAGATGTTACTATGGGAGTTAATACTGCAGGCTTTAGAACCCCCACTTGGGGACCATTAGGGTTAAAGGTTATTCTAGTCCAGAGTTTGGTAAGCATATTCCTGCCCATCAATGGGGCCGGGCATTCTGGGATTACTAGGAAAGAGTGGTGGACTTTTTCCTTTCCGAGGTCCATATTCATCTTAGTTGTCCAAGCCTGATATCTACTGCCATTAGCCCCTTGATCTAGGGACGATTTAATTGATAGGGGGGCCAGTGAAGTCTTAAGGGCTGAGTATACTGCTCCTGTAATCACTTCAAAGTTCACTGTGTTCCCCTCAACTTCAAATGTTACTCTGAGCTGGGGGAGGGGATCTGAGCCCCGAATTTGCTAGTCCTCTTCTAGAGTCAGCACGGCGGGCTGGCGTGGCTGCTTCTTTTGGGGGCACTCTTTGACCCAGTGTTCTTTTTTATTACAGTGGGCACATTGATTTGAGGCCAACGGCAGCCTTTGGCGTGGGCCCAGGTATGCCTTTATGTATCCCTGCTTTTTAACTTCTGGCCTATTTGCTGCTGTGACCAGAACCTTAGGCAATGCTTTACTCTGCCATTTGCTTCTTTCCTCCTTCTTTTTTTCCCTTTCCTTCTCTCTCCTCTATTCCCTTTCCTCCTCAGTTTCTCTCTTATAATATACTTTCTCAGCTTCTCTGACTAAATCTCTTAAGGTCATATCTTATAATCCATCTAGACGTTGTAACTTTCTCTTAATATCTAGGGCAGTCTGCTCGATAAAGGCCATTGCAACAGATGGCTTTTGGTCTTCTGCCTGAGGATCAAAAGGAATATATTTCCTATACGCTTCCATAATTCTCTCCAGAAACATAGAAGGAGACTCATTAGGCCCTTGGATAATCTCTCTTACCTTGGCCAAATTAGTCGGCCCTCTGGCGGCCCCTCAGAGACCCACTATTAGAGAACGGCGATAAGTGGACAGATGCTACCTACATTCAAAGGTGTTGGGGTCCCAGTTGGGTCGGTTCATGGGCCCGTAGGGACAGAGAGGGAGCATCACTGGGGCTTCCGAGTTTTATATTATTTATCTCCTGCGGGTTCCTTTAGGTGGCCCAGCTTCCTTCAGGGGAGCAGGGTTTGCTGCTGCTGCGGGGAAGTCCCCTGGAGGGCTTGGGTCTGGCCCAATTGCCTCTAGCGGCGGAGAGGCTGAGTCAGTGGCGGGAGGATCATCTGGAACATGTTGTGGGTTGGGGAGCGAGGGTAGAGGATAAGGAGAGAGAGGAGTGTCCAGTCTTGTGACTCAGAATGGAGGGAAGAGGGGGAGGAGCAGAATGTTGGAATGATAAGATCGTGGGGGAAGGGGTATATGGCTGTTAATCTGGGTGGCCAAGTGGCCCCTGTGAAAGACAATATCTCTGACTTTTCGGATTAGAGGGAAGTGGAAGGATTCTTCTCGGGGCCATCCGACTCCTAGGATGGGCCATTCTGAAGCACAGAGAGTCTGCCAGATCCGGCATTTTACTGAAAAAGAAAGATTCTTGGTACTTGAGCGAACATCAGTCCAATGATCAAGGTTAAGGGACAGAGGCATGGAAGTGCTTTGTCCCATAATGTCCCATAATGGGAGTTACTCAAACAGGGACAGTGAACACACAAACGTGACACAGACAAAGACAAACAGTAAACGTTTAACATGAGTCCAAGAAAAAGATTAGAACTGATTAACTGGCCAAACCTGATGGGTTAGACAATAAAGACAGACAGTAAACTCAACATGAGTTCCTGACAATGAACAAAACTGAGTAGCCAGCAAAACCTGATTGGCTGGAAAACCGAATCCTGAAGCAAAAAATAACCGAGTTGAGGAATCTACTAATCCTCAATTTCCCGAGTCCTCTGGAGTTTCCCCCAGGGACGTGGCCTGTGACTCTGTGACACATCTGTCAGCCACCATCGCAGAGAGCTAATGTTCTTCACCGACAGCCATTTTGCCAAGCCCTAACCTGAAACCTGAAACCAGAAAGAGGCACCTTAATTACTCTGAAAGGAGTCCATTGGGGTCTTTTGTTCGTCACTGCTGGATTTCTCAGCTAGGGCCTCCAGATGAAAAGGTGGGCCTAACGTCGGAGGAAAAGACCACCAAGAGAATTTCTCATGAAGCAGCAAAGGGTTTATTGGGGGTCCAGCATGCTGGGGCTCAGAGCTCACTTCAGAGGAGCAAAAAACAAAGAGCCCCAAGAACAACATGAGCAGATTTTATATACATTCTTTAGAGAGGGCAGGGACTTAACATACATCCTAGCTTCCTTTAGCAAATCACCGTATACTGTGGGAAAATCAAATAACAACTCTAAAACATGATTTGCACATTCATTGGTGGGAACAGTTCAGGCAGGGGGTGATTGGTCAGCCCTGAGAAGGGGTATACATTTAAACTGATTGGTTGAAGCCCTGAGATGTATATGTGCTTAGCTGCACGGTTTTTGGGAAGAGGTTGTTAAGTAACTAGGTGGTCAGGGAAGATTTCAACACACATCTAATGGGTAGTTCCGGGAATTGTCTTAACTGCCACAGGAATTTCAGGTTCTGCATGCAGCCTGGAAACTTTACAGAACCTGTTTCTTTATGTTTCAATTTCAATTTCTTTTATTCTTTCAGAACCTTACAAAGGAAGGAGAGAGACTTCATCAACAATGACTGCAATTTTGGCCATTTTGGTTTTGGAAGCAGACATGGGATCATTTTTAGATCCATACGGTGCTGGTAATCAAAGCCACAGCCTCACACAGGGCCAAGAGGCTGATTAAGACACATCCCTTTCCAAAGCAATTACTTCTCTGAGGTCAGTCACTGAACTCAGTCTCTGAGGGGAATCACACCAGAGTTCAAGCCCAGGTGGACCCAGTCATCTCTTCCAAACTCCACACAAATGACCACAATTAAAACCAAAACACTCCACCAAGGCCCTCATCTTCTTCCATATATACATTCATCATAACCTCTGGCTGGATGTTTCCATGAATGGCACAGCCAAAGAGAGTTTCAAAAATAAGGTCTCTTTCCCTTCATTTGCCTAACCTCAGGGTAGCCTGGACACCATTTCTGTGAACCAGGATTGATCACATAGGTCTGCCATTAATACTGCTCTGCTTCTCCAATTTGAGGCCTACTGACTGTCAGGTATAGTTTCTTCATGTGATTTGGAGTCATGAGAAAACCCAATCATCTCTACAGGGCATGAAAGAACTCATTTGTCCCAAAGGATCCCTATTCTCACTTGATGGAGGTCAGGAACCTAAAAGAGGAAGGTGAGAAACTTCATACACCATGACTGATCTTTTTTGCATTTTGGTTTTGGATGCACACATTGGATTTTTCTTTAGATCCAACTGGTGCTGAGAATCTAAGCCACTACCTCACACAGGGCAAAGAGGCAGATTCAGACACATCCCTTTCCAAAGCATTTAAGCAAAGAGCCAAGGGTGATGCCCATTTATTACCATTTGAAAACAGTTTTCTTCAGGATTCACAAAGGGCTGGCCTGAGGCAAAGACCTTCCTGACATTCATGGCAACAGGCAAATAGGTTAGCAAAAGGCCCAAAGCAGGGTTTCTCCACTGAGACTTTCCTGGTCACACTGATATCTGAGTTTTCTGAGATGCTCGCATTCCCTTCAGCTATCCAGTACATGGCCATGTCACAGAGCTTGGAGGTCATACATATCGTGGACACAAAACCATGAGCCTATTCTGGAGAGTGGCCAGAATTCAGGAAGAAAACAGGAGCTTAGGAAGATAGTAGGTGTTGTTAACTAGATTTATAACACTTACCCTATATCATGCAAAAGGCAAGTCCAAATATACACCATGCCTCCACTGAACTGCTTGTATTTCTATTCTGTTTGGGTTATTTTTCTCCATCATATTAGGATTAGTTGTCAGAGTGTAGTAGGGTATGGGTTAGTGTCAGTTGTCCCGGCCGGCGGGACACATCAACGTGGGCAAGAAACTTAGTTGGGGAGGAATGAAGGGACAAGAGACACGAGAGATTACAGCAAGACTGGAGTTCTGATCATGCTGCAAACTTTTATTGTTCTCACATGGAAATTTATATGCTGTGGATGGGAAAGCTCTCTTATCGGCAGTTGCTGGATGTCTTCAGAAAGTGAGATAACCTCAGGATGTTGCCGGAAGACAGATGGCTGCAGTATGTCTCAGGGAGATAGATGGCTGCGGGATGTCTCCCAGGCAGGATATCTCCCAGGGGGCTGTTTCTTTTCAGTGTCAGGCTATACTTTGAAGGAGAACTTCCTTCTAGCCCCTGACCTCTCCCCCTTTCTTATATAAAATATTTGACCATACCTTACCGGCCAATGTTTTAGGGGGTGATAGAGTCTCTGTTTCTCTAGCAGGCCTTTGAATATCTCCTGATTCGAGAGAGCATGTTTACAAGATTTCGTGGTGGCCTTGGCATATTTTTTGGAGGAGACGGCTTTAAAAGGGAAGCATGCCGACCGCCATGCACCAGAGCGTGTCACTAAGAGGTCTTCTGTTTTGGTATCCGTGGATCCATCCTCCTGCAGTCCATCCTGCATCCTCCGTTATTATGGCCTAACGTCCTCACTCCATGGGTGCATGCCCCCCCAAGTGAAGGGGCCCATGGAGGACGAACCCTTATGGCAATGGCAGAAGATGGTTGGTCAGAGCTGTTACTTATAGTTTAATGTAAGAAAGAGAGACCTGTGGGGATGTAAACTTAAGAAATAAGCCTGTGAGAAGGGTAGAACATCCTTTTAAATGTTGGCAGCATGGTCTTCCATCTCCAGGTGATGATAGTGGACCTGTATGGGCTTAGAGGCCAAAATATTAATCTGTTCTATAATAAATTGTACAAGCCTGTTTATAATGCAGGGTCCTATGGACACCATTAAAAGTAAACCCAACAAAGGGCCTAATAGGGGAAGAAGGTAGGGTAGAAATCCATTAAACCCAGTCCAGAGGGGATTTTCAAAAAGTTCCCTTCATCTCTTTTCTAGATCTTCTTGAAGCTGCTTAATTTTAGTGCGTACTATGACTGATTTATTGGCATTAAAGCAGCATCGTGCCCCTAAGGCCAAGCAAATACCTCCCTGGTTAGCTGTCAGTAAATCTAAGCCTTCTCTGTTTTGAAGGAACACTTCTGCCAGGGAGTCTACTAGGTCCTGCAAATCTTTAATGGTTCCTGATAGAGTTTTTACATCATTTATAAGTTGTTGAGACAGGCGACGCTAAGAGTGTATAGCCATGCCTAAGCCAGCTGTACCTGTGTTCACAGCAGCTGTTATTCCAAGGCTGGCAAAGAGTGGTAAGGCCTGTATTGCCCGCCTGTGTCTTTTGACTAAGGTGTCTAGACTAGGAATGCATAGAGTTTTGTCTCCTGGGACAATAGTTATATCAGGGAGTAATAAGGCAAGAACACAGCCAACGGTCCAATTCGATGGAAGCCTCAGGAAGGCCGAGTTTCCTCCACACATCAAAACTGTGCCATTGGAGGGACAAAGAGATGGGGTGGGTGAGGAATAGTTTTGTACTGTTGAGCAATTTCCAAAGGAAGGAACTCCAACATCAATATCATAGGTATTATTTTGCATCGCGCCTAAAAGACATATTGTAAAAGTGCCTATAGACTGTACTTTAAAAGGAAATCTGGGTTGGCATGTATTATCATCATCTATGATAGAATTAATAGGAACTGCAATAGGCATAATTGCCCCTGTTGTCATGGAGAGCCAGCAATCACCAGCAAAGGTGGGGTTGGAATTATTAAGCAAGGAGAAGGTAGTTTCCAAAATATCTAATATATTGTTATCTAAACCAGGGAGCTGGCATTTTCTCTATATTAAGAGATGATATGTGAGCTCAGGGATTTGGGGTTTCAAAAGTTTGATTATCTGAGGATGCTTGACAGCATAAGGGAATCCTCCACCATCAGCGACCCCTGTAGGTGCCTTAATGGGGCAGAAGGGGGGTTTACCAACAGGGCCTTGGCACCCAGCTGACTGTAGCTTGGTGTATTTGCCTTCTCCTCCCCGGTCAAAAAGAATGGGGGTATAATGAATAGTGGTCCCTCCTGCTGCATGAGTTTTAGTTAGGGAGGCTTCAAAAAATTGTTCTCCCTTCTTGTTGACACAAATTGAGGCCGACGCATAACAAGTGGCATGCATCGCTTGGGTATGCGTTCAAGTTGCAGAACAATTTTAGAGAGCATTACTTGTACTAGGGGGAATAATCTTTGGCTTGTTAACACATACCAATTTAGGCTGATGAACTCCTCTGAGTTTATGGTCAACCTCGGCCCGGAGGTAAGCCACCTTAGTCACGCAGTCAGCAGTCTGGGTCAAACTGGTGGGAGCCTGAGTCCAAGATCCTCCCTTGCGTTCACAGGGAGGGCCAAAAAGGTACTCCATGATGTTGGAAGGTGGAGGGCCAAAGCCTCCGTGTACAATCCTGTTCAGCAGAAGTGCCTTAAGTAGGATCCTCACACAGATTGTTGGCTGCATCTGAAAAAGAGGAAAATTTGTCCTCAGGGTGAGGGCCTCCATCCCTGTGTTGAGGTAAGCCATTAACCTGTTTAACCAGGCGTTCTGGTAACCATCTTGGGGCTGCTTGCTCTTGGTCCAAAACACAAGCTGAGCCTCGTCCACAGATGAGGACAGGACCTGGGCCTTTCCATTTATTTGTAAGGGGATTGTGCCACATAACAGGTGGGCGAACAGAATTGGACGAGGATTGCCAGTGTTAGTCTGCAGCCGAATGGCCTTCATTGTCTAGGGAAAGAAAAATAAGGGCAAATAATGCATGATTAAGGCGATGCCTGTGAGTGGTAAATACAAGTGCAGAAGCATTAAAGCGGGTTAGCCAAGTCTTTAGGTAAGGTGGGCACGTTCCACAATGCCTGAGGCTTGTATGGAATTTCAGTAGTATGACAAATTTGCGAGGAAGCACAAAACTGTTTAAACTTGGCACTGGTATATGCAGGACAATTATCTTTTTTTTAGTATGTATTGGTTTACCCATTACGGAAAACACTGAAACAAGATGAGAAAGGACATCTTTGATAGCCTCTCCAGAATGTGGTGATGCAAAAATAAGGCCGCTGAAGGTATCTACAGAAACGTGTATATATTTGGTTTTTCCAAATTCAGAAAAATGAGTAACATCCATTTGCCAAAACTGATTTGACAGTAATCTTCGGGGGTTAACTCCCAAGTGTTGAATGGGGAGGGAGACAGGGCAACCAGGGCATGCTTTTACTATTTCTCGTGCCTGTTGCCTGGTAATTTTACATAGTTATCGAAGGTTCTGGGAATTTAGATGGTGAAGATTGTGTAAATCCGTGGCCTTTTGAATGGAGCCAACAAAAATGAAAAGATGAAACGAGTTGCTGCATCAGCTTTGGCATTACCTTGTGTTAGAGGCCTGGGAACATCAGAGTGTGCCCTGATGTGTCCTAAGAAAAATGGGTGTTGTCTGGCCTGAATTAGCTTCTGAAGCTGGTGAAACCGATGGGCCACATTGGAAGAAGCCTTAATGGTGGGTGAAATCTGAAGCAGGGGCACAGAATGAGCAATGTAGGCACTGTATGTATAAATATTAACAGGATTATCAAGAAATGTTTTAAAAACTTGTGTTATGGCAAACAATTCCACAAACTGTGCTGAATGATAGACAGTATCAAAGGTGTTAGGTTGGTTATTGACAACAAAGACTGCTCGGCCATTACTGGAACCATCTGTAAAGACAGTAAGGACTTGAGGAATGGGAGCCTTTTGAGTAATTTTGGCAAAAATAAATGGATGTAACTGGACAAAATATAAAAGGGGGTCATTGGGGAGGTGGTTATCAATTGTTCCCAAAAAGCCATTCATTCTCTGTCTGTAGTAAAAATTGGGTTTGGTCTTTAGTATATGAAATTAAAATAATATCATGGTCTTTGCCAAAATGTTGTCGAGATAGCAAACGACATTTAAAAATAATAGAAGCTACCTGAGCAAGAAAAACAGTAATAACCTTGGAGAATGTGGTGGGTAAATGGACCCAAAGCAAAGGCAGCCTTTATTTCTAAAATGTGTATTTCGCTGCCGAAATATTCCTGTGGGTGTATGAGGAGTGTGTAAAATAACCAGAACCAGAGGATGGTTATAAGAATGTTCTGTAAAAAACTGTTTGGCAATGGCTTCTGTGACTTGGTTTAATGCCTGTCATGCCTCGGGAGTAAGCTTTTGAGGGGAGGAGGGGTGGGAATCACCTCTCAAAATATCATTAAGGGACAAAAGTATACAAGTGGGTAATTTTAAATATGTTTTTAGCCATTGAATATTCCCCAGTAATTTTTGAAAATCATCAAGGGTGTGAAGATGGTCCACAGATAGTTGTATCTTAGGAATTTGGATCTGATTATCTTGAAGTTTAAGGACCAAATAGGTATAACAGTCCTGTGTTTTAACCTTATTAGGAGCTATCTGTAGTCCCAAGGTAGTGAGGATTTTGTAAAGGTCCAAGTAACAATTATTAAGGTCATGGTTATTAGGTGCAGCAATTACAAATCATCCATATAATGTAAAATATAAATTTGTGGCCATAGCTCTCTCACAGGGTCTACTGCTTGAGCAACATATTTTTGGCAAAGACTAGGGCTGTTGGCCATACCTTGGGGAAGAACCTTCCATTGAAATCTCTGCATAGAGCCCTGAAAATTAAGGTGAGGGAGACTAAAGGCAAAATAGTGTCTATCCTCAGGATGTAAAGGAATGGTAAAAAAAACCAATCTTTTAAGTCAATAATCATTTTACAATAGTTTTTGGGAATAGCCACTGGTGTGGGAATGCCTGGCTGTAGTGCTCTTATTCGGCACATAGGTTTATTAATGGCACACAAATATTGTAAAAGGCACCACTTGCCTGATTTTTACTTGATAACAAAAATTGGAGTATTCAATGGTGAGGTTGAGAGCTCTACATGGCCGGCTGCCAGCTGTTCCTGCACTAACATGGAGGCAGCCTCCAAATTTTCTTGGGTAAGGGACCATTGATCCAACCACACAAGAGTCTGAGTCTCCCAAATAATTTTATCTCCATGGGGTACAGGAGAGTCAGAGACTGACACTAAAAATCCGAATACCCAAGTCCATATGTATTTCTTTTTTGTATGGGTTTTATTGGCTCAACCAGTCCTTGTCTCAGTCTCCCAAGGCCTATACCAGGGACAAAATAAATACGAAGCATTTGATGAGTCACCATGGAATTGGGACTGGCATGAATGACTTCCATTTGACTCAAAATATCTCGGGCCCATAGGTTAACAGGGAGGTCAGGAACAATGAAAGGAGTGACAATTCCCTTATTACCCTCTTTATCAGTCCAGCTAAGAGCCGTAGAGCTGACCAGAGGATTTTTTGACTGTCCTATCCCTTTAAGGTCAGTCAAGGATGGGGTGAGGGTCCAAGCTGATGACCAATATTTTTGAGAAATAATTGTGGCATCAGCTCCAGTATCTAGAATTCCTTGGAATTCCTTTCCTTCAATAAGTAAGGAAATGGTGGGTCTATTTTGAGAAATGGGTTGAACCCAATTTACATCAGAGCAGCTGAAGGAGGCAGTCCCCCGCGGTAGGTTTGGGTGGTTAAGTGCCTCCTGGATTCAAGGGAAGGAGTATTAATTGTGCAAGACTTGTTCCTGCTGGGATGGCCAAAACTCCATTAATAGCTGTGGCCAGTATTTTTTTTCTCCAGTGAAGTCATTATAATTAATGCCATGGAAGACCTGAACACCATGTAAGTTAGTATAGGCTCTTCCAAAAATAAGGGCACAGATATGAGATGGAGGGGGACCCATAATTCCAGTGGGTATTATCTGGGGCCCTTGCATTGAGTCTAATATAGTTTCAGTGGTGGCACAGATGTCCAATCCTGCGCTGCCTGGAGTGGCTAGTTGGAGGGAAGCAATTGTGGAGAAGAATTTTGAGGTAGGTTGGGAGTTTGGAAGGGAAAAAATCTTATTGCCCCTGGTTTTGTCCTGGGGGATGTCGTGGCCCGGGGCTGGCCCCGCAGGGAGTTTCCCAAGAAGCAGAAAAAAATAGGCTGTCTGAGGGCATTTGTCTTAGATCTACAGTCACTGGCCCAGTGATGACCTTTACCACATCTAGGGCAAAGGGTAGCTTGGGGCGTTATAGCCCCAGTTGAAGGAGATGCTATTCCTAGGCTTTCTTTGCCTGTCGGACACTTGCGTGCAAAATGGCCAGGTTGTTTACAAGTAAAGCAAGTACGTGAGCCAGGATTGTGAAAGGTCTTGGTAAAGGTGGCACCTAGGGCAAGACCCATGGCATGAGCTGCACCTACCCCTGCATAGAGTCTAATAAAGTCAGAAAGTTTCCCTTTATCCTTATGTGGTTGAAGAACATCCTGACATGCCGGGTTGGCGTTTTCAAAGGCAAGATGTTTTACAAAAGAGCTTTTGTTTTCACTTGGTCCAAGCAAGCATTCCACAGCTAGGTTAAGCCTGGGAACAAAGTCGCTATAAGGCTTGTCGGGCCCTTGTCGAATTTTTGCCAGGGAAGTGGTAGCCGAGGCTTTTGAGGGAGGTGTCTCCAAGCATGTAAGCCAGCCATCTGAATCTGCATCAAAAGTCCAGCAGGGAAATGTGCCTGTTTAGTTTTAGTGTCAAAAGGCTCATTGCCCACTAGCTTAACATAAGTCCCGGACTTAGAGGAGGCCTTAGTTAAAATTTTTTGAGCAGTTTCCCGACAGTGCTCTTTGAAATCTGCATTCCATAACAGAAAGTCTCTGGCACTGAGGGTAGCTTGGTCTAAAAATTTCCAATCATTGGGAGTAAGTCATTGTGTGCTGTGGCTTTCTAATAAAGCCAACATGTAGGGTGCAAAGGGGCCATAGTGAGCACAAGCCTTTTTAAGTTTTTCAGGAAAATGCAGGCTTAATTTTTTGTAGACTCTGGGTTCCTGCCTGCCTAGGGCTGAACTCCTCATCCTCTGAGTCCTGATCTCCTTATTCCATTTCTCCGCTTCCTCTTCTTGATCCTCGTCTAAGTCTTTGACCTCAGCCTGGGCAGGCTTATCTATCTGACTGGTGGTGACTAGGAAGGCGAGCACAGGTTGATGGAGTGGCTTCACCTTTGTATTAGACCACTGTAGGCCAGTTACTTTGACTCCATACCTAAGGCTAATGAACAGAGCTCAGAGTGAAGGGATCTTAATTCTTTTAAAGGTTGGATCTGTTCCTGTCTATGTTGGAAGGATGCTCACAAAGGAGCCAGTTTAGGCAAGGGAAGTGGGGAAAAAATATCTGGGGGGGGGCATTTGTACCCTGAAGGGCCAGAGCACAAAAGGCAGGAGGGATATAGGAGGGGTTGGATGTGTAAGTCCTATAGGCTGTGGCAGGGTCTTGAGAGGTGCAGGGTCTTCTGAATGGTAGTGAGCTGCTTCCTTCTCCAAGGTAGCCTCCTCTACAGGGGTCAATGAGTCTCCGGAATTTAAAACTGGATAAAGGCAGTTGGTAACCATTGGAGCCTTAATCATTAGGGTGGTATTTTGAGGGGGACCAGGAAGGTTCCCATGGTCCTGGGGAGCCTGAGAAGGGTCTATGTCTATACTAACTGATGGGCATGCCGAGGGGATACGAGAAGTATTTGCATAGCCTCTTCCCCAACCTCGACAAGTTTTAAGGTACCATTGTCAAAGGGTGAACTTTTAAGAATTTCATTAATTAAGTTCCAGTAAGAAAAGGTGGGAACAGGCACTTTTTCTGGGCCAAAGGATTCATAATAATCTTTTAAACAGTCTCCTACTCCAAGCCATCTTTTACCATCAATGGTCCTTTCAAGAGGAAACCATGGACACTGCTCTCTTATGTATGAAAAAAAAAAATTAAGTCTTTTTTCTAAACATGCGCCCCCATGTCTGCAAGGACTCCTTGTAGCCTGACAAAAACAAATCATATGACGAAACTGCTTGTCCCATAGTGGGTCAATCACCGTGCGTCATCCCCACGCTCCTCCTGGATCTGTCTCTCGGTGGTGTCTTCTGCAGTTATTGCAAGCTCCGCTTGACCAAATCTTCCAGGAGGACGGGGTCCCCCTCAATCAAAAGCTCAAGCCCCAGTCGGTGGGCGCCAGATGTCCCAGCCGGCAGGACACATCAACGTGGGCAGCGAACCTAGATAGGGAGGAATGAAGGGACAAGAGACACGAGAGATGACAGCAAGACAGGAGTTCTGATCAAGCTGCAAACTTTTATTGTTCACACAGGGGTATTTGTATGCTGGATGTGGGAAATCTCTCTTATCGGCAGTTCCTAGATGTCTTCACAAGGTGAGATAACCTCAGGAAGTTTCAGAAAGACAGATGGCCGCAGGATGTCTCAGGGAGACAGATGGCTACAGGATGTCTCTCAGACAGGATGTCTCCTGGTGGCTGTTTCTTGTAAGTGTCAGGCTATTCTTTGAAGGAGAATAGAATTCCTTCTACCTCTGACAGTCAGGGATTCAGTATTTCGAATAGAAAATTGGAAAATGAATCCAATGTTTATGCAAATATGTGCTACCCAAAAGTCTTCCCACTCTCATTCAGAACAATGCCTTGACATTACCTTCACCCCAAGTAAGACACAATAAGAGAAGAAGAGTTAGAAAATCTGTGAATACACATCTGAAATGGAAAATTCTCAGTATTTAACAACCTTGGAGGTGGTAGAGGTGTTTCGAAAAGTAAGGTACATGGTAAAAACTCCACAAACATGGAGCTCTGTTGGCCTAAAGACTTCTTGAGAAACTGCCTCTGAGGTTGGGCACTTGAAATATATGTTGTTATCAGGAGTTTTAACTTCCTTTGTAGTGAGACCATCAAATCTGGGTCTGCATCTGTGTGACCTGGAGCACATGGTTTCTTATTTTCCAATAAACATGAGGCAGCAGGGCTGAATTCTCTCTTTGTAGGTAATTTGTTGCCATTTGGGGGCAAAGTGTCTC
The DNA here is from genome assembly GCF_048772815.1 of Callospermophilus lateralis. Lineage (NCBI taxonomy): Eukaryota > Metazoa > Chordata > Mammalia > Rodentia > Sciuridae > Callospermophilus > Callospermophilus lateralis. The sequence goes on from NW_027516347.1 coordinate 307,422, forward strand.
CCAGTGTGGACTTTGAAGCCATTTGGTCTTCCTCTACTTTTCATGGTGTTTCTTGCAGCTGCATTGGGAGTTTAGTATTGGCTTCACGAAATACGAAGAGGTCAACTAGGACAGAGTGCTGGAGGGAGTTCTGTCACGTGTGTTGGTTAAGGGTCTGCAGGAGAGTGCACCAACCAGGCTTCTATCCCACATAGCTTGCCCCCTTGACAATAGCAATCTGATTCTAAACATTGCCCTGAAACCTCTCCGTATAACAAGATGCCTTTACATACAAGGGTATGGGGGCTGCACCATGTCAGTCACAAACCATTTGGAAGCCAATGGCAGATCCACATGACCCCATCACAGATGTTTTAACAAACACCTACACTCCACTGCTCTAGGCCGACTACTCATCGGGCTCCAAATTACTGGCATCTCTGTTCTACATGATTTTCATGAAACCCAGTAAATCAAGGCATTGTCTGGTACACTCATGATCATCTATAAGACATCCAAAGGTTCTCCACTGACACCTGTTCATGGGAATTTCAAAAATTTAATGGTATTTATCTAGCCTTTTTTCAAGGATGAAGTTTGAGGCACTGTGGGGTTTAATTCATTCAGGAACCAAGAAATGGAGAGGAAGCTTATTTCAATGAAATCTCTGGAGAATTCTAACAGGCAATGATTCCCAACGACAGGCTAAAAGGTCACATTAAGCCAGGCATTTGAGGTCTACAATGTGTGATCCTTTTGTGCTTTGACTTGCAACTATGGCTGCCAATTCTTTAAAAATAAAATCATGTGATATCCTTCCTGAGATTCCCAGTGCTCTGTGGAAAGCCACCCTGGGCCTTGATCTCAGTTTCCAAGGGCGACTCTCATTCGTGGCCTCCTAAAATCCCAACACAATACATGGCAATACTTCTTTGAGGTCAGTTCCATAACTCAGTTTCTAAGGGGAATCACACCAGTGTTCAAGCCCAGGTGGACCCAGTCATCTCTTCCAACGGCCACAAAAATGACCACAATTAAAACCAAAACACTCCCACATGGCCCTCATCTTCTTCCATATAGACACTAATCATAACCTCAGGCTGTAGGTTTCCATGAGGGCCAAAGCCAAAGACAGTATCCAAAATAAGGTCCCTTTCCCCCATTTGCTTAAAGTCAGTGTGGCAGGGAGACCCTTCCTGTGAACCAGAAGTGATGAAAGAGGCCTGCCCTTAATACTGCTCTGATTCTCCATTTTGTGGCCTAATTACTGTGGGGTTTAGATTCCTTATGTTAATTGGGGTCATGAGAAAACCCAAGCACCTATGGCCTAGCCTCTGTAGTGATTTGAAGAACTCATTTGACCCAAAGGATCCCTATTCTCAAAGATGGAGGTCAGGAACTTTACAGAGGAAGGTGAGAGACTTCATCCACAATGACTGCTCTTATGGGTATTTTGGTTTTGGATGCACACATGGGATTTTTTTATATCCTTTAGGTGCTGAGAATCTAAGCCACAACCTCACACAGGGCCAAGAAGCTGATTCAGACACATCCCTTTCCAAAGCAATTAAGCAAAGAGCCAAAGGTGATGCCCATTCATTTCCATTTGAAAACTCTTCAGTCTTCACAAAGGGGTGGCCTGAGGCAAAGACTTTCCTGACATTAAGGGCAATAGTACAATAGGTAAGCAAAAGGCCCAAAGCAGGGTTTCTCCACTGAGACTTTCCTGATCACACTGATATCTGAGTTTTCTGAGATGCTCACCATTGCCTTCAGCTATCCAGTACATGGGCATGTCACAGAGCTTAAAGGTGGTACATATCTTGGACACAAAACCATGAGCCTATTCTGGAGTTTGGCCAAAATTCAGAAAGAAAATAGGATCTTAGGAAGATATTAGGAGTGGCCGATCCATATGGCAAGCCGTAGACCATTCATAAATAGGACAGGATGAACGCTGGTAAGATTTCTACTAGATAGGACATATGTATTGATGCACTCTCTTTTCTAATGTCTACAACCACGGACACAGTGGGATACACAGACATAGAAACACTCGCCTTGTCAAAAGACTTACTAGAAACAATTCACACCAAACCAAACAAAACGACTTTCCTACCTATTCTCAGAACATGAGACAAAACCACAAACCCACACCCACACCCACACCCACACAGACCCCCAAGTAGGTCTGTGAAAATATGGAGTGTCCTTTGACTGGTGGGCCATAATATATTCCCCCATAATGGGCTGTTCTCTCTCAGATCTGGTCTCCGTGTCCAACTCTGTGAAGCTGTTAGTAGCCAGCGGTGAGCCACTACCTTCTTTCTCAGGAAAGGCCCCTCCTCAGACCTTCCTGGCATTAGGCCATCCTCACATCAGTAGGTACCAAGAAAGACTGTCTCTGTCCTTGGAAAATCCAAACAAGTTTGACCACTGGGACATGAACTGGGACTGGCTCTGGGTGCCTGACTTCCTGTATCCCAAGTTCAGAGAGTTCCATCACCAAGGAAGTGAGGTGAGGTCACTTCCTTCAGGAACTAAATGAGGTCACTGCCTTGGCAACAACTTTTTCCTAAAAGTTGCTTCTAAGGGTCCCATGAGATGGAGGATGCACCTACTCGCTCTGACATTTTCACAAGTTAGAATGGTATATCAACCATAGGCACCCGGGAACAGCTCTCCACACAGGCCTGGTTTGGTCCATCTTCTCTACATTAAGATGAAAGAGGCTGATTCAGACACATCCCTTCATTCTGACCAGGTTGTTTACCATGGAAGTTGACTTTTCCTTCCTCAGGTCCTTCATAGCTGCCTACATCTTCTCCATGGATCATTTCTGCATGGACCTTCGAGGTTCTCAGCAGGTGGAAGTTTCCCTACACTCCTGTATTGTAAGACCAACTCTGTCCCTGCTTTTCTGTAAAGTTAGATTGAGGGAACAGTGTATGGTTAGTGTAATAACAGGTTCGATTTGGGTTAGGAATCATTCTGCGTGATGAATAATGGTATTGGGAACCTGCGATATTTATTAAATTATATTGGTAAAATATATGTATGAAAACAGAAATCTAGGATTTGAAGCCCAGAATGGCATTGGGCCCTTGATTGGGATACGTAGTGTTGAATTAGGTTCTGCACAGTTGTCTCAGATAAATCCATTTACAATGGCATAGGACCTCGTACATTGGATGATTGAATGAGGAAGAGAACATCCAGTCAAAAAGGGATAGTCGGTACGATTAGGTAGATAGTCGGTAGGATTAGGAAGAAGAGTGAGTACAGGAATTGGACGGAAATTTCTTTTTTTTTTTATTGGTTGTTCAAAACCCTACAAAGCTCTTGACATATCATATTTCATACATTAGCATACATTAGCTTCAAGTGAGTTTTGAACTCCCTTTTTTATGCAAGTACAGATTGCAGAATCACATGGGTTACACATCCAAATTTTTACATCATACCATACTAGTAACTGTTGTATTCTGCTACCTTTTCTATCCTCTACTATCCCCCCTCCCCTCCCCTCCCATCTTCTCTCTCTACCCCTTCTACTGTAATTCATTTCTCACCTTGTTTGTTTTCCCATTCCACTTACAACCTCTTATATGTAATTTAGTATAACAATGAGGATCTCCCTCCGTTTCCATGCAATTCCCCTTTTCTCTCCCTTTCCCTCCCACCTCATGTCTCTGTTTAATGTTAATCATTTCTTCCTGCTCTTCCTCCCTGCTTTATTCTTAGTTGCTCTCATTATATCAAAGAAGACATTTGGTATTTGTTTTTTAGGGATTGGCTAGCTTCACTAAGCATAATCTGCTCTAGTGCCATCCATTTCCCTGCAAATTCCAAGATTTTGTCATTTTTTAGTGCTGCGTAATACTCCATGGTGTATAGATGCCACATTTTTTTAATCCATTCATCCATTGAAGGGCATCTGGGTTGGTTCCACAATCTAGCTATTGTAAATTGTGCTGCTATGAACATCGATGTGGCAGTATCCCTGTAATACGCTCTTTTAAGGTCTTCAGGGAATAGTCCGAGAAGGGCAATAGCTCGGTCAAATGGTGGTTCCATTCCCAGCTTTCCCAGGAATCTCCATACTGCTTTCCAAATTGGCCGCACCAATTTGCAGCCCCACCAGCAATGTACAAGAGAACCCTTTTCCCCACATCCTCGCCAGCACTTGTTGTTGTTTGACTTCATAATGGCTGCCAATCTTACTGGAGTGAGATGGTATCTTAGGGTGGTTTTGATTTGCATTTCTCTGACTGCTAGAGATGATGAGCATTTTTTCATGTACTTGTTGATTGATTGTATGTCCTCCTCGGAGAAGTTTCTGTTCAGGTCCTTGGCCCATTTGTTGATTGGGTTATTTGTTATCTTATTGTCTAATTTTTTAAGTTCTTTGTATATTCTGGATATTAGGGCTCTATCTGACGTGTGAGGAGTAAATATTTGTTCCCATGATGTAGGCTCCCTATTTACTTCTCTTATTGTTTCTTTTGCTGTGAAAAAACTTTTTAGTTTAGGTAAGTCCCATTTGTTGATTCTTGTTATTAACTCCTGTGCTATGGGTGTCCTATTAAGGAATTTGGAGCCCGACCCCACTATATGTAGATCGTAGCCAACTTTTTCTTCTATCAGACGCAGAGTCTCTGATTTGATATCAAGGTCTTTGATCCATTTTGAGTTAACTTTTGTGCATGGTGAGAGGAGGGGGTTCAGTTTCATTTTGTTGCATATGGATTTCCAGTTTTCCCAACACCATTTGTTGAAGATTCTATCCTTCCTCCATTGCATGCTTTTAGCCCCTTTATCAAATATAAGATAGTTGTAACTTTGTGGATTGTTCTCTGTGTCCTCTATTCTGTACCATTGGTCCACCCGCCTGTTTTGGTACCAGTACCATGCTGTCTTTGTTACTATTGCTCTGTAATATAGTTTGAAATCCGGTATCGCTATACCGCCTGATTCGCACTTTCTGCTTAGAATTGCTTTTGCTATTCTGGGTCTTTTATTTTTCCATATGAATTCCATGATTGCTTTATCTATTTCTACAAGCAATGCCTTTGGGATTTTGATTGGCATTGCATTAAACCTATATAGAACTTTTGGTAATATCGCCATTTTGATGATGTTAGTTCTGCCTATCCATGAACAGGGTATATTTTTACATCTTCTAAGATCTTCTTCTACTTCTCTCTTTAGGGTTCTGTAGTTTTCATTGTATAAATCTTTCACTTCTTTTGTTAGGTTGATTCCCAAGTATTTTATTTTTTTTGAGGATATTGTGAATGGAGTGGTTTTCCTCATTTCCATTTCAGAAGTTTTGTTGCTGATATACAAGAATGCCTTTGATTTATGCGTGTTGATTTTATATCCTGCTACTTTGCTGAATTCATTTATTAGTTCTAGCAGTTTTTTTGTAGACCCTTTTTGGTCTTCTATGTATAAAATCATGTCATCCGCAAATAATGATAATTTAAGTTCTTCTTTTCCAATTTTTATGCCTTTAATTTCTTTCGTCTGTCTAATTGCTCTGGCCAGTGTTTCGAGAACTATATTGAATAGAAGTGGTGATAGAGGGCATCCCTGTCTTGTTCCAGATTTTAGAGGGAATGCCTTCAATTTTTCACCATTCAGAATGATGCTAGCCTGAGGCTTAGCATAGATAGCTTTTACAATGTCAAGGTAATTTCCTGTTATCCCTAGTTTTTCTAATGTTTCGAACATCAAGGGATGCTGTACTTGTCAAATGCTTTTTCTGCATCTATCGAGATGATCATATGGTTCTTATCTTTAAGTCTATTGATGTGGTGAATAACATTTATTGATTTCCGTATATTGAACCATCCTTGCATCCCAGGGATGAATCCTACTTGATCATGGAGCACAATTTTTTTGATGTGCCTTTGTATCCGATTCGCCAGAATTTTATTGAGGATTTTTGCATCTAGGTTCATCAGGGTTATTGTTCTGAAGTTTTCTTTCTTTGATGTGTCTTTGTCTGGTTTCGGAATCAACGTGATGTTGGCCTCATAGAATGAATTTGGAAGAGCTCCCTCTTTTTCTATTTTCTGAAATAACTTGAAAAGTATTGGTATTAATTCTTCTTTAAAAGTTTTGTAAAACTCCGCTGTATACCCATCCGGTCCCGGGCTTTTCTTGGTGGGTAGTCTCTTGATTGCTTCTTCAATTTCATCCATTGGTATTGGTCTGTTCAAATTGTGTGTATCCTCCTGACTCAGTCTGGGCAAATCATATGTCTTAAGAAATTTATCGATGTCTTCACTATCTTCTATTTTGTTGGAATATAGGTTTTCAAAATAATTTCTAATAGTCTTCTGAATTTCTGTAGCATCTGTTGTGATATTGCCTTTTTCATCCTGTATGTTAGTAATTTGAGTTCTCTCTCCTCTTCGTTAGCATGGCTAAGGGTCTCTCAATCTTGTTTATTTTTTCGAAGAACCAACTTTTAGTTTTGTTGATTTTTTCAATAGTTTCTTTTGCTTCAATTTTGTTGATTTCCGCTCTGATTTTAATTATTTCTTGCCTTCTGCTGCATTTGCTGTTGTTTTGTTCATCCTTTTCTAGGGCTTTGAGATGAAGTGTGAGCTCATTTATTTGTTGGTTTTTCCTTTTTTTGAGGAATGACCTCCAGGCGATGATGGTTAGGGTAATAACAGGTTCGATTTCGGTTAGGAATCATTCTGCGTGATGCATAATGGTATTGGGAACCTGCGATATTTATTAAATTATATTGGTAAAATATATGTATGAAAACAGAAATCTAGGATTTGAAGCCCAGAAGGGCATTAGGCCCTTGATTGGGATACGTAGTGTTGAATTAGGTTCTGCACAGATGTCTCAGATAAATCCATTTACAATGGCATAGGACCTTGTACATTGGATGATTGAATGAGGAAGAGAACATTCAGTCAAAAAGGGATAGTCGGTTCGATTAGGTAGATAGTCGGTAGGTTTAGGAAGAAGAGTGAGTACAGGATTTGGACGGAAATTTCTTTAGCAATAGGGTTTCAGTTAGAGAGTGAATGTAAATGTCAGAACATATGAAAATTCAGTCACAATGATGAACTTTGAAAAATATGTAGAAAAGCAGATAGTAATAGAGACTTTACAAAATCAGGCAAAGTATAAAGTGAGTGATAGGATTAGACATTTTGTACACTGTTGAGTTTGAATATATAATCTTAAGAAGAAACAAATATGCAGTGACCATTAGGATTGACATTTGAGAGCATTAGGAAACCTGGACATGGATGCTTTTAGTAATCCATGTTCACTTTCATTTTAGGCTTTGGTACAATCATAAGTGTGACTTTTGCATTTTTTGTCCAGAATATTACTGTCATAGAATGTATATGTGGATCAGATGACATGAGCATTTCTTCAAGCATTTCTGGAAGTAATGTTTTCAAGACCTATAAATTACTATTGGGGGTAAAAGAGGTGTACCCTGTGTCCATGAATATAGACATAATGCATGAATAGACCACATTTTGAATAAATAATTTAACTGTTCCCACTTTAAATAATGGATTGAATTAATATATGAAATATTACAAGAAATCTTGTATTGATATAATATCATTCATTCCAACCAGTAATACATCTATATGTAATATTAGGGTTATGATTATCATGAAAGGTGTGTGAGTATTGCTTCAAAAGTGATCATAGAAATCTAAATTAATGTGTTTGGAAAGAAGTCTCATAAAAAGACCAGTCAAGAAACATGGAGGAATACATGTGATCTGAAGAAGAAAATGATTGAAAGTGAAACAAATGCCTATAAAATTGCGAACTTGTGGATGAAATATATATCCCATGATGTGAATAAATTGAAGAAATAGTAATGTACCAGTGTTGAATAAAATGAACATCCAAATACACATCATGTCCCATAGGAATCTACTTGCGTTGATGTTAAACTAGGTCAGTTACTGTAGAAATATTAGGATTTGTATGCACCATTCACTAAAGTTAGTTTTCAGTACTAAGAAACAAATATGTATATCAGGAGAATGAATATTTTGAGAAAACTCTTGAGAAAATTTGATTATAAATCCACATACTTGAATATGAATGAGTTAAGGGAGTGTATAATAAGACACATATTTCATATTTTGAAAAATCTGGAGAATATATATATATATATATATATATATATATATATATATATATATATATATATACACACACACAAACACACACAGATATTAAAAATAGCATAATATATGCTATATGAAATTCACCATGAAATTTATATCATCCAGAGATCCAAAAATATTTATTTTATTTAACATGGATTTATGTATAATGTTGTTCAACTAGGAAGCTCACGCATAGGTTGAATTTTCAGTTCTAAAGCGTTTAGGAGGAGTGATCTCTTAAAATTTGTATCTGCCAAGTCAGCCACTTCACAAAAATGTACGTGTGGTATCAGGTAAGATTCTATAATTGCATGTAAAAATACATGTGCTGAATAGACTACAGAGACAGATAAACAGGAATTCACATATTTGTTAACTTTAAAACACATGGAGAAATATTTTAACAAATAATTGACTAGATTTATAACTCCTACCCTAAATAATGCAAAAGGCAATTCCACTATACACCATGCCTTCTCTGAACTGCTTGTATTTCTATTTTTTTTGGTTTATTTTTCTCCATCTTATTAGGATTAGTTGTCAGAGTCTAGTAGGGTAAGTGTTAGTGTGAGGTATTCAGTATTTTGAAAGGAAAATTGGAAAATGAATCCAATGTGTATGCAAATATGTGGTACACAAAAATCTTCCCACTCTCATCCAGAACAATGCCTTGACATTACAATCGTGCAGAGTAAGACACAATTAGAAGAGAAGAGTTAGAAAATCTGTGAATAAATATCTGGAATGGAATATGCTCAGGAGTTCACAACCTTGGAGGAGGTAGAGGAGATTCCAAAAGTAAGGGACAGTGTAATCATTCCAAAAACATGGAGCTCTGCTGGCGTAAAGACTTCTTGAGAAACTGCCTCTGAGGGTGGGCACTTGAAATATATGTTGTTGTCGGGAGCTTCAGCTTCGTTTGTTGTGAGACCATCAAATCAGCGTCTTCATCTATGTGACCTGGAGGACATGGTTTCTTATTTTCCCTGAACATGAGTCAGCAGTGCTGAATACTCTCTTTGTAGGTAAACTGTGGACACGAGGGGCTAAGTGTATCCACATGGGCCTGTGAAGCTATTTGGTCATTCTCCACTTTTTGTGGTGTTTCTTGCTGCTGCACTGGGATTTTGGTATTTGCTTCAAGAAATACAAAGAATTCAACTGTTACTCTGTGCGTGAGGGGGTTCTATCACGTGTGGTGGGTCAGGGTCTGCAGGAGAATGCACCTAACAGGCTTATATCCCACATAGTTGCCCCCTTGACCATAGCAACCTGATTCTAAATATTTCCCTAAAACCTCTGCATATAACAAGATGCCTTTACATTGAAGGGACTGCTGGCTGCACCACATCAGTCACAAGCCATTTGGAAGCCAAAGGCAGATCCACATGACCACACCGCAGATGTTTTATCACACACCTGCCCACCAATGCTCTAGGCCCACTCCTCAGCAGGCTCCAACTTCCTGGCATCACTGTTCTGCACAATTTTTATGAAAACCAGTCAATCAAGGCACTGACTGTTATTCTTATGATCGGCCACAGGATATCCAAAGAATCTCCAGTGCCAACTTGTCATGGGAATTTTAAAAATTTCATGATATATTGACCTAGCCATTTTTCAAGGATGAAGTTGGAGGCATTCTGGAACTATTAAATGGTGAGGAAGCTCATTTCAATGAAATATCTGGAGATCTCTCACAGGAAAGACTTCCCAAAGAGTGGCCAAAAGGTCACATGAATCCAGGAACATTGAGGTCTACAATGTGAGGTCCATGTGTGTTTTGACTCTCAACAATGGTTGCCAAGTTTTTCAAACAAAATCATGTGATATCCTGGCTGAGATTTCCAGTGCTCTGTGAATAACTACCCTGGGCCTAGATCTCAGTTTCCAAGGGCGACTCTCATGCGTGGCCTCCTAAAATTCCAACACTATTCATGGCAATACTTCTCTGAGTTCAGTACGAGAACTCAGTCTTTATGCAGAATCCCACCAAAGTTCAACCCAAGGTGGACCATGTAATCTCTACTAACCGCCACAAAAATGACTACAATTAAAACCAAAACACTCCCACATGGCCCTCATTTTCTTCCATACAGACACTCATCATAACCTCTGGCTGGAGGTTTCTGTGAGGGGTGCAGCCCAAGACAGTGTCCAAAATAAGCTTCCTTGCCCCTCATTTGCCTAAAGTCAGGGTGGCCTGGACACCCTTCCTGTGAACTAAGAGTGATCAAATAGGCCTGCCGTTTATTTTGCTCTGTTTCTTAAATTTGAGGCCTACTGATGGTGGGATTTAGATTCTTCATGTGAATTGTAGTCATGAGAAAACCCAATCACCTATGGGCTAGAATCTGCAGGGCTTTGAAGAACTTATTTGACCCAAAGGAGGCCTATTCTCACTTAATGGAGGTCAGGAACCTTACCACGGAAGGAGAGAGACTTCATCCACAATGATTGCTCTTTTGGACATTTTGCTTTTGGATGCATACATGGGATGTCTCTTTAGATCCATCAGGTGCAGAGAATATAAGCCACAGAATTACACAAGGCCAAGAGGCTGATTAAGACGTATCCCTTTCCAAAGCAATTAAGCAAAGAGCCACAGTTGATGCCCCTTCATTTGCAGTTGAAAACTTTTCTTCAGGCTTCAAAAAGGGTGGCCTGAGACAAAGACTTTCCTGACATTCAGGGCAACAGAACATTAGGTAAGGAAAAGGCCCAAAGCATGGTTTCTCCACTGAGTCTTTACTGGTCACACTGATATCTGAGCTTTCTGAGATGCTCGCCATGCCCTTCATTTAACCAATACATGGCCGTGTCACAGAGCTTGGAGGTGGTACATATCTTGGACACAAAACCATGAGCCTATTCTGGAGAGTGGCCAGAATTCAGGAAGCAAACAGTAACTTAGGAAGATAGCAGGTGTTGCCGGTCCATAAGGCAAGCCGCAGTCCATTCATAAATTGGGAAGGATGAATGCTGGGAAGCTTTCTACTAGACAAGACTCATCCATTGATGCATTCTCTTTGCTAATGTCTACAACCACTGACACATTGAGATACACAGACATAGAAACAATCGCCTTTTCATACGACTTTCTGGAAACACTTTACTCCAAACCAAACAAACCGCCTTTCAGACATATTCTCAGAGCATGAGAAAAAAACCACAAACCCACACCCCCAGCCAGATAAGCACCTCCTTCCTCCAAGTAGGTTTGTGACTATCCGGAGTGTCCTCTGACTGATAGGCCATACTATGTTCCCCCAAAATGGCCTCTCCTATCTCACATCTGGTGTCCATGGCCAATTCTGTGAAGTTGTCAGGAGCCAGCAGTTAGCCACTGCCTTCTTTCTCAGGAAAGGCCCCTCTTAAGAGCTTTCCTGTCATTTGTCCATTCTCACATCAGTAGGTACCAAGAAAGACTGACTCTGTCCTTGTTATATCAAACAAGTGAGACCACTAGGTCTGGGACTGAGACAGGCTCTAGGTGCCTGGCTTCCTGGATCCCAAGTTCAGAAAGTGCCATGAACAAAAAAGTGAGGTGAGGTAACTTCTTTCAGAAACTGAATGAGGTTACTGCCTTGGCAACCAGTTTGTCCTAACACATGCATCCAAGTGTCCCATGACATGTAGGCTGACCGTATTTCTGTGACACTTTCACAAGTTAGAATGGTATATCAACCATAGGCACCTGGGAACAGCTCTCCACACAGGCCTCATTTGGTCCATCTTCTCTAGATTAAGAAGAGAGAGGCTGATTCAGACAAAAGCCTTCATCCTGACCAGGTTGTTTGGCATGGAAGATGACTTTTGATCTCTCAGGACCTTCATACCTGCCTACATCTTCTCCAGGGATCAATTCTGCATGGACCTTTGAGGTTCTCAGCAGGTGGACAATCCCCTACTTTCCTGTATTGTAAGACCAACTCTGTCCCTGCTCTTTTGTAAATGTAGATTGAGGGAACAGTTTATGGTTAGGGTTAATTACATGTTTGTTTTGGGTTAGGAATCATTTTGCTGGATGAATAATGGTATTGGGAATCTGTGATATATATAAGAACATAGAGTTGAAAAATATGTATGAAAACAGAAATGTAGTAAGATTTAAAGTCCATATTGGCATTGGGCCTTTGATTTGGATACTTAGCTTTGAATTACGTTCTGCAGTGATGTCTCAGATAAATTGATTATCAATGACATAGGACCTTGTACCTTGGATGATAGATTGTAGAAAAGAACATCCACTCAAACAGGGATAGTCCATAGGATTAGGAAGATAGTCGGTAGGTTTTGCAAGAAGTGTGAGTACAGGATATGGACCAAAAGTTCTTTATCAATAGGGTTTCGGTAATAGAATGAATGTCAATGTCAGCACATGTGAAGAGTCAGTCACATAGGTAAACTGGGGAAAATATGTAGGAAAGGAAACATCAATAGAGACAGTAGGAAATCAGGCAAAGTATAAAGTGAGTGATAGGATTAGACATTTTAACAGGGTTGATGTTGACTATATAATCTTCGAAGAAACAAATATGTAGTCACCAATAGGATGGACATTTGAGAGAATTAGGCAACCTAGACATCAATGTTTTTAGTAATCCATGCTCCCATTCAATTTAGGCTTTTGTACAAACATATGTGTGATCTTTGCATTTTGTATCCAAAATAGTACTGTGATAAAATGTATACGTAGATCAGGTGACATAAGTATTTTTTCCACCATTTCAGGGAGCAATATTTTGAAGATGTATAAATTAGTATTGCAGGTACAAAGAGGTGTACACTGTGTGTATGAATATAGAGATAATGCATGAATAGATGATACTGTGAATAAATAATATAACTGATTCCACTTTAAATAATGGATTAAATTGATATCTTAAAATTTATAAGAAATCTTATATTGATACACAGTCATTCATTTCTATCAGTTATACATCTAATGGTAATATGAGGGTTATGGTTTGTCATTAAGGGTGTGTGAGTTTTGCTTCAAAAGTAATTATGGAAATCGAAAATAATGTGTTTGTAAAGAAGTCTCATGAAGAGATTAGTCAAGAAACATGGAGGAATACGTGTGTTCTGAAGCAGGAAGTAATTGAAAGTGAAACAAATTGATATAAATTAGCGAACTTGTGGATGAAATATATATCCCATGATGTGCATAAACTGAAGAAATAGTAATGTACCAGTGTTGAATACAAATGAACGTCAAAATACATATCATGTCCCATAGGAATCTACTTGCATTCATGTTAAACTTGGTCAGTAACTGTAGAAATATTAGGATTTGTATGCATCATTCACTGAAGTTAGTTTTCAGTACTAGGAAACAAATATGTATTTCAGGTGGATGAATATTTCTGAGAATAATCTTGTGAAAAGTTGATAATAAATCCACATACATGAACATGAATAAATTTTGGGAGTGTATAATAAGACACATATATATCATATTTTCAAAAATCTGGAGAGTGTGTATATATATATATAGATATAGATATAGATAGATATATAGATATATAGATATATATATATATAGATACATATATATACATATGCCTATATATATACACACACACACACTCACACAGACATTAAAAAGTAGCAATATATATGCCAATCGAAATTTATTATGAAATATATATAATCCACACATCCCAAAATATACTTTTTACTGAACATGGATTTATATATAATTTTGTTCAGCTAGAAAGGTCACCAATAGTTTGAATTTTCAGTTCCAACAGCATTAAGAGGAGTGATCTCTTCTCACAATTTGCATCTGCCAAGTCAGCAACCTCTCAAGTATATACATGTGATACCAGGTAGGATTCTATATGTGCATATAAAAACACATGTGCTGAATAGGCCACAGAGAAAGGGAGAGAGGAATTCACATATTTGTTAACTTTAAAAACACATGGAGAACTGTTTTAATTAAAAATTGAGTAGATTTATAATTCCTACCCTATATAATGCAAAAGGCAAGTCCAATTATACAACATGACTCCTCTGAACTGATTGTATTTCTATTCTGTTTTGGTTATTATTCTCCATCATGTTAGCATTAGTAGTCAGAGTCTAGTGGGGTATGTGTTAGTGTCCAAAATAAGCTCTCTTACCCCTCATTTGCCTAAAGTCATGGGGGCCTGGACACCCTGCATTTGAACCAGGAGTGATAAAATAGGACTGCAGTTAATACTGCTCTGCTTCTCCATTTTGAAGCCTACTGCCTGTCAGGTATAGATTCTTTATGTGATTTGGAATAATGAGAAAACCCAAGCACTTCTTTAGGGCTTTGAAGATTTCATTTGAACCAAATGATCCCTATTCTCACTTGATGTAGGTCAGGAACATAACAAAGGAAGGCAAGACACTTCATCCACCATAACTGATCTTTTTGCCATTTTGGTTTGGATGCACACATGGGATCTTTCTTTAGATCCATCAGGTGCTGAGAATCTTAGCCACAACCTCACACAGGTCCAAGAGGCTGATTAAGACACATCCATTTCCAAAGAAACAAAGCAAAGAGCCACAGGTGATGACCATTCATTTTCATTTGAAAACTGTTTTCTTCGGGCTTCACAAAGGGGTGGCCTGAGGCAAAGACCTTCCTGACATTCAGGGCAACAGAAACATAGGTAAGAGAATGGCCCAAAGCAGGGTTTCTCCACTGAGAATTTCCTGGTCACACTGATATCTGAGTTTTCTGAGATGCTCGCCATTCCTTACCGCTACCCAGTACATGGCCATGTAACAGAGCTTGGAGGTGGTACATATCTTGGACACAAAACCATGAGCCTATTCTGCCGAGTTGCCAGAATTCAGGAAGAAAACAGGAACTTAGGAAGATAGTAGGTGTTGTCCCTCCATAAGGCAAGCTGCAGTTCATTCATAAATTGGGCAGGATGAATGCTGGGAAGCTTTCTACAAGACAGGACATATCCATTGATGCATTCTCTTTTCTAATGTCTACAACCACGGACACAGTGGGATACACAGGCATAGAATCACTCACCTTGTCAAAAGACTTACTAGAAACAGTCCATTCCAAACCAAACAAACTGTCTTTCCTACCTATTCTCAGACCATGAGACAAAACCACAAACTGACACTCACACTCACAAAGGCATCTCCTTCCCGCAAGTAGGTCTCTGACTATCTGGAGTGTCCTCTGTCTGTTGGGCCGTATTATGTTCCAATGAAATGTCCTGTCCTGTCTCAGATCTGTCTCCTTTGCAAACTCTGTGAAGTTCTCAGGAGCCAGCGGTGAGCCACTACCTGCTTTCTCAGGAAAGGCCCCTCTTCAGATCTGTCCTGGCATTTGGCAATCCTCACATCAGTAGATACCAAGAAATACTGACTCTGTCCTTGGTACATCCAAACAAGTGAGCCCACTGGGATTGGGACTGTGACTGGCTCTGGCAGCCTGGCATCTTGGATCCCAAGTTCAGAGAGTTACATCACCAAGGAAGTGAGGTAGGTCACTTTCTTCAGGAAATGTATGAGGTCACTACCTTGGCAATCACTTTGTTTTAACATTTGCTTCCAAGGGTCCCATGAGATAGAGGCTGCCCCTACTTTCGGTGACAATTTCACAAGATAGAATGGTATAACAAACATAGGCGCCTGGGAACATCTCCCCACACAGGACTGGTTTAGTCCATCTTCTCTACATTTAGATAGAGAGACTGATTCAGACACATCCCTTCATCCTGACAAGGGGGTTTGCCATGCAAGATGACTTTTGCTCTCTCAACTCCTTCATAGCTGCCTACGTCTTCTCCAGGGATCATTTCTGCATGGACCTTTGAGGATCTCAGCAGGTTTAAGAACCCCTACATTCCTGTATTGTAAAAGCAACTCTGTCCCTGCTGTTCTGTAAAGTTTGATTCAGGGAAGAGTGTATGGTTACGGTTAATAAAAGTTCAATTTCGGTTAAGAAACATTCCACGGCATGAATAATGGTATTGGGAACCTGTAATATTTACAAGAATGTAAAAGTGAAATATAAGAATGAAAACAGAAATCTAGGTAAGATTTGAAGCCCAGAAGGGCATTGGGCCCTTGATTGGGATACTTAGCTTTGAATTATGTTCTGCAGAAATGTCTCAGATAAATCAATGTTCAATGGCATAGGACTTTGTACCTTGAATGATGGAATGTCAAAGAGAACTTCTAGTCAAAAAGGGATAGTCGGTATTATTAGAAAGATAGTCTGTAGGTTTAGAACTAAGAGTGACTATAGGATTTGGACCAAAAGTTCTTTTGCAATAGGGTTTCTGGTAGAGATTGAATGTAAATGTGAGCACATGTGAAGAGTCAGTCACAATGATAATCTGGGGAAAATATGTAGGAAAGCAGATATCAATAGAGACATTAGGAAATCAGGCAAATGAAAAAGTGAGTGATAAGATTAGACATTTTCAACGGGCTTGAGGTTGAATATATAATCTTAGGAAGAAACAAATTTGTAGTCAAGAATAGGATTCACATTTGAGAGCATTAGGCAAACTGGACATGGAAGTTTTTAGTAATCCATGTTCACTTTCCATTTAGGTTTGGTAAAATCATAAGTGTCACCTTTGTGTTTTGTGTCCAGAATATTACTGTGATAAAATGTATATGTAAATCAGGTGACATGTGCATTTCTTCCACCATTTCTGGGAGCAATATTTTGAAGACGTATAAATTAGTATTGGGGGTACAAAGAGGTGTATCCTGTGTCTATGAATATAGAGATAATGCATGAAAAGACCATACTGTGAATAAATAATATAACTGGTTCCACTTTAAATAATGGATTTAATTGATATCTGAAACTAAGTAAGAAATCTTATATTGATATACAATCATTCATTCCAGCTAGTTGTACATCTAATGGTAATATTAGGGTTTGGTTTATCATGACGGGTGTATGAGTTTTGCTTCAAATGTGATAATGGAAATCGAAAATAATGAGTTTGAAAAGAAGTCTCATGAAAAGAGCAGTCAAGAAACATAGAGAAATACATGTGTTCTGAAGCAGGAAGTGACTGAAAGTGAAAAAAATGCGTATAAATTAGCGAACTTGTGGATGAAATATATATCCTATGATGTGCATAAACTGAAGAAATAGTAATGTTCCAGTGTTGAATAAAAATGAATGTCAAAATACACATCATGTCCCATAGGAATCTACTAGCCTTGATATTAAACTGGGTCAGTTACTATAGAAATATTAGATTTTTTTTTGATGTTATAATAGAATTTATTTTACCACTAGCATGCCACAGAATGTTGAGGAAAGAGCAATGGATTTTTAGTTATCGCACTAATAATCTAACATTTAATGACTCTTTTGGATAGTCTAGAAATTACATAAGGCTATGTAACATAATTTTTTAATTTAACATTCATAAAAGCTTGGAGTTTTGGTAATATTTCTACTTTTTTATTTTTAATTTTTTCAGTTGTGATTGACCTTCATTTTGTTTATTTGTATGTGGTGCTTAGAATAGAACCCAGTGTCCCACACATGCTAGAAAAGCATGTTACCACTGAACCACAAACCCAGCCCCTCCACTTTTATCTTTACATCGAACATGCCTCTCCCTCATCTTTACTCACTTTCTTCCTCATTTTCCCCCTTCTCTCTCTTGCTTTTTCTTTTTCCTTTCATATCTGTTTTTCTCTGATGTCATTACAAACAGTAGTATGCTATGAAATTTAAATTTAAGACTGTTTTTTATAGTCATTGTTCTTTTCTTGAGAAAATTTAATAATTATAATCACCTGATAGATATATTAAAATAAATTTTTATACATATGTATCTATATTCATGCATATGCATAACATATTATATATATACATACATATACATTTAAAAGTACTTTGATTAGCCTGTTAAAAATAATATAGACCAAAACTTTCTTAATTCTCAAGCCTTCCAGAATTAACATCTTACAGTGAAAATCAAATAAACATATTTAAATAAACAGGTATCATTCTTTTTATCAATACTGATAATTTAAGGTTTTATATCACATTAAGCTATAATACGGCATATTAAATCTTATGAATTAGAAAAAGTTTTTTGAATAACCTATTATTTAAGGACCATATGCACTGACATTTTAAAGGCTTTCTTGTGATTTCAATTTCTATCAATTGTGTATTAATTGCCAAATGCTTATTTTAGTACTTTTCATATTCATAATTGATATAAAGTCAATTGTTTAATTCTTCTTGTAAATAATTACTTATTACAGTAGGGACATTATTAATAATTCTAAATCTGTATAAGAAAATAGTACAAAGATATTTTCATGCAAAATTAAGAATAATTGTGTGCTCTAAATGTCTGATTGTTGATACATATAACAAAGAGCTTTTGATGAGTCTCTTCCCCAGTAAAACATAAAATGCAAAGATATTGTTGGGTATATATGTGCAAATAAAGATAAAGAAAATACACATTATCAGCTAGAAACTATTAAATAAAGGGTGAAAACAACAATCCAACACATTGTACGAATTTGTCAGATGAGGTAGTATTCTGGAAGAATAGCCTAAGACTAGACCTGGTCCATGACAAAATATTCACGAAAAAAAATGAAATATGAAAAATATAGAAAATGCTATGAATTTTTCATGAAGGTAGGTGAATTATCCTTTAATCTCAATTTATGTGCATTTTCAAAAGCCAATTTCCTGGTAAAATAAATTTGTGATTGTTACAACTAAACGAAACAAAGTTTCTGCTTAGCAAAATGAATGCATCTCAACCCATTTTTAGCTGATTTCTTCCCTCTCAATTTTAAACCGTTATTTATTTATTTATTTCTATTGGTTGTTCCAAACATTACAAAGCTCATGATATATCATCTTTGATACATTTGACTCAAATGGGTTATGAACTCCCATTTTTTCCACAAATATGAATTTCAGAATCACATTGGTTACACATTCACATTTTTGAATAATAGCATATTAGTGACTGTTGTATTCTGCGACCTTTCCTATCCCCCACTATCCCCCCTCCCCTCCCCTCCCATCTTCCCTCTCTACCTCATCTGCTGTTGTTCAATTCTCTCCATTGTTTCCCCCCCATTTCCCCTCAAATCCTCTTATATGTAATTTTGTGTAACATTGAGGGTCTCCTACTATTTCCATATGCTTTCCCTTCTCTCTCCCTTTCTCTCCCCCAACTCGTCTTTGTTTAATGATAAACTTTTCCTCATGCTCTTCCTCGATGTTCTGTTCTTAGTTGCTCTTTTAATATCAAAGAAGACATTTGGCATTTGTGTTTTTAAGGATTGGCTAGCTTCGCCTAGCATAATCTGCTCTAATGCCATCCATTTCCATGCAAATTCTATGATTTTGTCATTTTTTAATGAAGAGTAATACTCCATTTTGTATAAAAGCCACATTTTTTTTATCCATTCATTTATTGAAGGGCATCTAGGTTGGTTCCACAGTCTAGCTATTGTGAATTGTGCAGCTATGATCATTGATGTGGCAGTATCTCTACAGTACGCTCTTTTAAGATCCTCAGGAAATAGTTCGAGAAGGGTGATAGCTGGGTCAAATGGTGGATCCATTCCCAGCTTTCCCAGGTATCACCATAGTACTTTCCAAATTGGCCTCACCAATTTGCAGTCCCACCAGCAGTGTACAAGTGTACCCTTTTCCCCACATTCTCACCAACACTTATTTTGTTTGACTTCATAATGGCTGCCGATCTTACTGGAGTGAGATGGTATCATAGGGTGGTTTTGATTTGCATTTCTCTGACTGCTAGAGATAGTGAGCATTTTTTCATGTACTTGTTCATTGATTGAATGTCCTCCTCTGTGAAGTGTCTGTTCAGGTCCTTGGCCCATTTGTTGATTGGGTTATTTGTTATCTTATTGTTTAATTTTTTTGAGTTCTTTGTATATTCTGGATATTAGGGCTCTATCTGAAGTGTGAGGGGTAAAAATTTGTTCCCAGGATGTAGGCTCTCTATTTACCTCTCTTATTGTTTCTCTTGCTGAGAAAAAAAAATTAGTTTAAGTGAGTCCCATTTGTTTATTCTTGTTATTAACTCTTTGGCTATGGGCATCCTATTAAAGAATGTGGAGCCCGACCCCACAGTATGTAGATCGTAGCCAACTTTTTCTTCTATTAGACGCAGTGTCTCTGATTTGATATCTAGCTCCTGGATCCATTTTGAGTTAACTTTTTGCATGGTGAGAGAAAGGGATTCAGTTTCATTTTGTTGCATATGGATTTCCAATTTTCCCAGCACCATTTGTTGAAGATGCTATCTTTCCTCCATTGCATGTTTTTAGCCCCTTTATCAAATATAAGAAAGTTGTAATTTTGTGGATTGGTTTCTGTGTCCTCTATTCTATACCATTGGTCCAGCTGCCTGTTTTGGTACCAGTACCACGATGTTTTTATTACTATTGCTTTGTAGTACAGTTTGAACTCTTGTATCGCTATACCTCCAGATTCACACTTCCTGCTTAGAATTGCTTTTGGTATTCAGGGTCTTTTGTTTTTCCATATGAATTTCATGATTGCTTTATCATTTCTACAATAAATGCCGTTGGGATTTTTATTGGCACCGATTTAAACCTGTAGAGAACTTTGGGTAATATCAACATTTTGATGATGTTAATTCTGCCTATCCATGAACAAAGTACATTTTTCCATCTTCTAAGATCTTTTTCTATCTCTCTCTTTAGGGTTCTGTAGTTTTCATTATATAAATCTTTCACCTCTTTCGTTAGGATGATTCCCAAGTATCTTATATTCTTTGTGGATATAGTGAATGGAGTGGTTTTCCTCATTTCAATTTCAGAAGTTTTTCTGCTGATATACAGGAATGCCTTTGATTAATGCGTGTTGACTTTATATCTTGCCACTTTGCTGAATTCATTTATTAACTCTAGCAGTTGTTTGTAGACCCTTTTGAGTCTGTTAAATATATTATCATGTCATCTGCAAATAGCGATAATTTAAGTTCTTCTTTTCCTATTTTCATGTCTTTAATTTCTTTTGTCTGTCTAATTGCTCTGGCTAGTATTTCAAGAACTAAATCGAATAGAAGTGGTGATAGAGGGCATCCCTGTCTTGTTCCAGATTTTAGAGGGAATGCCTTCAGTTTTTCTCCATTTACGATGATGCTAGCCTGAGGTTTAGCATATATAGCTTTTACAATGTTGAGGTAAGTTCCTGTTATCCCTAGTTTTTCTAGTGTTTTGAACATAAAGGGAGGCTGAACTTTGTCGAATGTTTTTTCTGCATCTATCAAGATGATCATATGGTTCTTGTCTTTAAGTCTATTGATGTGGTGAATAGCATTTATGGATTTCCGTATATTGAACTAGCCTTGCATCCCTGGGATGAATCCTACTTGATCATGGTGCACAATTTTTTGATATGCTTTTGTATTACATTCACCAGGATTTTATTGAGAATTTTTGCATCCTAGTTTATTAGAGATATTGGTCTGTAGTTTTGTTTCTTTGAAGTGTTTTTGTCTGGTTTCGGGATCAGGGTGATTTTGGCCTCATAGAATGAATTTGAAAGAGCACCTTCATTTTCTATTTCTTGAAATAGCTTGAAAAGTATTGGTATTAATTCTTATTTTAAGGTTTTGTAGAGCTCCGCTCTATACCCATCCGCTCCAGGGCTTTTTTTGGTTCGTAGTCTTTTGATGGCTTCTTGTATTTCTTCCTTTGTTATTGGTCTGTTTAAATTGTGTGTGTCTTCCTGACTCAATCTTGGCACATCGTATGACTTAAGAAATTTATTGATATCTTCACTATCTTCTATTTCATTTGAATATAGGGTTTCAAAATACTTTCTAATTATCTTCTGTATTTCTGTAGTGTCTGTTGTGATAATGCCTTTTTCATGCCGTATGTTAGTAATTTGAGTTCTCATTCTTCTTCTCTTTGTTAGCATGGCTAAGGGCCTGTCGATCTTATTTATGTTTTCAAAGAACCAACTTTTAGTTTTATCAATTTTTTCAATGTTTTTTTTTGTTTCAATTTCGTTGATTTCTGCTCTAATTTTAATTATTTCTTGTCTTCTACTACATTTGCTGTAGTTTTTCTTTTCTTTTTCTAGGTTTTTGAGGTGTAGTGTGAGTTCATTTATTTTATTTTATTTTATTTTTTTGAGGAAAGAACTCCAAGAAATGAATTTCCCTCTTAAAACTGCTTTCATTGTGTCCCATAGATTCCAGTATGTTGTGTCTGTATTGTCATTTGTCTATAAGAATTTTTTATATCCTCCTCTATGTCTTCTGTAAGCCATTGATCATTCAGTAGAATATTGTTCATTTTTCCATATGATGTAGGATTTTTCCTTCCTTCTTTTATCATTTATTTCCAGTTTCATTCCAATATGATCAGATATGGTGCATGGTATTATCTCCAAGCCTTTATATTTACTAAGGGTTGCCCTATGGCATAATATATGAACTATCTTTGAGTAGGATCCTTGTGTTGCTGAGAAGAACGTGTATCCACTTGAGGATGGTTGATATATTCTATATATGTTGGTTAAGCCTAGGTTATTTATTGTGCTGTTGAATTCCATAGTTTCTTTATTCAGTTTTTGTCTAGAGGATCTTTCTAATGGCGAGATCAGTGTGTTGAAGTCACCCGTAGTTATTGTGTTGTAGTCTATTTGATTCTTGAACTTGAGGAGAGTTTGTTTCATGAGCGTTGCAGCTCAATTGTTTGGTGCATACAAATTGATAATTGTTATGTCTTGTTGGTGGATGGTTCCTTTTAACAGTACATAGTGTCCTTCGTTATCCCTTTTTATTAACGTAGGTTTGAAATTGATTTTATTTGATATGAGTATGGCTACTCCTGCTTGCTCCCGAGGGCCATGTGAGTGGTATGATTTATCCCAACCTTTTACTTTCAGCCTGTGTATGTCTTTACCTATCATATGAGTCTCCTGAAGGCAGCAGACTGTAGGATTTGTTTTTTTGATTCAGGTTACTAACCTATGTCTCTTGATTGGTGAGTTTATGCCATTAACATTTAAGGTTACAATTGAAATATGATTTTTACTTTCATTCATGTTTATTTATGTATTTATTTTTAGTTTGGCTAGTTTTTACTTTTTGGTTATTTTCCTCCCCCTTTACTGAGATACCTCCTGCTGTTAGTTTGGGGCACTATTTTTCAATTCCTCTTCTTCTAGTATTTTGCTCAAATGCTTTGCAGTGCTGGTGTTCTTTCTGCAAATTCTTTTAGCTTTTGTTTATTGTGAAAGACACTAATTTCATTGTCAAATCCCAAACTTAATTTTGATGGATACAGTACTCTTGGTTGGAATCCATTATTTTTCAGCGTTTGAAATACATTGTTCCAGGATCTACTCGCTTTCAAAGTTTGTGATGAAAATTCAGTCGTTAACCTAATTGGTTTACCCCAGAATGTAATCTGCCTCATTTCTCTTTTAGCTTTTAATATTCTCTCCTTGTTCTGTATGTTAACTATCTTGATAATTCTATGTCTTGGAGTTGGTCTATTATGGTTTTGAATGTTTGAGGTCATGTAGGCTTCAAGGATTTGGCAATCCATTCCATCTTTTATCTCTGGGAAGTTTTCTAGAATTATTTCATTTAATATGTTGTCCATTCCTTTGGTTTGAATCTCTATGCCTTCTTCTATCCTGATGACTCTCAAATTTGTTCTTTTATGACATCTCATATCTCTTAAATAGATTGCTCATGGGATATAAGCATCTTTTCTGTGTTGACTATATTCTTTTCAAGTTGATAAACTTTGTCTTCATTATCTGATCTTCTGACTTCTACTTAATCTAGTCTATTTACAATATTCTCGTTTGAGTTTTTAATGTGGTTTATATTTTTCTGCATTCCTAGGATTACTGTTTGATTTTTTTAAGAACTCTGTCTTTTGGTAAAGCTCCTTCTTTGCCATTTGAATTTGTTTGTTTAATTCATTTTCAAAATATTCTTTTATTGCTTGGACTTGCTGCCTCATGTCTTCTCTAATATTTCTTTCCATCTGAGTTAGGGATGCATTGAGTTTTTTCCCTATCCCTGTTTCTGATGATTCTAGGTCCTCCTGTAGAATTAAGTTGTCCGGCATTATTTGTACACCTTTTTCCCTTGTTTTTTCATGAAGTTCACATTACTTTCCAGCTCCGTTTGATTGCTGTGTTTCTGCTCTCTTCTATATATTTGTTTTGGTTTTATATATCTCTATTGTAGCTCCTTTGTGTTGGTAGACTGTGCATGCTAAAGTGGATTCCACTGGGAAGGAATTCTGACGGCCGAGTTCCAGTGATGTCACCTCTCTGCTATGGTGGGCCCCAGGCTCTTTGCCCGGGTGTTCGCATGGGGGTGTGGGACTGTACTGTCTCTGTTTGTTTTCAGCTCCTGGTCGCGGGTGTGCAGGCGGTCACAAGCTGTCCAGTCACGCAGTCAGCGGGTGGGCTGTCACCGGCTGTTGTGCGATCTCTAGCCACCCATTAGGGCAGGCATATGGCAGGTGATTGGTCGCTGGTGGGCAGGCGGTCTCCAGCCGTCCAGTCGCACCTGCAGCGGGCCGGCTGTTGCCGGCGGGCGAGCGTTCTCCAGGCGCCCAGTCACACGGGCCTGGCCTCTAGTCCCCTGGTTTCTCCTGCTAGTCCTGCTTTCTCCTGCTACACCAGTTTTCCCCTGAGTAATGCCCTCGGCAGCTCAAACTGTACTCTGGCCTGCCGTTTCTTGGGTGTGGATTGTGTCTATTGGGAACCCCAGCACTCTATTGTTTTTTTTTTTTTTTTCCGTTTGCCCCTTCCCCATTGCTGGCTAGACAGATTTTGTTTTCACCACTGATGGGAGGGGGAGTAGAAGGTCAGGGGCCTCTAGTTTCCCCCCCCATCTTTATTCAGGCTCTCTCTGATAATCCCTCCCCTGGAAAGCTTAGGAAAGATTTTATGCAAATTTCCTACTGTATGGGAGATGAGCGGAAAACACACAACTGTTTTATTGTTGCAATCTGTCGGAGAGTGGCGGTGGTTACTTCAGCTCTCCAAGATGGTTGCCGTTGGTTTCCTTGGTAGAGTTTCCGTTGTGGGGGATAGAACTGTAGCGCTTCCTTCCCTGACTGAGATCCCGAACTCCGCCTGGGGCTCAGTGGGGGGTCAGCCGGCAGGATTCCACAGAATCTGCAGCAACGTTTCTCCCTGGATGCTAGTCGCTTCTCGGTGGTGCCCCGACGTCTGTAGCCACGGGGCGGGACGCACGGATCAGTAAGCCCAGATCTCCGGTTGCATATTTGGCTCGCGTTTGAGACTCAATTACCGGACCTCGTTGGTGGAAATCATTCTTTTAGGTTTCGGTGCACACCCATTTTTCTGTAAGATCCTAACAAGATAGTCTTTTGTCATTCTAACTCGTTATTCACCTGCAATGTGGCGTGGTACACTGGGTGTGATGCACTCTATTCGCGGCCAACTTGCAATGTCGAAATATTAGGTTTTGTATGCACCATTTACTGAAGATAGTTTTCAGTACTAGGCAACCAATATGTATTTCAGGTTGATGAATATTTCTGAGAATTATCTTTTGAAAAGTTGATTATAAATCCACATTCATGATATGAATGAATTTGGGGAGTGCACAATAAGGCACATATATTTCATATTTTGAAAAATCTTGAGAGTATATATATATATATATATATATATATATATATACACAGAGAGACATTACAATGTAGCATTATGTATGCCAACCGAAACTTATCGTGAAATACATATCATCCAGAGATCCAAAAATATTAATTTTACTGAACATGGATTTATGTATAATGTTGTTCAAATAGGAGGCTCAGCCATAGGTTGAATTTTCAGTTTCAACAGCATTTAGGAGCAGTGATATCTTCTCACAATTTGTATCTGCCAAGTCAGCCACCTCACAAAAATGAACGTGTGATACTAGGTAGGATTCTATATATGCATATAAAAATACATTTGCTGACTAGGCTATAGAGAAAGGGAGACATAAATTCACATGTTTGTTTACTTTAAAAATACATGGAGAACTATTTCAACAAAAAAATTGACTAGATTTATAACTCCTACCCTATATAATGCAAAAGGCAAGTCCAAGAATACCAAACATGCCTCCTCTTAACTGCTTGTATTTCTATTCTGATTGGGTTATTATTTTCCATGATATTACGATTAGTAGTCAGAGTCTAGTAGGGTAGGGGTTAGTGTCAGGGATTCAGTATTTCAAATGGAAAATTGGAAAATGAATCCAATGTGTATGCAAATATGTGCTACACAAAAATGTTCCCACTCTCATCAAGAACTATGGCTTGACATTACTTTTGCCCCAAGAAAGACACAATTAGAGGAGAAGTGTTAGAAAATCTGTGAATACATATCTGGAATGGAATATGCTCAGTAGTTCACAACACTGGAGGTGGTAGAGGAGTTCCCAAAAGTAAGGGATAGGGTGAACACTCCACAAACATGGAGCTCTGCTGGCCTAAAGACTTCTTGAAGAACTGCCTCTGAGGTTAGGCACCTGAAAAATATGTTGTTTTCTGGAGCTTTAGCTTCATTTGTAGTGAGACCATCAAAGCTGGGTCTACATCTATGTGACCTGGAGGACATGGTTTCTTATTTTCCAGTGAAGATGAGGCAGCAGTGCTGAATTTGCTCTTTGTAGGTAAACTGTGACCACTGGGGACTAAGTGTCTCCCCATGTGGACTGTGAAGCCATTTGGTCATCCTCCAAATTTCATGGTGTTTCTTGCTGCTACACTGGGAGTTTGCTATTTGATTCAAAAATACAAGGAGTTCTAGTGGGTCACAGTGCTGGAGGGAGTTCTGTCACATGTGGTGGGTCAGTTTCTGCAGGAGAATGCACCAAACATACTTCTAGCCCACATATATTGCCCCATTGACCATAGCAACTTGATTCTGAACATTGCCCTGAAATCTCTCAGTATTACAAGATGCCTTTATATAGAAGGGACTGCTTGCTGCACCATGTCAGTCACAAGCCATTTGGAAGCCAATGGAAGATCCACAGGCCCCACCACAGATGTTTTATCATACACCTGACCACCACGGCTCTAGGCCCACTACTCAGCAGGCTCCAACTTATTGGCATCTCTGTTCTACACGATTTTCATGAAACCGAGTCAATCAAAGCACTGTCTGGTATACTCATGATCAGCAACAGGACATCCAAAGGTCCTCCATTGCCACCTGGTCATGGGAATTTCAAAAATTTTATGGTATTTTTGTAGCCATTTTTCAATGATGATGTTGGAGGCACTGTGGGTTAAAATTCACTCCAGAACCATTAAATGTAGAGGAAGCACATTTCAATGAAAGCTTTGGAGAATTCTCACAGGCAAGGCTTCTCAAAAAGTGGCCAAATGGTCACATGAAGCCAGTCCCATTGAGGTCTACAATGAGGTCCATGTGTGTTTCGACTCTCAAATATGGCTGACAAGTCTTTCAGAATAAAATCACGTGATATCTTGGCTGTGATTCCCAGTGCTCTGTTGAAAGCCACCCTGCACATAGATCTCAGTTTTCAAGCGGGACTCTCATGCATGGCCTCCGAAAATCCCAACACAATTCATGGCAATAATTCTCTGAGTTCAGTTCCAGAACTCAGTCTCTAAGGGGAATCACACCAGAGTTCATGTAAAGGTGGACCCAGTCATCTCTTCCAAACACCAAACAAATGGCCACAATTAAAACCAAAACACTCCCACATGGCCCTCATGATCTTTCATATAGACACTCATCATAACCTCTGGCTGGATGTTTCCATGAGGGGCGAAACCCAAGACAGTCTCCAAAATAATCTCCCTTGCCCATTAATGGCCTAAAATCAGGGTTGCCTGGACACACTTCCTGTAAACTAGGAGTGATCAAATAGGCCTGCTGTTAATACTTCTCTGCTTCTCCAATTTGGGGCCTACTGACTGTGGGGTTTATTTTTTTATGTGAATTGGAGTCATTATAAAACCCAAGCACATATTGGCTAGCTTCTGCAGGGCTTTGAAGAAATCATTTGACCCAAAGGATCCCTATTCTCACTTGATGGAGGTCAGGAACCTAAAAGAGGAAGGGGAGAGACTTCATCCACAATGACTGCTTTTTTGGCCATTTTGGTTTTGAATGCACACATGGGATCATTCTTAAGATACATCAGGTGGTGAGAATCTAAGCCATCTAAGCCATTGCCTCAAACAGGGCCAAGAGGCTGATTCAGACACATCCCTTTTCAAAGCAATTAAGCAAAGAGCCACAGGTGATGCCCATTCATTTCCATTTGAAACCTGTCTTCTTCAGGCTTCACAAAGGGGTGGCCTGAAACAAAGACCTTCCTGACATTCAGGGCAACAGAACAATAGGTAAGCAAAGCAGGGTTTCTCCACTGAGACTTTATTGGTCACACTGATATCTGAGTTTTCTGAGATGCTCGCCATTCCCTTCAGCTATCCAGTACATGGCCATGTAACAGGGTTTGGAAATGGTACATATATTGGACACAAAACCATGAGCCTATTCTGTAGAGTGGCCAGAATTCAGGAAGAACGCAAGAACTTTGGAAGATAGCGCGTGTTGCCCATCGATAAGGCAAGCCAAAATCCATTCATCAATTTGGCAGAATAAATGATGGGAAGCTTTCTACTAGACAGGACACATCAATTGATGCATTATCTTTTCTAATGTCTATAACCATGGACACAGTGGGATACACAGACATAGAAACACTCGCGTTGTCAAATGACTTACTAGAAACAGTTCACTCAAAACCAAACAAACCGCCTTTTCTATCTATTCTTTTCTATCTATTTCTATCTATTTTGAGGCAAATCCACAAACACACAGCGACACCCACAGAGGCACCTCCTTCCCCAAAGTAGGTCTGTGACTATCCAGAGTGTCCTCTGACTGGTGGGTTATAGTATGTTCCCCCGAAATGGCCTGTCCTGTCTCAGATCTGGTCTCTTTAACCAACTCTGTGAAGATGTCAGGAGCCACTGGTGAACCACTATCTGCTTTCTCAGGAAAGGCCCCTCTTTAGAGCTTTTCTGGCTTTTGGCCATTCTCATATCAGTAGGTACCAAGAAAGACTGACTCTGTCCTTGGTATATCCAAACAAGTGAGACCACTGGGACTGGGACTGGGACAGGCTCTGGGTGCCTGTCTTCCTGCATCCCAAGTTCTTAGAATTCCATCACCAAGGAAGTGAGGTGAGGTCACTTCCTTCAGGAACTGAATGAGGTCACTGCCTTAATAACAACTTTGTCCTAACAGTTGCTTCCAAGGGTCCCATGAGATGGAGGCTGCCCCTATGTCTTGTGACACTTTCACAAGTTAGAATGTATATCAACCATAGGCACCCGGGACCAGCTCTCCAAACAGGACTGTTTGAGTCCATATTCTAATGGGTGGCACTAGAGCAGATTATGCTTAGTGAATCTAGCCAATCCCTAAAAAACAAATACCAAATGTCTTCTTTGATATAATGAGAGCAACTAAGAATAGAGCAGGGAGGAAGAGCAGGAAGAAAAGATTAACATTAAACAGAGACATGAGGTGAGAGGGAAAGAGAGAGAAAAGGGGAATTGCATGGAAATGGAGGGAGACCCTCATTGTTATACTAAATTACATATTAGAGGTTGTGAATGGAATGGGAAAATAAACAAGGTGAGAAATGAATTACAGTAGATGGGGTGGACAGAGAAGATCCGAGGGGAGGGGAGGGGGGATAGTAGAGGATAGGAACGGTAGCAGAATACAACAATTACTAGTATGGAATTATGTAAAAATGTGGATGTGTAACCGATGTGATTCTTCAATCTGTATCTGGGGTAAAAATGGGAGTTCATAAATCACTTGAAGCTAATGTATGCTAATGTATGAATATGTTATGTCAAAAGATTTGTAAGGTTTTGAACAACCAATAATAAAAAAAAGAACAGAGAGGCTGATTCAGTAACAACCTTTCATCCTGACCAGGTTGTTTGCCATGGAAGTTGACTTTTGCTCTCTCAGGTCCTTCAGTGGTGCCTATATCTTCTCCAGGGATCACTTCTGCATGAAACTTTGAGTTTTTCAACAGGTGGAAGATTCACTACATTCCTCTATTTTAGGACCAACACTGTCCCTGCTCTTCTGTAAAGTTAGATTGAGGGAACAGTGTATCGTTTCGCTTAATAACAGGTTTGATTTGGGTTAGGAATCATTCTGCTTGATGAATAATGGTATTGGGAACCTGTGATATTTATAAGAATATATAGGTGAAATATAAGTATGAAAACAGAAATCTAGGTAAGATTGGAATCCCACTAGGGCATTGCGCTCTTGATTGGGATACTTAGCTTTGATACATGTTCTGCATAGATGTTTCAGATAAATCAATAATCAATGGCATAGGACCTTGTACCTTGGATGATTGAATGTAGAAGTGAATATCCACTCAAACTGGGATAGTTGGTAGGATTAGGAAGATATTCTGTAGGTTTCAGAAGAAGAGTGAGTACAGGAATTGTAACAAAAGTTCTTTAGCAATAGGGTATCACATAGACAGTGAATGTAAATGTCAGCACATGTGAAGTGTTAGTCAAAATTGTGAACTGGTGAAAATAATTAGGAAGCAGACATCAATAGAGACATTAGGAAATCAGGGAAAGTATAAAGTGAGTGATAGGATTAGACATTTGCAACAGGGCTGAGGTTGAATATATGGTCTTAGGAAGAAACAAATATGTTGTCATAAATAGGATTGACATTTGAGAGCATTAGGCAACCTGGACATGAATGTTTTTAGTAATCCATGCTCACTTTCCATTTAGGCTTTGGTACAATCATAAGTGTGACCTCTGCTTTTTGTGTCCAGAATATTACTGTGATAAATGCATACGTAGATCAGGTGACATGAGTATTTCTTCCACCATTTCTGGGAGCAACATTTTGAAGACGAATAAATTAGTATTGGGGTTACAAATAGATGTACCCTGTGTCTATGAATGTAGAGATAATGCATGAATAGACCATACTGTGAATAAATAATATAATTGGTTCCAACTTTAAATAAAGGATTGAATTGATATCTGAATATATACAGAAAATCTTATATTGATATACAATTATTCATTCCAACCAGTAATACATCTAATGGTAATATTAGGGTTATGTTTTATCATGAAGAGTGTGTGAGTTTTGCTTCAAAATGATTATGGAAATCAAAAATAATGTGTTTGAAATGAAGTCTCATGAAAAGACCAGTCAAGAAACCTGGAGGAATACATGTGTTCTGAATCAGTAAATGATTGAAAGTGAATCAAATGCCTATAAATTTGTGAACTTATGGATGAAATACATGTCCTATGATGTTCGTAAACTGTAGAAATTCTATTGTACCAGTGTTGAATAAAATGAACTTCAAAATACACATCATGTCCCATAGGAATCTACTTGCATTGATGTTAAACAGGGTCAGTTAATGTAGAAATATTAGGATTGTATGCACCATTCACTGAAGTTAGTTTTCAGTAATAGGAAACAAATATGTATTTCAGGTGGATGAATATTTCTGAGAATAATCTTGTGAAATGTTGATTATAAATCCACATACATGAACATGAATGAATTTAGGTAGTGTATATAAGACACATATATTTATGAACATGAATGAATTTAGGTAGTGTATATAAGACACATATATTTTATATTTGGAAAAATTTGGAGAGTATATATATATATATATATATATATATATATATATATATATATATTAAAAAACACACACAGACAATAAAATGTAGCAATATATATGCTAATCGAAATTCTTCATGAAATGTACATCAGCCACAGATGCAAAAATATTTATTTTACCGAACATCGATTTATGTATAATGTTGTTCTACTAGGAGGCTCACCCATAGGTTGAATTTTCAGTTCCAACAGAGTTTAGGAGGAGTGATCTCTTCTCACAATTTGTATTTGCCAAGTCAGACACCTCAGAAGAATATACGTGTGATACCAGGTAAGATTCTATATGTGCATATAAAAATACATGTGCTTAATTGGCTACAGAGAAAGGGAGACAGGTATTCACATATTTGTTAACTTTAAAAACATGTGGAGAACTATTTCAGTTAAAAATTAGCTAGATTTATAACACCTACCCTATATCATTCAAAAGGCAAGTCCAACTATACACCATGCCTCCTCTGTACTGCTTGTATTTCCATTCTGTTTGGATTCTTTTTCTCCATCATATTAGGATTAGTAGTCAGAGTCTAGTAGGTTATGGTTTAGTGTCAGGTGTCCGGGCCGGCTGGACACTTCAACGTGGGCGTTGAACCTTGTTGGGGAGGAATGAAGGGACAAGAGTGATGAGAGAAGACAGCAAGACAACAGTTCTGATCATGCTGAAAACTTTTATAGTTCTCACAGTGTATTTATATGCTGCGGATGAGAAAGCTCTCTTATCGGCAGTTGCTGGATGTCTTCACAGGTGAGATAACCTCAGGATATTTTAGGAAGACGGATAGCCGCAGGATGTCTCAGGGTGATAGATGGCTGCGGGATGTCTCCCAGGCAGGAAATCTCGCAGGGGTCTATTTCTTGTAAGTGTCAGGCTATTCTTTGAAGGAGAACTTCCTTCTAGCCCCTGACATCTTCCCCCTTTCTTATATAAAATATTTGACCATACCTTACAGGCCAATGTTTTAGGGGGTTATAGAGGCTCTGTTTCTGTAACAGGCCTTAGAATATCTCCTGATCTGATCGAGCATGTTTACTAGGAGATTTCGTGGTGGCCTAGGCATGTTTTTTAAGGACACGGCTTTGAGGGGGAAGCATGCCAACTGCCATGCACCAGAGCGTGTCACTCAGAAGACTTGGGTTTTGGGAACCATGGATCCATCCTCCTGCAGTCCTTCCTGCACCCTCTGTTATTATGGCCTAACGTCCTCACTCCATGGGTGTGTTCTCCCCCAAACAGAGGGGCCCATGGAGGACGAACCCTTATGGCAAGGGCAGAAGATGGTTGGTCAGAGCTGTTACTTAGAGTTTTATATAAGAAAGCGAGATCTGTGGGCATGTAACCTTAAGAAATAAGCTTGTGAGGAGGGTAGAACATCCTTTTAAATGTTGGCAGCACGGTCTTCCATATCCAGGCGATGATAGTGGACCTGTAGGGGCTTAGAGGCCAAAATATTAATCTCTTCTTTAATAAATTGTAACAGCCTGTTTATAATGCAGGGTCCTAGGGACACCATTAAAAGTAAACCCAACAAAGGGCCTAATAGGGGAAGAAGATAGGGCAGAAATCCATTAAGCCCAGTCCAGAGGGGATTTTCAAATATTTCCCTTCGTCTCTTTTCTAGATCTTCTTGAAACTGCTTAATTTTAGTGCATACTATGCCAGAATTATTGGCATAAATGCAGCATCATTCCCCTAAGGCCAAGCAAATACCTCCCTGGTTAGCTGTCAGCAAATTTAAGCCTCGTCTTTTTTGAAGGAACACTTCTGCCAGGGAGTCTATTTGGTCCTGCAAATCTTTAATGGTTCATGATAGAGTTTTTATCAGTTGTTACTGATAGAGTTTATAATTTGTTGAGACAGGCGATGGTAAGAGTGAATAGACGTGCCTAAGCCAGTGTACCTGTGCCCACAGGAACTGTTATTCCAAGGCTGGCAGATTGTTGGCTGCATCTGAAAAAGAAGAAATTTTGTCCTCATGAGGAGTCCCTCTGTCCCTGTTTTGAGGTAAGTCATTAACCTGTTTAACCAGGATTTCTGGTAACCATCATGGGGCTGTTTGATCTTGGTCCAAAACATAAGCTGAGCCTCCTCCCCAGATGAGGACAGGATCTGGGCCTTTCCATTTATTTGTAAGGGGATTGTGTCACATAACAGGTTTGCGAACAGAATTGGACGAGTGATGGCAGTGTCTGTCTGCTGCCGAATGGCCTTCATTGTCTAGGGTAAGAAAAATAAGGGCAAATAATGCATTGTTAAGGCGATGCCTGGGTGTGGTAAATACAAGGGAGGAAGCCTTAAGGAAGGTTAGCCAAGTTTTTAAGGTAAGGTGGGCAAGTTCCACAATGCCTTGGCCCTGAGGGTTGTATGGAATTCCAGTAGTATGACAAATTTGCAAGGTAGCACAAAACTGTTTAAACTTGGCAATGGTATATGTAGGATAAATATCTGTTTTAATATGTATTGGTTTACCCATAACAGAAAAGGCTGAAACAAGATGAGAAAGGACATCTTTGGTAGCCTCTCCAGAATGTGGTGATGCAAAAATAAAGCCGCTGAAGGTATCTACAGAAATGTGTATATATATTTGGCTATTACAAATTCAAGAAAATGAGTAACATCCATTTGCCAAAACTGATCGGGCAGTAATCCTCGGGGGTTAACTCCCAAGTGTTGAATGGGGAGGGAGACAGCGCAACTAGGGCATGCTTTTACTATTTCTCGTGCCTGTTGCCTGGTAATTTTACAAAGTAATCAAAGGCTCTGGAAATTTAAATGGTGTAGATTGTGTAACTCCGTGGCCTTTTGAATGGAGCCAACAAAAATTGGAAAGATGGAACGAGTTGCTGCATCAGCTTGGACATTACCTTGAATTAGAGGGCTGGAAAGATCAGAGTGTGCCCTTATGTGTCCTAAGAAAAATGGGTGTTGTCTGACCTGAATTAGCTGCTGAAGCTGGTGAAACAGAAAGGCCGCATTGTTAGAAGCCTTAATGGGGGGTGAAATCACCAGCAGGTGCACAGAATGAGCAATGTAGCCACTGTCTTTATAAATATTAACAGGATTATAAAAAATGTTATAAAAACTTGTGTTATGTCAAACAATTCCACAAACTGTGGTGACTGATAGACAGTATCAAAGGTGGTAGGCTGGTTATTGACAACAAAGACCGCTCGGCCATTACAGGAACCATCTGTAAAGACAGTAAGGGCTTGAGGAATGGGAGCATTTTGAGTAATTTCAGGAAAAGTAAATGGATGTAACTGGACAAAATGTAAAGGGGGGTCATTGGGGAGGTGGTGATCAATTGTTCCCAAAAGCCTGATAGGGAAATACCTCATTCATCCCTTGTCTCTAGTAAAAATTGGGTTTGGTCCTTAGTATATGGAATAAAAATATTATCAGGGTCTTTGCCAAAATGTTGTAGAGAAATCAAATGACCTTTAAAAATAATAGAAGCTACCTGAGCAAGATAAACAGTAATAACCTTCGAGGATGTGGTGGGTAAATGGACCCAAAACAAGGGGCAGTCTTTATTTTTAAAATGTGGATCTCGCTGCCAAAATATTCCTGTGGGTGTATGAGGAGTGTGTAAAATAACCAGAACCAGAGGAAGGTTATAAGAAATTTGCGTAACAAATTGTTGGGCAATGGCTTCTGTGACTTGGTTTAATGCCTGTTATGCCTTGGGAGTAAGATTTTGAGGGGAGGAGGGGTGGGAATTACCTCTCAAAATATCATTAAGGGTCAAAAGTACACAAGTGCATAATTTTAAATATGTTATTAGCCATTGAATATGCCTCAGTAATTTCTGAAAATCTTTAAGGGTGTGAAGATGGTCCACACGTAGTTGTATTTTAGAAATTTGGATCTGATTTCTGTAGAATTTTAAGGCCCAAACTTTTATAAGAGTCCTGTGTTTGAACCTTATTAGGAGCTATCTGTAGTCCCAAGGTAGTGAGGATTTTGTAAAAGTCCAAGTAACAATTATTAAGATCATGGGTATTAGGTGCAGCAATTAACAAATCATCCATATAATGTAAAATATAAATTTGTGGCCCTCGCTCTCTCACAGGGTCTACTTCTTGAGCAACGTATTTTTGGCAAAGAGTAGGGATGTTGGCCATACCTTGGGGAAGAACCTTCCATTGAAGTCTCTGCATAGGGCCCTGAATATTAATGCAAGAAAGACTAAAGGCAAAATAGGGTCTATCCACAGGATGCAAAGGAATGGTAAAAAAGCAATCTTTTAAGTCCATAACCATTTTACAATAGTTTTTGGAAATAGCCACTGGTGTTGGAATGTCTGGCTGTAGTGCTCCCATCGGGAGTATAACTTTATTAATGGCACACAAATCTTGTAAAAGGCACCACTTGCCTGATTTTTTCTTGATAACAAAAATAGGAGTGTACGATGGTGAGGTTGAGGGCTCTACATGGCGGGCTGCCAGGTGTTCCTTCACTAACATGGAGGCAGCCTCCAAATTGTCTTGGGTAAGGGGCCACTGATCCACCCACACAAGAGTCTGAGTCTCCCAAATAATTTTATCTCCATGGGAACAGGAGGGTCAGGAACCGACACTAAAAATCCAAATATCCAAGTCCATATGTATTTTTTTTTATTGGTTGTATAGGCTCCACCAGTCCTTGTCTCAGCCTCCCAAGGCCTGTACCAGGGACAAAATTCATACGGAGCATTTGATGAGTCACCATGGAATTGGGACTGGCAAGAATAACTTCTATTTGACTCAAAATATCTCCAGCCCATAGGTAAACAGGGAGGTCAGGAACAACGAAAGAAGTGACAGTTCCCTTATTACCCTCTTTATCAGTCCAGCTAAGAGCAGTAGAGCTGATCAGAGGATTTTTTGACTTTCCTATCCCTTTAAGGTCAGTCAAGGATGGGGTGAGGGGCCAACCTGATCGCCAGTATTTTTGAGAAATAATTGTCGCATCAGCTCCAGTAACTACAATTGCTTGGTATTCCTTTCCTTCAATAAGTAAGGTAAGGGTGTGTCTAATATGAGAAATGGGATGAACCCAATATACCTCAGAGGAGCCCAAGGAGGCAGTTCCCCACAGTAGGTTTGGGAGGTGGAAATGCCCCTTAATCTAAGGGAAGAAGTATTAATTGTGCAAGACTTTTTCCTCCTGGGATGGCCGCAACTCTATTAATAACTGTGGCCAGTATTTTTATTTCTCCAGTGAAATCATTATCATTAATGCCAGGGAAGACCTGAACACCTTGTAAGGTAGTAGAGGCTCTTCCAAGAATAAGGGCACATGTATGAGATGGAGGGGCACCCATAATTCCAGTTGGTATTATCTGGGGCCCTTGCATTGAGTCTAATATTGTATCAGTGGTGGCACAGAGGTCCAATCCTGCACTGCCTGGAGTGGGTAGTTGGAGGGAGCCAATTGTGGAGAAGGATTTTGAGGTAGGTTGGGAGTTTGGGAGGGAACAAACCTCATTGCCCCAGGGAGTTTCCTGAGAAGTAGGAAGAAATAGGCTGTCTGAGGGCATTTGTCATTGATCTACACTCACTGGCCCAGTGATGACCTTTACCATATCAAGGACAAAGTGTAGCTGGGATTGGTTTAGCTCCAGTTTGAGGAGACACTATTCTTACTCTTTGTTTGCCTGTCGGACACCTGCGTGCAAAATGGCCTGGTTGTTTACAAGTAAAGCAAGTACTTGAGCCAGTATTGTAAAAGGCCTTGGTAAATGCGGCACTAATTTGAGACCCATGGCATGGGCTGCACCCACGCCTGCACAGATTCTAATAAAGTCAGAAAGTTTCCCTTTATCCTTATGATGTCGAAGAACATCCTGACATGCCGGGTTGACATTTTCAAAGGCAAGATGTTTTACAAAGGTGCTTTCGCTTTCGCTTGGTCCAAGCAAGCATTCCACAGCTAGGTAAAGCCGGGGAACAAAGTCGCTATAAGGCTCATCGGGCCCTTGTCGAGTTCTTGCCAGGGAAGTGATAGCCGAGGCCCTTTCAGGGAGGCGTCTCCAAGCAACTAAGCCAGTCATCTAAATCTGCGCAAAAAGTCCAGCAGGGAAACGTGCCCGTTTAGTTTTAGTGTCAAAAGTTGCATTGCCCACTAGCTTAACATAAGTCCAGGATTTAGAGGAGGCCTTTGTTAATTTTTTTTGAGTAGTTTCTGACAGGGCTCTTTGAAATCTGCATTCCATAGCAGGAAGTCTCCGGCACTGAGGGCAGCTAGGTCTAAAAATTTCCAATCATTGGGAGTAAGAAATTGTGTGCTGCAGCTTTCTAATAAAGCCAACGTATAGGGCACAGTGGGGCCATAGTGAGCACAAGCCTTTTTAAGTTTTTCAAGAAAATGGAGGCTAAATTTTTTGTAGACACTCTGGGTTCCTTCCTGCCTAGGGGTGAACTCCTCATCCTCTAAGTCCTGATCTCCTTGATCCATTTCCCCCGCTTCCTCCTCTTTTTCCTCTTCTAAGTCTTTGACCTCAGCCTGGGCAGGCATATCTATCTGACTGGTGGTGACTGGAAGGCGAGCACAGGCCGATGGAGCGGCTTCACCTTTGTATTAGACCACTGTGGGCCAGCTTGTGTTGACTCCATTCCTAAGGCTAATGAAGAGAGCTCAGAGTCAAGGGATCTTTATTCTTTTAAAAATTGGATCTGTTCCCGTCCATGTTGGAGAGACTCTCTCAAGGGAGCCAGGTTAGGCAAGGGAAGTGGGGAAAAAATATCTGGGGGGACATTTGGCCCCTGAAGGGCCAGAGCACAAAAGGCAGGAGGGATATAGGAGGGAGGGGAATGTGTAAGTCCTATAGTCTGTGGCAGGGTCCTGAGAGGTGGAGAGTCTTCTGAATGGTAGCGAGCTGCTTCCTTCTCCAAGGTAGCCTCCTCCCCAGGGGTCAATGTTTCTCCGGGATTTAAAACTGCATAAAGGCGGTTGGAAACCATTGGAGCCTTATTCATTAGGGTGGGATTTTGAGGAAGATCAGGAAGGTCCCAGGGTCCTGGGGAGACTAAGAAGGGTCTATGTCTATACTAACTGATGGGCATGCCGAGAAGGGACGAGAGGTCTTTTGCATAGTCTCTTCCCCAATCCTGACAAGTATTAAGGTACCATTGTCAAAGGGTGAACTTTTAAGAATTTCACTAATTTATTTCCAGAAAGAAAAGGTAGGAACAGGCACTTTTTCTGGGCCAAAGGATTCATAATAATCTTTTAAAATGTTTCCTACTCTAAGCCATCTTTTACCATCAATGGTACCTTCAAGGGGAAACCATGGAAAAAATTCTTCGATGTATGAAAAGAAAAATATTAAGTCATTTTTCTTAACACGTGCCCCCCATGTATTTAAGGATTCCTTGTGGCCTGACAAAAACAAATCATGTGACGAAACTGCTTGTCCCATGGTGGGTCACTCACTGTGCGTCATCCCCACTCTCCTCCTGGATCTGTCTCTCAGTGGTGTCTGCTGAGGCAATCGCGAGCTCCACTTGTCCAAATCTTCCAGGAGGACAGGGTTCCCCCTCAGTCAAAGGCTCGAGCCCCAGTCGTTGGGCGCCAGTTGTCCTGGCCTGCAGGACACATCAACGTGGGTAGCAAACCTAGGTGGGGAGGAATGATGGACAAGAGACACGAGAGATGACAGCAAGACAAAAGTTCTGATCAAGCTGCAAACTTTTATTGTTCACACAGAGGAATTTATATGCTGGAGATTTGAAAGCTCTCTTATCAGCAGTTCCTGGATGTCTTCACAAGGTGAGATAACCTCAGGATATTTCAGGAAGACAGATGGCCACAGGATGTCTCAGGAACACAGATGACTACAGGATGTCTCCCAGACAGGATGTCTCCCTGGGGGCTGTTTCTTGTAAGTGTCAGGCTATTCTTTGAAGGAGAATTCCTTCTACCCCTTACAGTCAGGGATTCAGTATTTCAAATGGAAAATTGGAGAAAGAATCCAATGTGTATGCAAATATGTGCTACCCAAAAATCTTCCCACTCTCATCCAGAACAATGCCTTGACATTACCTTCACCCCAAGTAAGACACAATTAGAGGAGAAGAGTTAGAAAATCTGTGAATACGCATCAAGAATGGAAAATGCTCAGGAGTTCACAACCTTGGAGGTGGTAGAGGAGTTTCCAAATGTAAGGGAGAGGGTAAAACTCCACAAACATGGAGCTCTGCTAGACTAAAGACTTTTTGAGAAACTGCCTCTGAGGTTGGGCACTTGAAATATATGTTGTTGTCAGGAGCTTTAGCTCCCTTTGTAGTGAGACCATCAAGCTGGGTCTGCATGTATGTGACCTGGAGCACATGGTTTCTTATTTTCCAAAGGACATGAGGCAGCAGTGCTGAATTCTCTCTTTGTAGGTAAACTGTTGTCACTGAGTGCTAAGTGTCTTCCAGTTTGGAAGCCATTTGCTCATCCTCCAATTTTGTTGTGTTTCTTGCAGCTGCACTGGGAGTTTGGTATTTGCTTCATGAAATACGAAGAGTTCAACTGGGACACAGAACTGTAGGGAGTTCTGTCACATGTGATGGGTAAGGGTCTGCGGGAGAATGCACCAACCAGGCTTCTATCCCACATAGCTTGCCCCCTTCACCACAGCAATCTGATTCTAAACATTGCACTGAAACCTCTCCATATAACAACATACCTTTACATACAAGGGTCTGGGGGCTGCACCATGTCAGTCACAAACCATTTGAAAGCCAATGGCAGATCCACATCACCCAACCACAAATATTTTAACACACACCTTCATCCACTTCTCTAGGCCGACTACTCAGCAGGGTCCAAATTACTGCCATCTCTGTTCTACACCATTTTCATGAAACCCAATCAAACAGGCACTGTCTGGTATACTCGTGATCATCAATAGAACATCCAAAGATTCTACAGTGCAAAGTGGTCATGGGAATTTCAAAAATTTCATGGTAATTATCAGACATTTTTCAAGGATGAAGTTGGAGGCACTGTGGGTTTCAATTCATTCAGGAACCATTAAATGGAGAGGAAGCTCATTTCATTGAAAATTCTGGAGAATTCTAACAGGCAAGGCTTCCCAAAGACAGGCAAAAAGGTCACATAAAGCCAGGCGTTTGAGGTCTACAATGTGTGGTCCATGTGTGTTTTGACTTGCAACTATGGCTGCCAATTCTTTAAGAATAAAATTATGTGATATTCTTCCTGAGATTCCCAGTGCTCTGTGGAAAGCCACCCTGGGCCTAGATCTCAGTTTCCAAGGGCAACTCTCATGTGTGGCATCCTAAAATCCCAACACAATACATGGCAATACTTCTTTGAGGTCCATTCCAAAACTCAGTCTCTAAGGGGAATCACACCAGTGTTCAAGACCAGGTGGACCCATCATCTTTTCCAACAGCCACAAAAATGACCACAATTAAAACCAAAACACTTCCACATGGCCCTCATCTTCTTTCATATCGACACTCATCATAACCTCAGGCTGTAGTTTTTCATGAGGGGCACAGCCAAGGACAGTATCCAAAATAAGGTCCCTTGCCCACATTTGCCTAAAGTCAATGTGGCTGGGAAACCCTTCTAGTGAACCAGGAGTGATCAAAGAGGCCTGCCCTTAATACTGCTCTGATTCTCCATTTTGAGGCCTAATGAATGTGGGGTTTAGATTCTTTATGTTAATTGGAGTCATGAGAAACCTATGAACGTATGATCTAGTCTCTGCAGGGCTTTGAAGAACTCATTTGACCCAAAGGATCCCTATTCTCATAGATGGACGTCAGAAACCTTACAGAGGAAGGTGAGAGACTTCATCCACAATGACTGCTCTTTTGGCTCTTTTGGGTTTGGATGCAAACGTGGGATGCTTCTTTAGATCCATCAGGTGCTAAGAATCTAAGCCATAGCCTCACACAGGGCCAAGAGGCTGATTCAGACACATTCCTTTCCAAAGCAATTAAGCAAGGAGCCACAGATGATGCCCATTCATTTCCATTTGAAAACTCTTTTCTTCAGGCTTCCCAAAGGGGTGGCCTGAGGCAAAAAACTTCCTGACTTTCAGAGCAACAGAACAATAGGTAATTAAAAGTACCAAAGCAGGGTTTCTTCACTGAGACTTGTCAGAAGCCAGTGGTGAGCCACTATCTGTTTTCTCATACAAGCCCCCTCTTCAGAGCTTTCCTGGCATATGGCCATTCTCACATCTGTAGGTACCAAGATAGGCTGACTCTGTCCTTGGTAATTCAAAACTAGTGACACCACTGGGAGTGGGACTGGGACTGGCTCTGTGTGCCTGGCTTCCTGGATGCCAATTTCCATCACCGAGGAAGTGAGGTGAGGTCACTTCCTTCAGGATCTGAATGAGGTCACTGCCTTGGCAACCACTTTGTCCTAACAGTTGCTTCCAAGGGTCCCATGAGATGGAGGCTTCCCCTACTTAATGTGACAATTTCACAAGTTAAAATGGTATATCAACCATTGGCACCCGGGAACAGCTCTCCATACAGGCCTGATTTGGTCCATCTTCTCTACATTAAGAAGAGAGAAGCTGATTAAGACACAACCCTATATCCTGACCAGGTTGTTTGCCATGGAAGATGACTTGTGGTCTCTCAGGTCCTTCATAGCTGCCTACATATTCTCCAGGGATACTTTCAGCATGGACCTTTGAAGTTCTCAGCAGGTAGAGGATCCCTACATTTCAGTATTATAAGACCACCTCTGTCCCTGCTCTTCTGTAAAGTAAGATTGAGGGAACACTGTATGTTTAGGGTTAATAACAGATTCAATTTGGATTAGGAATCATTTTCTGGATGAATAATGGTATTGGCAACCTGCGAAATTTATAAGAATATAGAGGTGAACTGTGTGTATGAAAATAGAAATCCAAGTAAGATTGGAAGCCCAGAAGTGCATTGGGCCCTTGATTGTGATACTGAGCATTGAATTACATTCTGCACAGATGTCTCAGATAAATTGATATACAATGGCATAGGACATTGTACCTTGGATGATTGAATGTAGAAGCGAACATCCAGTCAAAAAGGGATAGTCAGTAGGAATAGGAAGATAGTAGGTAGGTACAGGAAGAAGGGTGAGTGTATGATTTGGAACAAAATTTCTTTAGCAACAGGGTTTCGGATAGAAAATGAATTTAAATGTCAGCACATGTGAAGAGTCTGTCACAATGATGAAGTGGGAAAAATATGTAGGTAAGCAGATATCAATAGAGACATTATGAAATCCGAGTTGAGTTTGAATATGCAATCTTAGGAAGAAACAAATATGTAGTCATCAATAGGATTGACATTTGAGAGCATAAGTAATCTTGGACATGGATGATTTTAGTAATCCATGTTAATTTTCCATTTTGGCTTTGGTACAATCATAAATGTGAAGTTTGAATTTAGTGTCCAGAATATTTCTGTGAATAAATGTATATGTAGATCAGGTGACATGAGTATTTCTTCCACCATTTCTGGGAGCAATATTGACTGACTACTTCTGATTGATAGGTACAGATTCTTTATGTGAATTGGAATCATGAGAAACCCAAGCACCTCTTCAGGGATTGAAGAACTCATATGACCCAAAGGATCCCTATTCTCAATTGATGGAGGTCAGGAATCTAACAGAGTAAGGGAAGATACTTCATCCAAAATGACTGAACTTTTTGCCATTTTGGTTTTGGATGCACACATGGGATTTTTCTTTAGATCCATCAGGTGCTGAGAATCTAAGTCACAGCCTCACACAGGGCCAAGAGGCTGATTCAGACACATCCCTTTCCAAAGAAATTTAGCAAAGAGCCATAGGTGATGCCCATTCATTTCCATTTGAAAACTGTTTTCTTCAGGCTTTACAAAGGGTTAGCCTGAGGTAAAGAACTTCCTGACATTCAGAGCAACAGAAAAATAGGTAAGCAAAAGGCCCAAAGCAGGGTTTCTGCACTGAGAATTTCCTGGTCACACTGTCCCTTCTCTTCTGTAAAGTTAGATTGAGGGAACAGTGTATGGTTAGGGTTAATAACACGTTCGATTTGGGTTAGGAATCATTCTGCAGGATGAATATTCGTACTGGGAATCTGCAATAATTACAAGAATATATAGGTAAAATAAAAGTATGAAAACAGAAATCTAGGCAAGATTTGAAGCTCAGATGGGCATTGGGCCCTTGAGTGGGTTACTTAGCTTTGAATTATGTTCTGCACAGATGTCTCAGATAAATCGATATACAATGACATAGGACATTGTACCTTGGATGATTGAAAGTTGAAGAGAACATCCAGTCACAAAGGGAAAGTCCGTAGGT
This sequence comes from Callospermophilus lateralis, assembly GCF_048772815.1. Classification (NCBI taxonomy): domain Eukaryota; kingdom Metazoa; phylum Chordata; class Mammalia; order Rodentia; family Sciuridae; genus Callospermophilus; species Callospermophilus lateralis. The sequence continues at coordinate 351,649 of NW_027516347.1, forward strand.
TTAGGACGATAGTCTCTAGGTTTAGAAACAACAATGAGTATAGGATTTGGACCAAACGTTCTTTAGCAATTGGTTTTCAATAAGAGAGTGAATGTAAATATCAGCACATGTGAAGAGTCAGACACAATGATGAAATGGGGAAAATATGTAGGAAAGCAGATATCAATAGAGACATTAACAAATCAGGCAATGTATAAAGTGAGGGATAGGATTAGACATTTTCAACAGGGTTGAGTTTGAATATATAATCTTAGAAAGAAACAAATACATAGGATTTATCAATAGGATTTACATTTTAGAGCATTAAGCAACCGGGACATGGATATTTTTAGTAATCCATGCTCACTTTCCTTTTAGGCTTTGCTACAATCATAAGAGTGACTTTTGCTTTCTGTGTCCAGAATATTACTGTGTTAAAATTTATATGTAGATCAGGTGACATGAGCATTTCTTCCACCATTACTGGGAGCAATATTTTGAAGACGTATAAATATTGGGGGAACAAAGTGGAGTACCCTGTGTCAATGGATATAGAAATAATGTATGAATAGACGATACTGTGAATAAATAATATAACTGGTTCCAACTTTATATAGTGGATTGATTTGATATCTGAAAATATACTGGAAATCTTAAACTGATATTCATACATTCACTACAACCAGGTATACATCTAACGGTAATATTAGGGTTATGGTTTATCATGAAGAGTGTGTGAGTTTTGCTTCAAATATGATTATGAAAATCAAAAATAATGTGTTTGGAAAGAAGTCTCATGACAAGACCAGTCAAGAACACTGGAGGAATATATGTGTTCTGAAGCAGGAGGTGATTGAAATTGAAACAAATGCCTATAAATTTGTGAACTTGTGGATGAAAGATATATCATATGATGTGCATAAACTGAAGAAATAGTAATGTACCACTGTTTAATAAAAATGAACCGCAAAATACACATCATGTCCCATAGGAAAATGCTTGCATTGATGTTGAACTTGGTTTTACTGTAGAAATATTAGGATTTGTGTGCACCATTCACTGAAGTTAGTCTTCAGTACTAGGAAACAAATCTGTATTTAAGGTGGATGAATATTTCTGAGAATAATCTTGTGAAAAGTTGATCATAAATCCACATACATAAATATGAATGATTTTAAGGAGTGTATAATAAGATTCATATATTTCATATTTTGAAAAATTTGGAGAGTATATATATATATATATATATAAATAAATATACACACACACACACACACACACACAGAGAGACAGACATTTAAACTAGCAATATATTTGCCAATTGAAATTCATCATGAAATATGTAACATCCACAGGTGCAAAAATATTGATTTCACTGAAAATGGATCTATATATAATGTTGTTCTAATAACAAGCTCACCCATAGGTTGAATTCTCAATTCCAACAGTGTTTAAGAGGAGTGATCTCTTCTCATAACTTGTATATGACTAGTCAGCAACCTCACAAAAATGTACATTTGATAACAGGTAGGATTCTATATGTGCATTTAAAAATACATGTGCTGAATAGTCTACAGAGAAAGGAGACACCAATTTGTTGAGAGCCACAGCTTAAGGGGCCCCATCAAACTTCCAGTTACCAGCAACATTCCCCTGCGAGATGATTATTGGCTCACAGCGGCCCCAGCAACATCTAGCTGATTGGCTCCTCTGTGGTGATGCACAATGGAGATGCTCATTGAGCTTTTTCCCCGCTCTTTCCGACTGCCAGCTGATGATTGGCTCACAGCAGCCCCAGCAACATCAAGCTGATTGGCTCCTCTGCGATGATGCACATTGGGCAGTTTCCCTGCCCTTTCAGACCACAGAGCTGCTCATTGTGGGACTTTTTTGGCTCCACCCACCTGACCCAGCCATATGGCCTCAAGAGCAGGAGGATTGTGGGAGGTGGAGAGGCTTGTGGGTGTGACAGAAACTTTGCAAGGAAGCCAGTGGTGGCAGTTGGGCTCTGAGGGTTTTTCCTAAGGAGCTGTTTTGCTTGGCGTGTGTGGTTCTAAAAATAAACTTTGTTTCTTTTGAAAAGTCGCTCTTGAATCGTGCCCAGCCAGACTGCAGCATTTGGTAGCTCGCATGGGGAGCCACTGAGGGTAAGTGATAAGGTAAACTGCTAGCCCCTGAGGGAAGGGCGAGAGGATCGGTAGCCATTTTAAGATTCCTCTTTTGTTTTGCTTCACTTTTGTTGCCTGTCCATGGAGACGAGTGAGATGGATGAAAAACCGCTCACATCTGAGAAAAAAATTATTTACTTCTGAGGAACAGATAGGGAGAAAGGACGGATGCACATGTCAGTAGGATATAAAGGCTATAATGACTTTTTGTTGTTCCCTTTTTATTTTATTCTGTCTCGGTTTTGTTTGGCATCGTCTTGTTGGGTTGTATTATAGTAGAAATACAGGATCAGAAATTAGTAAAAAAACAAACTGAAAGAGTGTTAAGTAAATTGTTAGAGGAAGGAGGCACCTCAGTAAAGTCAAGAACAGTCAGGGCATACGTTGATACAATACAAAAATGTAGCCCATGGATTTTTAAGGAGTTGTTAAATATACCATAATGGAACCATCATGGTGAAGATTTAAAAGGGGGGAAAAGAACAGCCCAGGGACTCTGACAGTTGGCACATTGCCATTGAGGACGTTTATATCTGGTTTGCTTAGTCCAAAGACTTCAGATCAGACAAAGATAGAGGAACAAAGCTTAGGTCAGAAAAAGCCATCAGGGGCAAAGTTACAAAAGGAGACTGCTACTAACAACTTTCAATAACTAGAGGGCGTAAGTGTCCAATCAACAGCGCCTCCTCTACAGGAGACTGTTACTAACACCTTTCTATCACCAGAGTATGTAAATGTCCAAATAACAAGGCCACCTCCATATGCTAGGAGGCCCCCAAACCCCGCAGTTGATAGTTCGTTTCCTGAGACAGGATCTCAAGTATTAACATGCCCTGTATTTGAGGTAGGAGGGCAGCGAATTCACCATGCTTTAAATTTCAAAATAGTGAAGCAGCTAAAAGGGGCTGTAACAACCTATGGTCCTCAAGTACCCTTCATTGTAAGCTTGGTCGAATCCATTAACAACTTGAATATGATGCCAGTAGATTGGGCTAATATGTGTAAAGCTGTGCTAAATGAAGGTCAATACCTTTTATGGAAGGTTGCCAATGAGGAATTTTGCAAGGAGACGGCTAGGTGAAATGCAGAAGCTGGTTATCCTCAGAGAAATCTAGATATGTTGTTAGGAAAGGGACCTTATGAGGACCAGCAGCAACAAATTGCATATGATCCTGGCGTATACGCACAAATTGCTGCAGAGGCGGTTAGGGCATGGAAGACTTTACAAGGACATGGAGGTTTACAAGGTCAATTATCTAAGGTAATACAAGGAGCTAATGAATCTTACACTGAATTTGTAGATAGGCTTATTCAAACAGCTACCAGAGTTTTGGGGAATACAGAACAAGCAATGCCATTAATAAAAAACTGGCTTATGACCAAGCAAATCGTAGGTGCAGAGATATCACTAGACCATGGAAACATGAAGATTTAAACACATATATTAAATTATGTAAAGACATTAATGAATAAGAGGAAGTCATGGCAGCTGCAGTAAAACAGGCTTTAGATGCCAGAGACATCAATGAACAAGGGCAATTTGTGGCAGCTGCATTAAACAGGCTTTAGATGCAAGGCCAGGAACATGCTACAATTGTGAACAAACAGGACATTTTAAAAGAAATTGCTCCATAGGAAGAGGGTTTAACAAAAATAGGTTCCAAAGGAGTAGAATACTGGGTATTTGCCCACGATGCCGTAGAGGGAGACATTGGGCTAATGAATGCCGTTCTCAAACCACCATAGAGGGTACTTCATTATCAAAAACGAACAAGGACTAGCTGTTTATCCACGATATCATGGAGAAAGGCACCGGGCTCCATTGCCAAAAAATGGACAGGGGAGCCCAATGCTCTGGGGCCCAAAACCACAAATATACGGAGCACTGGAGGAACCCAGCAACCCCATCAGTGTAGTGCCCAGGACACATTGTGCATCAGACGCCTCATCAGACAAATCAGAGGGAGCACAGGGTTAGACATCTGCACCTCCGTCAGATCAGTACTAACTGTAGAGATGGGGGTTCAAATCATTCACACATGGTGAAAGGACCTCTTCTCAAAGGAACAGTAGGCTTATTATTGGGACGCAGCTCTTCTAATCTAAAAGGACTTATGATAAGTCCTTGGGTAATTGATCCCGATTATGAAGGTGAAATAAAATTTATAGCCAGTTCTCCAAAGGACATATCAGTAATTTCACCAGGAGATAGAATAGCGCAGTTACTAATAATACTCAGTCTGCATGATAAATTTTCCAGTCGTGCTGTAGAAAGAGGTTCCAAGGGATTAGGCTCCACAGGTGTAGATTTGGTTATGCTTTCTTTAAATTTAGATTCTCGCCCCAGGCTAAAACTAAATATTCAAGGACATGAATTTAATGGGCTACTTGATACAGGTGCAGATGTTAGCATTGTCTCTCATCAAGAATGGCCAAAACATTGGCCATTACAACAATACACTCAAACACTTTGAGACCTAGGAGTGGCAACTAATCCCCATAGAAGTGCAATGGTATTGGATTGGAAGGATCCTGAAGAATGTGAAGGAACTATACAGCCATATGTATTGGATAATCTTCCCGTAAATTTATGGGGATGAGATGTCCTAGATCAATTAGGTTTGACATTAACAAATAACATCAATCAAAATGTACACACTATTATGGCTAGAGAAGGTTTTAGGAAAGGAAAAAGATTAGAAAAACAAGAACAAGGTATAGCAGCGCCAATACAAATAGACCAAGCAACAGACAGACATGGGTTGGATTTTCAGAAAGGGCCACTGAGACAATAAAAATTACTTGGAAATCAGAAAGACCAGTATGGCTTCTTCAGTGGACCCTGACTAAAGAAAAGATACAAGCAGCCCAGTTCCTGGTCAAACAACAATTAGCGGAAGAACATATACAACCTTCTGTATCTCCCCATTATACTTTCATTTCTGTCATCAAAAAGAAATCTGGTAAACGGAGATTTTTGCAAGATTTAAGAGCCATTAATAATGAGATGGTTATTTTGGGACCTGCTCAATCAAGGATTCCTCAATTGTCTGCTTTGCCAAAAACTTGGTATGTTTTAGTTATACATATTAAAGATTGTTTTTTTTTTCATTTCCAATTCTTCTTGAGGATAGTCCAAGTTTTGCATTTACTATCCCTGCACTGAATCATGAAGGTCCTGATCAGAGGTATGAGTGGAAAGTACTCCCTCAAGGGATGGCTAACAGCCCAACTATTTGTCATATTTATATTAACAAAGTAATCCAGCCACTTAGAAATCAAAATCCTGAACTACAAATATTTCACAATATGGATGATGTGTTATTAGCACACAAGTTAAAAACCCATTGCTAGAATGTTATGCCACACTTACAAACTTATTAAAAAATTATAATATAGGGATATCAATTGATAAAATACAATTAAATTTTCCAATTAATTATTTAGGAGTTCTATTATCCTCAACCATGGTCAGTCCACCAAAAATTCAAATACGAGTAGATCAACTCAAATCAATTAATGACTTTCAGAAGTTATTAGGAGACATTAATTGGATAAGGCCTTATCTAGGTATACCAACAGGACAGTTGGGACCTATATTTGATATCCTAAAAGGTCCATCTGATCCAAATTCACCCAGAATGTTAACGCCTGAAGCAATAAAGGCATTAAAAATCATTGAAACATATATGGGAAATATGCATTTGGATAGATTTGATAAAATAATGCCTTTATTATTTATTGTGCTACCAACAAAAAATATTCCTACAGGAGTATTTTGGCAAGAAGGTCCATTATTATGGATACATTTATCTTATTCTTCTAACACTATTATTACTAGGTATCCTGAGGCTGAGGGACAATTAATACTCATAGGAATAAAAGCAGCAAAGGGAGTGTTTGGAATTTCTCCCAATAAAATTATTACTCCATACACTATGAATCAAATTGATGAATTAGCTAATGAGTTAAATACTTGGGCAATAATCATGTGTAAATCTAATGTTTTATTTGATAACCACTTACCATCTAATCTTTTATTGTCTTTTGGGTCATTGCATCCTGTAATTTTTCCAAAAATTACAAGAAAACTCCTATCATGAATGCTCCAAATATATTCACTGATGGGTCAAATAATGGTACAGCAGCAATAGTTACACCTGATCAAATTTTTACATTTTTAGCACCCCAAAAATCAGCTCAAAAGGTAGAGCTTAATGCAGTATTATAAGCTTTTGTGATGTTTAAAGATTCTGTGTTTAATTTATTTTCCAATAGTCAGTATATAGTTAATGCTATAGTATCTCTTGAAGATGCTGGTAGGATTTCCCCTTCCTCTACTGTTTTCTCTTTCCTTTCCAGTATACAAAGTCTAATCTGGGACAGAAAATATCCATTCTTAATAGGACATATCTGGGCACATACAGGATTGCCTGGAGCCCTTAGTTTGGGCAATGATTTAGCAGGTAAAACTACACATGACATACATACATATTTTCTGTACACTAGAAGAAGCTATAAATTTTCATAAAAAGTTCATTATCAATGCTAATACTTTACAAAAGCATTTTAAAATAACTAAGAAACAAGCTAGACAAATAATAAAACAATGTCAAAATTGTGTGACCATTTTACCACATTTTAATCTTAGAGTCAATCGTAGAGGATTGATACCTTACCATATATGGCAGATGGATGTCACACACTTGCCAGAATTTGGAAAATTAAAATATTTGCATGTTACAGTTGATACTTCTTCTGGATTTTTGATGGGCTCCCTTCATGGGGGAAAAAAACTAAAGATGTTATAGCTCATTGCTTACAAAATTTTGCCACTGTGGTCATTCCAAAGCAGTTAAAAACTGATAATGCCCCCGGTTATACTTCTACCTCTTTTAAACCATTTTGCTCATCATTTGGCATTACTCATATATCAGGAAACCCATACAATCCACAGGGACAAGCCATAGTTGAAAGAGCACATCACACTATTAAAATGTACTCATTAAAGTAAGAAGACAGAATTGGGAAGGGATATAAATTCCCCAAAGATAAACTTAAAATAACCCTTTTTACTCTAAACTTTTTAAATTTGGATTTTCAGGACTTAGTGCTGCAGAAAGGCATAAGTGTCCAAAAAATGTGTATAAGCCCGAGGTACTTTGGAAGGATATTCTAACAGGACAATGGAAAGGTCCTGACCCATTAATTTTCTGGAGTTGGAGGTCTGTTTGTGGGTTTCCACAGGAAGAACAGCAGCCGATTTGGATTCCAGAGAGATTAACTAAGATCCCGACCCAGTGATTGCCTGGAGTCGGGGGTCTGTTTATGTGTTTCCACAGGGAGAACAGCAGCCGATTTGGATTCCAGAGAGATTAACTGAAGCGATTTCGATAGACCAAAATAAGATGATTTGGCTCAAATCCATAACAGCTGATATCCAAAACTCCAGTTTGGCTATCCTTACATCTGCGACAGAACAGGGATGCTTTTTTCAATATCTATTTTATTATTGCCCTTTCTCAAATCAGGAAGTTCTCTTTTGTTTTTTTGAGCTCATACAGACCTAGGTTAATGTTTTGCTTATCAGTTCTATTTTTTGACTGTAGAGTTTTTAAACATTGCAATGATGATTTCACATGTAAAATGTTATAAGGCCTTTACTATTATATTATGTGTTGTATGTATTTATTATGTGTGCACACTTGTGTTTTGTGTTATATATTTGAATGTGCGTATGTCCATATATCACATATGATGAGTGCTAATGAAATAATATATCCATTTTTTTTATTCACGTGAATTAAATTGTTTAATTTAAATTGGGTAAACAACTGTTCAGGATTGTTTTAATATGTGAAAAAATAGGAGGTTAACAGACGTGTTTGTTTACTTTCACTTTTCCTTTTCATTATATTTAATTATTCTCTTCAAGATAACGTAAATTGTTAAGAAAATTGTTTTCTTTTAGTGCCTTCAGGAATGTTACAGAATTTTTTCTTTAGCCATTATTGCCAGAATTCCTATCTTCATCCCAGTGCCGGTGAAGACAAAGATAAAATCAATCTACAGATTCTGCAATAGCCATCACTGAACTGCTTGTAGAACTTGCCTGGATTATGTATCACTTGTATGCATTGTGAACTCACTTGTATGCATTGTGAACTATCTGCTGGTGCAGCGAATTGTGGCAGTGTTGGGGTACTTATGCTGATGCTGTCATCAGTGATAGAATTTTTCCAATAGGAGCCATCAATTGACTTGGTGTATCTTCCCTATTCTCACTTGATAGAGGTCAGGAAACTTACAGAGGGAGGCGAAAGACTTCATCAGCAATGACTGCTCTTTTGGCAATTTTGGTTTTGGATGCACACATGGGATTTTTCTTTAGATCTATCAGGTTCTGAGAATCAAAGCCACAACCTCACACAGGGCCAAGAGGCTGATTCAGATACATCCCTTTCCAAAGTAATTAAGCAAAGAGCCACAGGTGATGCCCATTCATTTTAATTTGAAAACTGTTTTCTTCAGGCTCCACAAAGGTGTGGCCTGAGGCAAAGACATTCCTAACATTCAGGGCAAGGGAACCATAGGTAAGCAAATTGCCCAAAGCAGGGTTTCTCCACTGAGACTTTTCTGGTTACACTGATCTCTGAGGTTTCTGAGATGTTCCCATTCCCTTCAGCTATCCAGTACATGGCTATATCACAGAGTTTGGAGGTGGTACATATCTTGGACACAAAACCATGAGCCTATTCTGGAGAGAGGCCAGAAATCAGGAGGTGAACAGGAACTTAGGAAGATAGTAGGTGTTGTCTATCCATAAGGCAAGCCGCAGTCCATTCATAAAAAGGGCAGAATAAATGCCTGGAAGCTTCCTACTAGTCAGGACACCTCCATTGATGTATTCGCTTTTCTAATAACTACAACCACGGACACAGTGGATACACAGACATAGAAAAACTAGCCTTCTCAAACGACTTACTAGAAACAGTCGACTCCAAACCAAACAAACAACCTTTGCTACCTATTCTCAGAACATGAGACAAAACCACGAACTCACACCCACACCCACTAAGGCACCTCATTCCCACAACAAGGTCTGTGACTATCCGGAGTGTCCTCTGACTGGTGGACCATACTATGTTCCCCCAAAATGGCCTGTCCTTTATCAGATCAGGTCCCTTTTGCCAACTCTGTTAAGTTGTCAGGAGCCAGCAATGAGCCACTACCTGCTTCCTCAGGAAAGGCCCCTCTTCAGAGTTCTCCTAGCATTTGGTCATCCTCACATCAGGAGGTACCAAGAAAGACTGACTCTGTCCTTGGAAAATTCAAACAAGTGTGCCCACTGGGAATGGGACTGACACTGGCTCTGGGTGGCTGGCTTCCTGGATCCCAAGTTCAGAGAGTTCCATCACCAAGGAAGTGACGTAGGTCACTTCCTTCAGGAACTGAATGAGGTCAATACCTTGGCAACCACTTTGTCCTAACAGTTGTTTACAAGGGTCCCATGAGATGGAGGCTGCCCCTACTTTCTCTGACTCAGTCATAAGTTAGAATGGTATATCAACCACAGGCACCATGGAACAGCTCTCCACACAGGCCTGGTTTTGTCCATCTTCTCTACATTAAGAACAGAGCGACTGATTCAGACACAATACTTCATCCTGACCGGTTTTTTTGCCATGGAAGATGATTTTGTGCTCTCAGGTCCTTCATAGCTGCCTAAGTCTTCTCCAGGGATCATTTATGCATGGACCTTTGAGGATTTCAGCAGGTGGAAGATCCCCTACATACCTGTATTGTAAGACCAACTCTGTCCCTGCTCTACTGTAAAGATAGATTGATGGAACAGTGTATGCTTAGGGTTAATAACAAGTTTGATTTGGCTTAGGAATCATTCTGTGCAATGAATAATGGTTTTGGGAACCTGCGATATTTACAAGAATATATAGGTGAAATATAAGTATGAACACAGAAATCTAGGTAAGATTTGACGCCCAGAAGTGCATTGGGCCCTTGATTGAAATACTCAGCTTTGAATTATATTCTGCACAGATGTCTCAGATAAATTGATATACAATGGCATAGGACCTTGTACCTTGGATGATTGAATGTCAAAAAGAACATCCAGTCAGAAGGATAGTCAGTAGGATTAGGAAGATATTCATAGGTTTAGAAAGCAGAGTGAGTATAGGATTTGAACCAAACGTTCTATAACAGTAGCGTTTCGGGTAGAGAATGAATGTAAATATCAACACATGTGAAGAGCCAGTCACATTGATGAACTCTGGAAAGTATGTAGGAAACCATATATCAATAGAGACATTAGGAAATCAGGCAAAGTATAAAGTACGTGATAGGATCAGGCATTTTCAACAGTGTTGAGGTTGAATATATAATCTTAGGAAGAAACAAATATGTAGTCACCAATAAAATTGACATTTGATAGCATTAGGCAACCTGGACATAGATGTTTTTAGTAATCCATACTCACTTTCCATTTAGACTTCGGTACAAACATAAGTGTGACCTTTGCATTTTGTGAAAGAAGTCTCATGAAAAGACCAGTCATAAAACCCTGTGGAAAACATGTTTTCTGAATTAGGAAGTGATGAAAAGTAAAACAAAATGCCTATAAATTTCTGAACTAGTGGATTAAATATATATCCTATCATGTGCAATAACTGAAGAAAAAGAAATGTACCAGTATTGAATAAAAATGAATGACAAAATATACATCACGTCCCATAGGAATCTACTTGCATTGATATAAAACTGTGTCAGTTACTGCAGAAATATTAGGATTTGTATGCACCATTTACTGTTAGTTTTCAGTAATAGGAATCAAATATGTAGTTCAGGTGGATGAATATTTCTCAGAATAATCTTGTGAAAAGTTGATTATTAATCCACATACATGAATATGAATGAATTTACGGAGTGTATAATAAGACACATATATTTCATATTTTGAAAAATCTGTAGAGTGTGTGTGTATATATATATATAAACATACACACACACACACACACACACACACACACACGCACACAGACATTAAAAAGTAGCAATATATGCCAATTGAAATTCACCACGAAATATATGTCATCCACAGATCAAAATAAATTTGTTTTACTGAACATGGATTCATGTATAATTTTATTGTACTAGGAAGCTCATCAATAGTTTGAATTTTCAGTTTCAACAGCGTTTAGGAGGAGTGATCTCTTCTCACAATTTGTGTCTGCCAAGTCAGCCACCTCACAAGAATGTACGTGTGGTACCAGGTAGGATTCTATATGTGCATATAAAAATACATGTGCTGAATAGGATACAGAGAAAGGTAGACAGGAATTCACATATTTGTTAACTTTAAAAACACATGGAGAACCATTTCAACAAAAAATTGACTAGATTTATAACTCCTACCCTATATAATGCAAAAGGCAATTCCAATGATACACCATTCCTCCTCTGAACTGCTTGTATTTCTATTCTGTTTGGGTTAATTTTCTCCATCATATTAGAATTAGTAGTCAGAATCTAGTTGGCATGGGTTTGTGTCAGGGATTCAGTATTTTGAATGAAAATTTGGAAAATGATTCCAATGTTTATGCAAATATATGCTACAAAAGTATCTTCCCACTCTCATCCATAACAATGCCTTGAGATTACCTTGGCCCCAAGTTAGACACAATTAGAGGAGAAGAGTTAGAAAATCTGTGAATACATATCTGGAATCAAATATGCTCACGAGTTCACAAACTTGGAGGTGGTAGAGGAGATTCCAAAAGTAAGGGACAGGGTAAACACTCCACAAACATGGAGCTCTGCTGGACTAAAGACTTCTTGAGGAACTGCCTCTGAGGTTGGGCACTTGAAATATATGTTGTAGTCAGGAGATTCAGCTTCCTTTGTAGTGAGACCATCAAATCTGGGTATGCTTCTATGTGACCTGGAATACATGATTTCTTATTTTCCAATAAACATGAGGAAGCTGTATTTAATTTTCTGTTTGTAGGTAAACTGTGGCCACTGGGGGCTAATTGTCTACTCTTGTGGACTCTGAAGCCATTTGGTCATCCTCCAGTTTTCCTGGTGTTGCTTGCTGCTGCACTGGGAGTTTCGTATTTGCTTCACGAATTACAAGGAATTCACCTGGGACAAAGTGCTGGAGGGAGTTCTGTCACCTGTGGTGAGTCAGGGTCTGCAGAAGAATGTACCAACCAGGCTTCTATTCCACATAGCTTGCCTCCTTGACCATAGCAACCGGATTCTGAACATTGGCCTGAAACCTCTCCATATAACAAGATACCTTTACATAGAAGCGTCTGCTGGATGCATCATGTCAGTCACAAGCCAATTGGAAGCCAATGGCAGATCCACATGGCCCCACCACAGATGTTTTTTTATCACACACCTGCCCATCACTGCACTAGGCCCACTACTCAGCAGGGTCCAACTTCCTGGAATCTCTGTTATACACCATTTTCATGAAACTCAGTCAATCAAGTCACTGTCCTGCATAATCATGTTCAGCAACAGGACAACCAAAGTTTCTCCAGTGCCATCTGGTCATGGGAATTTCAAAAATTTCATGGTATTTATCTAGCAATTTTTCAAGGATGAAGTTGGCAGCATGTGGGTTTCAATTTATTCAGGGACCATTAAATGTTGTGGAAGTTCATTTCAAATGAAGTTCTGGAGAACTCTCACAGGCAAGGTTTCCCAAAGATTGGCCAAAGGGTCACATAAATCCAGGCCCATTGAGGTCTACAATGTAACGTCCATGTGTGTTTTGACTCTCAACTAAGACTGCCAAGTCGTTAAGAATAAAATCATGTGATATCAAGCCTGAGATTCCCAGTGGTCTCTGGAAAGCCACCCTGGGCCTAGATCTCAGTTTCCAAGGGTGACTCTCATGCTTGGCCTTCTGAAATCCCAACTCAATTCATGGCAATACTTCTCTAAGTTCAGTTCCTGTACTCAGTCTCTAAGGGAATCACACCAGAGTTCAAACTCAGGTGGACTCAGTCATCCCTTTCAACTGCCACAAAAATAACCACAATTAATACCAAAACACTCCCACATGGCCCTCACCTTCTTCCATATAGACACTCATCATAACCTCTGACTGTAGATTTCCATGAGGAATGCAGCCCAAGACAGTGTCCAAAATACGCTTTCTTGCCCCTCATTTATCTAAATTCTGAGTGACCTGGACACCCTTCCTGTGAACCAGGAGTGATCAAATAGGCCTGCCGTTAATACTGATCCACTTCTCAAATTTGAGACCTACTGACTGTGGGGTTTAGATTCTTTATGTGAATTGGAGTCATGAGAAAACCCAACCACCTATGTGCTAGCCTCTGCAGGGAATTGAAGAACTCATTTGACCTAAAGGATCCCTATTCTCACTTGATTGATGTCAGAAACCTTACAGAGGAAGGCGAAAGACTTCATCCACAATGACTGCTCTTTTGCTATTTTGGTTTTGGATGCACACATGGGATCTTTCTTTAGATCCATCAGTTGCTGAGAATCTAAGCTACAGCCTAACACAGGGCCAAGACGCTGATTCATACACATCTCTTTGCAAAGCAATTAAGCAAAGAGCCACAGCTGATGCCCATTCTTTTTTATTTGAAAAAGGTTTTCTTCAGACTTCACAAAGCGTTTTCCTTAGGCAAAGACCTTCCTGACATTCAGGGAAACAGAACAATAGGTAAGCAAAAGGCCCAAAGCAGGGTTTCTCCAATGAGACTTTACAGGTCACACTGGTATGTGAGTTTTCTGAGATGCTCGCCATTCACTTCAGTTATTCAGTACATGGCCATGTCACAGAGCATGGAGGTGGTACATATCTTGGATACAAAACCATAAGCCTATTATGGAGAGTGACCAGATTTCTGGAAGAAAACAGGAACTTAGGAAGATCGTAGGTGTTGCCCATCATTATGGCAAGCCGCATTCTATTTATAAATTGGGCAGCATGAATGCTGGTAAGCTTTCTAAAAGACAGGACACATCCATTGATGCTTTCTCTTTTCTAATATCTACAATCACGGACACAGTGGGATACAGCGACACAGAAACACTCGCATTGTCAAATGACTTACTAGAAACAATTCCCCCCAAAACAAACAAACCTCATTTCCTACCTCTTCTCAGAACATGAGCCAAAACCACAAACCCACACCCACACCCACAAAGGCACCTCTTTCCTCCAAGTAGGTTGTGACTATTTGGAGTGTCCTCTGACTGTGGGCCATTCTAGGTTCCCCCAAAATGGCCTGTCCTGTCTCAGATTTTGTGTCCTTTGCCAAGTCTCTGAAGTTGTCAGGAGCCAGCAGTGAGCCACTACCTGTTTTCTCAGGAAAGGCCCCTCTTCAGAGTTTTCCTGCCATTTGGCCATCCTAAAATCAATAGGTACCAAGAAAGACTGACTCTGTCCTTGTGAAATTCAAAAAGTAAAACCACTGAGACTGGGACTGGGGCTGTCAATGTTTGACTGGCTTCCTGGATCGCAAGTTCACAGAGTTCCATCACCAAGGAAGTGAGGTGAGGTCACTTCCTTCAGGAACTGAATGAGTTCACTGCCTTGGCAACCAATCTGTCCTAAGAGTTGCTTCCAAGCTTCCCATGAGATGGAGGCTGCCCCTGCTTCCTGTGACCCTTTCACAAGTTAGAATGGTATATCACCCATAGGCACCCAGGAGCAGCTCTCCACACAGGTATCATTTGGTCCATCTTCTCTACATTAAGAATGGAGAGGCTGATTCAGACAGAACCCTTCACCCTGACCAGGTTGTTTTCCATGGAAGATGACTTTTGCACTCTCAGGTCCTTCAGAGTTGCCTACATCTTCTCCAGAGATTATATCTGCATGGACCTTTGAGGTTATCAGCAGGTGGAAGATTCCCTATATTCCTGTATTGTAACACCAACTCTGTCCCTGCTCTTCTGTAACGTTAGATTGAGGGAACCATGTATGGTTAGGGTTAATAACATGTTTGATTTGGGTTAGGAATCATTATGCTGAATAAATAATGGTATTGGGAACCTGCAATATGTATAAAAATATATAGGTGAAATATATGTATAAAAACAGAAATCTAAGTAACATTTGAAGCCCAGAAGGGCACTGGGCCCTTGATTGGGATACTTAGCTTTGAAAAAATTGATATACAATGGCATAGGAGCTTGTACTTTGGATCATAGAATGTAGAAGAGAACATCCAGTCAAAAAGGATAGTCGGTAGTGAAAGGTTAATAAAATAGGTACTTGTCACTTACTGTTTTTCTGTATGCTTAACAAAACACTGTTGAAATCTTGAGAACTGTTTGCTAATCTTGTTCCCAGAATGTGCTGTCCCCAACTGCCAAAGTGTAGAATGTACTCCCTCACCCGGTTGCATGCAAACCGACCACTCGCCCTGACCCATCAGTATACTTCCCTCCCTGCCCTCTCCAAGGAAAATATATATGTTCTGCTTAAACTGTTCTCAGGGCTCTCTGCTCTATTCAAGTGAGCTCCGAGCCCCAGCATGCTGGACCCAGAATAAACCCTTTGCTGTTGGATAAGACTGTCTCTTAGTGGTCTCTTCCTTCCATGCTCACCCGACCTTTACATATGGAGATTCCACCGAGTTTTGGCAGCGGCGGACAAAAGACCCTAACGGGTTCCTCTTGGGTTAAGTAAGGCGCCTCTTTCTTGTTTCAGTGTTAAGGTTAGTGCTGGGCAAAATGGCTGTCGATGAAGAGCGTGAGTTCTCTCCGATGGTGGCTGACAGACGTGTCACAGAGCCACAGGCCACGTCCCTGCGGAACTTCCCAAAGACTCGGGAAATCGAGGAACAATAGTCTCCTCGACTCAGTAATATTTTGTATCTGATTCGGAATTGCCAGCCCATTGGGTTTTGCTGGCTACTCAGTCCTGGTCTCAGTTTTGGATGTCCATTGAATGTCTTTATTGTCTTGTCTTGTCTGTGTCGTGTGTCTTGCATTCACTCTTTGTGTATCTTTCATTATGGGACACAGCACTTCAATGCCCCTGTCCCTGACCCTTGATCACTGGACCAAAGTCCGCTTAAGGGCTCAGAATCTTTCTTTTTGAGTTAAACGCTGGACCTTTAAGAATCTCTGTGCCTCAGAATGGCCCACCTTTGAATTTGGATGGCCCCTAGAAGGATCTTTCTACTTCCCACTAATTTAAGAAGTCAGAGATATTGTCTTTCACCCGGGCACACATAGCCATCCGGATCAACAGCCATATATCTTAACTTTGCTGGACCTCTGCAAATCTCCTCCTCAATGGGTGAAGCCTTTCTTTGTCCCTTCCCCTGCTCCTACTCCTTCCCCCATGATCTCTCAAACCCTCTGCTCCTCCTCCTCCTCCACCCTTTGTAATCCCTGAGTCAAAAGATTTGACTCTTCTGGACTCTCTTCCCCCTTATTATACCCTGCCTTCGTCCCCCAACCACCAACACCCTCTAAGTGATTCCCCTGCAGCTGACTCAGCCTCTCTACCACTGGAGGAATATAAGCTGGCCCAGCGCCCTCCAGATAACTCCCCCGCAGCACACACAGCCCCTCCTCCGCAGGAGGAAGCTAGCCCAGCTAAGGAAACTTGATGGTGGTGAATGATTGAAAACCCTGGAACTCCTGTGATGCTCCCACTATGTCTCTACAGACCATTGATTGACGAAGGCCATGGGGGGAAAATGCAAGCCTACAAATATTGGCCTTTCTCCTCTTCCGACCTATATAACTGGAAATATAACAATCCCCCTTTTTCCGAGGACCCCACAGGGCTCACAGGTCTGGTTGAGTCATTGATATTTTCACATTTGCCTACTTGGTATGACTGTCAACAATTCCTAGGGACTCTCTTCACGACAGAGGAACAAAAGAGAATCTTGCTGGAAGCTATAAAAAAATGTCCTCCGACCAGATTGGAGAGTGATACATCTTCCCAACTTAATCAAAGCTGGTTTTCCTTTGAAACAACCCAACTGGGACACCAACACCATTGAAGTTAGAAAGCATCTGTCCACTTAGCGCCAGGTTCTAGTAGTGGGCATCCGAGTGGCCACTAGGCGACCAACTAATTTGGCCAAGGTAATAGAGATTATTCAAAGGCCTGATGAATCTCCCTCTATGTTTCTAGAGAGAATTATGGAGGCAAGTAGGAGATATACTCCTTTCGATCCTCAGGCAGAGGATCAAAAGGCATCTGTCATGATGGCCTTTATTGGGCAAGCTGCCCTGGATATTAAAAGAAAGTTACAATGCTTAGATGGATTACAAGATATGACTTTGAGAGATTTAGTCAGAGAAGCCAAGAAAATATACCTTAAGAGAGAAACTGAGGAAGAGAATGAAGCAAAGTGAGGATAAAAGAAACAAAAGACAGAATAAGGCGTTGACTAAGGTCCTGGTCACAACAACAAAAGGGCCAGAAATTAAGAAACAGGGAGACAGGAAGGGATACCTGGTCCCATGCCAGAGGCCACCCCTGGCCTCAGATCAATGTACCTACTGTACAAAAAAAAGGACACTGGGCCAAGAGTGCACTAGAGAGGGACAGCCACGCCAGTCAGCCATTCTGACTCTGGAGGATGACTATGAAAGTCGGGGCTCAGATCTCCTCCCCGAGTTCAGGGTAACTTTTGAAGTGGAGGGTACCCCAGTAATCTTTGAAGTGGATAAAGGGGCAATATACTCATCCCTAGTGTCACATTGGGCCCTCTATCAAATAAAAGGTCTCTAGTTCAAGGGGCTAATGACAGTAAATATCGGGCTTGGACAACTAAGAGGATCATGGACCTGGGGAAAGGAAAAATCCATCACTCCTTCCTAGTAATCCCAGAATTCCTAGCCCCATTGATGGGCAGAGATCTGCTCACCAAGTACCGGGCCAAAATAACTTTTAACCCTGAAGGCCCCCAAGTGGAATTTCTAAATCCTTCACTAAAAACTCCTATAGTCACAGCTCTAAATATGTCAGTAGAAAATGCACATCAACTCACTCACCTTGGTTCAAAGAAACTGCAGGTATTTCTGAAGTATCAAGAACAGAGTTTTCCACTAACTGACTCACAGCAAAAAGAAATAACTAAATGGGTAAAAAAAGCCTGTCGAGTCCATCAATTGGTAAATGCTTACCCTTCCAAGCTTCCTGCAGGAAAGCACCTACGAGGAACCAGACCAGGACAATTCTGGGCAGTTGACTTTGCTGAAATTAAGCCAGCAAGGTATGGACATAAATATCTTCTAGTCTTTGTAGATACATTTTTAGGATGGATTGAAGCCTTCCCCACTAAAAGAAAAAAAAAAGAAACAGTGCAAATGGTGGTCAAGCAGATCCTGAAAGACATTTTTCAAAGATACGGCCTGCCAAAGGTAATACGGTCTGATAATGCACCGGCGTTCGTGGCCCAAGTAAGTCAGGGGTTAGCCAGGAACCTGGGGATTCATTGGAAGTTTTATTGTGCTTACAGACCCTAGAGTTCAGGACAGGTAGAAAGAATAAATAGAACCATTAAAGAGACCTCAACGAAATTAAGCTTAGAGACCAGCATAAATGATTGGACTATGCTCATGCCTTATACAATGTTTCGTGCAAGAAATACGCCCTCTGTTTCTTTGAGTAACCACACCCCCTGTGAATATCTAGGGTGCCTCTCCTCCAGTAATGGACCAAAGCCCAACTCTAAGACCTAACGATCCCTTTCACACCCCCTTGCTTGACAGACTTAAAGCTCTTGAAAGATCTCAGTGATACCTGTGGAAAAAGCTGGCCACTGCCTACCAAACTGAGGACGAGGGGACTCCACATCGATATCAAGTAAGAGATTCATCTACATAAGATGATATCAGGTGTCATCCCTGGAACCCCACTGGAAAGGACCATACCAGGTGGTACTTATAACATCTACAGTGGTAAAGGTAGACGGAATCACTTCCTGGATCCATGCCTCTCATCTCAAGCCTGCGCCCTGTCCACACTCTGGCTGGAAACTGGAAAAGACTGATAACACTTTAAAATTGCATATTCACCATGTGGATAAGCCTATAGACTCTCCCCTCGGCCACAAGTAGTCCTAACCCTCATCAGCCCGTTCAGCAGCGTTGGCTGATCACAAATTCTACTGGAAAAGAAGTATAATCTATCTCGCATACAGCCCACTTAGGGACCTGGTGACCATCTCTCCACCCAGACATTTGTCAGCTGGCTATAGGTCTTTCCTAATGGGATATCCCTGATGAAGAGGATCCCACTAAAATTCCATTAAATCCCTTCCTTACCATAGATAATGGAAACAAACATTATGGATGTAGGGACACACGAGCCAGATGCAGGTTGGCTAGCCTAGATTACTGTGTTTACCCGGCCGACTGTCAAAGCCATAAACAGCCATGGCTATGTGGGGGAAAAGCCGACTTCTTCTGTAAGTCATGGGGATGTGAGCATACAGGGGCTGCCTGATGGAACCCAAACTCCGCATTAAATTCAGTACACAGCATTGGCCATATTACGAATTAGAAAACAAAAACTGATGGCAACCAGAGGGGACTCTAGATCCTCAAATCCTGTGTGACCTTTTTAACATCTGCTGGTGCTCAAAAGGGTAAAAGGAGATTCCACTATGTAGAGGCCTTTTCCCTTCTTCGCTCACATCCTGAACTATGCTTATCCAATAGATCCTCACCTTCAGCCTTCTGCTCCAGAGTCTCTGCTGTCACTCTCACCTCAGCAACCTGATTTCTCCACTACAATTATTAGATCAAAAATCCAAATCTCTGCTGGTTCTCAGACCATTGCCCCCTTGCTGACGTAGCAGGTACTGAGGTACCCCTCCACCCACTCACTCCTCTCTTCTCCTGTCAGTGCCCGCACCGGGTCCCACCAGGTCCTCTTACCAACTAACCCAAAGCTCAAACCAGCTGAGGAGAGCCCTCAGACCCATATCCAAGATGTAATGAAAATGGCCTTTAAAGTTGCTTTGTCATCACTGAAAACAGTTTACTAAGAATTTAAAGTCCCTAACATGTGTTTTGGGATACTCACAACCATCTTCTTCTTTGCTCTACCTGTTCTACTGCTCAAATATTTGTTGCTAGGAAAATTCCAAACCACTTTCCAATTATTTTTTTACATCTCTCTTTTCACATTCTCAGATACTCTGAGCTGCTCTCAGCCCCACCTTCTCCGTCTTTCCCCTCTGTACCAGGCCCACAGAAAAGTCTTTAACTGACCTTCTCCAGAAGTCTTCACCATGGCTGACTTTAGGACTTTCAGCAAAAGAGTCCCTATAAAAAAGTTCAATGTAATTAAACTTCCTATTTTCATGTTGCCCTGTTCTACTTGGCCACTGGCTAAAAAAATTAGCACTCCTAATCAAGACACCCCCTTACTAGTTTTTCACAAAAATATGTGAACAAGGCCTCTGGCCTTGACATGGGGCTTCACAGAGATGGCTACATTTCTAAGTTAACGAAGTTAGCAACTGGGCTCCGTGGTAACAGCTGGCAATGGGAAAATAAGAAAGGGAAGAAAAAGCTCTTTCCCTCCCAGGTGTCCTTGAAAAGTTAACTTGCCCAGAACCGAGGAAAAAACAGAAACAAAACTGCTTTTTTCAACTTCTGCAGACTGTGAACTTCTGAGCCCCTTCCATTACATGTTGGGTACAAAATTCTGAAACTACCTAAACTTGGGTTTCAGAGGATTACTTGATTACAACAGAATCAATGCCCTCTGAATCTGGTTGCCACCAAATAGGACTGTTTCCCTGTCTTCAGTGATATCTTAGGTGAGTTGCCTTGTCCGTCCCTACTACAGCATGATTCTATATACTTAAACATTGTTAATGTTTTCATGAAATGGTCAACAGATGTGATTAATTGTGTAATCGTGCAGATGTTTCCCAGAGTGCTCTATCACAATGCAGGTTCATTTGAAGATCAAATAGGGGGGCATTCAACCCGGTTCCACTGAAAATATATATCCCTCAACTTAGCCATCGTATTAGGAATAGAAATTGCTGCACTGGTGGCCACGGGAACCACTGCCTTTGTCCATGGGACTCAACAAATGACCCAACAAATGACAGCAATAGACCAAAACTAAGATATTAGAAACCTCCATCAGAGCTTTGCATGAGTCTTTTACCTCTCTCTCTGAAGTTGTTTTTCAGACCACTCGAGGGTTGGACCTCCTTGTCATGAGAGAAGGGGCCTCTGTGCTGCATTGAGAGAAGAAAGTTGTTTGTATGCTGAGCATACTGGAGTTGTAATAAAATCTAAGAGTAAATTAAAAAGATTCCTTGAAAAGCATCAAAGAGTCAGAGAGGCCCAAAAAAGGTGGTTTGAGTCTTGGTTCACACAGTCTTCCTGGTTAACTACGTTTTTATCAATCCTGGCCGGTCCAATAATAATCCTCATATTATTGCTAACTATTAAACCCTGTTTTCTCAACCGTGTAATTTCTTTTCTCCAGGCTCAAATTGGACGAGTTAAACTTATGGTAATACCCCACTAGTATACATAGAATGTGACACCCCCCAATGATCATTTTTATGATTAAAAGTAGCCAGAAGAAGAAGTGGGGAATAAAAGGTTAATAAAATAGGTACTTGTCACTTCCTGTTTTTCTGTATGCTTAACAAAACACTGTTGAAATCTTGAGAAATGCTTGCAAATCTTGTTCCCAGTATGTGCTGTCCCCAACTGCCCAACTGCAGAATGTGCTCCCTCACCCAGTTGCACGCAAATCGCCCACTCGCCCTGATCCATCAATAAACTTCCCTCCCTGCCCTCTCCAGGTAAAGTATATAAGCTCTACTTAAGCGATTCTCAGGGCTATCTGCTCTATTCAAGTGAGCTCTGAGCACCAGCATGCTGGACACTCAATAAACCCTTTGCTGTTGCATGAGATAGTCTGTTGGTGGTTTCCTCCTGCGAAGCTCACCCGGCATTTACTATAATGATTGAAAGTAGAAGAGAACATCCAGTCAAAAAGGGATTGTTGATAGAAATAGGAAGATAGTACGTTTAGGAAGAAGTGTGAGTATAGGATTTGGAACAAAAGTTCGTTAGCTACAGGGTTTCGGTTACAGAGTGATTGTTAAAGTCAGCACAGGTGAAGAGTCAGTCACAATGATGAACTGGGGAAAACATGAAGTAAAGCAGATATAAATAGAGACATTACAAAATAAGGCAAAGTATAAAGTGAGTGATAGGATTAGACATTTTGAACAGGGTTGAGTTTGAATACATAATTTAGGAAGAAACAAATATGTAGTCACCAATAGGATTGACATTTGAGAGCATTAGGCAAATTTCAGGTGGATGAATATTTCTGAGAATAA
This sequence comes from Callospermophilus lateralis, assembly GCF_048772815.1. Taxonomy (NCBI): domain Eukaryota; kingdom Metazoa; phylum Chordata; class Mammalia; order Rodentia; family Sciuridae; genus Callospermophilus; species Callospermophilus lateralis. The sequence continues at coordinate 374,171 of NW_027516347.1, forward strand.
TCTTGTGAATAGTTGATTATAAATCCACATACATGAACATGAATGAATTTAGGGAGTGTACATAAGACACATATATTTCATATTTAGAAAAATCTGGAGAGTACACACAGACAAAAAAAGTAGCAATATATGTCAATCAAAATTCATCATAAAATATATATCATCCACAGATCCAAAAATATTCATTTTACTGAACATGGATTTATGTATAATGTTGTTCAACTAGGAAGCTCACCCATTGTTTCAATATTCAGTACCAACAGGGTTTAGTAGGAGTGATCTCGTCTCACAATTTGTATCTGCCAAGTAAGCCAAATCACAAGAACAAACGTGTGGTACCAGGTAGGATTGTATATGTCCATATTAAAATACACATGCTGAATAGGCTACAGAGAAAGGGAGACAGGAATTCACATGTTTGTTAACTTTAAAAATACATGGAGAACTATTTCAACAAACAATTGACTAGATTTATAACTCCTACTCTGTATCATGCAGAAGGGAAGTCCAACTATACACCGTGCCTCCTCTGAACTACTTGTATTTCTATTCTGTTTGGGTTATTTTTCTCCATCATATTAGGATTAGTAGTCAGAGTCTGGTAGGGTATGGGTTAGTGTCAGGGATTCAGTATTTTGAATGGAAAACAGGAAATTGAATCCAATGTGTATGCAAACATATGCTACAGAAAAATCTTTCCACTCTCATCCAGAACAATGCCTTGACATTACCTTCGCCTCAAGAAAAACACAATTAGAGTAGAAGAGTTAAAAAATTTGTGAATACCTATCTGGATTGGAAAATGCTCCCGATTTCACATCATTGGAGTTGGTAGAGGAGTTTCTAAAAGTAATGGACAGGGTAAACACTCCACAAACCTCGAGCTCTGCTGGCCTAAATATTTTTGAGGATCTGCCTCGGAGGTTGAGCACTTGAAATATATGCTGTTGTCAGGAGCTTTAGCTTACTTTGTAGTGAGACCATCAAAGCTGGGTCTGCATCTATGTGATCTGGATGACATGGTTACTTACTTTCCAATGAAATGAGGCAACAGTGCTGAATTCTCTCTTTGTAGGTAAACTGTGGCCTCTGAGGGCTAATTGTCTCTTCGTGTGGACTGTGAAGCCATTTGGCCATCCTCTAATTTTCGTGGTGTTTTTGCTGCTGCTCTGGGAGTTTGGTATTTGCTTCACAAAATACGAGTTCAAATGGGACACAGTACTGGAGGAGTTCTGTCAGGTGTGGGGGGAAGGGTCTGGAGGAGAATGCACCAAACAGTATTTTATCCCACGTAGCTTGCCCCCTTGACAATAGCAACATGATTCAGAACATTGCCCTGAAACCTCTCCATATAACAAGATTCCTTTACATATAAGGGTCTGCTGGCTACACCATGTCAGTCACAAGCCATTTGGAATCCAATGGTAGATCCTCATGGCCCTACCACTGATGTTTTATCAAACACCTGCACACCACTGCTCTGGGCCACTACTCAGCAGGATCCAACTTACTGGCATCTCTGTTCTAAACCATTTTCATGAAACCCAGTAAATCAAGGTACTGTCTGGTATACTCATGATCAGCAACAAGACATCCAAAAGTTTTCCAGTGCCACCTGGTCATGGGAATTTCAAAAATTTCATGGTATTTATCTAACCATTTTTCAAAGATGAAGTTGGAGTCACTGTGGGTTTCAATTCATTCAGGAATCATTAAATGGTGAGGAAGCTCATTTCAATGATAGCTCTAAAGAACTCTCACAGGCAAGGCTTCTGAAAGAGTGCCCAAAGAGGCCACATAAAGCCAGGCCCATTGAGGTCTACAAGGTGAGGCCCATGTGTGTTTTGACTCTCAACTCAGCCTGCCAAGTCTTTAATAATAAAATCATGTTATATCCTGGCGGAGATTCCCAGTGCTCTGTGGAAAGCCACCCTGGGCCTAGATCTCAGTTTCCAATGGCGACTCTCATGCATGGCCTACTAAAATTCCAACAAAATTCATGGCAATATTTCTCTGACTTTAGTTCCACAACTCAGTCTCTAAGGGGAATCACACCAGAGTTCAAGCCCAGGTGGACACAGTCATTTTTTCCAACCAACACACAAATGACCAAAATTATAACCAAAACACCTCCACATGACACTAATCCTCTTCCATGTAGAGACTCATCCTCACCTCTGGCGAAGGTTTCTATGAGGGGCGCAGCCAAAGACAGTTTCCAAAATAAGCTCGCTTGCCCCTCATTTGCCTAAAGTCAGGGTGGCCTGGACACCCTTCCTGTGAACCAGGAGTGACAAAATAAGCATGCCTTTAATACTGCTCTGTTTCTCCAATTTGAGCCCTACTGATTTTCAGATATAGATTCTTTATTTCATTTGGAGTCATGTGAAAACCCAAGCACCACTGCAGGGCTTGGAAGAACTCATTTCATCCAAAGAATCCCTATTCTCACTTGATAGAGGTCATGAACCTAACAGAGGAAGGCAAGTGACTTCATCCACAATGACTGATCTTTTTGCAATTATGGTTTTGGATGGACACAAGCGATCATTCTTTAGATCCATCAGGAGCTGAGAATCAAAGTCACAGCCACACATAAGACCAAAAGGCTAATTCAGCCACATCCCTTACCAAAGCAATTAAGCAAAGAGCCACAGATGATGCCCATTCATTTCCATTTCAAAACTGTTTTCCTCAGGCTTCACAGAGGGGTGGCCTGAGGCAAAGGCCTTCCAGACATTCAGGGCAACAGAAAAATAGTTAAGCAAAAGATCCAAAGTAGGGTCTCTCCTCTGAGACTTTCCTGGTCACACTGATATTTGACATTCAGGGCAACAGAACAATAGTTAAGCAAAAGATCCAAAGTAGGGTCTCTCCACTGAGACTTTCCTGGTCACACTGATATCTGAGTTTTCTGAGAATCTCGCCATTCTCTTAAGCTATCCAGTACATGGCCATGTCACAGGGCTTGGAGGTGGTACATATCTTGGAAACAAAACCATGAGCCAATTCTGGAGAATGGCCAGAATTCAGGAAGAAAACAGGAACTTAGGTAGATAGCAGGTGTTGCCCATGGATAAGACAGGTTGCATTCCATTCATTAATTGGCCAGGATGAATTATGGGAAGATTTATACTAGACTAGACATATATTAATGCATTATCTTTTCAAATGTCTACCACAACGGACACAGTGAAATACACAGACATAGGAACACTAGTCTGGTCAAACGACTTAGTAGAAATAGTCCACTGCAAACGAAAAAACCGACTTTCCTACCTATTCTCAGAACATGAGACAGAACCACAAACACACACCCACTCCCACAAAGGCACCTCCTTCCCTCAAGTAGGTCTGTGACTATCCAAAGTGTTCTCTGACTTGTGGGCCATACTATCTTCTCCCAAAATGGCCTGTCCTCTATCAGATCTGGTTTCCTTGGCCAACTCTGTGAAGGTGTCAGGAAAAAGTGGTGAGCCACTACCTGCTTTCTCAGGAAAGGTCCCTCTTCAGAGCTCTCCTCCATTTGTCCTTCCTCACATCAGTAGGTACCAAAAAAGACTGACTCTGTCCTTGTTAAATCCAACCAAATGAGCCCACTGATACTGGGACTGGGACTGCTTCTGGGTGCCTGACTTCTTGGATACCAAGTTCAGAGAGTTCCATCACCAAGGAAATGAGGTATGTCACTTTCTTTGGAACTGAATGAGGTCACTGCCTTGGCAAACACTTTGTCCTAAGAGTTGCTTCCAAGGGTCCCATGAGATGGAGCCGGCCTCTACTTCTTGTGACACTTTCACTAGTTAGAATGGTATATCAACCAGAGGAACCTGGGAACAGCTCTTCACCCAGGCCTGGTATTGTCCATCTTCTCTACAATAAGAAGAGAGAGGCTGATTCAGACACATCCCTTCATCCTGACCAGGTTGTTTGCCATGGAAGATGACTTTTGCTCTCTCAGGTCCTTTATACCTGCCTAAATCTTCTCCAGGTATCATTTCTGAATGGACCTTTGAGGTTCTCGCAGGTGGAAGGTACCCTAATTTCCTGTATTGTAAGAACAACTCTTTCCCTGCTCTTCTGTAAAATGAGATTGAGGGAACAGTGTATGTTTCGGGTTAATAACAGGTTCGATTTCAGTTAGGAATCATTCTGTGAGATGAATAATGGTATTGGGTACCTACGATATTTATAAGAATATAGAGTTGAAATAAATGTACAAAAACAGAAATCTAAGTAAGATTTGAAGGCCAGAAATCATTCGGCCCTTGACTGGGATACTTAGCTTTTAATTATGTTCTGCAAAGATGTCTCAGATAATTCAATAATAAATGGCATAGGACCTTGTACCTTGGATGATTGAATGTAGAAGAGAACATCCAGTCAAAAAGGGATAGTAGGTAGGATTAAGAAGATAGTCGGTAGGTTTAGGAAGAAGAGTGAGTATAGGATTTGTATCAAAAGTTCTTTCCTAATAGGGTTTTGGTTAGAGGGTGAATGTTAATGTCAGCACATATGAAGAGTGAGTCACTATGATGAGCTTGGGAAAATATGTAGAAAAGCAGATATCAATAGAGACAATATGAAATCATGCAAAGTATAAAATGAGTGATAGGATTAGACATTTTCTACAAGGTTGAGTTTCAATATATAATCTTATGAAGAAACAAATATGTCGTCACCAATAGGATTGACATTTGAGAGCATTAGGCAACCTGGACATGGATGTTTTAGTAATCCATGTACAATTTCCCTTTTGGCTTTGGTACAGTCTTAAGTGTGACCTTCACATTTTTAGTTCCGAATATTACTGTGATAAAATGTTTATGTAGATCAGGTGACATGAGTATTTCTACCACCTTTTCTGGGAGCAATATATTGAAGACATAAAATTAGTTTTGGGCGTACAAAGAGGTGTACCCTGTGTCTATGAATATAGAGATAAAGCATGAATAGACCATAATGTGAATAAATAATATAAGTTGTTCCAAATTTAAATTATGTATTGAACTGATATCTGAAAAATTACAGGAAATCTTATATTGATATACAATCATTCATTCCAACCAATTATACATCAAATGGTAATATTAGTGTTTTGGTTTATCATGAAGAGTGTGTGAGTTTTGCTTCAATAGTGATTATGGAAATTGAAAATAATGTGTTTGGAAAGAATTCTCATGAAAAGACCAGTCAAGAAACCCTGAAAATACATGTGTTCTGAAGCAAGAAGTGATTAAAGTTGAAACAAATGCCTATAAATTTGTGAACTTGTGGATGAAATGTATATCCTATGATGTGCAAACCCTGAAGAAATAGTAATGTACCAGTGTTGAATACAAATGAACGTCAAATTACATATCATGTGCCATAGGAATCTACTTGCATTGATGTTAGACTGGGTTAGTTACTGTAGAATTATTAGGATTTGTATGCACCATTCACTGAAGTTAGTTTTCAGTACTAGGAAACAAACATGTATTTCAGTTAAATGAATATGTCTGAGAATAATCTTGTGAAAAGTTGATTATAAATCCAAGTACATGAACATGAATGAATTAAGAGAGTGTATATAAGACACATGTTTCATATTTTGAAAAATCTACAGAGTGTATGTATATATACAAAAAAAAACACAAATAGACATTAAAAAGTAGCAATATATATGCCAAACAAAATTCATCATTAAATATATATCATCCACAGATGCAAAAATATTTATTTTACTGAACATGAGCTTATGTATAATGTTGTTCTACTAGGAAGCTTGTAGGTTGAATTTTCAGTTCCAACAGCGTTTAAGAGGAGTGAACTCTTCTCACAATTTGTATCTGCCAAGTCAGCCACCTCCCAAAAATGTACATGTGATACCTGGTAGGATTCTATATATGTATATAAATATACATGGGTGAAATGGCTACAGAGAATTGGAAACAAGAATTCACATATCTGTTAACTTTAAAAACACAGGGAGAACTATTTCAATTAAAAATTGACTAGATTTATAACTCCTACGTTATATAATGCAAAAGGCAAGTCCAAATATACAACATGCCTCCTCTGAACTGCTTGTATTTATATTTGTTTGGGTTATTTTTCTCCTTTTTATTAGGTTGAGTAGTCTGAGCCTAATAGGTTCGGGTTAGTGTCAGGGATTCACTATTTCAATAGGAAAATTGAAAAATGAATCCAATGTGTATGCAAATATGTGCTGCATAAATATCCTTCCACTCTCATCCAGAGCAATGCCTTGTCAATACCTTTGCCCCAATTAAGACACAATTGGAGGAGAAGAGTTAGAAAATCAGTGAATACATATCTGGAATGGAAATGCTCTGGAGTTCACAATCTTGGAGGTGGTAGAGGAGTTTCCAAAAGTAAGGGACTGGGTTAACACTCCACAAACATGGAGCTCTTCTGGCCTAAAAACTTTTTGAGAAACTTTCTGTGAGGTTGGGCACTTGAAAAATATGTTGTTGTCAGGAGATTTGACTTCTTTGCGTGAGACCATCAAAACTGGGTCTGCATTTATGTGACCTGGAGGACATGGCTTCTTATATTCCAATAAAGATGAGCAGCAGTGCTGCATTATCTCTTTGTAGGTAAACTGTGACCACTGGGGACTAAGTTTCTCCCCATGTGGACTGTGAAGCCATTTGGTCCTGGTCCACTTTTTGTCGTGTTTTTGCTACTGCACTCGGAGTTTGGTATTTGCTTCATGACATACAAGGAGCTAAACTGGGACACAATGCTGGAGGGAGTTCTGTCACGTGTGGTGTGCCAGGGTATGCAGGAGAATGCACCAACCAGGCTTCTATCCCTCATAGCTTGCCCCATTGCCCCCTTGTCCATATCAACCTAATTCTGAAAATTGCCCTGAAACCTCTCCATATAACAAGATGCCTTTACATATAAGGGTCTGCTGGCTGCACCATGTAAGTAACATGCCATTTGGAATACAATGGTAGATCCTCATGACCCTACCACTGGTGATTTATCACACACCTGCCCAAAACTGCTCTAGGCCCACTACTCAGCAGGCTCTAACTTACTGGCATCTCTGTACTACACCATTTTCATGAAACCCAGTCAATCAAGGCACTGTCTGGTATACTCTTGATCAGCAATAGGACATCCAAAGGTTCTCCAGTGCCACCTGGTCATGGGAATTTCAAAATTTTCATGGTATTTATCAAGCCATTTTTCAAGGATGAAGTTGGAGGCACTGTGGCTTTCAATTCATTCAGTAACCATTAAATGTTGAGGAAGCTCAATTCAATAAAAGCTCTGGAGAACTCTCACAGGCAAGGCTTCTGAAAGAGTGCCAAAATGGTCACATGATGCCAGGCCCATTAAAGTCTACAATGTGAGGCCTATGTATTTTTCCACTCTCAAATATGGCTGCCATGTCTTTGAGAATAAAATCATGTGATATCCTGGCAGAGATTCCCAGTGCTCTGTGGAAAGCCACCCTGGCCCTAGATCTCAGTTTACAAGGGCGACTCACATGTGTGGCCTCCTAAAATCCAAACAAAATTGATGGCAATACTTTTCTGAGTTCAGTTTCACAACTCAGTCTCTAAGGGGAATCACACCAAAGTTCAAGCCCAAGTGGACCCAGTCATTTCTTCCAACCGCCAAACAAATGGCCAAAATTAAAACCAAAACATTCCCACACGGCCCTCATCTTCTTCCATATAGTCACTCATCGTAACCTCTGGCTGGAGTTTTCCATCAGGGGCACAGCCCAAGACTGTGTCCAAAAAAAGCTCGCTTGCCCCTCATTTGGCTAAAGTCAGGGTGGCCTTGACAGCCCTCCTGTGAACCAGAAGTGATCAAATAAGCCTGCCGTTAATACTGCTCTGATTCTACAATTTGAGGCCTACTGACTTTCAGGTATAGATTCTATATGTGATTTGGAGTCATGCGAAAACCCAAGCACCTCATCAGGGCTTTGAAGAACTCATTTGACCCAAAGAATCCCTATTCACACTTGATGGAGGTCAGGAACCTAACAGAGGAAGACGAGAGACTTCATCCACAATGACTGATTTTTTGCCATTATAGTTTTGGACGCACACATGGGATCATTCTTTATATCCATCATGTGCTGAGAATCTAAATCACAGCCACAAAGAAGGCCAAGAGGCTAATTCAGCCACATCCATTTCCAAAGCAATTAAGCAAAGAGCCACAGGTGATGCCTATTCATTTCCATTTCAAAACTATATTCTTCAGGCTTCACAACGGGGTGCCCTGAAGCAAAGACCTTCCAGATATTCAGTGTAACAAAACAGTAATTAAGCAAAAGGTCCAAAGCAGGGTCTCTCCACTGAGAGTTTCTTGGTCACACTGATATCTGAGTTTTCTGAGATGCTCGCCATTCTTTTCAGCTATCCAGTACATGACCATGTCACAGAGCTTGGAGGTGGTACATATCGTGGACACAAAACCATGAGCCTATTCTGGAGACTGGCCAGAATACAGGAAGAAAACATTAACTTGGGAAGATAGCAGGTGTTTCCCTTCGATAAGACAAGCTGCAGTTCATTCATATATTGGGCAGGATGAATTTTGGGAATATTTATACTTTAAAGGACACATTAATTCATTTTCTTTTCTAATGTTTACAACAACGGACACAGTGGAATACACAGACATGGAAATACTTGCCTTGTCAAACGACTTACTAGAACAGTCCACTGAAAACCAAAAACAAAAAAAAACAACAAAAAAAACGCCTTTCCTACCTATTCTCAGAACATGAGACAGAACCACAAAGCCATACCCACTCCCACAAAGGCAGCTCCTTCCCCCAAGTATGTCTGTGATTAGAAGGAGTGTCCTATGACTGGTGAGCCATAGTATGTTCTCCCAAAATGGCCTGTCCTCTTTCAGATCTGGTTTCCATGGCCAACTCTGTGAAGTTGTCAGGAAAAAGTGGTGAGCCACTACCTGCTTTCTCAGGAAAGGTCCCTCTTCAGAGCTCTTCTGGCATTTGGCCATCCTCACATCAGTAGGTACCAAGAAAGATTGATTTTGTCCTTGGAAAATCCAAACAAGCGAGTCCACTGGGACTGGAACTGGGACTGCCTCTGGGTGCCTGGCTTCTTGGATACCAAGTTCAGAGAGTTCCATCACCAAATAATGAGGTATGTCACTTTCTTTGGAACTGAATGAGGTCACTGCGTTGGCAACCACTTTTCCCTAACAGTTGCTTCCAAGGGTCCCATGAGATTTAGCCGGCCCCTACTTCCTGTGACACTTTCACAAGTTAGAATGAAATATCAACGATAGGCACCCAGGAACAGCTCTACACACAGGTCTGGTTTTGTCAGTCTTCTCTACAATAAGAAGAGAGAGGCTGATTAAGACACATCCCTTCATCCTGACCAGGTGTTTTGCCATGGAAGATGAGTTTTGCTCACTCAGGTCCTTTATACCTGCCTACAACTTGTCCAGGTATCATTTCTGCATGGACCTTTGAGGTTCTCAGCAGGTGGACTGTCCCCTTCTTTCTTGTATTGTAAGAACAACTCTGTCCCTGCTCTTCTGTAAAATGAGATTGAGGGAACAGTGTATGTTTCAGGTTAATAACAGGTTCGATTTGTGTTAGGAATCATTCTGTGTGATGAATAATAGTGTTGGGGACCTTCGATATTTAAAAGAATATTGAGGTTAAATATAAGTATGAGAACAGAAATCTAGGTATGATTTGAAGCCCAGAAGGGCATTGAGCCCTTGATTGGGATAATTAGCTTTGAATTATGTTCTGCAAAGATGTCTCAGTTAATTCAATACACAATGGCATAGGACTTTGTACCTTGGATGATTGAATGTAGAAGAGAACATCCAGTCAAAAAGGGATAGTCAGTAAGATTATGAAGCTAGTCGGTAGGTTTAGGAAGAAGAGTGAGTATTTGATTTGGACAAAAGTTCTTTAACAATAGGGTTTCGGTTAGAGAGTGAATGTAAATGTCAGCACATATGAAGAATCAGTCACTATGATGAGCTGGGAAAAATGTAGAAAAGCAGATATCAATAGAGACATTATGAAATCAGGCAAAGTATAAAGTGAGTGATAGGATTAGACATTTTCAACAGGGTTGAGTTTGAATACATAATCTTTGGAAGAAAAAAATATGTAGTCACCAATAGGATTGACAGTTAAGAGCATTAGGCAACCTGGACATAGATGTTTTTAGTAATCCATGTTCACTTTTCATTTAGTCCTTCGTGCAATCATAACCGTGACCATTACATTATTTGTCCAGAATATTACTGTGAAAAAATGTATATGTAGATCAGGTGACATGAGTATTTCGTCCACCATTTCTGGAAACAATATATTGAAGACGTAAAATTAGTATTGGGGGTACAAAGAGGTGCACCCTGTGTCTATGAATATAGAGATAAAGCATGAATAGACAATACTGTGAATAAATAATATAACTTGTTCAAACATTAAATAATGGATTGAACTGATATCTGGAAAATTACAGGAAATCTTATATTGATATACAATCATTCATTCCCACCAATTATACATCTAATGGTAATATTAGTGTTTTGGTTTATCATGAACAGTGTGTGAGTTTTGCTTCAAAAGTGATTATGGAAATCGAAAATAATATGTTTGGAAAGAAGTCTCATGAAAAGACCAGTCAGGAAACCTGGAGGAATGCATATATTGTAAAGCAGGAAGCGATTGAAATTCAATCAAATGCCTATAAATTTGCTAATTTGTGGATGAAATATATATCCTATGATGTGCATAAACTCATGAAATAGTAATGTACCATTGTTTAATAAAAATGAACGTCAAAATACACATCATGTCCCATAGGAATCTACTGGCATTGATTTTAAACTGTAGAAATATTAGGATTCTCGTGCATTATTCACCGAATTTAGTTATCTCTTTTTTTAAATTTTTATATATGGTTGTTCAAAACATTACATAGTTCTTGATAAATAATATTTCACACTTTGATTTATGTGGGTTATGAACTCCCATTTTTGCCCCGTATACAGATTGCAGAATCACATCAGTTACACATCCATTGATTCATATATTGCCATACTAGTGTCTGTTGTATTCTGCTGCCTTTCCTATCCTCTACTATCCCCCCTCCCCTCCAGTCTCCTCCCCTCTTCTCTCTCTACCCCCTATACAGTAATAAATTTCTCCCCCTTGTATTATTTTTCCCTTTCCCCTCACTTCCTCTTGTATGTAATTTTGTATAACCCTGAGGTTCTCCTTCCATTTTCATGCAGTTTCTCTTCTCTCTCCCTTTCCCTTCCACCTCTCATCCCTGTTTAATGTTAATCTTCTTCTCATGCTCCTCGTCCCTACTCTGTTCTTAGTTACTCTCCTTATATCAAAGAAGACATTTGGCATTTGTTTTTTAGGGATTGGCTAGCTTCACTTAGCATAATCTGTTCTAATGCCATCCATTTCCCTGCAAATTCTATGATTCTGTCATTTTTTAATGCCGAGTAATACTCCATTGTGTATAAATGCCACATTTTTTTTCATTCATTCTTCTATTGAAGGGCATCTAGTTTGGTTCCACAGTCTTGCTATTGTGAATTGTGCTGCTATGAACATCGATGTAGCAGTGTCCCTGTAGCATGCTCTTTTTAGGTCTTTAGGTTTTAGACCGAGAAGGGGAATAACTGGGTCAAATGGTGGTTCCGTTCCCAGCTTTCCAAGAAATCTCCATACTGCTTTCCCATTTGCCTGCACCAATTTGCAGTCCCACCAGAAATATACAAGTGTACCTGTTTCCCCAGATCCTCGCCAGCACTTGTTATTGTTTGAATTCATAATGGCTGCCAATCTTACTGGAGTGAGATGGTATCTTAGGGTGGTTTTGATTCACATTTCTCTGACTGCTGGAGATGGTGACCATTTTTTCATGTACTTGTTGATTGATTGTATGTCCTCCTCTGAGAAGTGTCTGTTCAGGTTCTTGGCCCATTTGTTGTTTGGGTTATTTGTTATCTTATTGACTAATTTTTTGAGTTCTTTGTATACTCTGGATATTAGTGCTCTATCTGAAGTGTTAGGAGGAAAGATTTGTTCCCAGGATGTGGGCTCCCTATTTTCCTCTCTTACTGTTTCTTTTGCTGAGAAAAAACCTTTTTAGTTTGAGTAAGTCCCATGTGTTGATTCTAGTTATTAACGCTTGTGCTATGGGTGTCCTATTGAGGAATTTGGAGGCGACCCCACAGTATGTAGATCGTAGCCAACTTTGTCTTCTATCAGACACCATGTCTGATTTGATATCAAGCTCCTTGATCCATTTTGAGTTAACTTTTGTGCATGGCGAGAGAAAGGGATTCAGTTTCTTTTTGTTACATATGGGTTTCCAGGTTTCCCAGCACCATTTGTTGAAGATGCTATCATTCATCCATTGCATGCTTTTAGCCCCTTTATCAAATGTAAGATAGTTGTATTTTTTGGATTGGTTTCTGTGTCCTTTATTCTGTACCATTGGTCCACCCACCTGTTTTGGTACCAGTAGCATGCTATTTTTGTTACTATTGTTCTGCAGTATAGTTTGAAGTCTGGTATCGCTATACCGACTGATTCACACTTCCTGCTTAGTGTTGTTTTTGCTATTCTGGGTCTTTTATTTTTCCATATGAATTTCATGATTGCTTTCTCTATTTCTACAAGAAATGCCGTTGGGTTTTGATTGGCATTGCACTAAACCTATAGAGAACTTTTAGTAATATCGCCATTTTGATGATGTTAGTTCTGTCTATCTATGAACAGGGTACATTTTAACATCTTCTAATATCTTCCTCTATTTTTCTCTTTAGGTTTCTGTAGTTTTCCTTGTATAAAACTTGCACCTCTTTTGTTAGGTTGATTCCCAATTATTTTTTTTTTTAGTATATTGTGAATGGAGTGGTTGTCCTCATTTCCGTTTCAGAGGATTTGTCACTGATATTCAGGAATGTCTTTGATTTATGAGTGTTGATTTTATATCCTGCCACTTTGCTGAATTCATTTATTTGCTCTATTAGTTTCTTTGTAGACCCTTTTGGGTCTGCTAGGAATAGAATCATGTCATCTGCAATAGTGATAATTTAAGTTCTTCTTTTCCTATTTATATGCCTTTAATTTCTTTCATCTCTCTAATTGCTCTGGCCAGTGTTTCGAGAACTATGTTGAACAGAATTGGTGAAAGAGGGCATACCTGTCTTGTTCCAGATTTTAGGGGGAATGCCTTCAATTTTTCTCCATTCAGAAGTATGCTAGCCTGAGACTTAGCATAGATTGCTTTTACAATATTGAGGTATGTTCCTGTTATCCCTAGTTTTTCTAGAATTTTGAACATAAAGGGATGCTGTACTTTGTCGAATGCTTTTTCTGCATCTATCGAGATGATCATATGGTTCTTATTTTTAAGTCTATTGATGTGATGAATAACATTTATTGATTTCTGTATATTGAACCAGCCTTGCATCCCACGGATGAATCCTACTTGATCATGGTGCACAATTTTTTTGATATGCTTTTGTATCTGATTTGCCAGAATTTAATTGAGGATTTTTGCCTCTAGGCTCATTAGAGATATTGGTCTGTAGTTTTCATTCTTTGAAGTGTCTTTGTCTGGTGTAGGAATCAGAGTGATGTTGACCTCATAGAATGAATTTGGAAGTTCTCCCTCTTTTTCAATTTCCTGAAATAGCTTGAAAAGTATTGGTATTAGTTCTCCTTTAAAGGTTTTTTAAAACTCTGCTGTATACCCATCAGGTCCTGGGCTTTTCTTACTTGGTAGTGTTTTGATGGTTTTTTCTATTTCCTCAATTGATATTGGTCTGTTTAGGTTGTCTATATCCTCCTGACTCAATCTGGGCAGATCATATGACTTAAGAAATTTATCGATGCCTTCACTGTCTTCTATTTTATTAGAGTACAAAGATTCAAAATAATTTCGGATTATCTTCTGTATATCTGAAATATCTGTTATGATATTGTCTTTTTCATCCTGTATGCTAGTAATTTGAGTTCTCTCTCTTTTTGTCTTCGTTAGCATGGCTAAGGGTCTGTAGATTTTTTTTATTTTTTCAAAGAACCAAATGGGTTGATGTGTCTGCTGTGCTTGCAGGCCGCTAGTCCTGTTCCGCCGGTCAGTTGCAGGTCTGCCTACCTTGTGGGAGCGGGTGGTGGCTCTGCTTTGGCCCTACTGCAATTGGGGTGTCGTGACTACCATGCTGGCAGATCACTGGGCCTGTTCCGGGTGCGGGCAAAGACTCTGCTCTGCCCCTACTCCAATTGGGTTGACGTGACTACCACGCCGGTGGGCCGTTGTGCTTGTACTGGGCACGGGAGAAAGCTCTGCTCTGCCACTACTCCAATTGGGGTGTCATGTCTACCATGGTGGCAGGCCGCTGGGCCTGTTCCGAAGGTCAGTCACAGGTCTGCTTTTGTGGCGGGCGCGGGGGGCAGCCTGCTTGGCCCCTACTACAATTTGGGTGACGTGACTACCACACCAGCTGGTGGCTGGGCCTGATCCGGGAGCAGGCAGTGGCACTGCTCTTTCCCTACTCCATTTGGGGTGACGTGGGTACCACGCCTGCGGGCCTGATGAATCTTCCTCTATGTTTCTAGAGAGAATTACGGAGGCATATAGGAGATATACTCCTTTCGATCCTCATGCAGAGGATCAAAAATCATCTGTCACAATGGCCTTTATTGGGCATGCTGCCTTGGATATTTAAAGAAAGTTACAATGCTTAGATGGATTACAAGATATGACTTTGAGAGATTTAGTCAGAGAAGCTGAGAAAGTATACTATAAGAGAGAAACTGAGGAAGAGAAGGGAGCAAAAGGAGGATAAAAGAAACAAAAGACAGACTAAGGAGTTGACTAAGGTCCCGGTCACAATAACAAAAAGGCCAGAAATTAAGAAACAGGGAGACAGGAAGGGATAACTGGTCCCACGCCAGAGGCCACCCCTGACCTCAGATCAATGTGCCTACTGTAAAGAAAGAGGACACTGGGTTCAAGAGTTCCCTAGAAAGAGGCAGCCACGCCAGCCAGCCTTTCTGACTCTTCAGCATGACTACGAAAGTCGGGGCTCAGATCCCCTCCCTGAGCTCAGTGTATCTTTTGAAGTGGAGGAGACACCAGTAAACTTTGAAGTGGATACAGGGGCAATAAACTCAGCCCTTAAGGCCCCATTGGGCCCTCTATCAAATAAAAGGTCTCTAGTTCAAGGGGCTAATGGCAGTAAATATCGGACTTGTATAACTAAGAGGATCATGGACCTGGGGAAAGGAAAAATCCATCACTCCTTTTTAGTAATCCCAGAATGCCTGGCAGACTTTTGCTGTACGTCATGGGGATGTGAGCATACAGGGGCTGCCTGATGGAACACAAACTCCTCATCAAATTCAGTACACAGCATTGGCCATATTACCAATTAGATAACCAAAACCGATGGCCCCCAGAGGGGTCTCTTGATCCTCAAATTCTGCGTGACCATTTTTTTTTAAAGAGAGAGGTGAGAGAGAGAGAGACAGAGAGAATTTTTAATATTTATTTTTTAGTTTTTTGCTGGACACGACATCTTTGTTTGTATGTAGTGCTGAGGATCGAACCCGGGCCGCACGCATGCCAAGCGAGCGTGCTACAATTGAGCCACATCCCCAGCCCTGTGTGACCTTTTTAACTTCTGCAAGTGCTCAAAAGGGTGAAAGGAGATTCCCCTATGGGCATGCCTTTTCCATCCTTCACTCATATCCTGAACTATGCTTATCCAATCAATCCTCACCTTCAGCCTTGTGCTCCAGAGTCTCTGCTGTCACTCTCACCTCAGCAACCTGATTTCTCCCCTCCAATTATTAGATCAAAAACCCAAATCTCTGCTGGTTCTCAGACCATCGCCATCTTGCTGAAGTAGCAGGTACTCAGGTTCCCATCCACCGACTCACTCCTCTCTTCTCCTGTCCGTGCCCGCCCCGGATCCCACCAGGTCCTCTTACCAGCTAACACAAAGCTGAAACTAGCTGAGGAGAGCCCTCAGACTCCTATCAAAGATGTAATGAAAATGGCCTTTAAAGTTGCTTTGTCATCACTGAAAACAGTTTACTAAAAATTTAAAGTCCCTCACATGCATTTTGGGATACTCACTCTTGTCTTCCCCTCTGCTCTACCTGTTGTACAGCTCAAGTTTTTGTTGCTAGGAAAATCCCAAACCCCTTTCCCATTATTCTTTTACATCTCTCCTTCCTTATTCTCAGATCCTCGGAGCTGCTGTCAGCCCCACTTTCCCTGTCTTCCCCTTCTGTACCAGGACTACAGAAAATTCTTAACTGACTTTCTACAGAAGTCTTCACCATGGCTGACTTTAGGACTTTCAGCAAAAGAGTCCCCATAAAAGAGTTCAATGTAGATAAACTTCCTCTTTTAGTGTTGCCTTGTTCTACTTGGCCACTGGCTAAAAAAATAAGTACTTCTATGCTAGACACCCCATTACTTGTTTTCCACAAAATAATGAACAAGGCCTCTGGCCATGAGCTGGGGCTTTACAGAGATGGCTATATTTCTAAGATAAAGAAGTTACCATCAGGGCTCCATGGTAACAGCTGTCAGGGGCGAAAAATAAGAAAGGTAGGAAAAAGCTCTTTCCCTCCCAGGTGTCCTTGAAAAGTTAACTTGCCCAGAACTGAGGTAAAAACAGAAACAACAATGGCTTTTTTGAACTTCTGAAGACTGTGAACTTCTGAGCCCCTTCCCTTACATGTTGGGTACAAAATTCTGAAACTACCTAAACTTGAGTTTCGGGAGAATAATTGATTACAACAGAAGCAATGCCCTCTGAATCTGGTTGCAACCAAATAGGACGGTTTCCCTGTCTTCGTTGCTATCTTAGGTACCTTGCCTTGTCCGTCCCTACAACAGCATAATTGTATATAATTAAACATTGTTTATGTTTTAAAGAAATTGTCAACAGATGTGATTAATTGTGTAATGGTGCAGATGTTTCCCAGAGTGCTCTGTCATGATGCAGGTTCATTTGAAAATGAAATAGAGGGGCATACAACCCGTTTCCACTGGGAACATATATCCCTCACTTTAGCCATCCTATTCGGAATAGGAGTTGCTTCAGGGGTGGGCACAGGAACCACTGCCCTCGTCCATGGGACACAAAAAATGACCCAATTAGAAGAAGCAATAGACCAAAACTAAGATATTAGATACCTCCATCAGAGCTTTGCATGAATTTTCAACCTCTCTCTCTGAAGTTGTTTTACAGAACAGGCGAATGACACAAAACACACACACACACACACAGAAAAAAAAATAGCAAAATATATGTCAATCAAAATTTTCATAAAATATATATCATAAAAAGATCCAAAAATATTCATTTTACTGAACATGGATTTATGTATAATGTTGTTCAACTAGCAAGCTCACCCATTGGTTGAATATTCAGTTCCAACACGGTTAAGTAGGAGTGATCTCTTCTCACAATTTGTATCTGCCAACTCATCCACCTCACAAGAATGTATGTGTGGTACCAGGTATGATTCTATATATCCATATAAAAATATATGTGCTGAATAGGCTACAGAGAAAGGGAGACAGGAATTCACAATTTTTTCACTTTAAAAACACATGGAGAACTATTTCAACAAAAAATTGACTAGATTTAACTCCTACTCTGTATCATGCAAAAGGCAAGTCCAAATATACACCATGCCTCCTCTAAACTGCTTGTATTTCTATTCATGGCAATACTTTTCTGAGTTCAGTTCCAGAACGCAGTCTTTAAGGGAAATCCCAACAGAGTTCAAGCCCAGGTGGACCAAGATATTTCTTACAACCACCACACAAATGACCACAATTAAAAACAAAACACTCAAACATGGTCCTCATCTTCTTCCATATAGTCACTCATCGTAACCTCTGTCTGGAGGTTTCCATGAAGGGCTCACCCAAAGACAGTGTCCAAATAAACTCCCTTGCCCCTCATTTGCCTAAAGTCATGTTGGCCTGGACACCCTTTCTGTGAACCAGGAGTGATCAAATAAGCCTCCCGTTAATACTGCTCTGTTTCTCCAATTTGAAGCCTAATGACTTTCAAGTATAGATTCTTTATGTGATTTGGAGTCATACGAAAACCTAAGCACCTCTGCAGTGATTTGAAGAACTCATTTGACCCAAGGAATACCTATTCTCACTTGATGGAGGTCAGGAACCTAACAGAGGAAGACGAGAGACTTCATCCACAATGACTGATCTTTTGGCAATTATGGTTTTGGATGCACACATGGGATCATTTTTAGATCCATCAGCTGCTGAGAATCAAAGTCACAGCCACATACAAGGCCAAGAGTCTAATTAAGACACATCCCTTTCCAAAGCAACTAAGAAAGAGCCACAAGTGATGCCCATTCATTTCCATTTGAAAACTGTTTCCTTCAGGCTTCACAAAGGGGTGGCCTGAGGCAAAGACCTTCCTGATATTCAGGGCAACAGAACAATAGGTAAGCAAAAGGCCAAAAGCAGGGTATATCCACTGAGACTTTCCTGGTCACACTGATATCTGAGTTTTCTGAGATGCTGGCCATTCCCTTCAGCTATCCTGTACATGGCCATGTCACAGACCTTGGTGAGGTTGCATATCTTGGACACAAAACCATGAGCCTATTCTGGAGAGTGGCCAGAATTCAGAAGAAAACAGGGACTTAGGAAGGTAATAGGTATTGCTCATCCATAAGGCAAGCCGCACTCCATTCATAAATTAGGCAGGATGCATAATGGGAAGCTTTCTACTAGACAGGACACATCCATTGTTGCATTCTCTTTTCTCATGTCTACAACCACGGACACAGTGGGATACACAGACATAGAAACACTCATTTTGTCAAACGACTTACTAGAAACAGTTCACTCCAAATCAAACAAACCGCCTTCCCTACCTATTCTCAGAATATGAGACAAAACAACAAACCCACACTCACAAAGGCACCTCCTTCCCTCAAGTAGGTCTGTGACTCTCCGGAGTTAACTCTGACTGGTGGGCCATATTATGTTCCCCCGAATTGGCGTGTCCTCTATCAGATCTGCTTTCCTTGACCAACTCTGTAAAGTTGTCAGGAAAAAGTGGTGAGCCACTACCTGCTTTCTCAGGAAAAGTACCTCTTCAGTGCTCTCCTGGTATTTGGCTATACTCACATCATTAGGTACCGAGAAAGACTGACTCTATCCTTGGAAAATCCAATCAAGTGAGCCCACAGGGACTTGGACTGGGATTGCCTCTCGGTGTCTTGGTTCTTGGATAGCAAGTTCAGAGAGTTCCATCACCAAGGAAATTAGATATGTCACTTTCTTTGGAACTGAATGAGGCCACTGCCTTGGCACCCCTTTTTCCTAACAGTTGCTTCCAAGGGTCCCATGAGATGGAGGCTGCCCCTACTTCCTGTGACACTTTCACAAGTTAGAATGGTATATCAACCATAGGCACCCGTGAACAGCTTTCCACACAGGCCTGATTTGGTCCATCTTCTCTACAATAAGAAGAGAGAGGCTGATTAAGACACATCCCTTCATCCTGACCAGGTTGTTTGCCATGGAAGATGACTTTTGCTCTCTCAGGTCCTTCATAGCTGCCTATAACTTTTCCGGGTATCATTTCTGTATGGACCTTTGAGGTTTTCAGCAGGTGGAAGGTCCCCTACTTTCCTGTATTGTAAGAACAACTCCGTCCCTGTTCTTCTGTAAAATGAGATTGAGGGAACAGTGTATGTTTAGGGTTAATAACAGGTTCAATTTGGGTTAGGAATCATTCTGTGCGATGAATAATGGTATTGGCAACCTGTGAGATTTACAAGAATGTAGAGGTGAAATATAAGTATGAAAATAAAAATCTAGTTATAATTTGAAACCCAGAAGGGCATTGGGCCCTTGATTGGGATACTTAGCTTGATTTATGTTCTCTAAAGATGTCTCAGATAATTCAATATACAATGGCATAGGACCTTGTACCTTGGATGATTGAACGTAGAAGAGAACATCCAGTAAAAAGAGATAGTCAGTAGGTTTAGAAAGATTGTCGGTAGGTTTAGGAAGAAGAGCGATTATAGGATTTAGACCAAAAGTTCTTTAGCAATATGGTTTCGGTTAGAGAGTGAATGTAAATGTCGGCACATATGAAGAGTCAGTCACTATGATAAACTGGGAAAATATGTAGAAATGCAGATATCAATAGAGACATTATTGCATCAGGCAAAATATAAAGTGAGTGATAGGATTAGACATTTTCAACAGGGTTGAGTTTGAATATATAATCTTAGGAAGAAAGAAATATGTTGTCACCAATAGGATTGACATTTGAGAGCATTAGGCAGCATGGACATGGATGTTTCTATTAATCCATGTTCACTTTCCTTTTAGGCTTTGGTACAGTCATAAGTGTGACCTTTACATTTTTTTTCAGAATATTATTGTGATAAAATGTATATGTAGATCAGGTGACATAAGTATTTCTTCCACCATTTCTGGTAGCAATATATTGAAGACTTAAAATTAGTATTGGGGGTCCAAAGAGGTGTACACTGTGTCTATGAATATAAAGATAAAGCATGAATAGAACATACTGTGAATAAATAATATAACTTGTTCCAACTATAAATAATGGATTGAACTGATATCTGAAAAATTACAGGAAATGTTATATTGATATACAATCATTCTTTCCAAAATGGTATACATATATTGGTAATATTAGTGTTTTGGTTTATCACGAAGGGTGTGAGTTTTACTTCACCAGTGATTATGGAAATCGAAAATAACTTGTTTGGAAAGAAGCGTCATGAAAAGACGAGTTCAGTAACCCTGATAATACTTGTGTTCTGAAACAGGAATTGATTAAAGTTGAAACAAATGCCTGTAAATTTGTGAACTTGTGGATGAAATATATATCGTATGATGTGCAAAAACTGAAGAAATAATAATGTACCAGTGTTGAATACAAATGAACCTCAAATTACATATCATGTCCCATAGGAATCTACTTGCATTGGTGGTAAACTGGGTCAGTTACTGTAAAATTATTAGAATTTGTAGGCACCATTCACTGAAGTTTGTTTTCAGTACTAGGAAACAAATATGTATTTCAGGTGGATGAATGTTTCAGAAAATAATCTTGTGAAAAGTTGATTATAAATCCATATACATGAACATGAATGAATTTAGAAAGTGTATATAAGACACATATATTTTATATATTGAAAAATCTGAATTGTGTGTGTGTATATATATATATATATATATACACACACACACACACACACACACACACACACACACACTACACACAGACATTAAAAAGCAGCAATATATATGAAAATCAAAATTCATCAGTAAATATATATCATCCACAGATGCAAAAATAATTATTTTACTGAACATGAGTATATGTATAATGTTGTTCTACTAGAAAGCTCCCCTATAGTTTGAATCTTCAGTTCTAACAGCGTTTAAGAGGAGTGATCTCTTTTCACAATTTGAATCTGCGAAGTGAGAAACCTCACAAAAATGTACGTGGGATTCCTGGTAGGATTCTATATGTGCATATAAATATACATGTGTGAATTGGCTACAGAGAAAGGGAAACAGGATTTCACACATTTGTTATCTTTAAAAACACATGGAGAACTATTTCAAATAAAAATTGACTAGATTTATAACTCCTACCTTATATAATGCAAAAGGCAAGTCCAACTATACAAGATGCCTCCTCTGAACTGCTTGAATTTCTATTCTGTTTGGGTTATTTTTCTCCATTATATTAGGATGAGTTGTCTGATTCTAGTAGGTATGGGTTAGTGTCAGGGATTCAGTATTTCAAAAGGAAAATTGGAAAATGAATTCAATGTGTAAGCAAATATGTGCTTCACAAATATCTGTTAAGGTCTGATATCCTCTCACTCTCATCCAGAAAAATGCCTTGACATTACCTTCACCCCAGGTAAAACATAATTAGAGGAGAAGAGTTAGAAAATCAGTGAATACATATCTGGAATGGAAAATGCTCAAGAGTTCATAACCATGGAGGTGGTAGAGGAGTTTCCAAAAGTAAGGGACAGGGTAAACACAACATAAACAGGGAGCTCTGAGAGCCTAAAAACTTTTTGAGAAACTGCCTCTGAGTTTGGGCACTTGAAATATATGTTGTTGTCAGGAGATTTGGCTTCTTTAGTAGTGAGACCATCAAAGCTGGTTCTGCATCTATGTGACCTGAAGGACATGGTTTCTTATTTTCCAATGAAGATGAGGCAGCAATGCTGAATCCTCTCTTTGTAGGTAAACTGTGACCACTGAGGACTAAGTGTCTCTCCGTGTTGACTGCGAAGCCATTTGGTCCTCCTACACTTTTTGTGGTGTTTTTCCTGCAGGACTGGGAGTTTGGTATTTGCTTCACGAAATACCAGGAGCTCAACTGGGACATATTGCTGGAGGGAGTTCTGTCACGTGTGTTGGGTCAGGGTCTGCAGGAGAATGCACCAACCAGGCTTCTATCCCTCCTAGCTTGGCCCATTGCCCCCTCGTCCATATCAACCTGATTCAGAACATTGACCTGAAACCTCACCATATAACAAGATGCCTTTACATATAAGGGACTGCTGGCTGCACCATGTCAGTCACAAGCCATTTGGAATCCAATGGTAGATCCTCATGGCCCTACCACTGATGTTTCATCACACACCTGCCCACCACTGCTCTAGGCCCACTACTCAGCAGGCTCCAACTTACTGGCATCTCTGTTCTACACCATTTTCATGAAACCCAGTCAATCAAGGCATTGTCTGGTATACTCATGATCAGCAACAGGACATCCAAATGTTCTCCAGTGCCACCTGGTTGTGGGAACTTCCAAAAATTTATGGTATTTATCAAGCCATTTTTCAAGGATGAAGTTGGAGAAACTCTGGGTTTCAATTCATTCAGGAACCACTAAATGTTGAGGAAGCTAATTTAAATGAAAACTCTGGAGAACTCTCACAGGCAAGGCTTCCCAAAGAGTGGGGAAAAGGTCACATGAAGCCAGGCACATTGAGGTGTAAAATGTGAGGTCCATGTGTGTTTTGACTCTAACTATGGCTGCAAGTTTTTCACAATTATATCATGTGATATCCTGGCTGAGATTCCCAGTGCTCTGTGGAAAGCCAGATCTCAGTTTCCAAGGGCAACTCTCATGCGTGGCCTCCTAAAATCCCAAAACAATTCATGGCAATACTTCTCTGAGGTGAGTTCCAGAACTCAGTCTCTATGGGGAATCACACCAGAGTTCAAGCCCAGGTGGACCCAGACATTTCTTCCAACCGCCACACAAATGACCACAATTAAAACCAAAACACTCCCACATGGCCCTCATCTTCTTCCATATAGTCACTCATCATGACCTCTGGCTGGAGGTTTCCATGAGGGGTGCAGCCATTGGTAGTGTCCAAAATAAGCTCACTTGCCCCTCATTTGCCTAAAGTCAGGGTGGCCTGGACACTCTTAATATGAACCAGGAGTGGTCAAATAAGCCTGCCGTTCATGCTGCTCTGTTTCTCCAATTTGAGGCCTACTGACTTTCAGGTATGGAATATTTATGTGAAATAGAGTCATGAGAAAAGCCAAGCACCTCGGCAGAGATTTCAAGAACTCATTTGACCCAAAGGATCAGTATTCTCACTTGATGGATGTCAGGAACCTAACAGAAGAAGGCGAGAGACTTCATCCACAATGACTGATCTTTTGGCCATTTTGGTTTTGGATGCGCACTTGCGATCATTCTTTGGATCCATCATGTGCTGAGAATAAAAATCACAGCCACATACAAGGCCAAGAGGCTAATTCAGACACATCCCTTTCCAAAGCAACTAAGCAAAGAGCCACAGGTGATGCCTATTCATTTCAAATTTAAAACTGTTTTCTTCAGGCTTCACAAAGGGGTGGCCTGAGGCAAAGACCTTCCTGACATTCAGGGCAACAGAACATAAGGTAAGCAAAAGGCCCAAAGCAGGGTTTCTCCACTGAGACTTTCCTGGTCACACTGATATCTGAGTTTTCTGAGATGATCTCCATTCTCTTCAGCTATCCAGTATATGGCCATGTCACAGAGCTTGGAGGTGGTACATATCTTGGACACAAATCCCTGAGCCTATTCTGGAGACTGGCCAGAATTCAGGAAGAAAACAGGAACTTAGGATAATAGCAGGTGTTGCCCATCGATAAGACAAGGTGCAGTCCATTCATAAATTGAGCAGGATGAATTATGGTAAGATTTATACTAGACAGGACACATCCATTAATGCATTCTCTTTTCTAATGTCTACAACAATGGACATAGTCGGATACACAAACATAGAAACACTCACCTTGTCAAATGACTTACTCGAAACAGTCCACTTCAATCCAAACAAACCGCCATTCCTACCTTTTGTTAGAACATGAGGCAAAACCACAAACCCACACCCACTCCCACAATGGCACCTCCTTCCCCCAAGTAGATCTGTGACTATCTGGAGTGTCCTCTAACTGCTCGGCCATACTATATTCCTTTGAAATAGTCTGTCCTCTCTCAGGTCTGGTTTCCTTGGCTAACTCTGTGAAGTTGTCAGGAAATAGTGGTGAGCCACTACTGGCTTTCTCAGAAAAGGTACCTCTTCAGTGCTCTCCTGGCATTTGGCCATCCTCACATTAGTAGGTACCAAGAAATACTGACTCTGTCCTTGGTAAATCCAAACAAGTGAGACCACTGTGACTGGGAATGGGATAGCGTCTGGGTGCCTGGCCACTAGGATACAAAGATCATAGAGTTCCATCACCAAGGAAATGAGGTATGTCACTTTCTTTGGAATTGAATGAATGAGGTCACTGCCTTGGCAACCAGTTTGTCCTAACACTTGCTTCCAAGGGTCCCATGAGATGGAGGCTGCTCCTACTTCCTGGAACACTTGCACAAGTTAGAATGGTATATCAACCATAGGCACCTGGGAACAGCTCTCCACACAGGTCTGGTTTAGTCCATCTTCTCTAACATAAGTAGAGAGAGGCTGATTCAGACACATCCCTTTATCCTGACCAGGTTGTTTGCCATGGAATAGGACTTTTGCTCTCTCAGGTCTTTCATACCTCCCTACAACTTCTCCAGGTATCATTTCTGCATGGACCTTTGAGGTTTTCAGCAGGTGGAAGGTCCCCTAATTCCCTGTATTTTAAGAACAACTCTGTCGCTGCTCTTCTGTAAAATGAGATTGAGGGAACAGTGTATGTTTAGGGTTAATAACAGGTTCAATTTGGGTTAGGAATCATTCTGTGCGATGAATAATGGTATTGGGAACTTGCGATAATTACAAGAACATAGAGGTGAAATATAAGTATGGAAACAGAAATCTAGGTATGATTTGAAGCACAGGACCTTGTACCTTGATAGATTTAATGTAGAAGAGAACATCCAGTTAAAAATGGATAGTCGGTAGGATTAGGAAGATAGTCGGTAGGTTTAGGAAGAAGAGTGAGTATAGTATTTGGACCAAAAGTTCTTTAGCAATAGGGTTTCGGTTAGAGAATGAATGAAAATGTCAGCACATATGAAGAGTCAGTCACAATGATGAACTGGGGAAAATAAGTAGGAAAGCAGGTATCAATAGAGACATTATGAAATCAGGCAAAGTATAAAGTGAGTTATAGGATTAGACATTTTCAACAGGGTTTAATTTGAATATATAATCATTGGAAGAAACAAATATGTTGTCACCAATAGGATTGACATTTGAGAGCATTAGGCAACCTTCACATGGATGTTTTTAGTTAAACATTTTCACTTTTCTTTTAGGCTTCGGTACAATCATAAGTGTGACCTTTACATTTTTTGTTCAGAATTTTACTGTGATAAAATATATATGTGGATCAGGTGACATGAGTATTTCTTCCACCATTTCTGGGAGCAATATTTTGAAGACATATACATTAGTGTTAGGGGTACACAGAGGTGTACCCTGTGTCTATGAATATAGAGATAATGCATGAATAGACCATCCTGTGAATAAATAATATAACTGGTTCCACTTTAAATAATGAATTGAATTGATATCTAAAAATATATAAGAAATCTTATATTGATATATATATATATATATATATATATATATACACACACACACACACACACACACACACACACACACACACACGCACACGCACAGACATTAAAAATAGCAATATAAGAGATCCAACATGGTGGCGGACATGGAGAAATCAAGTATCTGACCTCATTAGCTGCGCAGGCATAGGGAGTCGTAAACTGTCTAAATGCTGTTTGTTCAGAATCACTAGGCAATGCTGACCTGACGTGGATCTGGTGCGAACAGTCTGGGCCCCTGAGAAAACACACAGAGCCCGGATCGGCTGCATAGAAGCTCAGATTTGCCTGCTTCTTGTGACTCAGAACTAAGCTTCCCTCTGAAATAACTGGTCGGCCCTTCTGAATTTACAGAGGTAAAAGGCCACTGGATTGAAAAGGGGCTTTGGAGACACAGTCAGGACCCATCCATTGCATTGGTCACCTGGCAAAAGGAACGAATGGTCACCATTTGCATGGGATACCACCGTGGAAGAGAACTGATGTCATGGGCAGAGGAGATAACTTCATTGAAACCAGTACGACAGGTGTGTAATTCCCTATGCATCTCTCTCCACACAGCGGGGAAACATTAAGGGCCCCTCCCAGCTCTCCCTTAAGGGGCCCTCCCAGGTCTCCCGTGAGAAAGATGGCCAGACCGAGGGAATCATGTGTGCTGTGGGACTTGTGGCGTGGAATTCCTGGCTACCGCTCCTACCAGTGCTGACAACTGAGGTCTCTTACACCAGCTAATGTGGGCATTTATACCAGAGAGCAAGCAAATTCGCTGGGGGTTCCCAGCCCCAAGCTCTACAAACTTAGGGTCTGAGGGAGGCAAACAGGGAGAGAGTGCCAAGCGTTGATGAAAACAGGGCTACCAGGAGCAGAGACCTGACGTGTAGCAAGTATTGTGGTGAGTGTCACAGTTGAGCGGAGCCTGGCTTGAGGAAACACTAGAGAAGGTCCTAGGCACTCAGGATTAGAGACCCGCCCAGTCTGGGAGGAAGAGCTGCTGCACAGTGATTGGTTCCCACCTATTGAGAGGAGAAGCTTGGTCCAGTGAGCACAGCTCCACCTACTGGAAGAGAAGTTAATTGAACTCTATGACTGCATGTATTATTATTATTATTATTTTATTTTTATTTTTTTTTCTTTCATTTAAATTTTTTGTGTTGTTCTTTAACTTATTTTAATGTTTTTATTTTTTTAATTTTACTATTATTATTATTTTAAATTTTAATTTTCATTTTTTAATTATCATTATTATTTTTTAAAAAATTATTTCTTTCTTTATTTTCTATTTTTTTCTTTTGTCTTTTCATTTCTTTTCAATTTTCTTATTCCCCCATCCTTGAATTCTACCTGCCTATTCTCATTCTCTTTAGTGACTTCTTCCCATCCCTTCTAATATCTTTCCTCCCAAGCTTCAAATAAATTTATAAGAATAAGAAGTAACTCAGCACTCAAACAGAACAAGAAGTAACATGAGCAGCATCAAAAAGCAAGAAAGAAAAGGAGTACAAACAATGAAGGATAACCTAAATATTCAGGAGGACCTAGAATTATCAGAAAAATGGTCATATAAAGAACTCAAGGAATACCTTAGACAGATGAAATGGAACCTTAAAGAGGATACGAGAGAGCAAATAAATACAGTGAAAGAACACATTGAAAATGAATTACATAAACAGATAAAAGAAGAAGTTAATCTTCTTTATCAGGAGATAGAGATTATAAATATTCAAAGAATATTTCTAGAAATGAAGGAAATGATAAACCAAATTAAAAACTCAATTGAGAGTCTCACTAACCATGTGGAGCAAGTAGAAGACAGAATGTCACATAATGAAGACAAAATATATCATCTTGAAAAGAGTCTAGCCAACACAGAAAGGCTCGAAAAAAATCACGAGAAAAACATCCAAGAGATATGGTATAACATAAAAAAACCAAACTTATGAGTCATCTGGATAGAGGAAGGTACAGAGATTCAAACTATGGGAATGAAAATTTTCCAGAAATAAAAAAGGAAATGGATATACAAATTGAAGATGCTTACAGGACACAGAGCACACAAAATCACAGTAGACCAACGCCAAGACACATTGTTATGAAGCTATCCAATATACAGAACAAAGAGAAAACATTAAAAGCTTCAAGAGAAAGGAGGAAGATTACATTCAGGGGTAAACCAATAAGGTTAGCAACCTATTTTTCATCACAGACACTGAAAGTGAGAGGATCCTGGAACAACGTGTTTCAAACATTGAAAGACAATGGATGCCAAACAAGAATTCTGTATCCAGCAAAATTCAGCTTCAGGTACGACAACGAAATAAAAATCTTTCATGATAAACAAAAGCTAAAAGAATTTGCAGCCAGAAAACCACCATTGCAAAGTGTCTTGAGCAAAACACTACACGAGAAAGAAATGAAAAACAACAACCAAAACCATCAGTGGGAAGTGCCTCAGTAATGACAGAGGGCGGGGAAAAGCTAATCATGGAGAAACAAAGTAAATTTAAAAAAGCGATAAATATTCAAACATGGCTGGCAGTAGAAACCATATATCAATAGTAACACTAAACATTAATGGCTTAAACTCTCCAATAAAGCAACATAGGCTTGTAACTTGGATTCAAAAAACAAATCCAACAATATGTTGCCTCCAGGAGACATATCTGAATGGAAAAGACATACACAGGCTGAAGGTGAAAGGTTGGGAAAAAATATACCATGCACACGGTCCTCATAAGCAAGGAGTGGTGGCCATCCTCAAATCGAATTAAATCGACTTCATGACTAATTTAATCAAAAGGGATAATGAAGGAAATTATATACTGTTAAAAGGAACCATTCACCAACAAGACATAAAAATTATCAATATTTACGCACCATTAAATGGTGCTGTGACGTTCATAAAACAAATTCTCCTCAAGTTCAAAAATCAAATAGCCCACAACACAATAATTATGGGTGACTTCAACACACCTCTCTCACCATTGGACAGATCCTCCAAATAAAAGTTGAATAAAGAAACTATAGAACTCAATATCACAATCAATAACCTAGACTTAACTGACATATATAGAATATATCAACCATCATCAAGTGGATATAATATTTTTTAGCAGCACATGGATCCTTCTAAAAAATAGACCATATATTATGCCATAGAGCAACCTTCAGTAAATATAAAGGGTGGACTTAATACCATGAATTTTATTGGATTATAATGGAATGAATCTGGAAACCAATGAAAAAGAAGGAAGGAAAAATCCTACATCACATTGAAAATGAACAACATGTTACCGAATGATTAATGTGTTACAGAAGACATAAATGAGAAAATCAAAAAATTCTTCAAGATAAATGAAAATACAGAAACAACATATCGGAGTCTATGGGACACAATGAAAGGTGTTTTAAGAGGGAAATTCACCACCTTGACGTCATTCCTCAAAAATAGGAAAGAACAACAAATAAATGAGCTCACACTTCATCTCAAAGCCCTAGAAAAGGAAGAGCAAAACAACAGCAAATGTAGCAGAAGGCAAGAAATAACTAAAATCAGAGCGGAAAACAACAAAATTGAAACAAAAGAAACTATTGAAAAAATTACAAAACTAAAGCTTGGTTCTGCAAAAAATAAATAAGAAGGATAGACCCTTAGCATCCCTTTATGTTCAAAACATTTGAAAAACTAGAGATAACAGGAATTTACCTCGACATTGTAAAAGCTATCTATGTTAAGCCTCAAGCTAGCATTATTCTGAATGAAGAAAAATTGAAGCATTCCCTCTAAAATCTGGAACAAGACAGAGATGTCCTCTACCACCACTTCTATTCAATATAGTTCTCGAAACACTGGCCAGAGCAATTAGACAGATGAAAGAAATAAAAGGCATAAAAATAGGAAAAGAATAACTTAAATTATCACTACTTGCAGCTGATATGATTCAATATATAGAAGACCCAAAAGGGTCTACAAAAAAAACTACTAGAAGTAAGAAATGATTTCAGCAATGTGGCAGGATATAAAATCAACATTCATAAGTCAAAGGCATTTCTGTATATCAGTGACAAAACTTCTGAAACGGAAATGAGAAAAAAAAACACTCCATTCACAATATCCTCAAAAAATAAAACTAAAATCCTTGGGAATCAACCTAACAAAAGAGGTGAAAGATTTATACAATGCAAACTACAGAACCCTAAAAAGAGAAGTAGAATAAGATCTTAGAAGATGGAAAAATATACACTGTTCATGGATAGGGAGAACTAACATCATCAAAATGGTGATATTCCCAAAAGTTCTCTATAGGTTTAATGTAATGCCAATCAAAATCCTAACGGCATTTCTTGTAGAAATAGAGAAAGCAATCATGAAATTCATATGGAATAATAAAAGATCCAGAATAGCAAAAGCAATTCTAACCAGGATGTGTGAATCAGGCGGTATAGCGATACCAGATTTCAAACTAAATTTCAGAGCAATAGTAACAATGACAGCATGGTACTGGTACCAAAACAGGCAGGTGGACCAATGGTACAGAATGGAGGACACAGAGATTAATCCACAATGCTACAACAATCTTCAATTTGATAAAGGAGCTAAAAGCATGCAATGGAGGAAGGATAGCATCTTCAACAAATGGTGCTGGAAAAACTGGAAATCCATATGTAACAAAATGAAACTGAATCCCTTTCTCTTGCATG
This sequence comes from Callospermophilus lateralis, assembly GCF_048772815.1. Taxonomy (NCBI): domain Eukaryota; kingdom Metazoa; phylum Chordata; class Mammalia; order Rodentia; family Sciuridae; genus Callospermophilus; species Callospermophilus lateralis. The sequence continues at coordinate 405,035 of NW_027516347.1, forward strand.
CACAAAAGTTCACTCAAAATGGATCAAGGGCCTTGATATCAAAACAGAGACATGGCGTCTGATAGAAGAAAAAGTTGGCTACGATCTACATACTGTGGGGTCGGGCTTCAAATTCCTCAATAGGACATCCATAGCACAAGAGTTAATAACAAGAGTTAATAACTAGAATCAACACATGGGACTTACTCAAAGCAAAAAGTTTTTTCTCAGCAAAAGAAACAATAAGAGAGTAAATAGGGAGCCTAAATTCTGGCAACAAATCTTTACTCCTCACACTTCAGATAGAGCCCTAATATCCAGAGTATACAAAGAACTCAAAAAATTAAACAATAAGATAACAAATAACCCAATCAACAAATGGGCCGAGGACCTCAACAGACATCTCAGAGGAGGACATACAATCAACAAGTACATGAAAAAATGCTCACCATCTCCAGTAGTCAGAGAAAGGTGAATCAGAACCACCCTAAGATACCATCTCACTCCAGTAAGATTGGCAGCCATTATGAAGTCAAACAACAAGTGTTGGTGAGAATGTGGGGAAACAGGTACACTTGTACATTGCTGGTGAGACTGCAAATTGGTGCATCCAATTTGGAAAGCAGTATGGAGATTTCTTGGAAAGCTGGGAATGAAACCACCATTTGACCCAGCTATTCCCCTTCTCGGTCAATTCCCTAAAGACCTAAAAAGAGCATGCTGCAGGGACACTGCTACATCGATGTACATAGCAGCACAATTCACAATAGCAAGACTGTGGAACCAACCTATATGCCCTTCAATAGATGAATGGATTAAAAAATGTGGCATTTATATAGAATGTAGTATTACTCTGCATTAAAAAATGACAAAATCATAGAATTTGCAGGGAAATGGATGGCACTAGAGCAGATTATGCTAAGTGAAGCTACCCAATCCCTTCAAAACAAATGCCAAATGTCTTCTTTGATATAAGGAGATTAATTAAGAACAGAATAGGTATGAAGAGGATGAGAAGAAGATTAACATTAAAACAGGGATGAGAGGTGGGAGGGAAAGGGAGAGAGAAGGGATATTGCATGGAAATGGAAGGAGACCCTCAGGGTTATACAAAATTACATACAAGAAGAAAGGGAAAAATAATACAAGGGGGAGAAATTTATTACTGTAGAGGGGGTAGAGAGAGAAGAGGGGAGGAGAGGGGAGGGGAGGGGGGATAGTAGAGGATAGGTAAGGCAGCAGAATACAACAGACACTAGTATGGCAATATGTGAATCAATGCATGTGTAACTGATGTGATTCTGCAATCTGTATACGGAGTAAAAATGGGAGTTCATAACCCACTTGAATCAAAGTGACAAATATGATGTATCAAGAACTATGTAATGTTTTGAACAAGCATAAATAAAAATTAAAAAAAAAAGAAAACTAACTTCGGTGAGTGATGCACGCGAATCCTAATATTTTTACAGTAACTGACCCAGTTTAACATCAATGCAAGTAGATTCCAATGGTACATGATGTGTACTTTGACGTTCATTTTTATTCAACACTGGTACATACTATTTCCTCAGTTTATGCACATCACAGGATATATATTTCATCGACAATTTAGCAAATTTATAGGCATTTGTTTCACTTTCAATCACTTCCTGCTTCAGAACACATGGATTCCTCCATATTTCTTGACTGGTAATTTCATGAGACTTCTTTCCAAACACATTATTTTCGACTTCCATAATCACTTTTTAAGCAAAACTCGCACACACTTCATGATAAACAATAACCCTAAGATGACAATTAGATATATAACTGGTTGGAATTATTGATTGTATGTCAATATATGATTTCTTATATATTTTCAGATAACAATTCAATCCATTATTTAAAGTGGAACCAGTTATACTATTTATTTACAGTATGTTCTATTCATGCATTATCTCTATATTCATAGACACAGGGTACACCACTTTGTACCCCCAATACTAATTTATATGTCTTAAAATATTGCTCACAGAAATGGTGGAAAAAATACTCATGTCACATGATCTACATATATAATTTATCACAATAATTTTCTGGGCACAAAATGCAAAGGTCACACTTATGATTGCACCAAATCCTAAATGGAATTTGAATATAGATTACTAAAAACATCCATTTCCAGTTTGCATAATGCTTTCAAATGTCATTTCTATTGGTGACTACATATTTGTTTCTTCCTAAAATTATGTATTCAATCTCGATCCTGTTGAAAATGTGTAAACCTATCATTCACTTTACAATTGCCTAATTTTGTAATGTCTCTATTGATATCTTCTTTCCTATATTTTCCGCAGTTCATCATTGTGACTGACTCTTCGCATGTGCTGACATTTACATTCACTGTGTAAATGAAACCGTATTGCTAAAGAACATTTGATCCAAATTTTATACTCACTCTTCTTCCTAAACCTACCGACTCTCTTCCTAATCCTACCGACTATCCAAATTTGAGTGGATGTTCTCTTCTACAATCAATCTTCCAAGGTACAAGGTCCTATGCCATTGATTATCAATTTATCTGAGACAAACGTGCAGAACATAATTAAAAGCTAAGTATCCCAATAAAGGGCCTCATTCCCTTCTGGGCTACAAATCTTACCTAGATTTCTGTTTTTATACTTATATTTCACCTCTATAGTTTTATAAATATCGCAGGTTCACAATACCATTATTCATCAATCAGAATGATTCCGAACCCAAATTGAACATGTTATTAACCCTAACCATACACTGTTCCCTCAATCTAACTTTACAAAAGAGAAGGGACAGGGTTCGTCTTGCAATACAGCAATGTAGGGGATCTGCCACCTACTGAGAACCTCAAAGGTCCATGCATATTTGATCCCTGGAGAAGATGTAGGCAGCTATGAAAGACCTGAAAGACCAAAACAACCTGGCAAACAACCTGGTCAGGATGAAGGGTTGTGTCTGAGTAAGCCTCTCTCTTCTTAATGTAGAGAAGATGGACCAAATGAGGCCTATGAGGAGAGCTGTTCCGCAAACTGGTGCGGCCAATTTGAAAAGCAGTATGGAGATTCCTGGGAAAGCTTAGAATGGAACCACAATTTGACCCAGCTATTGCCCTTCTTGGACTATTTCCTGAAGACCTTAAAATAGTGTAACTCTGGGATACTGCCACATCGATGTTCTTAGCAGTACAATTCTCAATTGCTGCACTGTGGACCCAACCTAGATGCCCTTCAATAGATGAATGGATAACAAATGTGGCATTTATACACCATGGAGTATTACACAGCACTAAAATATGACAAAATCATGGAATTTTCAGGGACATGGATGGTAATAGAGCAGATTATGCTTAGTGAAACTAGCCAATCCCTAAAAAACAAATACCAAATGTCTTCTTGGATATAATGAGAGCAACTAAGAACAGAGCAGGGAGGAAGAGCAGGAAGAAAAGATTTACATTAACAGAGACATGAGGTGGGAGGGAAAGGGAGAGAAAAGGGAAATTGCATGGTAATGAAGGGAGACCCTCATTGTTATACAAAATTACATATAACAGGTTGTGAAGGGAATGGGAAAATAAACAAGGAGAGAAATTAATTACAGTAGATGGGGTAGAGAGAGAAGATGGGAGGGGGAAAGAGGGGGGATCATAGAGTATAGGAAAGGTAGCAGAATACAACATTAACTAATAGGGCATTATGTAAAAATGTGGATATGTAACCAATGTGATTCTGCAATCTTTATTTGGGGTAAAAATGGGAGTTCATAACCCACTTGAATCTAATGTATGAAATATGATATGTCAAGAGCTTTGTAACGTTTTGAACAACCAAAAAAAGAAAAAAAAGTAGCAATATATATGCCAATCGAAATTTATCATGAAATATATATAATCCACAGATGCAAAAATATTCATTTTACTGAACATGGATTTATGTATAATGTTATTGAACTAGGAAGCTCACCCATAGGTTGAATTTTCAGTTTGAACAGCGTTTAGGAGTAGTGATCTCTTCTCACAATTTGTATCTGCCAATTCAGCCACCTCACAAGTATGTACGTGTGATACCAGGTAGGATTCTCTATGTGCATATAAAAATACATGTGCTACAGAGAAAGGGAGACAGGATTCCCATATTTGTTAACTTTAAAAACACATGTAGAATTATTTCAACAAAAAATTGACTAGATTTATAGCTCCTATACTATATAATGCAAAAGGCAATTCCAACTACACACCATGCCTCCTCTGAACGGCTTGTATTTCTATTCTGCTTGGGTTATGTTTCACCATCATATTAGGATTATTAGTCAGAGTCTAGTAGGGTATGGGTTAGTGCCAGGAATTCAGTATTTCAAATGGAAAATTGGAAAATGAATCCAATGTGTATGCAAATATGTGATATACAATAATCTTCCCACTCTCATCCAGAACAATGCTTTGACATTACCTTTGCCCCAAGTAAGACACAATTAGAGGAGAAGAGTTAGACATTCTGTGAATACTTATCTGGAATGGAAAATGCTCAAGAGTTCACAACCTTGGAGGTGGTAGAGGAGTTTCCAAAAGGAAGGGACAGGGGTGATCACTCAACCTGATCTTTCATTAATATTGGGAGCCATCTTGCCACAAAGCCATGGAAAGATAATTTTTGCTTTATTATAAATTACTGCAAATTCTGAACCTGCTTGGAATGCCTGCCCATGCCTTGAACTCACCCATGCCTGTCGTACTGACCAGATCACAGCCCTCTCTGAAACCTTACTGAAACCTCATAAATATTGGCCTTCCCTGGCCAGACAACGACCCTCTCTGAGGCTCTAATGGTCCTCATAATTTCTGATGCTGGGGCCAGCAAATAAAAAATGTAAACTACAATTAGTGTGATGCTTGTCAAAGTTCTGTTTTCTGATACTCCCTTTTTGTGTAACTTTTTGGGCTATAAAGCTGGGGTGTAGGAAAGGTGGGGATGCTGTCTTTTTCCAGCCGTTTTGAGAAGGAGAGTCAGCCTAGCCGGTTGAACTAATAAGCTTGCCTTAATTTGATTATAATTGGAGTCAGTGGTATTTTCTTGCATCCTGGTCTAACATTTTGGAGTTCCCCAGCGAGATGACGTTACCAGATCATAAGACCAGACTGCTGGAAATTCTGATGCTGGCCTTTCCTCCAGGGCTCAGGGCTGGAGAGCCAAGTTCCAAAGCCTTGGAGTGAGCATTTGGTCCAGGGAGCACTGCAGTGAACCATCGCACTAAAACTATTAGCAAGCACCTGGTGGAGGAGGCCTCCATAGGTAGGTGGTGGCTTTATAACATCTGATATCCGGTTAACGGAGATGTCTTCTGATGACAGAGAGGTGGCCTGGGGAGGCTCACATGTACTCCTGTCCAGGACAGTAACAAGAATTGTTCTGTCCTCTGTTCTGTTCTGTATGGAATTTCTCTGAAAGGGTAGAAAGGTGCAGCCGGGCAATCAGGAGCTCCTACCCTGGAGCTTCAGCAAGACATTTCATTGCTCCTCTGTTTTTCTGTATCTTCAACAGGTTTCTGTTTCTTTGTGTTTTGTTCTGTGTTCTATATGTTTTTTTGTTTGTTTGTTTTTGTGCATTTTGTTGTGTGATTTCTGTGGTAAAAACTTAAAGATATTGGACGTAAAAATGGGTAATAAAGCAAGTAAGCCTTACACCCTTTGGACTGTGTTCTAAAAAACTGTGTTGAAGTTTACCCCCCTTTGTTAAGCAGGATGAGAGAAGCCCCTAGCTGGCAGCCTGGAACTCACCCACTGCAGAGGGCAATGCCTGCTGGCCACCAAAGAACAGAGTATCTCCCATGTTAACAATGGAAACTCCTTTAAAACCCCTTGTTGCTCCAGTTCAAGAGAGTCACAACCTTTGGGCAGAGTCCCCTGTGTTTCTGCTTTGTTAGCAAAACAGTAAACCTCCCTTTTTATTTTTCTCAAACCCTGTCCTCATTATTAAATAGGTATTAATTCGCTTCAAGGTCAGAAACCGAAATTTAAGTTACAAATTTTGATAACCCCCCGACCCTGGAACTTTTTGAGAGCTGACTACTGAAATGTTAAGAGATGGAGCGAGATTGGGGTGGAACCAAACCAGAGGAGCTAATCCTATAAGTAAAAGGAGGGACTGAGGGACTCCCAGGATCTACCAAAGCCCTGTTGCTTCAGGGAATTCCTTCCTTCGTTCCCTGCACTGTAAGGATTATGCCACCTCTGTCTTCTTAAAAAAAAGAAAAAGAAAAAGGAGACACTAAATGCAGTAAAGTCACCATGGAAACCCTTGATATTACATTTCAGGTTGCCGTCTGTGAAAACATCTGATCCCCTTGTGAGGACATCTATCCTGCCACTGGTGTAGGAGATTTTTCTCTTATCTGCTCTGTTTTTAAGGCTTCTGTCTGTCAGCCATAGTCTGGAGCTCCTTTCTGTCTGTCTTGTGTCTTTGTTTCTGGCCCTTTAAGACATGTGCAATAATGTGCTGATATTATAAATTGTTTCTTGGGAATGATATTAGTTCAATGTGTGTCTAAATGATGATGTTTTATTGTAACAATCTGGTATCTGGATGGGTTTTTGTAGCATTGCTCAATCTTGCAGTTAAAAGTCGGGTTTAGGTAATTGTTTAGTTTATGATTTCAGATAATTCATGCCAGATAACTTAAATGCTTAGGATGGAAAACTAAAGCACTCTACTTCCAAGTTGGCAAGTAACTTCCCAAACATTCAGTTTTATTTTTCACCAATTTTGAATTGGGTAGACTGAGAAAATATCACAGTGTGTACCAGTGCATTAATTTGGACAAGGATAGTAAATCATATTATGGTATCTGTTGACAAAACAAGATGTAAAGATATAAAATTTTGTGAATTTCATCTTAAAATTGTATCATAATTTTCAACATCCGAACCTCAAAATTATGGTTAAAATGCCTTAGGCCTGAGGTGTCTGCTCAGAATAGCAGTTTTACCCTGCTCCTTTCAGACCTCAGCAAGGACTTTTGTTGAAATGCAAATGAAAGAAGCCTGCAAGCTCAGTAGGAGACTGATCTGAGGCCTAAGGCAGGAAAAAAGGTAAATTGTATGGTATTTACTAATTACTGGCCAGTCACTTTTTCTAGGACTCTTATTTTTTTCCTTAGATTCTGTATTCTTTTTTTGAGCTCATGATTTTGATCCTACAGACCTAGGTTAATGTTTTTCTGATCAGCTCTATCTTTGACCAACAGTGGAGTTTTTGAAACATTGCAATGGAGATTTCAACTGCAAAAAGCTACAAGGCCTTTACTATTATTATGTGTGCACACTTTTGTTAGTGTTGTATGTCTATATATACATATATCCCTATATCATATATATGTTATACAAATTAACACATATAAGGAGCACTCATAAAAAAAGCACTCATATAAACAAATTTTAAAACGTGGATCCAAAGATCTTAAATTCTCATGATTTAATTGGTACAATTTAAATTGGATAAACAGATAAAAATAAATGTCTTTAAATTTAACCTTACAAGTTTTTCTAGGTGTTCAAAAATCTAATAAAATATTAATGCCGACAAAAGGTCTAATATGCCTTGGTTCTAGAACTTTTGCTTCAACAAAAAATGGTACACTGTTCAATACATTTGTCTAATATTTTGATAAATAAGTAAAGTAAATTTGATATGGGATTACTCATTCATGAGTACTTTTGTTAGATATCTGATTGATTTACTAAGGTCTGTATAAGTTTGTCCTAAAGTCTGTGTAAGAATGTAAAAATCAGTCATGTGTTAAAGAGACAAAAATTTCTCAAAACATAAGTTTACCCATAACATTGTGGTTATTAAGTTTTATTTTTCTTGAGCAAGCAACCATAAAAATTAAACAACTGATTAAATAAGAACTGTTATTTTAGAGCACTGTACTGCCATTTCTTTAAAAGCTAAACTTGGTTAATGTAGAAACATCAATGCAATTGTGATGCTATTAATGTGCTCATATCTTCCAGGTATACAAGTCTGTAAGGTAGAAACTTTAAAAGAGCATTATATCAAGGTGGTGTTCTGAAGTTGTATGGTAAAATATATATATATATATATATATATATATATATATATATATATATATATATATATATATATAGGATTTATTTACCTGTTGTCAATAAGATATGTAAACTTTTATGTTACTTTTTATATTGGGGAACAATTTAAATGTATTTTAAGTTAATGAGAGCCTAATCTATGTAAAGGTTAAAAACTTTCAGTCTTTTTTTAATTCATGTTTTAAAAGTTATATCATACGGTGTTAGCTAATGTTCATGTGACCTCAAATAATTTATGTAAACTTTGTAAAATGATATTTAAAAAACAAAGATTAGCTTTAGAATTAAAACACTTAAGATTAATAAAGAGCCCTGCCTTACCTGAGATAAGGCTCTGTGTCCCATCTTATTATGTGAGAATGACTCTGAAAGCAGTAGGTCAGATGTTATTTCATTTAAAGTTATTTTCAAAAGTATTTTTTTTTCCTGTCAACATTACTTGCATCTCAAACAGAGGATATAATGTATAACTCAGCCAAAAATTTTAGGGTAGCTATTACACGAACTAAGTTTGTTTACTGTTGTTAATTTTATTTTGTAATTTCCTTATGGGTGATATAAAGATTCCCTGTTAGTGTTTTACAGCAGTGTTGCTTTAAGAACACAACATTGGTTAATTTAAGATAATTAGCCATCACCTACAAGACAGACAGAATAATACAGATCCCAAATAATAAAAAGATAAATAATTTTAAATTATAGACATTAAAGCCCAGTATTCTTTATATAAGTCTGTTAAAATTTATTTGATGGATGTTTAAGATTAGGATTTAAAATTAAAGTTATATGAAAAGGGACAAGAAAACCAATATTTGTCTCTTGCCCTCTGAGTCAGTCTGTATCCAGGGAACAGCGGACTTCTCTAAAGAGCTTTGCAACTCTGAACCGCATAACCTCCTTATCAGGGAGATTAATGAGACCACTGGAGAACAGAAAGCCAATCAGTGCATTTGCTAAGAAGAGGAGAGTCATCAGAGAAGGGAAACATCCCTGATGCTTCCGAGGGAAGCCACATGGTCAAGCAAGACCTGGACCCACCTAGCGCAAATGGCACTAGCAGAACTGAGAAGCTGCTCTCAAGTTTCCCCAGGAATGACTCCCATAAAATCTCAGCTGAGTGTTCAGAATAGATAGAAACAAAAGTCAGTTTGACTGCTTCATCTTAAACACTTAGAAAAGACAGTTAAAAACAAATTACAGCCATTTCTGGGCATTTTATATAATAATAGTAATAATAATATTTTAAGGTATACACTTTATGTTAGCCTCCCAAAATAAGTAAGACTGGAGGCTACAAAGAAGGATTCTCAGACAGGAATGCCTGATAACTATAAAAAGAGGCTATCAAGATTATCTGCCAGTGGCAGAAGTTTTTAGTTGAAGGCCTACAGATATTCTTAACCTAAACACATAGGCTTGGTATTTGTTAGTATGATTATCCAGCAATGAGTAAGAGAATTAAAGGTTTCTCTATTAGACACAGAGGTCATACTAGTAAAAATATTTTGCAAGATCAGATGACATTAAATTATTAAACTGAATCTTATGGGGAGGGACAAATGTAACACTAAAAGTTAAATATTAAGTTGACAGTCCTGATAACTGGGGATATTAAAGACTGGTGAGGGAACTTCTATACAGTGACATGTTCCAGCTGCTGCAACATTTATTAAGTACTCATGTTTTTTTGTTTCTCTCATAGAAGAACCCATTCCCAGATGACTTTACTACCTGTTCTTCCCCATCCAGACTTCAAACCTAACTTCTAAAAGGCGACTAATGTCCCTCAGGCGGTGCCCCCTCACGTCACCCTCTCTCAGCTCAGAAGAAGTCTAAATGAGTGACGCCTCTCTTCTTACAACAATGGAGACAAAAATAAATAGAATATCAATATAAGTAATTAATTAAGTCAGGTAAAATCAGGGAGACGTGTTTTTGGGTGAGTTCAAAAAATCGGGAGACTATTACCTGAGGGATTAAAATTCCCACAGTGCTCTTCCTACCCAATCAAATATATGAAAGGAACACATTAGAAAAGGGGGGAATGATTGACCCAACCTTATCTTTTATTAAAATTGGGAGCCATCTTGCCACAAAGCCGTGAAAAGATAATTTTGGCTTAACTATAAATTGCAGCAAGATCTGAACCTGCTTGGAAAGCCTGCCCGTGCCTTGAACTCACCCATGCCTGGCTCTCTGACCAGATAACAGCCCTCTCTGAAACTTTGTTGACACCTCATAAATATTGGCCTTCCTTGGCCAGACGACACTCTCTGAGGCTCTAATGGTCCTCATAAATTCTGATGTTGGGGCCAGCAAGCAAAAATGTAAAATACCATTAGTGTGATGCTTGTCAGAATTCTGTTATTTTTAACCCCACTTTTGTGTAACTTTCTGGGCTATAAAGCTGGGCTGCTCTCCTGTTCCCAACGTTTTGGGAGGAAGAGGCAGCCAGGGTGGTGGAAATAATAAGCTTGCTTTAATCTGATTTTAATTGGAGTCAGTGGTTATTTCTTGCAACCTGGTCTAAAAGGTAAACACTACACAAACCTGGAGCTCTGCCGGACTAAAGACTTCTTGAGAAACTGCCTTTGACGATGGGCACTCGACATATATGTTGTTGTCAGAAGCTTTAGCTTCCATTCAAATGAGACCATCAAAGCTGGGTCTACATCTATGAGACCTGGAGGATATTGTTTCAATTTTTCCAAAGAACATGAGGAAGCAGTGCTGACTTCTCTCTGTAGGTAAACTGTGGCCACTGAAAGCTAAGTGTCTCCGCATGTGGACTGTGAAGCCATTTGGTCATCCTCCACTTTTCATGGTGTTTCTTTCTACTGCACTGGGAGTTTGGTATTTGCCTCATGAAATACAATGACTTCAACTGGTACACAGTGATGTAGGGAGTCCTGTCACGTGTGGTGGGTCAGGGTCTGCAGGAGAATGCACCAACCAGGCTTCTATCCCACATAGCTTGACCCTTTGACCATAGCAACCTGATTCTGAACATTGCCCTGAAACGTTTCCATATAACAAAATGCCTTTTATGGAGAGGTTTCAGACATATAAGTGATTCCTGTCTGTAACATGTCAGCCACAAGTCATTTGGAAGTCAATGGCAGAATCACATGTCCCGACCACAGATGTTTTATCACACAGCTGCACACAACAGCTTTTGGCCCACTACTCAGCAGGCCCCAACATACTGGCATCTCTGTTCTACACCATTTTCATAAAACCCAGTCAATCAAGGCACTGTCTGGTACACTCAGGATCAGCAACTGTACATCCAAAGGTTCTCCAGTGGCAGGTGTCCATGGGAAGTTCAAAAATTTCATGGTATTTATCTAGCCATTTTCAAAGACGAAGTTGGAGAAACTGTGGGTTTCAATTCATTAAGGAACCATTAAATTTAGAGGAAGCACATTTCAATGAATAATCTAGAGAACTCTCACAGGCAAGGGTTCCCAAAGACTGGCCAAAAGGTCACATGAAGCCAGCCCCATTGAGGTCTACAATGTAACGTCCATGTGTGTTTTGAATCTCAACTATGGCTTCCAAGTCTTTCAGAAAAAAAATCATGTGATATCCTGGCTGAGATTCCCAGTGCTCTGTGGAAAGCCACTCTGGGCTTAGGTCTCGGTGTCCAAGGGCGACTCTCATGTGTGGCCTCCTAAAATCCCAACACAATTCATGGCGATACTTCTCTGAAGTCAGTTCCATAACGCATTCTCTAAGAGGAATCACACCAGAGTTCAAGCCCATGTGGACCCAGGCATCTCTTACAACCACCACACAAATGACCACAATTAAAACTAAAACACTCCCACATGCTCCTCATCTTCTTCCACATAGACACTCATCATAAACTCTGGCTGGAGGTTTCCATGAAGGGCACAGCCCAATACACTGTTCAAAATAAGCACCCTTGCCCCTCATTTGCCTAAAGTCAGGGTGGCCTGGACACCCTTGCTGTGAACCAAGAGTGATCAAATAGGCCTGCCCTATATCTGATCTGCTTCTCCAATTTGAGGCCTAATGACTGTCTGGTATAGATTCTTTATGTGAATTGGTATCATAGAAAACCCAAGTCCCTATCGGCTAGGCTCTGCAGGGATTTGAAGAAATAATTTGACCCAAATGATCCCTATTCTCACTTGATTTAGCTCAGGAAGCTTACAGAGGAAAGTGAGAGACTTCATCCACAATGACTGCTCTTTTGGCCATTTTGGTTTTGGATGCACACTTGGAAACATTCTTTAGATCCATCAGGTGCTGAGAATCTAAGCCACTGCCACCCCACCGGGCCAAGTGGCTGTTTCAGACACATCCTTTTCGAAAGCAATTAAGCAAAGAGCCACAGGTGATGCCCATTCATTTCCATTTGAAAACTGTTTTCTTCAGGCTTCACAAAAGGGTGGCCTGAGGCAAAGACCTTCCTGACATTAAGGGTAATAGAATCATAAGTAAGAAAATGGCCCAAAGCAGGGTTTCTCCACTGAGACATTACTGGTCACACTGATATCTGAGTTTTCTGAGATGCTCGCATTCCCTTCAGCTATCCAGTACATGGTCATGTAACAGAGCTTGGACGTGGTACATATCTTGGAAACAAAACCATGAGGATACTCTGGAGAGTGGCCAGTATTCAGGAAGAAAAGAGGAACTTAGGAAGATAGTAGCTGTTCACTATCCATTAGGCAAGCCGCACTCCATTTTTAAATTGGGTGGGAAGAATGCTGGGAAGCTTTATACTAGACAGGACACAACCATTGATGCATTCGCATTTCAAATGTCTACAACCACGGATACAGTGGGATACACAGACATAGAAACACTCGTGTTGTCAAACAACTTTCTAGAAACTTTCCAGTCCAAACCTACAAACCGCCATTCCTACCTATTCTCAGAACATGAGACAAAACCACAAACTCACACCGACACCCACAACGGCACCTCCTTCCCCCAAGTATGGCTGTGACTATCCTGAGTGTCCTCTGACTGGTGAGCCATAATATGTTCCCACGAAATGGCCTGTCCAATCTCAGATCTGGTCTTCTTTGCAAACTTTTAGAAGTTGTCAGGAGCCATGGTTGAGCCACTACCTGCTTTCTCAGAAAAAGCCACTCTTCAGAGCTCTCCTGAAATTTGGCCATCATCACATAAGTAGGTACCAAGAAACACTGACTCTGTCTTTGGTAAATTCAAACAATTGAGACCACTGGGACTGAAACTAAGACTTGCTCTGGGTGCATGGCTTCCTGGATCCCAAGTTCAGAAAGTTCCATCACCAAGGAAGTGTGGTAGGTCACTTCCTTCAGGAACTGAATGAGGTCACTGTGATGGAAAACCACTTTGTTCTAACAGTTGCTTCCAAAGGTCCCATGAGATGGAGGCTGCCCCTACTTCCTGTGACACTTTCACAAGTTAGAAGGGTATATCAACCATAGGCATCCGGGAACAGCTCTGTACACAGGCCTGGTTTGGTCCATTTAATCTACATTAAGAAGAGAGAGGCTGATTCAGACACATTCCTTCATTCTGACCAGGATGTTTGACATGGAAGTTGACATGGATTTGACTTTTGCTCTCTCAGGTCCTTCATAGGTAAAAAGGTCGGTCAAAAGTCGGAGGAAAAGACCACCAAGAGACTGTCTCATGCCACAGCAAAAGGTTTATTGGGCGTCCAGCATGCTGCGGCTCAGAGCTAACTTCAGAGGAGCAAAGAACAAAGAGCCCCAAAAACAACTTGAGCAGAGTTTATTTACATTCTTTAGAGAGGGCAGGGACTTTGCATACATCATAGCCTCCTTTAGCAAATCAACATACCACGGGAAAATCAAATAACAACCCAAAAACATGATTAGCACATTCATTGGCAGGAAGAGGTCGGACAGGGGGTGATTGGTTAGCCCTGAGAAGGGGTATACGTTTAAACTGATTGGTTGAAGCCCTGAGATGTATACGTGATGAGCTGCACGGTTTCTGGGAAGGGGTTGTTTAGCAACTAGGTGGTCAGGGAAGATTTCAACACACATCTAATTGGCAGTTCCGGGAATTGTCTTAACTGCCACAGGAATTTCAGGTTCTGAGTGCAGCTTGGAAACTTTACAAAACCTGGTTCTTTATGTTTCAATTTTAATTTCTTTTATTCTTTCATTTCCCACTCCTTTTTCTTACTACATTTAATCTTAAAAGTAATGAATCATAATTATTGCGGGGTCTCACACTCTATTTCTGCCAGTGGAGCGTATTTCTGTCTGATTACCATGAGTTTTTCCTGCCCAATTTGAGCCTGGAGAAAGGAAACTATGCGGTTAAGCAAACAAGGTCCCAAAGTTAGCAACACCATAAGGATGATCAGGGGTCAAGCTAAGCCTGATAGGAGTGTAGTTAACCAGGGGGACTGGGTAAACCATGACTCAAACCACCCTTGTTGAATCTCCCTTTCTCTCTGGCGCTCTTCAAGGCATTTTCTCAATTTACTCATGGATTCTTTTACAACTCCAGTATGGTCAGCATAAAAACAACATTCTTCTCTCAGTGCAGCACAGAGGCCCCACTCCCTCATGAAGAGGAGGTCTAATCCTCGCCCGTCCTGTAAAACAACTTCAGAGAGAGAGTTTACGGATTCCTACAGCACTGTGATGGAGGTCTCTAATGTCTTCCAGTCTTGATCTATTGCTGTTTCTAATCAGGCCATTTGTTGTGACCCATGGATCATAGCAGCTGTTCCTGTACCCACTCCTGCAGCAGCTCCTATCCTCAATAGGATGGCTATAGTAAGGGACACTGGATGCCAGCAAAATCAGGTTGTTTGTCCCCCTAGTAGACCTTAAAATGATTCTGCATCATAATAAACCACCCTGGGGAGTATCTGCACCATTAAACAATAATTTACAAAGCTGTCAAATACATGGGTTGAAATGCAAGGAGTTCTTACTGTGTGGAGTTCAGTACAATTAAGGTTCCTTTAATTAGTTCCCAGGGGCAGGAGTCAGCTATACTCTGGACTGGGGAAGTAGGCAAAGATGGAAACTGGGAAGTATGAGATGGTTGAGGGGTTCTGGTAGATCTAGGCATGGGAGGTTTTGGAGGCTTAATTCCTGGCTTGAGGGGATTGGGCCCTATTGCTGTGGGATTTTCTTCCTTTTTAAGCAGGATGGTGAACCAGTGACCAAAGTCATAATGAGGGCCATAAATATAGAATCGCATTTCCCATGTATTTCCCATAGACCATGTTGTTCTGAGGTAGCCCCTTCCTTTGGAAGTGAAAGTTATATTGAGGGGGTAACATAGACTATTCTTTCCACAGCGAGTTTTTGACACAACTTGGCTAGCGGCACATTTCTTGGGATCAATCCAGGTGTCATTTTTTCCTACCTGAATGATACTGTCTGCGGAGTTTGGGTTCAACCATGTAGCTCCCGTTTGTTCACAACCCCAAGATCTTAAATAAAAGTCACTGGGTCCTCCACAGGTTTGGGCCTGTTTGCGACTTCAGAAATCAGCTGGGCACACATAAAAATCAAGACTGGCTAGTTTACACCTGAGCTGGGGAAGATGATATCCATAATTCATGGGGTAAGGTGGTCTATGTTGCCCTGGTTTGGGTTTGAGTGGGATCTGTGTGAAGTCCTCTATGTCAGGGAGATCCCAGTCAGAGAGGCCTATGGCAAGCTGACAAATGTCCAGGTAGAGAGATGGCCACCAAGTCCATAAGAGGGCTGTATGTGAAATAGACCACACTACTTGCCCAGTAGGATTTATAGCTGCCATTGTTGCTGAACAGGCTGATGGTGATTAGGACTGCTGGTGGTCAGGGGAAGAATCCATAGCCTTACCCACACGACAGACACGCAACTTGAGAGGGTTACCAGTTTGTTCCAGTTTCCAGCCGGAGGCTGGACAGGGCGCAGGCTTGAGATGGGTGGCATGGATCCAGGAAGTGATTCCATCCACTTTCACCACTGTAAGTGTTATAAGCAGCACCTGGTATTGTCCTTTCCAGCGGCGTTCCAGGGATGATACCTGATGCCGTCTCACGTAGACGAAGACTCCCACTTGATATCGATGTGGGGTTCCCTCGTCTCCAGGCTGATAAGCACTGGCCAACTGTTTCCACAGGTATCGCTGGGTGCTGTGTTTGTTCAAGGGCTTTAAGTCTGTCAAGCAAGGGGGTGTGAAAGGAATCATTAAGTCTCAGAGTTGGGGTTAGGTCCCTTACTAAAGGAGGGGCACCATAGAGAATTTCATAAGTGGTGAGTTTACACAAAGAGGCAGAGGGTGTATTTTTTGCACGAAACAGTGCTTAAGGTAGGAGCATAGTCCAATTTTTTTATGCAGGTCTCCAAGCTTAATTTCTTTAAATTCTCTTTGATGGTTCTAATCATTTTTTCTACCTGTCCTGAGCTCTGACATCTATAAGCACAATGTAACTTCCAATTAATCTTCAGGGTCCTGGTGAATCCCTGACTTACCTGGGCAACAAATGCTGGTCCATTATTGGACCCTATTACCTTAGGCAGGCCGAACCTTGGAAAAATGTCTTCTAGAATCTTTTTGAGCACCGTCTGAGCCGTTTCTTTCTTCATGGGGAAGTCTTCAACCAATCCTGAAAGAGTATCTACAAAGACTAGGGGATATTTAAGTCCATACCTTCCTGGCTTAATTTCAGGAAAAGTCCACTTCCCAAAATTGTCCTGGTCTGGTTCCTCGTAAGCGCTTCCCTGCAGGAAGCTTGGATGGGTAAGCATTAACTAATTGGCAGACTTGACAAGCTCTAGTCACCTTCTAAGCTATTTCTTTTCTCTGTAAGTCAGTCAATAAAAAATCCTTTCTTCGGTCCTTTAAGTGTGCCTATAACTTCTTTGAGCTTAAGTGGGTGAGCTAGTGTACATCTTTGACATAAAGGTGGGCTTTTTGAAATTGTAAACTTGGCTCTGTAGGGTCCCAGAGTTCTGCATCTTTCTCCTCAGATGATAAGTTGCCTGAATGTTCCAGTGTGGCCAAGTCTCCTGAATGTTGATCCCCCTGGTGTGGAAAAAGTTAACAGAGTCACTCCGTTTAGGGCTGCCAATTAAGCTTCCTCATCTGCCCTTCTGTTTTTAACTGCAACGAGGTCGTTTCCCTTCTGGTGCCCTGGACAGTGCACTATAGCTAGTTCCTTAGTGCCCTTCACTGCTGAGAGAAGGTGGAGAATCTCAACTTTGTTCTTTATTTTTTTCCCAGTCGAGGTTAATAGCCCCCTTTGCTGGTAAATAGCCCTGTGCACATTAGCATTGCCAAATGCATAGTGGCTATCAGTGTATATGGTGTCCCTTTTGCCTGTTGCTAGTTCCAATGCTTTCGTAAGGGCAATCAGTTCTGCCATTTGGACTGATGTCTCTTCTGGGAGACCAGAGGATCAGATGACATTAGTTTTGCTAACTACTGCTGCTCCAGCCCACCACATACCATCTTGGAGGAAGCTGCTCTCTTTCGTAAACCATAGGACTTCAGGGTGAGGCAGTGGCTGGATCCTTCAAGTCTCGTCCTATACTGGTTTCCTCTGCCAGTATGTGTTGACAATCATGAGCGACAGGTCCTGATGATTCTTCTGGCAGCCAGGTTGAGTGGAGCAGAAGGTCCAAGAGTTATTCTGTCTTTGCTAATCCAGAGGCTCTGGTAGTAGTTTATTCTGGAGTTTGATAGCCACCTATCTGGAGGTTGACAGATGATGCTCTCCAGGGCATGGGGGGCTATAATGGATAGCTTCTGTCCCAACGTTCATTAATGAGCATCTTTTATTAGAAGCGCTGCCGCTGCTATAGCTCTTAAGCAACGGGGCCACCCAGTAGCCACTGGGTCCAGTTTTTTTGATAAGAATGCTACCGGCCTTTTCCAAAGTCCCAAAGTCTAAGTGAACACTCCCCATGCTATTCCTTTCTTTTTCTCGATGTAGAGAGTGAAGGGTTTATCTATATCTGGGAGTGCTAAGGCCGGAGCAGATAGCAGCACCTTTTTTTGACATTATCAAAAGCTTGTTGGTGCTCAGGGGTCCATTGGAATTGGGCATTCCACTTTATCAGCGGGTATAAAGGGGCAGCCAGAGAGGCGAACCCAGGAATCCATCACCTGCAAAATCCAGCAGTCCCAAGAAACTCTCTGAGTTGTCTCTTATTAGATGGGGGTGGTATCTGCACAATGGTTTGTTTTCTGTTCTCAGTTAGCCATCATTTGCCACCCCTAAGAGAATAACCCAGGAAGATTACTTCTTGCTGACAAATTTGGGCCTTTTGGCAGAAGCCCTATATCCAAGCCGAGCAAGCTCGGATAATAGTGCTTCGGTCCCAGACTCATAGTTTTCCTTGGTGTCCGCTGCCAGTAGCAGATCATCCACATATTGGAGTAGTGTGACTTCGGGGTGTGCAGTTCTGAAGTCGTTTATGTCCCTGTGGAGGGCTTCATCAAAGAGAGTGGGGGGGGGGTTTGAACCCCTGTGGGAGTCTAGTCCAGGTTACTTGGCCAGATGTTCCAGTTTCTGGGTCTCTCCACTCGAAAGCAAACAGCAACTGACTGTCCTTATGTAGGGGCAAGCAGAAGTAAGCATCTTTTAAGTCCAGCACAGTGTAGCATTCCCGGTCCAGATTCAGAGTGCTAAGCAAATTTTATGGATTGGGTACTGTGGGGTGAATGTCCTGCACTCTGTTGTTAATCTCTCTTAGGTCTTGAACAGGACTGTAGTCCCTAGTTACTGGCTTTCTTACTGGTAGCAGGGGGGTATTCCAGGCTGATTGGCAGGGCCTTAGGACCCCAAGGGCCAATTATTTCTGAATATGGTGACTTATCCCATCCTTAGCTTCTTTGCTTAGAGGATATTGTTTAACACTGATTGGAGAGGCAGAGGCTTTTAATTCTACTACTATTGGAGGTTGTTTTATGGCTAGACCTAACCCAGCAGTTTCTGCCCAGGCATTAGGATAATCTTTTATCCATTTCTGTTGTAGTTTGCCTCTTTGATCAGTCCTAGGGGGCACGAAGTGTTGATGTTCATCTTCTACGGACATAGTCAATTCTGTGACTATGGGAGTTTTTACTGAAGGTTTTAGAACATCCACTTGGGGACCATCAGGGTTAAAAGTTACTCTAGCCCCGAGTTTGGTAAACAGATCCCTGTGCATCAATGGGGCTGGGCATTCTTGGATTACTAGGAAAGAGTGGTGGACTTTTCATTTTCCTACTTCCATAATCCTCTTAGTTGTCCAAGCCCGATAAGTAGTGCCATTAGCCCCTTGAACTAGGGACCATTTATTTGATATGGGGCCCAGTGAAGCCTTAAAGGCTGAGTATACTGCTCCTGTATCCACTTCAAAGTTCACTGGAGTCCCCTCCACTTCAAATGTTACCCTGAGCTCGGGGAGGGGATCCGAGTCCTGACATTCCTAGTCCTCTTCTAGAGTCAGCATGGCGGGCTGCCGTGGCTTCTTCTTTTTGGGGCACTCTTTGACTCAGTGTCCTTTTTCTCTACAGTAGGCACATTGATCTGAGGCCAGGGACAGCCTTTGGCGTGGGCCCAAGTATCCCTTTCTGACTCCCTGCTTTTTAATTTCTGGCGTATTTGCTGCTGTGAAGAAAATCTTAGCCAATGCTTTTGTCTGCCTTTTGCTCCTTTCATTCTTTTTTTGTTCCCTTTCCTTCTCTCTCCTCTGTTCCGTGTCCTCCTCAGTTTCTCTCTTATAATATACTTATATACTTATAATATATACTTATAATATATATCTTATAATATACTTTCTCAGCTTCTCTGTCTAAATCTCTTAAGGTCGTATTTTGTAACCCATCTAGACATTGTAACTTTCTCTTAATATCTTGGGCAGCCTGCTCAATAAAGGCCATTGTAACAAATGCCTTTTGGTCATCTGCCTGATGATCAAAAGGAGTATATTTTCTATATGCTTCCATAATTCTCTCCAGAAACATAGAGGGAGACTCATTAGGCCCTTGGATAATCTCTCTTACCTTGGCTAAATTGGTCGGCTCTCTGGCGGCCACTCTGAGACCCGCTATTAGAGCCCGGCGATAAGTGGACAGATGCTTCCTACCTTCAAAGGTGTTGGGGTCCCAGTTGGGTCGGTTCATGGGCCCATAGGGATGGAGAGAGAGCATCACAGGGGCTTCTGAGTTTTCTATTATCCATCGCCGGTGGGTTCTTTTAGGTTGCCCATCTTCCTCCAGGGGAGGAGGGGTTGCTGCTGCTGTGGGGAAGTCCCCTGGAGGGCTTGGGTCTGGCCCAATTGCCTCTAGCAGTGGAGAGGCTGAGTCAGCGGTGGGAGGATCATCAGGAACTGTGTTGGGGGTTGGGGAGGGAGAGTAGACAATAAGGAGGGGGTGGAGTGTCCAGTCTTGTGACTCAGGGAGAATGGAAGGAAGAGGGAGAGGAGCGGAAAGTTTGAATGATAGGAATGTGGGGGAAGGAGTATATGGCTGTTGATCTGGGTGGCCACGTGGCCCCGGCTGAATGACAATATCTCTGAATTTTCGGATTAGAGGAAAGTGGAAGGATTCTTCTGGGGCCATCTGAATTCGAGGATGGGCCATTCTGAAGCACAGAGAGTCTGCCAGGTACGGTGTTTTACTGAAAAAGAAAGATTCTGGGCCCTTGAGCGGACATCAGTCCAATGATCAAGGGTCAGGGACAGAGAAGAGGAAGTGCTTTGTCCCATAATGGGAGTTACTCAAACAGGGACATTGAAGACACAAACACAACACAAAGACAAACAGTAAACGTTTAACATGAGTCCAAGACAAAGATTTGAACTGAGTAACTGGAAAATATTGATGGGTTAGACAATAAAAACAGACAGTAAACTCAACATGAGTTCAGAACAATGACCAAAACTGAGTTACCGGCAAAACCTGATGGGCTGGCAAATCAAATCCTGAAGCAAAACATAACCGAGTTGAGGAAACTAATATTCCTTGAATTCCCTAGTCCTCCGGAGTGTCCCTCAGGGACGTGATCTTGGCTCTGTGACACGTCTGTCACACCATGGGAGAGAGCTAATGCTCTTCACCAACAGCCACTTTGCCACGCCCTAGCCTGAAACCCGAAACCAGAAAGAGGCACCTTACTTACCCCGAGAGGACTCCCTTGAGGTCTTCCATTCACTGCTCCCGGATATCTCACCTGGGGCCTCCAGATGAAAAGGTGCTGCGAACATCAAAGGAAAAGACAACAAAGTGGATTTCTCATGCATCAGCAAAGGGTTTATTGGGGGTCCAGAATGCTAGGCCTCAGAGCTCCCTTCAGAGGAGCAAAGAACAAAGAGCCCGGAGAACAACTTGAGCAGAGTTTATATACATTCTTTAGAAAGCTCAGGGACTTTACATACATCATAGCCTCCTTTAGGAAATCATCATGTACCACGGGAAAATGAAATAACAACTCTAAAACATGATTAGCACATTTATTGGCGGGAAAAGTTGGGGCAGGGGGTGATTGGTCAGCCCTCAGAAGGGGTATACATTTAAACTGATTGGTTGAAGCCCTGAGATGTATACGTGGTGAGATGCACGGCTTCTGGGAAGGGGTTGTTAAGTAACTAGGTGGTCAGGGAAGATTTCAACACACATCTAATGGGCAGTTCCAGGAATTGTCTTAACTGCCACAGGAATTTCAGGTTCTGAGTGCAGCTTGGAAACTTTACAAAACCTGGTTCATTACATTTCGATTTCAATTTCTTTTATTCTTTCAGAACCTTACAGTGGAAGGTGAGAGACTTCATTCACAATGACTGCTCTTTTGGCTATATTGGTTTTGGATGCACACATGGGATCATTTTTTTGATCCGTCTGTTGCTGATAATCTAAGCCACAGCCTCACACAGGGCCAAGAGCCTGATTAAGACACATCTCTTTCCAAAGCAATTACTTCTCTGAGGTCAGTTTCAGAACTCAGTCTCTGAGGAGAATCACACCAGTGTTCAAAACCAGGTGGACCCAGTCATCTCTTCCAACTGCCACACAAATGACCACAATTAAAACCAAATCACTCTCACATGGCACTCAACTTCTTACATATATACACTCATTATACCCTTTGGCTAGAGGTTTTCATGAATGGCGCAGCCCAAGAGAGTGTCCAAAATAAGCTCCCTTGCCCCTCATTTGCCTAACCTCAGGGTGGCCTGAACACCCTTCCTGTGAACTAGGATTGATCACATAGTTCTTCCTTTAATACTGCTCTGCTTCTCCAATTTGAGGCCTACTGACTGTCAGGTTTAGATTCCTTATGTGATTTGGAGTAATTAGGAAACCAAAGCAACTTTGCAGCGCTTGAAAGAACTTATTTGACCCAAATGATTCCTATTCTCACTTGGTGGAAGTCAGGAAACTTACAGAGGAAGGCGAGAGACTTCATCCACAATGACTGATCTTTTTCCATTTTGGTTTTGGATGCACACATTGCATCTTTCTTTAGATCCATCAGGAGCTGATAATCTAAGCCACAGCCTCACACAGAGCCACAAGGCTGATTCAGACACATACTTTTCCAAAGCAGTTAAGCAAAGAGCCGCAGGTGATGCCCATTCACTTCCATTTGAAAACTTTTTTCTTCAAAATTTACAAAGGGGTGGCCTGAGGCAAAGACCTTCCTGACTTCAGGGTAACAGAACAATAAGTCAGCAAATCCCAATGCAGGGTTTCTCCACTGAGACTTTACTATTCACAATGATATCTGAGTTTTGTGAGATGCTTGCAATTCCCTTCAGCTATCCAGTACATGGCCATGTCACAGAGCTTGGATGTGGTACATATCTTGGAAAAAAAAAACATGAGCCTATTCTGGAGAGTGGCCAGAATTCAGGAAGAAAACAGGAACTTAGGAAGATAGTAGGTGTTGCCCATCGAAAAGCAACCAACAGTCCTTTCCTAAAATGGGCAGGATGAATTCTGGGAAGCTTTCTACTAGACAGGATACATCCATTGATCTATTCTGCTTTCTAATATGTACAACCAAGGACACAGTGGGATACACAGACAAAGAGACACTCGCCTTGTCAAAGGACTTTCTAGAAACAGTCCACTCTAAACCAAACAAACCACCTTTCCTACCTATTCTCAGAACATGAGACAAAACCCCAAACTCACACCCACAATCAAAAAGTCACCTCCTTCCCCCATGTAAGTCTGTGACTATCCAGAGTGTCCTCTGACTGGTGGTCCATACTATGTTCCCCCAAAATGGCCTGTCCTGTCTCAGGTCTGGTCTTCTTGTCCATCTCTGTGAAGTTGTATGGAGCCTGTGCTGACCACTACCTGCTTTCTCATTAAAGGCCCATCTTCAGAGCTCTACTTGCATTTTGTCATCCTCAAACCATTAGGTACCAAGAGAGACAGACTCTCTCCTTGGTAAATCCAAACAAGTAAGTCCACTGGGAATGGGACTGGGACTGGCTCTGTGTGCCTGGCTTCCTGGATCCCAAGTTCAGAGAGTTACATCACCAAAAAAGTGAGGGAGGTCAATTCCAACAGGAAGGGAATGAGGTCACTGCCTTGGCAACCACTTTGTCCTAACACTTGTTTCCAAGGGTCCCTTGAGATGGAGGCTGCCCCTACTTCCTGTGACACTTTCAGAAGTTAGAATGGTATATCAACCGTAGACACCAAGGAGAAGCTCTCCACACAGGGTTGGTTTGGTCCATCTTCTTTATATCAGTAGGAGAGAGGCTGATTCAGACACATCACTTCATCCTGAACAGGTGGTTTGCTATGGAAGATGACTTTTGCTCTCTCAGGTCCTTCATAGCTGCTACATCTTCTCTAGTGATCATTTCTCATCAAACTTTGAGGTTCTCAGCAGGTGAAAAATCCCCTACATTCCTGTATTGTAAGACCAACTCTGTCCCTGCTCTTTTGTGAAGTTAGATTGAGGGAACAGTGTATGGTTAGGGTTAATAACATATTCTATTTGGGTTAGGAAACATTCTGCGGGATGAATAATGGTATTGGGAACCTGCGATATTCACAAGAATATATAGGTGAAATATAAGTATGAAACCTGAAATCTAGGTACGATTTGAAGCCCTGAAGGTCAATGGGCCCTTTAGTGAGATACTTTGCTTTGAATTATGTTCTGAACAGATATCTCAGATAAATCGATGTGCAATGGCAAAGGACCTTGTACCTTGGATGATTAAATGTCCAGAGAACATCCAGTCAAAAAGGAATAGTCGGCAGGATTAGGAAGGTAGTCAGTAGGTTTAGAAAAAAGAGTGAATATAGGATTTGAACGAAAGTTTCATTAGCAATAGGGTTTTGGGTAGAGAGTGAACGTAAATATGAGCACATATGAAGAGTCAGTCACAATGATGAACTGGGGAAAATATGTAGGAAAGCAGATATCAAGAGAGACATTAGGAAATCAGGCAAAGTATAATGTAATAGGGTTAGACATTTTCAACATGGTTGAGGTTGAATATATAATCTTAGGAAGAAAGAAATATGTTGCCTCCAATAGGATTGACATTTGAGAGCATTAGGCAACCTGGACATGGTTGCTTTAGTAATCAATGCTCACTTTCCATTTTGCTTTGGTGAAAGGTTAATAGGCACTTGTCACTTCCTGTTTTTCTGTATGCTTAACAAACCACTGTTGAAATCTTGAGAACTGTTTGCTAATTTTGTTCCCAGGATGTGCTGTCCCCAACTGCCAAACTGCAGAATATACTCCTTCACACGGGTGCACGCAAACCGCACACTCGCCCTGACCCATCAATAAATTTCCCATTCTGCCCTCTCCAAGAAAAGTATATAAGCTCTGTTAAAGCTGTTCTCAGGGCTCTCTTCTCTATTCAAGTGAGCTCTGAGCCCCAGCATGCTGGACCCCCAATAATCTCTTTGCTGTGGCCGAGTGAAAATGCTATACTGTTCTGTACTTAAAAGATGCTTTCTTTTGCTTGCCTCTGCATAAAGATAGTCAGTTGCTGTTTGCTTTCGAGTAGGTAGACCCAGAAACCGGAACGTCTTGTCAACTAACTTGGACTAGACTTCCACAGGGGTTCAAAAACTCCCCCACTCTCTTTGATGAAGCCCTTCACAGACATCTCTACAACTTCAGAACTACGCACCCCGAAGTCATTCTGCTTCAATATGTGGATGTCCAGCTACTGGCAGCCAACACCAAAGAAAACTGTGAGTCTGAGACCCAAGCACTATTATCTGAGCTTGCTCAACTTGGGTAGAGAGCTTTGGACAAAAAGGCCCAAATTTGCAAGCAAGAAGTAATCTTCCTGGGGTATTTCCTTAGGCGCGCTAAATGATGGCTCACTGAGCCCAGAAAACAAACCGTTGTGCAGATACCACCCCCATTTAACAGGAGACAACATAGAGAGTTTCTTGGGACTGCTGGCTTTAGCAGGTTATGGACCTGGGTTTGTGTTCTTAGCTGCTCCTTTATACCCGCTGTTAAATGAGAATGCCCAATTCCAATGGACCCTTGAGCACCAGCAAGCTTTTGATAACATCTAAGAACACTGACACTGAACTCCTCAACTTCACTGAGCCCAGCCTGCAATTGCAGAAAGCCCTACACTACATTAAAAATGTACATCAACTCAATCAACTTGGTTCAAAAAAACTGCCGGCATTACTGTAGGATCAAGAACAGAGTTTTAGACTAATTCACTCACAGTGAAAGGAAATAATTGAATGGGTAACAAAAGCCTGTCAGTTCTGTCAATTGGTTAATGCTTACCCTTCCAAGCTTCCTGCAGGAAAGCACCTATGAGGAACCAGACCAGGACAATTCTGGGAAGTGGACGTTACTGAAATTAAGCCAGCAAGGTATGGACTTAAATATCTCCTAGTCTTTGTAGATACATTTTCAGGATGGATTTAAGCCTTTCCCACCAAAAAAAAAAAAAAAAAAAAAAAAAAGAAAAGAAAACCGGCACAAATTTTGGTCAAGAAGATCCTGAAAGATATTTATCAAAGACACGTCCTGCCTAATTTAATATGGTCTGATAATTGAACAGCCTTCATGGGCCAGGTAAATCAGGGGTTAGCCAGGACCCTGGTGATTAATTGGAAGTTACATTGTGCTTATAGACCCCAGAGCTCAGGACACTTAAAAAAAATAAAAAGAACCATTAAAGAGACCTTAACAAAATTAAGCTTAGAGACCGGCATAAAAGATTAGACTATGCTCCTGCCTTATGCACTGTTTCATGCAAGAAATACTCCCTTTCTTTCTTTGTGTAACCTCAACCCCTATGAAATTCTCTATGGGGCCTTTCCTACACTAAGAGACCTAACCCCGACTCTAAGACCTAAGGATCCCTTCCACACACCCTTGCTTGACATACTTAAATCTCTTGTAAGAACTCAGCTATACCTGTGGAAACAGCTGGCCACTGCCTTCCAACCTGGGGTCGAGGGGAATCCACATTGATATCAAGAAAGAGACTTCCTCTTCATAAGATGACATCAGGTGTCATCCCTGGAACCCCGCTGGAAAGGACCATTCCAGGTGCTACTTATAACACCTACAGGAGTAAAAGTAGAGGGAATCACTTCCTGGATCCATGCCTCTCATCTCAAGCCTGTGCCATGTCCAGACTCTGGCTGAAAACTGGAAAAGACTGTTAACCCTTTCAAATTGCATATTCGCCACGTGGGTAAGGCTATAGACTCTCTCCTTGGCCACCCGTAGTCCTAACGCTCATCAGTCCCTTCAGCAGTGATGGCTGATCACAAATACTACTAGACAAGAAGTATGGTCTATCTTGCATACAGCCCCCTTAGGGACCTGGTGGCCATTTCTCCACCCAGACATTTGTCAGCTGGCTATAGGTCTTTCCTATTAGAATATCCCTGATGAAGAGGATCTCACTAAAATTCCATTAAATCCTTTCCGTACCATAGATAATGGAAACAAACATTATGGTTGTAGGGACAGGCAAGCCAGATGCAGGTTGGCTAGCCTATATTAGTATGTTTGCCCGGCAGACTATCAAAGCCACAAACAGCCACGGCTGTGTGAGGGAAAAGCCGACTTCTTCTGTAAGTCATGGGGATTTGAGCATACAGGGGCTGCCTGGTGGAACCCAAAATCCCCATCAAATTCAGTACACAGCATTGGCCATATTACCACTTAGAAAACCCAAACTGATGGCCAACAGAGGAGTCTCTAGATCCTCAAATTCTGTGTGACCTTTTTAACTTCTGCAAGTGCTCAAAAGGGTGAAAGGAAATTCCCCTATGTGAAGGCCTTTTTCCTCTTTCGCTCACATTCTGAACTATGCTTCTCCAATAGTTCCTCAAACTCAGCCTTCTGCTCCAGACTCTCTGCTGTCAGTCCCACCTCAGCAAACCTGATTTCTCTTCTCCAATTACTAGATCAAAAACCGAAACCTCCGCCGGTTCTCAGAGCATTGCCCTCTTGCTGAGGTAGCAGGTACTGAGGTACCCATCCATCCACTCACTTCTCTCTTTTCCTGTCAGTGCCCACACCGGGTCCCACCAGGTCCTCTTACCACTTAACCCAAAGCTCAAACCAGCTTAGGAGAGCCCTCAGACCCCTATCGAAGATGTAATGAAAATGGCCTTTAAAGTTGCTTTGTCATCACTGAAAACAGGTTACTAAGAATTTAAAGTCCCTCACAGGCTTTTTGGGATACTCACTCCCGTCTTCCTTTCTGCTCTACCGATTCTACTGCTCAATTTATGTTGCTAGGAAAATCCCAAACCCTTTTCCCATTATTCCTTTACATCTCTCCTTCCTTATTCTCAGATCCACGGAGCTGCTCTCACCCCCCGCCTTCCCCGTCTTCCCCCTCTGTACCAGGCCCACAGAAAAATGTTCACTGAACTTCTCCAGAAGTCTTCACCATGGCTGACTTTAGGACTTTCAGCAAAAGAGTCTCTATAAATGAGTTCAGTGTAGATTAACCTCCTCTTTTTCTGTTGCCCTGTTCTACTTGGCTACTGGCTGGAAAAATCAGCACTCCTAAGCTAGACACCCCCTTAATAGTTTTTCACAGAATATGTTAACAAGGCCTCTGGCCTTGAGCTGGGGCTTCACAGAGATGGCTACATTTCTAAGATAAAAATTTACAAACTGGGCTCCATGGTAACAGTTGGCAGGGGGATAAAAGAAAAGGAAAAAAAAGCTCTCTGCCTCCCAGGTGTCCTTGAAAAGTTAACTTGCCCACAATAAAGGAAAAAACAGAAAAAAAAGCTTCTTTTTGTGAATTTCTGCAGACTGTGAACTTCT
Source organism: Callospermophilus lateralis (assembly GCF_048772815.1). Classification (NCBI taxonomy): domain Eukaryota; kingdom Metazoa; phylum Chordata; class Mammalia; order Rodentia; family Sciuridae; genus Callospermophilus; species Callospermophilus lateralis. The sequence continues at coordinate 433,393 of NW_027516347.1, forward strand.
GAGTCCCTTCTCTTTCATGTTGGGTACATAATTCTGAAACTACCTAAACTTGGGGTTCAGGATGTTAATTGATTACAACAGAAGCAATGCCCTCTGAATCCGGTTGCAACCAAATAGGACTGTTTCCCTGTCTTTGGTGCTATCTTAAGTGCCGTGCCTTGTCCGTCCCTACAACAGTATAATTCTATATACTTAAACATTGTTCATGTTTTCATGAAATGGTCAACAGATGTGATTAATTGTGTAATGGTGAAGATGTCTCCCAGATTGCTCTATAATGACCCAGGTTCATTTGAAGTTCAAACACGGGGGCATACAACCCGGTTCCACTGGGAACATATATCCCTCACTTTAGCCATCATATTAGGAATTGGAGTTGCGGCAGTGGTAGTCACAGGAACCACTGCCCTGCTCCATGGTACACAACAAATGACCCAAATAGAAGCAGCAAGAGACCAAAACTTAAAGATAATAGAAACCTCCATCACAGCTTTGCAGGAATCTTTAACATGTCTCTCTGAAGTTGTTTTACACTCCAGTTGAGAGTTGGACCTCCTCTTCATGAGAGAAGGGGGCCTTTGTGCTGCATTGATGTAAGAATGTTGTTTTGATGCCGACCATACTGAGGTTGTAAAAAAAACCTTTGAGTAAAATAAAAGGATGCCTTGAAAAGCGTCAACGAGAGAGAGAGGCCCAAAAAGGGTGGTTTGAGTCTTGGTTCACACAGTCCCCCTGCTTATCTACGCTTTTATCAACCCTGGCCTGTCCATTAATAATCCTCATATTATTGCTAACTATAAAACCCTGTTTGCTCAACCATGTAATTTCTTTTCTCCAAGCTCAAATTGGATAAGTTAAACTTATGGTAATACCCCACTAGCAGACATAGAATGTGACACGTCCCAATAATCACTTTTATGATTAAAAGTAGCAAGAAGAAGAAGAAGTGGGGAATGAAAGGTTAATAAAAAAGGTACTTGTAACTTCCTGTTTTTCTGTATGCTTAACAAAACACTGTTGAAATATTGAGAACTGTTTGTAATCTTGTTCCCAGATTGTGCTGTCCCCAACTGCCAAATTGCAGAATGTATTCCCTCACCCAGTTTCACACTAACCACCCACTCGCTCTGACCCATCAATAAATTTCCATCCCTGCCCTCTCCAAGGAATGTATATAAGCTCTGCTTAAGCTGTTCTCAGGGCTCTCTGCTCTATTCATGTGAGCTCTGAGCCCCAGCTTGCTGGACCCCCAATTAACCCCTTGCTGTTGCATGAGACACTATCTTGGTGATCTCTTCCACCAACGCTTGCAGGAACATTACTTGGATGTTTGAATGTAGAAGAGAAAATCCAGTCACAAACGGATAGTCGGTAAGATTAAGAAGATAGTCGGTAGGTTTAGGAAGAAGAGTGAGTATAGGATTTGGAAAACAATATCTTTAGCAATAGGGGTTCGGTTAGAGAGTGAATGTAAATGTCAGCACATGTGAACAGTCACAATAATGAAGTGGGAAAAATATGTAGGAATGCAGTTATCAATAAAGACATTACGAAATCAGGCAAAGTATAAAGTGTGTGATACGATTAGACATTTTCAACAGAATTGAGTTAGAATATATAATCTTAAGAAGAAACAAATATGTAGTCACCAATAGGATTGACATTTGAGAGCATTAGGTAACTTTGACATGGATGTTTTTTGTAATCCATGCTCACTTTCCATTTAGGCTTTGGTACAATCAAAAGTGTGACCTTTACATTTGTCTCCAGAATACTACTGTGATAAAATGTATATGTAGATGTGGTGACATGAGTGTTTCTTCCACCATTTCTGGGAGCAATATTTTGAAGACATATAAATGGGTATTGGGGGTACAAAGAGGTGTACACTGTGTCATTGAATATAGAGATAATGCATGAATAGACCATAAGTGAATAAATAATATAACTGGTTCCACATTAAATAACGGATTGAATAAATATCTGAAAATATATAAGAAATCTTATATTGATATACAATCATTCATTCCAACCAATGATACATCTAATATTAATATTAGGGTTACGGTTTATCATGAAGATATGTTAGTTTTGCTACAAAAGTGATTATGGAAATCGAAAATAATGTGTTTGGAAAGAGTCAGTCATAATGCTGGCAATATGTAAACAAGGCCTCTGGCCTTGAGCTGGGGCTTCACAGAGATGGCTACATTTCTAAGATAAAGAAGTTACCAACTGGGCTCCATGGTAACATCTGGCTGAGAGAAAAAAAAGAGAAGAAAATAGCTCTGCCCCATTCCAGGTATCCTTAAAATGTTAACTTGCTCAGAACAGAGAAAAAAAAAAAAAAAAAAACAGAAACAAAAACTGCTTTTTATAAACTTCTGCAGATTGTGAACTTCTGAGCCCCTCCCATCCATGTTGGGTACAAAATTCTGAAACAATTTAAACTTGGGGTGCAGGGGATTAAATGATTACAACAGAAGCAATGCCCTCTAAATCCGGGTGCAACCAAATAGGACTGTTTCCGTGTCTTCGGTGCTATCTTAGTTGCCTTACCTTGCCTTGTCCATCCCTTTTCTCATGAAAAGACCAGTCAAGAAACATGGAGGAATGCATGTGCTCTGAAGCAGGAAATGATTGATAGTGAAACAAATGCCTATTAATTTTCTAACTTGTGGATGAAATATATATCCTATGATGTGCATAAATTGAAGAAATAGTAATCTACCAGTGTTGAATAAAAATGAACGTAAAAATACACATCATGTCCGATTGGAATCTACTTGCATTGATGTTAAACTGGGTCAGGTACTGTAGAAATATTAGGATTTGTGTGCACCATTCACTCAAGTTACTTTTCAGTATAGGAAAGAAATATGTTTTTATGGTTAATGAATATTTCTAAGAATAATCTTTGGAAAGTTGATTATAAATTTACATATATGAATATGAATGAATTTCGTGAGTGTAAAATAAGACACATATTTCATATTTTGAAAAATCTGGAGAGTGTATATATATATATATATATATATATATATATATGTGTGTGTGTGTGTGTGTGTGTGTGTGTGTGTGTGTGTGTGTGTGACTAAAGTCACGGTGGCCTGGACACCCTTCTTGTGAACCAGGAGTGATCAAATAAGTCTGCCATTAATAGTTTTCCACTTCTCCAATTTGAGGCCTTCTGACTTTGGCGTTTAGATTCTTTATGTGAAATGGAGTCAAGAAAAAACCGAAGCACTTATGGATTTGCCTCTGCATGGTTTTGAAGAATTCATTTGACCCAAAGGATCCCTATTCCCCTTGATGGAGGTCAGGAACTTTACAGAGAAAGGCGAGAGACTTCATCTACAATGACTGCAAATTTTTGCCATTTTGATTTTGTATGCACACATGGGATCTTTCTTTACATCCATCAGGTGTTGGTAATCTAAGCCACAGCCTCACACAGGACCAAGAGACTGATTCAGACACATCCCTTTCCAAAGCAGTTAAGTAAAGAGCCACAGGTGATGCCCACTCATTTCCATTTGAAAACTGGTTTCTTCAGGCTTCAGAAAGGGGTGGCGTGAGGCAAAGCCCTTCCTGACATTCAGGGCAAAAGAACAATAGGTAAGCAAAAGGCCCATAGCAGGGTTCCTCCACTGAGACTTTACTGGTGACACTGATATCTGAGTTTTCTGAGATGCTCGCCATTCCCTTCAGCTATCCAGTACATGGCCATATCACAGAGCTTGGAGGTGGTAAATATCTTGGACACAAAACCATGAGCCTATTCTTGAGTGTAGCCAGAATTCAGGAAGAAAATGGGAACTTAGGAAGTTTGTAGGTGTTGCCCTTCGATAATGCAAGCCACAATCCATTCATAAATTGGGCAGGATTGATGCTGGGAAGCTTTCTACTAGACAGGACACATCCATTGATGCATTCTCTTTTCTAATGTCTACAACAACAGACACATTGGGATACACAGACATAGAAACACTTGCTTTGTCAAACGACTTACTAGAAACAGTTCACTCCAAACCAAACAAACCGCCTTTCTTACCTTTTCTCAGAACATGAGATAAAACCACAAACACACAACAAAAACCACAAAGGCAACGCCTTCCCCCAAGTAGGTCTGTGACTATTCGGAGTGTACTCTCACTGGTGAGCCTTACTATGTACCTCCAAAATGGCCTGTCCTGTCTAAGATCTGGTCTCTTTGGCCAACTCTGTGAAATTGTCAGGAGCCCGTGGTGAGCCACTACTTGCTTTCTCTGGAAAGGCTAGTCTTCAAAGCTTTCCTGGAATTTGGCCATCTTCACATCAATAGATACCAAGAAAGACTGACTCTGTCCTTACAAAATCCAAACAAATGAGCTCACTGGGACTGGGCCTAGGACTGGCTCTGGGTGCCTGGAATCCTGGATCGCAAGTTCAGAGAGTTCCATCACCAAGGAATAGAGATGAGGTCACTTCCTTCAGGAACTGAATGAGGTCACTGCCTTTGCAACCACTTTTTCCTAACAGTTGCTTCCAAGGGTCCCATGAGATAGATGCTGCCCCTATTTCCCGTGACCCTCTCACCAGTTAGAATACTACATCACCCATAGGCACCTGTGAACAGCTCTGCTCACAGGCCTGGATTGCTCCATCTTCTGTACATTAGGAACAGAGACACTCAGTCAGACACAACCCCTCTCCAGACAGGGTTGTTTTCCATGGAAGATGACTTTTGCTCTCTCCGGTCCTTAATAGCTGCCTACATCTTCTCCAGGGATTATTTCTGCATGGACCTTTGAGGTTTTCAGCAGGTGGTATATCCCCTACATTCCTATATTGTAAGACCAACACTTTCCCTGCTCTTTTATAAAGTTAGAATGAGGGAATAGTATATGGTTTTGGTTAATTACATGTTCGATTTGGGTTAGGAATCATTTTGCTGGATGAATAATGGTATTGGAAATCTGTGATATTTATAAAAATATTGAGGTGAAATATATGTATGAAAACAGAAATCTAAGTAATATTTGAAGCCCAGAAACGGATTGGGCCCTTGATTGGGAGACTTAGCTTTGAATTATTTCCTGCACAGATGTCTCAGATAAATCAATACACAATGGCATCGGACCTTGTACCTTGAATGATTGAATGTCGAAGAGAACATCCATTCAAAAAAGGATAGTCAGTAGGATTTGGGAGATAGTTGGTAGATTCAGAAAGAAGAGTGAGTATAGGATTTGGACCAAAAGTTATTTAGCAATTGGGTTTCAGGTAGAGAGTGAATGTAAATGTCAGCACAAATGAACAGTCAAAATGATGAACTGGGAATTTATGAAGGAAAGCCGATATCAATAGGGACATTAGGATATCAGGCAAAGTAAAGTGAGTGATAGGATTAGACATTTTCAACAGGGTTGAGTTTGAATATATAAACTTAGAAAGAAACAAATATGTAGTCAACAATTGGATTGACATTTGAGAGAATTAGGCAACCTGGACATGGATGTTTTTAGAAATCCATGCTCACTTTAAATTTAGGCTTTGGTACAATCATAAGTGTGACCTTTGCTTTATTTTCCAGAATATTACTGTGATAAAATGTATATGTAGATCAGGTGACATGAGTATTTCTTCCACCATTTCTGGGAACAATATTTTGAAGACGTATAAATGAGTATTGGGGGTAGAAAGTGGTGTAGTATCTGTCTAAGAATATAGAGATAATGCAAGAATAGACCATACTGTGAATAAATAATATAATTGGTCCGCTTTAAATAATGGATTGAGTTGATATCTGAAAATATACAGAAAATCTAATGTTGATATAAAATCATTCATTCCAACCAGTTATACTTCTAATGGTAATATTAAGGTGATATTTCATCATGAAGAGTGTGTGAGTTATGCTTCAAAAGTGATTATGGAAATCGAAAATAATGTGTTTAGAAAGAAGTCTTGTTAAAAAACATGGAGGAATACATGTGTTCTGAAGAATGAAGTTATTGAAAGTGAAACAAATGCCAATAAATTTGCTAACTTGTGTATGAAATATATATCTTATGATGTGCATAAACTGAAGAAATAGTAATGTACAAGTGTTGACTAAAAATGAACATCAAAATACACATCACGTTCCATAATTATCTACTTGCATTGGTGTTAAACTGGGTCAGTTACTGTAGAAATATTAGGATTCGTATGCACCATTCACAGAAGTTAGTTTTTATTTCTAGGAAACAAATATGTATTTCAGGTGGATTAATATTTCTGAGAATAATCTTTTGAATATTTGATTATAAATCCACATACATGAATACGAATAAATTTAGGGAATGTACATTGAGACCCATATATATCATATTTTGAAAAACTTGGAGAGTGTACACACACACACACACACACACACAGACTTTAAAAAGTAGCAATATATATGGAAATCGAAATTCATCATGAAATGTATATCATCCACTGATCCAAAAATATTCATTATACTGAACATGATTTTATTTATCATGTTGTTCATCTACGAAGCTCACCCATAGGTTGAATTTTTAGTTCCAACTGTGTTTAGGTGGAGTGATCTCTTCTCCCAATTTGTATCTGCAAAGTCAGCCACCTCACAAGAATGTACATGTGATAACAGGTATGATTCAATATGTGCATATGAAATAACATGTGCTGAATTGGCTACAGAGAAAGGCAGAGAGGAATTCATCTATTTGTTAACTTTAAAAACACATGGAGAACTATTTCAACAAAATATTGACTAGATTTATAAGTCCTACCCTGTATAATGCAAAAGGCAAGTCCAGCAATACACTATGTCTCGTCTAAACTGCTTGTATTTCTATTCGGTTTGGGTTATTTTTCTCCATCATATTAGAATTAGTAGTCAGAGTCTAGTAGGGTATGCGTTAGTGTCAGGCATTCAGCATTTTGAATTGAAAATAGGAAAATGAATCCAATGTGTATGTAAATATGTGCTTCACAAAAATCTTCCCACTCTAATCCAGAACAATGCCTTGACTTTACCTTCACTCCAAGTAAAATACAATTAGAGTGGACGAGTTAGAAAATCTGTGAATACATATCTGGAATGTAATATGCTCAAGAGTTCACAACCTTGAAGGTGGTAGAGGAGTTTCCAAAAGTAAGGGACAGGTAAATACTCCACAAAAATGGAGCTCTTCTGGACTAAAGACTTCTGGTGAAACTGCCTCTGAGTTTGGGCACTTGAAATATTTGTTGTTGTCAGGAGTTTTAGCTTTTTTTGTAGAGAGACCATCAAAGCTAGGTATGTATCTAAGTGACCTGGAGGACATGGTTTCTTATTTTCTAATGAACATGAGGCAGCAGTGCTGAATTCTCTCTTTGTAGGTAAACTGTGGCCACTGCGGGCAAACTCTTTCCGTGTGGACTGTAAAGCCATCTGGCCATCCTCCACTTGTCGATGTGTTTCTTGCTGCTGCAATGTGAGTTTGGTATTTGCTTCACAAAATACAAGGAGTTAAACTGGGACACAGTGCTAAAGGGAGTTCTGTCACGTGTGGTGTGTCAGGTTCTGCATGATAATGAACCAACCAGGCTTCAATCCCACATAGCTTGCATCCTTAACCATAGCAATCTGATTCTGAACATTGCCCTGAAAACTCTCCACATAACAAGATGCCTTTACATTGAAGGGTCTGCTGGGTGCACCATGTCAGTCACAAGCCATTTGGAAGCCAATGGCAGATCCACATTGCCCCACCACAGATATTTTATCACACAACTGCACACGACTTTTCTTGGCCCATTTCACATCAGGCTCCAACTTACTGGCATCTCTGTTCTACACCATTTTCATGGTCATGGGAATTTCAAAAATTTCATGGTATTTATCTAGCCATTTTACAAGAATGAAGTTGGAGGCACTGTGTGTTTAACTTCATTCAGGAACAATTAAATGGTGAGGAAGCTCATTTAAATGAAAGCTCTGGAGAAATCTCACAGACAAGGCTTCCAAAGAGTGGCCAAAATTTCACAGGAAGCCAGACCTATTGCTGTCTACAATGTGAGGTACATGTGTGTTTTGACTCTCAACTATGGCTGCCATGTCTTTCAGAATAAAACCATGTGATATCCTGGATTAGATTCCCAGTGCTCTGTGGAAAGCAAACCTGGGCCTAGATCTCGGTTTCCAAGGGCGACTCTCATGCGTGACCAACTAAAATCCCAACATATTTCATGATAACACTTCTCTAAGTCAGCTCTAGAACTCAGTCTCTAAGGGGAATCACAGCAGAGTTCAGCCCAGGTATACCCAGTCATATCTTCCAACTACCACACAAATGACCACAATTAAAACCAAAACACTCCCACATGGTCCTCATTTTCTTCCATATATACACTCTCATACTACGCTCTGTCTGGAGGTTTCCATGAGTGGCGAAGTCCAAGACAGTGTCCAAAATAAGCTTTCTTGCTCTTCATTGCCTAAAGTCATGGTGGCCTGGACACCCTTCCTGTGAACCAGGTGTGATCAAATAGGCCTGCCCTTAATACACCTCTGCTTCTCCAATTTGAGGCCTACTGACTGTCAGGTATAGATATTTTTATGTGAATTGGAGTCATGAGAAAACCCAAGAACCTATGTGCTAGACTCTCCAGGGCTTTGAAGAACTCATTTGACACAAAGGATGCGTATTCTCACTTGATGGAGTTCAGTAGACTTACAAAGGAAGGCAAGAGACTTCATCCACAGGGACTGCTCTTTTTGCCATTTTGGGTATGGATTCACACACGGAATGATCCATCAGGTGATGAGAATCTAAGCCACAACCTCACACAGGTCCAAGAGGCTGATTCAGACACATTATCAGGATCAATCACTTGATTTTTTCCTCTGTCTAACTAGCTAGAGAGACCTTCTCTTTTAATTGAATTTTTATCTCTGTCTGACTAGCTCGAGAGACCTTCTCTTTTACTTGAATATTTCTACTATAACTATAATACAACCCAAGAAGATAAAATTATTACTCCATATACTATGAATCAAATTGATGATTTAGATAATTAGTTAAATACTTGGGCAATAATCATGTGCAAATCTAATGTTTCATTTGATAACCACTTACCATCTAATCCTTTATTGTCTTTTTGGTCATCACATCATGTAATTTTTCCAAAAATGACAAGAAAAACACCTATTATAAATGCTACAAATATATTCACTGATGGGTCAAATAATGGTACAGCAGTAATATTTACACCTGATCAAACTTTTACATTTTTAGTACCCAAACAATTAGCTCAAAATGTAGAGCTTAATGCAGTATTACAAGCTTTTGTGATGCTTAAAGCATCTGTAATTAATTTATTTTCCGATAATCAGTATATAGTTCGTGCTATAGTATCACTTGAAGATGGTAGAAGGATTTCCCCTTCCTCTACTATTTTCTCTTTGCTTTCGACTATACAAAGTCTAATCTGGGACAGGAAAGATCCGTTTTTTATAGGATATTTCAGGACACATACAGGATTGCCTGGAGCCCTTAGTTTGGGCAATTATTTAGCAGATAAAACAACACATGACATTCATACATATTTTCTATACACTAGAAGAAGCTACAAATTTTCATAAAAAGTTCCATGTCAATGCTAATACTTTACAAAAGCGTTTCAAAGTAACTAAGGAACAAGCTAGACAAATAATAAAACAATGTCAAAATTGTGTGACCTTTTTACCACAAGTTAATCTTGGAGTCAATCCTAGAGGATTGATACCTAACCATATTTGGCAGATGAACGTCACAAACTTGCCAGAATTTGGAAAATTAAAATATTTGCATGTTACAGTTGATACTTCTTCTGGATTTTTGATGGGCTCCATTCTTGCTGGAGAAAAAAACTAAAGATGTTATAGCTCATTGCTTACAAAATTTTGCCACTGTGGGCGTTCCAAAAGAGTTAAAAACAGATAATGCCCCTGCTTATACTTCTACTTCTTTTAAACAATTTTGCTCATCATTTGGCATTACTCATATAACAGGAATCCCATAAAATCCACAGGGAGAAGGCATAGTTGAAAGAGCACATGAAACTATTAAAACGTACATATTAAAGCAAAAAGAACAAATTGGGAAGGGTTATATATTCCCCAAAGGTAAACTTAAAATAACCCTTTTACTCTAAACTTTTTAAATTTGGGTTCATCAGGGCTTAGTGCTGCAGAAAGGCATATATGTCCAAAAAATGTACATAAGCCCAAGGTACTTTGGAAGGATATTCTAACAGGACAATGGAAAGGTCCTGACCAAGTAATTGTCTGGAGTCCGGCGTCTGTTTTTGTGTTTCCACAGGGAGAACAGTAGCCAATTTGGATTCCAGAGAGATTAACTAAAGAGATTTCTACAGACCAAAAATAAGATGATTTGGCTCAAATCAATAAGAGCTGATATGCAGAACTCCAGTTTGGCTGTTCTTACATCTGTGACAGAACCAGAATGTTTTTTTCAAATCTATTTTATTATTCCCCTTTCTCATATCATGAAGTTTTATTTTGTTTTTTTTTAGCTCATACAGAACTAGGTTAATGTTTTGCTGATCAGTTCTATTTTTGGACAATAGAGTTTTTAGACATTGCAATGGAGATTTCACCTGTAAAAAGTCATAAGGCCTTTAATATTATGTCATGTGTTGTATGTATTATATTATGTGTGCACTTATGTTTTGTGTTATATGTTTGATTTCACATCTTTTCTGTGTTGACTATATTCTTTTCAAGTTGATATACTTTGTCTTCATTATCTGATGTTCTGACTTCTACTTGATCTAGTCTGTTTGTAATATTCTCATTAGCGCTTTTAATCTGATTTAAGGTTTCTTGCATTTCTATGATTACAACTTGATTATTTTTTAACACCTCTATCTCCTGATAAAGCTCATTCTTTGCGGATTTAATTTGTGTGGTTAGTTCCTCTTCAAAATATACTTTCAATGCTTGGATTTGCTGTCTCATGTCTTCTCTAATATTCCGTTCCATCTGAATTAGGAATGCCTTGATTTCTTTCCCTGTCCATATTTCTGATTCTTCTAGGTCCTCCTGTATATTTAGATTGTCCTGCATTGTTTGTAACCCCTTTTTCCCTTGTTTCTTCATATTGTTCACGTTGCTTTCCAGCTCTGTTTGACTGCTTTGTAACTGCTTTCTCCTATACATTTGTTTTGGCTTTGTATATCTCTGTTGTCTCTCTTTTGTGGTGGAAGATTATGCCTAAAAATTTTGGGCTTTGTTGTACTTTAAAGCTGATTCATTTAATTCATATAAGGCTTCTAGGTTCTGTATGCATATAATGATTTGCTGTTTGTTCTTAGGACTATGTTTAGGATGGGTTCTCTGGTGGTACAATGGTTAGTATGTCTCGGCTACTTTAGAAGATTGCTCCACTGAAGGTGGATACTACCAGGCAATTGGATCAGGGTGTTGGTAGTAGCTAGGTATTTAGGAGTCTTATAGACAGCCTCGAGACATTCACCTATTTGCATTTAGAGAATTACACACAATGGAAGATGTAATGCTTGGAATGAGAGTTGGGGGGTAGGAGAATGAAGGTGCTCTTAAAAAGAAAAAAAGGATAGAGGGAGAGATAGATTAGAGGGGAATGAAAAGAACAATAAAACTTGAAATGGGATAGAAAGAGAGAAGGAAAATGGGGGAAAGGAACAGGGAGCGAAGAAGGAGAGAAAAAAATATCAACAACAGCAACAACAACAACAAAAAAAATTAAAGTCTTAGAGATCCACCTTCTTCTCTTCCAGTAGGCGGAGCTGTGCCTTCCAAGCGGAGTGTCTGCTCTCTACCTGCCGAGAGCTATCCCTGTAGGGCGTCTTCTGGGGGTCTCTCAGACTTGTCAGTCCAGAGCCATTTCACTTCTCCAGCTCTTAACCCCCTTCCTCCTGTCAGCCTGCCAGCCAGGTCCTGTTTCCCAGAAGTGATTCTCCAGAGATCTAGTTACACTTGCAGCCCCACCGAGTGCCCCTTTTAAGCCTCAGTGCTGTGGTAAACTGGCGGATAAGACCTTAGGGGTCACCACTGGTGATATGGGGGCCTTGGGTTCTGGGCTCCCCTCTGCTTCCCTACGGACACGACCCCTGAGAAGTCAATGAAGTTTCCTGGCTGCTTGTATCAGTATGGGGAGTCACACACCTGCTAAAGTGGATTTTGCTGGGAAGGAATTTCGCCGGCCGAACTCCGATGATGTCACCTCTCTGCTATGGTGGGCCCCAGGCTTCTTGCCGGATTGACCGAGGGGAGGGGTGGGACTGGTCCGGCCCAGTTCACCTCAGCTCCTGGCGCGTGGAGGCTTGGCTAAAGACTTCTTCCTGCCAAGCTGTGTCTCGGCGTCTAGCAGGACCCAGTCACTTTGGCTGCGGGCCGGTGGACGGATCTGCAGCTGTGCCCGCGGTGCGCAGACTGTGGCTGGTGAATCTCGAACTCCGCGTCTAGTGGCAGGGTCCCACTCGTCCGGGTCACACAGACGCTTCAAAAAAATTCTTGTAGCTCCCGGGCAGTCTCCCTTCAGTGGAATTTTGCTAGGAGAATCTCCGTTGGTAGAATCAAAGAGTTATCCTTGCGACTTTATGACCCCATCACTGGGAGTGCATTAAAAGCGCAGCCTCTCTGCCCGCCGCCATGTTGGATCCACCTTTTCTTTTCATTATATTTAATAATTCTCTTCTAGACAATGTAAATTGTTAAGAAAATTGTTTTCTTTTAGTGCCTTTTGGAATGTTACATAATTCTTTCTTTAGGCATTGTTGCCAGAATTTCTATCTTCATCCCAGTGCATGTGAAGTCAAAGATAAAACCAATCTACAGCTTCTGCAATAGCCATCACTGAACTGCTTGCAGAACTTGCCTGGACTATGTATCACTTGTATGCATTGTGAACTCACCTGCCTGCATTGTGAACTATCTGTTGGTGCAGTGACGTGTGGTAGTGTTGGGGTATTTCTCTGATGATGTCATCGGTGGTACAATTTTTTCAAAAAGAGCCATCAATTGCCTTGGTGTATCTTCCTCCCTTCTGCTTGTCATGGTTGTTCAGCTAAAATTAGGGGGCCAACAGAGATGAGGCAAAGAGCCTCACCCGCCCGCTGGTACAAAGACCTCTCCACAGGTGTGGATGTATACTGGACCTGTAGTCAGTGACGGGTAAGATCCAATTACAATGGTACCAATCTAAGACAGGAGGCTGACACCTTGAGGTCAGCTCATTCGATAATGGGTAAGAACCATATGTACTATTGGACAACTTAAGGCAGGCATGGTCCCTAAGCCACATGCTTGTTGTTTAAACAGAGAGGGTTAGATGTTGAGAGCCACAGCCCAAGGGGCCAAAGCAAACTTTCAGACTGCCAGCTGATGGTTGGCTCACAGCGGCCCCAGCAACATCTAGCTGATTGGCTCCTCTGCGGTGATGCCCATTGGGCTGTTTCCCCACCCTTTCAAATTATGGAGCTGCTTTTTGGGGGACTTTTTTGGCTCTGCTCAAACAACCCAGCCAATCGACCTCAAGAGCAGGAGGAGAGGGGAGGTTGAGAGCTTGTGGGAAGCCGGTGGTGGCAGTTGTGCTCTGAGTGTTTTTCCCGAGGAGCTATTTTTTGGCGTGTGTGGTTCTAAAAATAAAGTTAGCTTTTGACAAGTGGCTCCTGAATTGTGCCCAGCCAGACTGTGTCAATCCTAAATTGATGGAGCAAAATAACCAAAACAGAATAGAAATACAAGCAGTTCAGAGGAGGCATGGTGTATAGCTGGACTTACCTTTTGTATGATAAAGGGTAGGTGTTATAAATCAAGTCAATATTAAATTGAAGTAGTTCTCCATGTGTTTTAAAGATAACAAATCCGTGAATTCCTGTCGCCCTTTATCTGTATCCTATTCAGCACATGTATTTTTGTATGCACATATAGAATCCTACCTGGTATCACATGTACACTTTTGTGAGGTGGCTGACTTGGCAGATACAAATTGTCAAAAGAGATCACTCCTCCTGAACGTTGTTGGAACTGAAAATTAAAACTACGGGTGAGCTTCCTAGTTGAACAAGATAATACATAAATCCATGTTCAGTAAAATGAATATTTTTGGATCTGTGAAAGATATATATTTCATAATAAATTTCGATTGGCATATATATCGCTACCTTTTAATGTCTGTGCGTGCGTGTGTGTGTGTGTGTGTGTGTGTGTGTATATATATATATATATATATATATATATATATACACACTCTCCAGATTTTTCAGAATATAAAATATATGTGTCTTATTATACAATCCCTAAATGCATTCATATTCATGTATGTGGATTTATAATCAAATGTTCACAAAATTATTCTCAGAAATATTCATCCACCTCAAATACATATTGTTTCCTAGTACTAAAATCTAAATTCAGTGAATGGTGCATAGAAGTCCTAATTTTTCTACAGTATCTGACCCACTTTAACATCAATGCAAGTAGATTACTATGGTACATGATGTGTATTATGACATTCATTTTTATTCAACAATGTTACATGACTATTTCTTCAGTTTATGCACATCATAGGATATATATTTCATTCACAAGTTTTCAAATTTATAGGCATTTGTTTCACTTTCTATCACTTCCTGCTTCAGTACACATGTATTCCTCCATGTTTTTTGACTGGTCTTTTCATGAGACTACTTTTCATTTTAGATTTTAATAATCGCTTTTGAAGCAAACCTCACACACTCTTCATGACAAACCATAACCTTAATATTACCATTAGATCTATAAATGGTTGTAATGAATGTATGTATATCAATATAAGATTTCCTGTATATTTTCAGATATCAATTCAATCCATAATTTAAAGTTGGAACCAGTTATATTATTTATTCACAGTATGGTCAATTCATTCATTTTATCTATATTTGCAGACACAGGGTAGATCTATTTGTACACCCAATACTAATTTATACATCTTCAAAATATTGACCACAGAATTGGTGGAAGAAATACTCATGTCACCTGATCTACATATACACTTTATCACAGTAATATTCTGGACACAAAATGCAAAGTTCACACTTATGATTGTACCAAAACCTAAATGGAAAGTGAGCATGGATTACTAAAAACATCCAAGTCCAGATTGCCTAATGCTCTCAAATGTTAATCCTATTGGTGCTAAATATTTGTTTTTTTCTAAGATTGTATATTCAACATCTACCATGTTGAAAATGTCTAATCCTATCAATCAATTTATACTTTGCCTGATTTCTTCCTGTCTCTATTGATATCTGCTTCCCTATATATTTTCCCCAGTTAATCATTGTGACTGACTCATCACATGTTCTGACATTTACATTCATTCTCTACGAGAAACCCTATTGCTAAAGAACTTTTGGACCAAATCCTATACTCACTCTTCTTCCTAAACCTACTGACTATCTTTCCAATCCTACCGACTACCCTTTTTAAGTGGATGTTTTCTTCTACATTCAATCATCCAATTTACAAGGTCCTATGCCATTGTTTATCGATTTATCTGAGACATCTGTGCAGAAGGTATTTCAAAGCTAAGTATCCCAATCAAGGACCCAATGCTCTTCTGGGCTTCAAATCTTACCTAGACTTCTGTATTCATACTTATATTTCACCTGTATATTCTTGTAAATATCACAGGTTCCCAATGCCATTATTCATCATGCAGAATGATTCCTAACCCAAATCGAACCTGTTATTACCCTAACCATACACTGTTCCCTCAATCTAACTTTACAGAAAAGCAGGGACAGAGTTGGTCTTACAATCAGGAGTGTAGGGGATCTTCCACCTGCTGAGAACCTCAAAGGTCAATACAGAAATGATCCATGGAGAAGATGTAGGCAGCAATGAAGGACCTGAGGGAGGAAAAGTCAACTTCCATCGCAAACAACCTGGTCAGGGTGAAGGGATGTGTCTGAATCAGCCTCTTTCATCTTAATGTAGAGAAGATGGACCAAACCAAGCCTGTGTGGAGAGCTGTGCCCAGGTTCCTATGGTTGATATACCATTCTAACTTGTGAAAATGTCACAGCAAGTAGGTGCACCCTCCATCTCATGGGACCCTTGGAAGCAACTGTTAGGACAAAGTGGTTGCCAAGGCAGTGACTTCATTCACTTCCTGAAGGAAGTTACCTCACATAACTTCCTTGGTGATGGAACTCTCTAAACTTGGGATTCAGGAAGCCAGGCAACCACAGCCAGTTCCAGTCCCAGTTCCAGTGGTCTCACTTGTTTGGGTAAACCAAGGACAGAGTCAGTCTTTCTTGGTACCTAGTTATGTGAGGATGGCCAAATGCTAGGAAAGCTAAGAAGAGAGGCCTTTCCTGAGAAAGAAGGTAGTGGCTCACCAGTGACTTTTGACAACTTCACAGAGTTGGCCAAGGAGACCAGAACTGAGACAGCACAGTGCATTTCTTGGAAATATAGTATGTCCCACCCATCATAGGACACTCCGGATAGTCACAGACCTACTTTGGGAAAGGTGGTGTCTTTTTGAGTGTGGGTGTGAGTTTGTGGTTTTGTCTCATGTTCTGAGAATATGTAGGAAAGGCGATTTGTTTGGTTTGGAGAGGACTGTATCTAGTATGTCCTCTGACAAGGTGAGTGTTTCTATTACTGTGTATCCCACTCTCTCCGTGGTCTTAGTATTAGAAAAAGAATGCATCATGGATGTGTTCTGTCTAGTAGAAAGCTTCCCAGCATTCATACTGCCAATTTATGAATGGACTGCGACTAGCCTTATCAATGGGCAAAACCTACTATATTTCTAAGTTCCTGTTTTCTTCCTGAATTCCGGACACTCTCCAGAATAGGCTCAAAGTTTTGTGTCCAAGCTATGTAGCACCTCCAAGCTCTGTCACATGGCCATGTACTGGATAGCTGAAGGGAAGTGGAGCATGTCAGAAAACTCAGATATCAGGAAACTCAGATACCAGGAAAGTCTCAGTGGAGAAACCCTGCTTTGGGCCATTTGCTTACCTATTTTTCTGTTGCCCTGAATGTAAGGAAAGTCTTTGGCTCAGGCCACCCCTTTGTGAAGCCTGAAGAAAACAGTATTCAAATGGAAATGAGTGGGCATCACCTGTGGCTCTTCGCTTAATTGCTTTGGAAATGGATGTGTCTGAATCAGCCTCTTGGCTCTCGGTGAAGCTGGGGCTTAGATTGTCAGCACCTGATGGATCTAAAGAAAGATCCCATGTGTGCATCCATAACCAAAATTCAAAAAGATCAGTCATTGTGGATGAAGTCTCTCACCTTCCTCTGTTAGGTTCCTGACCTCCATCAAGTGTGATTATTGACCCTTGAGTAAAATGAGTTTTTCAAAGCCCTGCAGATGTGCTAGTGTTGTCTCATGACTACAAACCACATAAGAATCTATACCTGACAGTCAGTAGGCCTCAAATAGTAGAAGCAGAGCAGTATTAATGGCAGGCCTATTTGATCACTCCTGGTTGACAGGAAGAGTGTGCAGGCCACACTTACTTTAGGCAAATGAGGGGCAAAGAAGCTTATATTGGACACTGTCTTGAGCTGAGCCACTTATGGAAACCTCTAGCCAGAAGTTATGATGAATATCTATATGGAAGAAAATGAGGGCCATGTGGGAGTGTTTTGGTTATAATTGTGGTCATTTTTGTGGCAGTTGGAAGAGATGACTGGGTCCACCAGGGCTTCACTCTTGGGTGATTCCCCTTATAGACTGAGTTCTGGAACTGACCTCAGAGTAGTATTGCCATGAATTGAGTTGGGATTTTAGGAGGCCACACATGAGATTCACCCTTGGAATCTGAAATCTAGTCCCAGGTTGGTTTTCCACAGAGCACTGTGAATCTCAGCCAGGATATCACATGATTTTATTATGAAAAACATGGAAGCCATATTTGAGAGTCAAAACACACATGGACCTCACATTGTACAGTTCAATGGGCCTGGCTTCATGTGACCTTTTGGCCACTCTTTGGGAAGCCTTTCCTGTGAGTGTTGTCCAGAGATTTCATTGAAATGAACTTCCTCACCATTTAGTGGTTCCTGAATGAATTGAAACCCACAGTGCCTCCAACTTCATCCTTGAAAAATGGCTAGATGAATACCATCAAATTTTTGAAATTCCCATGACCAGGTGGCACTGGAGAAACTTTGGATGTCCTGTTGCTGATCATGAGTATACAATACAGTGCCTTGATTGACTGGGTTTCATGAAAATGTTGAAGAACAGTGATGCCAGTAAGTTGGAGCCTCCTGAGTAGTGGGCCTAGAGTAGTGGTGTGCAGGTGTGTGATAAAACATCTCTGGTGGAGTCATGTGGACCTTCCATTGGCTTCCAAATAGCTTGTGACTGACATAGTGTAGCCAGCAGACCCTTATATGTAAATGCATCCTGTTATATGGAGAGTTTTCAGGGCAATGTTCAGAATCAGGTTGCTATGGTCAAGGGGCCAAGCTATGTGGGATAAAGGCCTGGTTGGTGCATTCTCTTGCAGACCCTGACACACCACACGTGACAGAACTCCCTCTAGCACTTTGTCCCAGTTGAAATCTTTGTATTTCACGAAGCAAATACCAAACTCCCAGTACAGCAGCAAGAAACACCACGAAAATTGGAGGATGATCAAATGGTTTCACAGTCCTCACAGGGAGACACATAGCCCCCAGTGGCCACAGTTTACCTACAAAGAGAGAATTCAGCACTGCTGTCTCATGTTCATTGGAAAATAAGGAACAAGATCCTTCAGGTCACATAGATGCAGATCCAGCTTTAATTGTCTCACCACAAATGAAGATTAAGCTCCTGACAACAACATATATTTCAAGTGCCCAACCTCAGAGGCAGTTTCTCAAGAAGTCTTTAGGCCAGCAAAGCTCCATTTTTGTGGAGGGTTTACCCTGTCCATTACTTTTTTAAACTCCTCTACCACCTCCAAGTTTGTGAACAATTGAGCATATTGCATTCCATATATATATGCACAGATTTTCGAACTCTTCTCCTGTAATTGTGTCTTACTTGGGGCAAAGGTAATGTCAAGGCATTGTTCTGGATAAGAGTGGGAAGATTTTTCAAAGCACATAATTACATACACATTGGATACCTTTTCCAATTTTCCATTGGAAATACTGAATCCCTGACACTAACCCTTAGCCTACTAGACTCTGACTACTTATCCTAATATGATGGAGAATAATAATCCAAACAGAATAGAAATACAAGCAGTTCAGAGAAGGCATGGTGTATAGTTGAATTTGCCTTTTGCATTATGTAGTGTAGGAGTTATAAATCTAGTCAACTTTTGTAGAAATTGTTCTCCATGTGTTTTTAAAGTTAACAAATATGTGAATTCCTGTCTCCCTTTCTCTGTAGCCTATTTGCACATGTATTTTTATATGCACATATAGAATCCTACAAGGTACAACACGTACATTCTTGTGAGGTGGTTGACTTGGCAGATACACATTGTGAGAAGAGATCACTTCTCCTAAATGCTGTTGGAAGTTAAAATTCGAACTCTGTGTGAGCTTCCTAGTTTAACAACATTATACATAAATCCATGTTCAGTAAAATGAATATTTTTGAATCTGTGGATGATATATATTTCATGGTGAATTTCAATTGGCATATATATTGCTACTTTTTAATGTCTGTGTGCATGTGTGTGTGTATGTGTGTGTGTGTGTGTGTGTGTGTATATATATATATATATATATATATATATATATATATATATATACAAACTTTCCAGATTTTTCAAAATATGAAATACATGTGTCTTTTTATACATTTCCTAAATTCATTCATATTCATATATGTGAATTTATAATCAACTTTTCACAAGATTATCATCAGAAATATTCATCCACCTGAAATATGTATTTGTTTCCTAGTACTGAAAACTATCTTCAGTGAATGGTGCCTACAAATCCTAAAATTAATACAGTAACTGACCCAGGTTAACATCAATGCAAATTGATTCCTATGGGACATGATGTGTATTTTGACGTTCATTTTTATTCAAAACTGGTACATTACTATTTCTTCAGTTTATGCACATAATAGGATATATATTTCATCCACAAGTTCGCTAATTTAGAGGCATTTGTTTCACTTTCAATCACTTCCTGCTTCAGAACACATGTATTTTTTCATGGTTCTTGACTGGTCTTTTCATGAGACTTCTTTCAAAACACATTATTTTTGATTTCCATAATCACTTTTGAAGAAAAACTCACACACCTTTCATGATAAAGCATAAACTTAATTTTACTATTAGATGTATAACTAGTTGGAATGAATGTATGTATATCAATATAAGATTTCTTATATATTTTAAGATATGAATCCAATGCATTATTTAAAGTGGACCAGTTATATTATTTATTAACAGTATGGTCTATTCATGCATTAGCTCTATATTCATAGACACAAGGTACACCTCTTTGTACTCCCAATACTAACTTATTAATCTTCAAAATATTGCTCCCAGAAATGATGGAAAAATTACTCATGTCACCTGATCTACATATACATTTTATCACAGTAATATTCTGCAGACAAAATGCAAGGTTCACACTTATTATTGTACCAAAGCCTAAATTGAAAATGAACATGGATTACTAAACACAGCCATGTCCAGGTTGCCTAATGCTCTCAAATATCAATCCAATTAGTGACTACATATTGGTTTCTTCCTAAGATCATATATTCAAATTCAACCCTGTTGAAAATGTCTAATCCTATCACCCACTTTATATTTTGCCTTATTTCATAATATCTCTATTGATATCTGTTTTCCTACATATTTTCTCCGGTTCACTATTGTGACTGACTCTTCACGTGGGCTAACATTTACATTCACACTCTAAACAAAACCCTATTGATAAAGAATATTTTTTTTTCCAAAACCTATACTCATTCTTCTTCCTAAACCTAACAACTATCTTCCTAATCCTACCGACTATCCCTTTTTGACTGAATGTTCTTTTCTACACCCAATCATCAAAGTAAACACTGGGCGAGCTTCGGAGGAAGAGACCACCAAAAGACTATCTCATGCAACAGCAAAGGGTTTATAGGGGGTCAGCATGCAGGGGATCGGAGCTCACTTGAATAGAGCAGAGAGCCCTGAGAAGAGCTTAAGCAGAGCTTATATACTTTCTTTGGGGAGGGCAGGGAGTGAAGTTTATTGATGGGTGAGGGAGAGTGGGCGGTTTGCATTCAACCGGGTGAGGGAGTACATTCTGCAGTTTGGCATTTGGGGACAGGACATTCTGGGAACAAGATTAGCAAACAGTTCTCAATATTTCAACAGTGTTTTGTTAAGCATACAGAAAAAATAGTGACAAGTACCTATTTTATTAATCTTTCATTCCCCACTTCTTCTTCTAGCTACTTTTAATCATAAAAGTGATCATTGTGGGGTGTCACATTCTATGTCTGCTAGTGGGGTATTACCATGAGTTTAACTTGTCCAATTTGAGCTTAGAGAAAAGAAATTACACGGTTGAGCAAACAGGGTTTTATAGTTAGCAATAATATGGAGATTATTATCGGACAGGCCAGGGTTGATAAAAAAGTAGTCAAACAGGGGGACTATGTGAACCAAGACTCAAACCACTTTTTTTGGTCCTCTCACTTTCTCATTGACACTCTTCATGGTGTCTTTTTAATTTAATCATATTTTTTTTTTTACAACTCCATTATGCTCGGAATAAACACAACATTCTTCCCAGGAAGTGACAAATACCTATTTTATTAACCTTTCACTTCCGACTATCCCTTTTTGACTGGATGTTCTCTTCGACATTCAATCATGCAAGGTACAAGGTCCTATGCCATTGTATATTGATTAATCTGACAAATCTGTGCAGAACCTAATTCAAATCTAAGTATTCCAATCAAGGGCAAAATGCTCTTTTGGGCTTCAAATCTTACCTAGATTTCTGTTTTCATACATATATTTCACCTATATATTCTCATACATATCGCAGGTTCCCAATACCATTATTCATCCAGCAGAATTATTCCTAACCCAAATCACACATGTTATTAACCCTAACCATACACTGTTCCCTCAATCTAACATTACAGAACAGCAGGGACAGTGTTGGTCTTACAATACAGGAATGTAGTGGATCTTCCACCTGCTGAAAACCTCAAAGGTCCATGCAGAAATGATCCCTGGAGAACATGTAGGCAACTATGAAGAACGTGAGAGAGCAAAAGTCATCTTCCATGGAAAACAACCTGGTAAGGATGAAGGGTTGTGTCTCATTCACCCTCTCTCCTTAATGTAGAAAAGATGGACAAACAAAGGCCTTTGTGGAGAGCTGTTCCCGGGTTCCTATGGTTGAGATACCAATCGAACTTGTGAAAGTGTCAGAGGAAGTATGGAAGCAACTGTTCGGAAAAAGTGGTTGCTAAGGCAGTGACGTCATTCAGTTTCTGAAGGAAGTGACCTCACCTCACTTCCTTGGTGATGGAACTCTCTGAACTTGGGATCCAGGAAGCCAGGCATCCAGAACCAGTCCCAGTCCCAGTACAGTGGGATCACTTGTTTGGATTTACCAAGGACAGAGTAAGTCTTTTTTGGTACCTACTGATATGAGGATGGCCAAATGCCAGGAAATTTTGAAGACTGGCCTTTCCAGAGAAAGCAAGAAGTGGCTCACCACGGGCCCCTGATATTTCACAGAGTTGGCCATGGAGACCAGATCTGAGACAGGACAGGCCATTTCTGGGGAACATAGTATGGCCCACCAGTCAGAGGACACTCTGGATAGTCACAGACTTACTTTGGGGAAGGAGGTGCCTTTTTCAGTGTGGGTGTGAGTTTGTGGTTTTGTCTTATGTTCTGAGAATAGGTAGGAAAGGCGGCTTGCTTGGTTTGGAGTGGAATGTTTCTAGAAAGTCTTTTGACAAGGCGAGTGTTTCTATGTCTGTGTATCCCACTGTGTCCGTGGTTGTAGACATTAGAAAAGAGAATGCATCAATGGATGTGTCCTGTCTAGTAGAAAGCTTCCCAGCATTCATCCTACCCATTTTAGGAATGGACTGCAGGTTGCCTTATCGATGGACAACATGTACTGTCTTCCTAAGTTCCTGTTTTCTTCCTGAATTCTGGCCACTCTCCACAATAGGCTCATGATTTTGTGTCCAAAATATGTACCACCTCCAAACTCTGTGACGTGGCCATGTAATCCATAGCTGAAGGGAATGGCAAGCATCTCAGAAAACTCAGATATCAGTGTGACCAGGAAAGTCTCAGTAGAGAAACCCTGCTTTGGGCCTTTTGCTTACCTATTGTTCTGTTGCCCTGAATGTCAGGAAGGTCTTTGCCTCAGGCCACCCTTTGTGAAGCCTGAAGAAAACAGTTTTAAAATGGAAAGGAATGGGCATCACCAGTGGCTCTTTGCTTAATTACTTTGGAAAGGGATGTGTCTGAATCAGCCTCTTGGCCCTGTGTGAGGCTGTGGCTTAGATTATCAGCATCGGATGGATCTAAAGAAAGATCCAATGTGTGCATCCAAAACCAAAATGGCAAAAAATCAGTCATTGTGGGTGAAGTCTCTTGCCTTCCTGTGTTTGGTTCTTGACCTCCATCAAGGGAGTATTGGGATTTTTTGTGTCAAATGAGTTTTTCCAATCCCTGCAAAGGTGCTTGGGTTTAATAATGACTCCAAATCACATACTATACCTGATAGTCAGTAGGCCTCAAATTGGAGAAGTAGAGCAGTATTAATGGCAGAACTATGTGATCAATCCTGGTTCACAGGAAGGGTGTCCAGGCCACCCTGAATTTAGGTAAATGAGGAGAAGGGAGCTTATTATGGACACTCTATTGGGCTGTGCCATTTAAGGAAACCTCCAGCCAGAGATTATGATGAGTGACTATATGGAAGTAGATGAGGGCCATGTGGGATTGTTTTGATTTTAATTGTGGTAACTTGTGTGGCTTTTGGAAGAGATGACTGTGTTCACCTGGGCTTTAACACTGGCGTGATTCTCCTAGAAGACTGAGTTCTGTAACTGACTTCAGAGTAGTAATTGCTTTGGAAATGGATATGTTTTAATCAGCCTCTTGGCCCTGTTTGAGGATGTGGCTTAGATTATCAGCACCAGATGGATCTAAAGAAAGATCCCATGTGTGCATCCAAAACCAAAATGGCCAAAAGAGCAGTAATTGTCTATGAACTCTCTCGCCTTCCTCTGTAAGGTTCTGAAAGAATAAAAGAAATTGAAATTGAAATGTAAAGAACCAGGTTTTGTAAAGTTTCCAAGCTGCACTCAGCACCTGAAATTTCTGTGGCAGTTAAGACAATTCCCGGATTTGCACATTAGATGTGTGTTGAAATCTTCCCTGAGGACCTAGTTACTTAACAGCCCCTTCCCAGAAACCATGCAGCTCACCACGTATACATCACAGTGCATCCACCAATCAATTTAAATGTATACCCCTTCTTACGGCTGACCAATCACCACCTGCCCAACCTGTTCCCGCCAATGAATGTGCTAATCATGTTTTAGAGTTGTTATTTGATTTTCCCGCGGTATATGATGATTTGCTAAAGGAGGCTATGATGTATGTAAAGTCCCTGCCCTCTCTAAAGAATGTATATAAACTCCACTCAAGTGGTTCTCGGGGCTCTTTGTTCTTTGTTCCTCTGAAGTGAGCCCTGAGCTCCAGCACGCTATACCCCCAATAAACCCTTTGGTGTTGCATGAGAAAGCCTGTTGGTGGTCTTTTCCTCCGATGTTCGCCCCACCTTTTCATCTGGAGGCCCCAGGTGAGATATCCGGAGCAGCGGACGAAAGACCCCAAGGGACTCCTCTCGGGGTAAGAAAGGCGCCTCTTTCTGGTTTCAGGTTTCAGGTTAGGGCTTGGCAAAGTGGCTGTCGGTGAAGAGCATTAGCTCTCTCTGACAGTGGGTGGCAGACGTGTCACAGAGCTACTGGCCACGTCCCTGGGGGACACTCCAGAGGACGAGGGAAATCAAGGAATATTAGTTTCCTCAACTCGGTTATATTTTGCTTCAGGATTCGGTTTGCCAGCCCATGAGGTTTTGCTGGCTACACAGTTTTGTTCATTGTCCCGAACTCATGTTGAGTTTACTGTCTGTCTTTATTGTCTAACCCATCAGGTTTTGCCAGTTACTGAGTTCTAATATTTGTCTTGGACCCATGTTAAACGTTTACTGTTTGTCTTTGTTTGTGTTGCGTTTGTGTCTTCACTGTCTCTTTATGAGTAACTCCCATTATGGGACAAAGCACTTTCACGCTTCTGTCCCTGACCCTTGATCATTGGACTGATGTCCGCTCAAGGGCCAAGAATCATTATTTTTCAGTTAAATGTCAGACCTGGCAGACTCTCTGTGTTTCAGAATTGCCCATCCTCAAAGTCGGGTGGCCCCCAGAAGGATCCTTCTACTTCAATCTAATCCAAAAAGTCAGAGATATTGTCTTTCAGCCGGGACCACGTGGCCACCCAGATCAACAGCCATATACCCCTTCCCCAGGATCCTATCATTCAAACCTTCCGTTCCCTCCCCATCTTCCCCCCATTCTTCCTGAGTCACAAGACTGGACAATCCTCCCCCTCCTTATCCTCTGCCCTCGCTCCCCAACCCCCAACACATTCCAGATGATTCTCCCGCCACTGACTCAGCCTCTCCGCCACTAGAGGCAATTGGGCCAGACCCAAGCCCTCCAAGGGACTTCTCCGCAGCAGCAGCAGCCCCTCCTTTTCTGGTGGAAGCTGGGCCACCTAAAGAAACCCGCCAGCTACGGAAAATAGAAAACTCAGAAGCCACTGTGATGCTCCCTCTTCATCCTTATGGGCCCATGAACCGACCAAACTGGGATCCCAACACCTTTGAAGGTTTGTAGCATTTGTCCACTTATCACAGGGCTCTAATGGCGGGGCTCCGAGTGGCCGCCAGAGGGCCGACTAATTTGGCCATGGTAAGAGAGATAATCCAAGGTCCTAATGAGTCTCCCTCTATGATTCTGGAGAGAATTATGGAAGCATATAGGAAATATACTTCTTTTGATCCTCAGGCAGAGGACGAAAAAACATCTGTTGCAATGGCCTTTATCCAGTTTTGATTCTGACTCCTTAATGTGTTCGACTACATGATTGGTTGCCTTAGGTTGCGTAATCAGGGTGCGGCCAACAGTCATCCACCCTGTGGGTCTTGCTGAGGTTGTCCCAGCATAGAGAGCAAACTCAACATAGCCCCAACGTTTGGCCTTGGGGTCAGGTATATCTGAAGTATACGATCCATTGTTATCGGATGAAGAGCCTTTATGCCACTATAGGTAACTAGAAGTCAACCCTTCAGAGTAGCCAAGTGAGTGGTAAGAACAGCTACCACGTTCATCATGGAACCTGCATGACCAATAGGGACACCCATTATATATCTCAGGCCACCAATGACAATAGTCTTTGGTTTGATTAAAAAGGAAGCAAATGAAAGGCCAGTTCCAGCTACCAAGGACGAAGGTCCTTGAAGGTGACAATTTTAGGGAAATAGAGGTGCAGTTCTGGATGAAGCAAGTAGTTGCATCCACTGCGCGGACCTTCTGCATGCCATGTTCTGAGTATCGTTCCCGAAGAGTGAATAAATACATGGTAGGTTAGGAGGGTAAAGACAAGTCCCAACAGAGCACAGAAAAAAAGCAGAGCACAAAAAACAAGCAGTTAGAGAAGACTAGGGTGTTGGGAGAGCTCATTGTGCCTTCTTTAAGAGGAATTGGGCTGCAGGGAACACCGTGTGAGCCGCAACTTAAATGGGTGAGATGGGTGTGGAAAGCAGGATTAAAGGGGAGCTTCAGGAGGTGATTCTTGGAGTTCCTCTGGCATGGTCCTGTCGTCAGCAGGTGGGGCCTCCTGGTGATATGGCTTCAACCTAGAAATGGGAATCCAGGGAGTGAGACGGTTGTCTGGTAAGGAGAGTTTGGCGGCGGTGGGGGTACAGAGAATGAAAGGATAGGGGCTTTCCCATTTTGGTGCAAGAGTCCCTTTCTCCTCTGGGGTATTATAATAGACTAGACTCCCAGGTGTTAAGGGAGGAGTGTTTGGAGAGGAGACTGGGTCCGGAAGAAGCCAGTTCTGACATTTCCAGTGTTCAGAGCGGAGATGAAACAAGAGAGGCAAAGACAAATCTCGGGTGAGAGGTCCTTGTGAAATGACCAACCCAGAGGGTATAAGAGGTCTTCCATACATTATCTCAAAGGGAGACAGTAAAGATGGTTTCTTAGGAAGAGCTCTGATTCGAAGCAAAGCAAAGGGAAGGATTTTGACCCAGTCTAAGTTTAATTCCATTGTCAATTTGGTAAGGACTTCCTTCAGAGTATGATTTACCCTTTCCACTTTCCCTGAAGCCTGGGGGTAATATGGACAGTGGAAATGCCACTTGAAGGAGAGGGCTTGAGAGACCTTTTGTGTGATCCTAGAAATAATCTCAGGGCCATTGTCATATTGTAGGGAAGTGGGCATACAAAACCTAGGGATGATGTCTGTCAGTTAGATTGAAGCTACAGTGGAAGCCTTTTTATTGGAAGTGGGAAATGCCTCAACCCAAACAGAGAAAGTGTCCACAAAGACAAGGAGGTATTTAGTGTGCCATACTGTGGGCATGTTGGTGAAGTCTACTTGCCAGTCAGCAACGGGAATGTGTCCCTGGGCTTGGTGGAAAGGGAAAGGTTTGGGCCTTAAAGGAGTATGAGGTTTGGTCCGCTGACAGATCTGACAATTAGAGGCTATATTCTCTATCATGGCTATGTCAGAAGGGTTGAGGGAGAAGAAGCTCTGTAAAAAAAGGGTCAAAGACTGAGAATTGGAATGGTGTAGAGTATGAAGGAACTTGAAAAGATCCTTGTTCTTACTGGAAGAAGTAGGGGCTTCAGATGAGCTGTCTAAAGGGGCCATAATTGGAAGTGGTAGCACGCATTCGTGGCGCCTGGTCAGCTTTGGCATTGCCCTCAGTGATAACAGAGCCATCCTTCTGATGGGACCTACAATGGACAACTTCCACCTGGGTGGGTAAGTGGGAGGCCTCCATCAGATTGGTTATAAGAGCCGAATTAGTGATCGCATTACCTTTGGTGGTAAGTAGGCGTCGCTCCCTTCATATTGAAGCATGGGATAATAAGATCTGGAAGACATATTTTGAATCAGTATAGAGGGTGAGGGATTTGCCTTGTGCTAGAAGGCAGGCACGAGTGGCTGCTATAAGTTCAATCTGCTGGTTGGTAGTTCCTGAAGGCAAAGCTTTGGCGTCTATAATCTCAGTGGCTGAAACTACAGCATATCCAGAGTAATGAGTGCCATTCTGCCTAAAGGAACTGCTGTCAGTAAACCAGATAAGGTCAGGCTTGGCGAGTGGTTCCTCAGAAATGGAAGAATGACAGGGGAGGAAATCTTCTAAGGTTTCCAAGCAATTATGAGTTGGTGTGTTAGACGTGGGAGTCATTGGGAGCAGTGAGGCAAGGTTCAGTGCAGAACAGGGGAGGAAAGTAATATTAGGGTTTTCCAGAAAGGAAGTGAGGAGCGACAGAACTCTGGATGGAGGAAGGGTTTGAATGCCCTTATAAGCTGAAAGATCTTTCAAGTGATGTGGGGAGTGGATAGTTCAAGGTGCCCCAAAACTCAGCTTAGAGGCTTCTTTGTGTAAAATTTGTCCAGCAACCAGAGCTCTTAAGCAAGGGGCTCACCCACGGATGGTAGAGTCTAGTTTCTTGGAAAATATGCCACAGGTGCAAATGTAGGCCCATAGTTTCGACCTAAGACCCTAAGTGCTTGCCCCCCTTTTTCATGGACATATAGATGAAATGGTCTTGAAAGATCAGGAAGGTGAAGGGCAGGTGCCTTTAAGAGGAGTTGCTGAAACCTGCGGAAGTGGTAGATGGGGGAGGAGACAAGAGATTCACTAGGGGGTCCATTTGCTTGGTCATACAGGGGTTTGGATAGAAGAGAATAATTTGGGATCCAGGCCCTAAAATAACCTGCTAATCCTAGGAATGATAGTATTTTGGCTTTCATATGGGGCACTGGAAGATCAGAGAGGAGTTGCCTCCTATCCAGTGTTATTTCCTTTTTCCCGGGTCTAAGGCAAAAACCAAGAGAGGTGACAGAAGAATGGGAAACCTGGGCCTTGTGGGGAGACTCCCTATATCCCTTGTCTGCTAGGAAATTAAGAAGCTGAGCGGTGTGGGATTGAGAGTGTTCCCAGAGGGACTACATAGAAGAAGGTCATTGACATATGGAAGGAGAATAGCGTCAGGACAGGTCGGGTGAAAGGATGTGAGGTCCTGGGCAAGAACTTGGCCAAAGAGATGGGGGCTATCCCTGAATCCCTGTGGGAGGACAGTCCAGGAAAGCTGATGAGAATGGTGGATGTGAGAGTCAGTCCATGTAAAAGCAAAGATATTCTGAGATTCTGAGAACAAGGGAATAGAAAAGAATGCATCTTTTAAACCTAGGACCCAGAAGTGGGTAGTAGTGGCAGGGATCTGAGAGAGGAGGGTGTAAGGGTTGGGCACTAGCGGGTGGATGGGGACCACAGAGGAGTTGACAAGGAGAAGGTCTTGAACCAGCCTGTAGGACACTTTAGGTTTCTTAAGTGCCAGAATGGGGGTGTTAAAAGGAGAGTGTGTAGGCCTAAGATACCCTTTTCGTAATAAATCCTGGATGATGGGTTCTAATTCGAGGAGGGCTGTGGTTGTGAGTGGATATTGTGATTGACTAATATATCTTGAAGGGTCCCGTAAGACAATATGAATAGGACTGCATTTAGCCATAAGGGGTGTAGTTGTGTCCCAAACCTCAGGCTTAACTGGTTTAGAGAGTCATGGGAGAGTGCATTAAGGAGGTGTATCTGCCCCTAGGAACATCATGAGGAAATGAGAGGTAGGAGAGGTGTGGGGTGATATGTGAATGGTGACTTTTAATAGTGAGAGTATGTCCCTTCCCAGAAGGGGAATGGGGCAATGGCTCATAACGAGAAAGAAGTGAGTGAAGGACAAAAGGGATCCCTGCATATAACATGATGGGGGGGTTTGAGGGAAAATCTGTTTACCTCCTACCCTGACAATAGGAGTTTTTGAGGGTGTGGTAGAACCCCATACTCCCTTAAGACCGAAAAAGTGGCACCAGTATCCAAGAGGAAGGTAATGAAGCATCCATCCACCAGGAAGGTAAACCTAGGCTCTTGATTCTTGATGGTAATAGTCTGGAGGGAAAGCCCAGGGATCCGTCAATCCTCCGCTGCTAAGCCCAAGAAAGGCTGTGGTTGCCTGGCGGCTGACCAACCTCCCTTTCGGGTTGTTGGGCAGTCTGCCCCCCAGTGTCCCCTTTGATGGCATTTTGGGCAGGGGTTGTAGGGTGTCCTCAGTGAAGGACAATCCCTGGCCCAATGTCCCTCCTTACCACATTTGAAGCAAGCTCCCGGGGGTGTCATATTGGGATGGCGTGGTGATGGCCTTCTCTGAATGACCTGGGCCAACATTTGGAACTTGGCATTTTCAGCCCTCTGCCTACGGCATTCACTTTCATCCTCTCTATCATAAAAAACCTTGAAAGCGACAGCGAGGATTTTAGTCTAAGGAGTAGCAGGGCCCTGTTCAAGCTTTTTAAGCTTGGCTTTAATGTCAGGGTAGCTTTGGGCCAGAACATATTTCATTAAGACATGACGGCCATCAGGGGTTTCTGGGTTGAGGTTTGTGTACTGTTAAAGGGCCTTGGTTAGTCTATCCAGGAATTCTGAAGGTGTTTCCTCCTTCCTTTGAATGACCTCCTGCACCTTTTTAAAGTTAACAGCCTTGCGGATGGCCTTTTTCAGGCCCGCCAAGAGGCAGGATGTAAAAAGGTCACTAGACTGTAAGCCTTCAGGGGTGTTGTAATACCATAGGGGATCCTGCTCTGGGACAGCATGAGGGCCTGTGGGGTGGTTAGGATTGGTCCTATGATTTTCATCAGCATGGGCTTGGGCTAGCTCCCAGACCCATTGACTTTCCTCAGGGAGAAGTGTATTGGCCAAGAGCATGTAGATGTCATGATGAGTGAGACTATATGCTTGCAGGACCCATTGAAACTCCCGAATGTAAGTGGTGGGGTCAGTGGTGAATGAGCCTAACTTCCTCTCTAGCTGAGTAATGTCCGACATGGAGAAGGGCACTTGGACTCTGATGACACCCTCGGGACCAGCTACCTCACAAAGGGGTGCGATTGTCTTGGGGGTGGGAAGGAGTCCCTTAGACCTGGTAACAGGAGGACTGAAAGAGGCAGGAGGCGGACAGGAAGGAGAGGGAGGGGCAGGGAGTGTCTCTTTGGAAGAGGAGGAGGTGGAGCAGGCAGAAGAGGGCGGAGGGGAGGAGGATGAAATGGAAGGCTGAGGATCCCTGGAATCAGGCAGAGGAAGAGGAGGGTATAGTGGGAGAGAAGGGGCAGATAGGACTGGGGGATAAGGTGGGGGTTCATCTGCTGGGTTGAATGAGGAAGAATCTGTGAAGTCAGGAGTAGACGTAGGGGAAGAGAAGGGTTTGCAAACAAGGAGGACCTGAGAGGGAGGGCAGGAGGAGCAGCAACAGGGTGCTGTGTGAGAAGACTAAAACCTTAAATGCAGGGAATCTCACTCCACTTTTTCAGATGCTGGCAGTAGTTAAAAAGGTCGCAGATGAAGTTTGGATGTAAGGAGCCTTCTGGAGGCCAATGATTGCCATTATCCAGTGGATATATAGGCCAATCTTGGGTACAGAATTTGATTAGAAGTTTGGGCTTGATGTCTGGTGTGAGGGAGAGTGTGGCCAGATTTTTTAGTAGACATTTGAGAGGTGAGGCTTCAGGTACAGATGAAGAGGTGTCCATAGTCACAGGGAGAGAAGGAAGACAGACAGAGAGAGAGAGAGAGAGAGAGAGAGAGAGAGAGAGAGAGAGAGAGAATAAGAGTAAGCGAGAGAGACAAAGAGAAAACCCGGGCTGGAACGGCTTTCAGGAAGCTCAGGGCGAACGGGGTCAGGTGGGCGTCCCCAAAATGACCAGTCGTCATGAGGAAATACAGAGGGCACTACCTGGGCGTCACCAGTGAAGTGCGATCTGTGAGACCCAATGGGTTCGGAGCCACGGGCAACCTGACGTCAGGAAAGTTTTTGAACGCAGCGGAAAAAGTCAGTAATGAAAACAGAACTCCGGTTCCGGCAGAATGTAGTTCCAGGACGGGAGTTCAGTTTTCCCCGAGCAGAGTGGCAGCTTCAGCCAGACACAGCAGCCCCGCAGCAAACAGCAACTCTAGCCAGCAACGGCAGAGGCAGCAGAGGAGAAAAAACCACAGAGCCTCTTGTGTAAACTCAGAAGCCTCACGCCCCAAAAGAAAACGGATCACCAGAGGGTCCACTGCGACCAGTAAAGGTCTTAGTGGCAGGAATTTCCTGCCCCCTACAGGGCGTGGAGAGTGTGCCAGAAGATCAAGGTCACAAAACCAGTGGTAGCCCGAAGGGAGTTGCAGAGCCAGGGTCAGGGGAGGCTTACATATATCAGATCTGTGGTGGGTGCAGGAAGCTGGCGTCTGAAAAGAGCGGACCATGGCGGAGTGTCTCCGGGGGAGCAGGGGACGGGGCTCTTGTTAGAAAGAGCTCACCCATATCCTCACATGGGGCACCAGAATGAAAGAACTTCCCACGCAAAGGCACTTCTCTGGGAGAATTCCAATTTTATTGCAAAAAGCTGTGTGCTTATATAGAACTAAGGGGAAGATGGAAGGGCTTAGATAAATGGCAGGCAAACCGTTTATTGGTAAGTTCTTTCAGATATCAGCTCTGGAGCCCAGGAATTAGTTCTTATTGGGGCTAAGGTTCCCCACCAGCGAGATTTCAAATTGGCGCCAGCGGGAGAGTTCACACAGGTGGGAACATTTGGCACCACTGCAGAAAAAAGAAGGTAGGAAGAAGAAGTCCTTAGGCACCATGTTGGGGTTTTTCTCTGGGGTATGGCTGCCGTTTATACTTTTCCCAACAATGAGTATACCAGACAGTGCCTTGATTGACTGGTTTTCATGAAAATGGTGTTTAACAGAGATGCCAGAAAGTTGGATCCTGCTGAGTAGTGGGCCTAGAGCAATGGTGGGCAGGTGTGTGATAAAACATCTGTGGTGGGGCCATGTAGATCTTTCATTGGATTCCAAATGGCTTGTGACTGACATGGTGAAGCCAGCAGACCCTTATATGTAAAGGCACCTTGTTACATAGAGAGGTTTCAGGACATTGTTCAGAATCAGGTTGCTATGGTCAAGGGGGCAAGCTATGTGGGATAGAGGCCTGGTTCTTGTATTCTCCTGCAGACCCTGACCCACCACACATGACAGAAATCCCTCCTGCACTGTGTCCCCGTTGAACTCCTTGTATTTCGTGAAGCAAATACCAAACTCCCAGTGCAGCAGCAAGAAACACCATGAAAATAGAGGATGACTATATGGATTCAACGTCCACACAGGGAGACATTCAGCCCCCAGGGGCCACAGTTTACCTACAATGGAAAATTCAGCACTGCTGTCTCATGTTCATTGGAAAATAAGAAATCATGTCCTCCTGGTCACATTGATGCAGACCCAGCTTTTATGGTCTCACTAGAAAGGAAGCTAAAGCTCCTGACAACAACATATATTTCAAGTGCCCAACCTCACAGGCAGTTTCTCAAGAAGTCTCTAGGCCAGCAGACCTTCAAGTTTTTGGAGGGTTTACCCTGTCCCTTACTTTTGGAAACTCCTCTACCACTTCCAAGGTTGTGAACTTCTGATCATATTCCATTCTAGATATGTATTCACGGATTTTCTAACTTTTCTCCTCTGATTGTGTCATACTTGGGCCGTAGGTGTTGTCAAGGCATTGTTCTGGATGAGAGTGGGAAGATTTTGGTGTAGCACATATTTACATACACATTGGATTCATTTTTCAATTTTCCATTCAAAATACTGAATCCCTGACACTAACACATACCCTACTAGACTCTGACTACTAATCCTAATACGATGGAGAAAAATAACCCAAACAGAATAGAAATACAAGCGGTTGAGAGGAGGCATGGCGTATAGTTGGTCTTGCCTTTTGCATGATATAGGGTAAGAGTTATAAATCTTGTTAATTTTTTGTTGAAATGGTTCTCCATGTGTTTTTAAAGTTAACACATATGTGAATTTCTGTCTCCCTTTTTCTGTAGCCAATTCAGCACATGTATTTTTATATGCACATATAAAATCCTACCTGGTATCACACGTACATTTTTGTGAGGTGGCTAACTTGGGAGATACAAAGTATGAGAAGAGATGACTCCTCCTAAATGTTTTTGAAACTGAAAATTCAAACTATGAGTGAGCTTCTTAGTTGAAAAACATTATACATAAATCCATGTTCAGTAAAATTAATATTTTTGGATCTGTGAATGATATATATTTCATGATGAATTTTGATTGGCATATATATTGCTACTTTCTAATGTATCTGTGTGATATATATATTTTCAAAATATGAAATATATGTGTCTTATTATACACTCCCTAAATAATTCACTCATGTTCATGTATGTGCTTTTATAATCAACTTTTCATAAGATTGTTTTTAGAAATATTCATCCACCTGAAATACATATTTGTTTCCTAGTATTGAAAACTCACTTCAGTGAATGGTGCAAACAAAGCCTTATATTTCTACAGTAACTGACCCAATTTAACATCAATGAAAGTAGATTTCTATGGGACATGATGTGTATTTTGATGTTCATTTTAATTCAACACTGGTACATTACTATTTCTTCAGTTTTTATACATCGTAGAATATACATTTCATCCACAAGTTCACAAATTGAAAGACATTTGTAACACATTCAATCACTTCCTGCTTCAGAACACATGTATTCCTCCTTGTTTTTGACTGGTTATTTCATGAGACTTCTTTCCAAACACATTATTTTCGATTTCCATAATCAATTTTGAAGCAAAACTCACACACATTTTATGATAAACTACAACCCTAATATTACCATTAGATATATAACTGGTTGGAATGAATGTATGTATATCAATATAAGATTTCCTGTGTATTTTGGGATATCAATTTATTCCAATTTCTAAATTTGGAAACAGTTATATTATTTATTCACAGTATGGTCTATTCATGCATTCTCTCTATATTCATACACACATGGTACACCTATTTGTGCCCCCAATACTAATTTATATCTCTTCAAAATATTGCTCTCAGAAATGGTGCAACAAATACTCATGTCACCTGATCTACATATACATTTTATCACAGTAATATTCTGGCCACAAAATGCAAAGTCACACTTACGACTGTACCAAAGCCTAAATGGAATATGAGTATGGATTATGAAAATCACCCATGTCCAGGTTGCCTAATGCTCTCAAATGTCAATCCTATTGGTGACTACATATTTGTTTCTTCCTAAGATTATTTATTCAAACTCAAGCCTGTCGAAAATGTCTAATCCTATCAATCACTTTATCATTTGCTGATTTTCTAATGTCTCTATTGATATCTGCTTTCCTACATATTTTCCCCAGTTCATCATTGTGACTGACTCTTCACATGTGCTGACATTTACATTTTCTCTCTACCCAAAACCCTATTGCTAAAGAACTTTTTGTCCAAATCATATACTCACTCTTTTTCCTAATCCTACCAACTATCTTCCTAATCCTACAAACTATCCTTTTTTGACTGGATGTTCTCTTTGACATTCAATCATCCAAGGTACAAGGTCCTATGCCATTGTGTATAGATTTATCTGAGACACATGTGCAGAACATAATTCAAACCTAAGTATCCCAATCAAGGATCCAAAGCCCTTCTGGGCTTCAAATCTTACCTAGATTTCGGTTTTCATAAATATATTTCCCCTCTATATATTCTAATAAATATTGCAGGTTCCCAATAACATTATTCATCCAGCAGAATGATTCCTAAGCCAAATCAAACATGTTATTAACCCTAACCATACTCTGTTCCCTCAATCTAACTTTACAGAAAAGCAGGGACAGAGTTGGTCTTACAATACAGGAATGTAAGAAATCTTCCACCTGCTGAGAAATGAAAAGGTCCATGCAGAAATGAACCCTGGGGAAGCTATAGGAAGCTATGAAGGACCTGAGAGAGCAAAAGTCATCTTCCACGACAAACAACCTGGTCAGGATGAAGGGGTGTGTCTGAAGCAGTCTCTCTTTTCTTAATGTAGAGAAGATGGACAATACCAGGCCTGTGTGGAGAGCTGTTCCCGGGTGCCTATGTTTGATATACCATTCAAACTTGTGAAAGTGTCACAGGAAGTAGGGGCAGCCTCCATCAATTGGGACACTTGGAAGCAACTATTAGGACAAAGTGGTTGCCAAGGCAGTGACCTCATTCAGTTCCTGAAGGAAGTGACCTACATCACTTTCTTGGTGATGGAACTCTCTGAATTAGGGATCCAGGAAGACAGGCACCCAGAGGCAGTCCCAGTTCCAGTCCCAGTGGCCTCACATATTTGGATTTACCAAGGACAGAATCAGTCTTTCTTGGTAACTACTGATGTGAGGATGGCCAAATGCCAGGAAGGTCTGAAGAGGGGCCTTTCCTGAGTAAGCAGGTAGTGTCTCACCACTGGCACCTTACAACTTCACAGTGTTGGCCAAGGAGTCCACATCTGACATAGAACAGTCCATTTTGCAGTAACATACTATGGCCCATCAGTCAGAGGACACTCCGGATAGTCATAGACCTACTTGGGGGAAGGAGGTGACTTTTTGGGTGTGGGTGTGAGTTTGTGGTTTTGTCTCATGATCTGAGAATAGGTAGGAAAGTCGGTTTGTTAGGATTGGAGTGGACTGTTTCTAGTAAGTCTTTTGACAATGCGAGTGTTTCTATGTCTGTTTATCCCACTGTGTCCGTGGTTGTAGACATTAGAAGAGAGAATGCATCAATGGATGTGTCCTGAATAGAAGAAAGCTTCACAACATTCATCCTGCCCAATTTATGAATGGATTTTGTCTTGCCTAATGGATGGGCAACAACCACTGTCTTCCTAAATTCCTGTTTTCTTCTTGAATTCTGGCCACTCTCCAGAATAGGCTCATGGTTTTGTTTCCAAGACATGAACCACCTCCAAGCTCTGTGACATGGCTATGTACTGGATAGCTGAAGGGAATGGGATCATCTCAGAAAACTCAGATATCATTTTAGAAACCCTGCCTTGGGCCATTTGCTTACCTATTGTTCTGTTGCCCTGAATGTCAGAAAGGTCTTTGCCTCAGGCCACCCCTTTTTGAAGCCTGAAGAAAACGGTTTTCAATGGAAATTAATGGGCATCACCTGTAGATCTTTGCTTAATTGCTTTGGAAAGGGATGTGTCTGCATCAGACTCTTGGCCATGTTTGAGGTTGTTGAATAGATTTTCAGCACCTGATGGATCTAACGAACAATTACATGTGTGCTTCCAAAACCAAAATGGCCAAAAAAGCAGTCATTGTGGACGAAGTCTCTCGCCTTCCTCTGTAAGATTACTGATCTCCATCAAGTGAAAATAGGGATCCTTTTTGTCAAATGAGTTCTTCAAACCCTGCAGAGGATAGCCCATAGGTGCTTGGGTTTTCTCATGATTCCAATTCACATAAAGAATCTATACCCGAGAGTCAGTAGGCCTCAAATTGGAGAATCAGAGCAGTATTTACGGCAGGCTCATTTGATAACTCCTGGTTCTCAGAAAGGGTGTCCAGGCAACCCTGAATTTAGGCAAATGACGGGCAAGGGAGGTTATTTTGTACACTGTCTTGGGCTGAGCCCCTCATGGAAACCTCCAGCCACAGGTTATGATGAGTGTCTATATGGAAGAAGATGAGGGCCTTGTGGGAGTGCTTTGGTTTTAATTGTGGTCATTTGTTTGGTGGTTGGAAGTGATGACTGGGTCTATCTGGGCTTGAACTCTGGTGTGATTCCACTTATAGTCTGAGTTCTCGAACTGATCTCAGAGAAATATTGCCATAAACTGTGTTCAGATTTTAGGAGGCCACACATGGGATTCTCCCTTGGAAACTGAGATCAAATACAAGGGTGGCTTTCCACAGAGCCTTGGAATATCAGCTAGAATATCACATGATTTTATTCTGAAAGATTTGGCAGCCATAGTTGACAGTCAGAACACCCATGGACGTCACATTAAAGACCTCAATGGGCCTGGCTTCATGTGACCTTTTGACCACTCTATGGGAAGACTTGCCTGAGAGATTTCTCCAGAGAATTCATTGAAAACAGCTTTTTCACCATTTAATATTTCCTGAATGAACTGAAACCCACAGTGCCTCCAACTTCATCCATGAAAAATGGCTAGATAAATACAATGAAATCTTTGAAATTCCCTTAACCAGGTGGCACTGGAGAACCTTTAGATGTCTTGTTGCTGATCATGAGTGTACCAGAGAATACCATGATTGACCGGGTTTCATGAAAATGGTGTAGAACAAAGATGCCAGTAAGTTGGAGCCTGCTGAGAAGTGGGCCTATTGCAGTGGTGGGTGGGTGTATGATAATACATCTGTGGTGTGGCCATGAGGATTTGCCATTGCCTTCCAAATGGTTTGTGACTGACATGGTGCAGCCAGCAGACCCTTCTATGTAAAGGCATCATTTTATATGAAGTGGTTTCTGGGCTAAGTTCAGAGTCAGATTTCTATGGACAAGGGGGCAAGCTCTGTGAGATAAAAGCCTGGTTGGTGCATTCTCCTTCAGACCCTGACCCACCACAAGTGACAGAACTTTCTTCAAGACTGGGTTTCAGTTGAACTCGTTGTATTTCATAAAGCATATACCAAACTCCCAGTACAGCAGCAAGAAACACCACAAAAAGTGGAGGATGACCAAATGGCTTCACAGTCCAAATGGGGAGACACTTAGTATCCAGTGGCCACAGTTTACCTACAAAGAGAAAATTCAGCACTGCTGCCTCATGTTCATTAGAATACAAGAAACCATGTCCTCCAGGTCACATAGATGCAGACTCAGCTTTGATGGTATCACTAGAAAGGAAGCTAAAGCTCCTTACAACAACATATATTTCAAGTGCCCAAACTCAGAGGAAGTTTCTCAAGAAGTGTTTAGGCTGGCAGAGCTCCATGTTTTTGGAGTGTTTACCTGTTAGACCAGGACACAAGAAAAGACCACTGACTCTAATTAAAATCAAATTAAATTAAGCTTATTATTTCCACTGGCTGTGCTACCTCTCCCTCACAAAACGGCGGGAAAAAGACAACAACCCCAGCTTTCCTACAGGCAGCTTAATAGCCCAGAAAATTACACAAAAGGGGGTTTACAGATAACAGAACTCTGACAAACATCACACTAATGGCAGTCTACATTTTTTTTGCTGTCCCTACATCAGAGTTCATGAAGACCATTAGAGCCTCAGAGAGGGTTGTTGTCTGGCCAGAGAAGGCAAATATTTATGATGTGTCACTAAAGTTTCAGAGAGGGCTGCTATCTGGTCAGAGAGCCGGGCATGGGTGAGTTCAAGGCGTGGGCAGGCATTCCAAGCAGGTTTAGAATTTGAAGTAATTTATGGTAAAGCCAAAATTATCTTTTCATGGCTTTTTGGCAAGATGGCTCCC
The DNA here is from genome assembly GCF_048772815.1 of Callospermophilus lateralis. Lineage (NCBI taxonomy): Eukaryota > Metazoa > Chordata > Mammalia > Rodentia > Sciuridae > Callospermophilus > Callospermophilus lateralis. The sequence goes on from NW_027516347.1 coordinate 473,078, forward strand.
AATTTAAATTAAAGATCAGGTTGGGTCTATCATTCCCGCCTTTTCTTTGTGTCCCTTTCAAATCTTTGATAGATTACGGGAAGAGCACTGAGGAAATTTTAATCCCTCAGGTAAGAGTCTCCAAATTTTTAGAACTCACCCAAAACCGATCTCCCTGATTTTACCTGACTTAATTAATTACTTATATTGATAGTCTATTTATCTTTCTCTCCATTGTTTTAAGAAGAGTGGTGTCACTCATTTTTTCTTCTTCTGACCTGAGACAGGGTGACGTGAGTGGGCATGGGATGAGGGACATGAGTTGCCTTTTAGAAGTCAGTTGAGGGACATGAGTTGCCTTTTAGAAGTCAGTTCGGTTTGAAGTCTGATTGGGGAAGAACAGGTTGTAAAGTCATCTGGGGATGGGTTCTTCTATGAGAGAAACAAAAACCATGAGTACTGAATAAATGTTGCAGCACCTGGAACATGTCACTGTATAGAAGTTCCCTCACCAGTCTTTAATATCCCCAGTTTTCAGGACTGTCAATTTAATATTTAACTTTTACTGTTACACTTGTCCCTCCCCATAAGATACAGTTTAATTATTTAATGTCATCTGATCTTGTAAAATCCTTTTACTAGTATGACCTCTGTGTCTCTTTGAGAAACCTTTAATTCTGTTACTCAGGGCTGGATAATTGTACTAGCAAACACCAAGCCAACCTGTGTAGGTTAGGAATATCTGTAGGCCTTAAACTGAAAACTTCTCCCTGTGGCAGGTCTTCTTGATAGTCTCTTTTTATAAGTATCAGGCATTCCTGTCTGAGAATTCTTCTTTGTAGCCACCAGTCTTACTTATTTTGGGAGGCAAATATAAAGTGCATACCTTAACATTATATTATTATTATTATTATTATTATTATTATTATTATTATTATTATTATTATTTTATTATAATTATAATTTAAAATGCCCAGGAATGGATGTATTTTGTTCTTAACTGTCTTTGCTAAGTGTTTAAGATGAAGCAGTCAAACTGACTTTTGTTTCCATCTATTGTTAACAGTCAGCTGACCTTTTATGGGAGTCAATTCTGGGGAAACTTGAGAGCAGATTCTCAGTTCTGCTAGTGCCATTTGCGCTAGGTGGGTCCAGATCTTGCTTGACCATTTGGCTTCCCTCGGAAGCATCAGGGATGTCTCCTTTCTTTGATGACTCTCCTCTTCGTAACAAATACACTGACTGGCTTTCTGTTCTCCAGTGGTCTCATTAATCTCCCTGATCAGGAGGAGGTTATGTGGCTCAGAGTTTCAAAGCTCTTTAGAGAAGTCCCCTGTTCCCTGGATTTCAGACTGACTCATAGGGCAAAAGACAAATATTGGTTTTCTTGGCTCTTTTCATTTAACTTTAATTTTAAATCCTAATCTTAAACATCCAGCAAATAAATTTTAACAGCCTTATATTAAGAGTACTGGGCTTTAATGTCTATAACTATATAATTTCTTTTTATTAATTGGGATCTGTATTATCTGTCTATATTGTAAGTAATGAACTTATTATATTGAATAAACCCCATGTTGTGTTCTTAAAGCAACACGTTTGTAAAACAGTAACAGAGAATCTTTAGATCACTTATTAGAAAATTTCAAAATAAAATTAACAAAGTAAAAATACTTAGCTTGTGTAACAGCTACCCTGAATTTTTTGGCTGAGTTATACATTATATCCCCTGTTTGAGATCCTAGGAATATTGACCTTAAAAAAACCAACTTTTTTAACATAACTTTAAAGAAATATTATCTAACCTACTGGTTTCGTAGTCATTCTCACATGTAGTAAGATGGGACACAGAGCCTTATCTCAGCTAAGGCAGGGCTCTTTATAAATCTTAAGTATTTTAGTTCTAAAGCTAATCCTTATTTTTAAAATATCATTTGACAAAGTTTACATAAATTGTTTGAGGTCATGAACATTAGCTAACACCATATGATATCACATTTAAAACATGAATAAAGAAAGGCTGAAAGTTTTTTAACCTTTACTTCGATTAGGCTCTCATTAACTAAAAATACATTTAAATTGTTCCCCAATGTAAAAAGTAACATAAAAGTTTACATATCTTATTGATAACAGGTAAATAAATCCCCAATATATTTTTACCATACAACTTCAGAGCACCAGGCTTGATATAATGCTCTTTTAAAGTTTCTACCTTACAGACTTGCATACCTATAAGATATGAAAACATTGATAGCATCACAATTACATTGATGTTTCTACATTAACCAAGTTTAGCTTTTAAAGCAATGGCAGTACAGTGCTCTAAAATAACAGTTCTTATTTAATCAGTTGTTTAATTTTTATGGTTGCTTGCTCTGGAGAAAATAAAACTTAATAAACACAACGTTATGGGTAAACTTATGTTTTAAGAAATTTTTGTCTCATTAACACATGACTTATTTTATATTCTTATACAGACTTTAATAAGAACTTATTCAGACCTTAGTAAATCAATCAGATATCTAAGAAAAGTACTCATGAATGAGCAATCCATATCAAATTTACTTTACTTATTTATCAAAATATTAGAGAAATGTATTGACAGTGTAACCATTTTTATGTTGAAGGAAAGGTCATAGAACCAAGGCATATTAGACATTTTGTAGATATTAATATTTTATTAGATTTTTGAACACTAAAAAAATTGTAAGCTTAAATTTAAAGACATTGATTTTTATCTGTTTATCCAATTTAAATTGAAACATTTAAATCACGTGAATTAAAGATCTTTGGATCTCCTATTTAAATTTGTTTTAATGAGCGCTTTTTTATGAGCGCTCCTTGTATATGTTAATTTGTGTATCATATATATGATATACGGACATATGTATATGTAGACATACAACACATAACAAAAGTGTGCACACATAATAATAGTAAAGGCCTTGTAGCTTTTCTCAGGTGAAATCTCCATTGCAATGTTTCAAAAAGTCTACAGTTGGTCAAAGATAGAACTGATCTGAAAAACATTAACCTAGGTCTGTATGCTCAAAATCATGAGCTCAAAAAAAAAGTATCTAAGGAAAAAAAAAGAGTCCTAGAAAAAGTGACTGGCTAGTAATTAGTAAATACCATACAATTTACCTTTTTTTTCCCTTAGGCCTCAAATCAGTCTCCTACTAAGCTTTCAGGCTTCTTTCATTTACATTTCAATATAAATCATGGCTGAGGTCTGGAAGGAGCAGGAAAAACTGCTATTCTGAGCAGACACCTCAGGCCTAAGGCATTTTAACCATAATTTTGAGGTTCGGATGTTGAAAATTATGATACAAATTTAAGATACAATTCACAAAATTTTATATCTTTACATCTTGTTTTGTCAACAGATACCATTCTATGATTTACTATCCTTGTCCAAATTAATGCAGTGGTACACACAGTGACATTTTCCGAGGCTATCCAATTCAAAATTGGTGAAAAAAAGACTGTATGATTGGGAATTTACTTGCCAACTTGGAAGTAGAGTTCTTCAGTTTTCCATACTAAGTATTTAAGTTCTCTGGCATGAATTATCTGAAATCATAAACTAAACAATTACCTAAACCCGACTTTTAACTGCAAGATTCTGCAATGCTTCAAAAACCCATTCAGATACCAGATTGTTAAAATAAAACATCATCATTTAGACACACATTCAGCTAAGATCATTCCCAAGAAACAATTTATAATATCAACACATTATTGCACATGTCTTAAAGGGCCAGATACAAAGACACAAGACAGACAGAAAGGAGGTTCAGACTATGGCTGTCAGAGAGAACCGTTTAAATCAGAGCAGATAAGAGAAAAATCTCCTACACCAGTGTGCACCATAGATATCCACGGGGGGGACCACGTTTTAACAGAGGGGAAACCTGAAATGTAAAATAAAGTGTCTCCATGGTGACTTCACTGCATTTAGTGTCCCCTTTTTCTTTTTCTCTTTTTTAACAAGACAGAGGTGGCATAATTCTTACAGTGCGGGGAGGAAGGAGGTAATTCCCTGAATCAACAGGGCTTTGGCAGCTGCTGGGAGTCCCTCAGTCCCTCCTTTTACTTACAGGATTAGCTCCTCTTGTTCAGTTCCACACCAAGCATGCTTCATCTCCTAATATTTCAGTAGACAGCTCTCACAAAGTTCCGGGGTGGAGGGCGGGTACCAAATTTGTAAATTAAAGTTCGATTCCTCAACTTGATGCCAATTAATACCAATTTAATAATGAGGACTGAGTTTTGAGAAAAAGAAAAAGGGAGGTTTATTGCTTTGCGAACAAAGGAGAAACACAGGGGACTCTGCCAAAGGTTGTGACTCTCTTGATCTGGAGTGACAAGGGGTTTTAAAGGAGTTTCACTTGTTAACCTGGGAGATGCTCAGTTCTTAGGTCCCCACCAAGCATTGCCCTCTGCAATGGGTGTGCTCCAGGCAGCCAGCTAGGAGCTTCTATCATCCTGCTTAACAAAGGCGAGTAAAGTTCATCGCAGTTCCCTAAAACACAGTCCAAAGGGGTGTCAGGCTTACTCTCTTTATTACCTATTTTTACGTCCAAAATACTTAAGTTTTTACCACTGAAATCACACAACAAAATGAACAAAAACAAACAAACAATCAAAAAAATAGAACACAAAACAAAACACAAAAAACAGAAACCATGCGCCTAAACAGAAAAACAGTGGAACAGTGCAACATCTTGCTATAGCTCCAGGGTAGGAGTGCTTGCGTGCCTGTCGGCCCCTCTCTACAGTTCCAGAGGAATTCCCTACAGAACAGAACAGAGGACAGAACGATTCTGGTTACTCTCCTGGAAAGGAGTATATGTGAGCCTCCCCAGGCCACATCTCTGTCATCAGAAGAGATCTCTCTTAACCGGATATCAGATGTTATAAAAGCCCCACTTACCTATGGAGGACTCCTCCACCAGGTGCTTGCTAATAGTTTTAGTGCAGAGGTTCACTGCAGTGCTCCCCGGACTAAAGGCTCTCTTCCTAATATAGAGAAGATGGACCAAATCAGGCCTGTGTGGAGAGCTGTTTCTTGGTGCCTATGATTGATATACCATTCTAATTTGTGAAAGTGCCACAGAAAGTAGGGTAAGCCTCCTTCTCATGGTACGCTTGAAAGCAACTGTTTGGAAAAAGTGGTTGCCAAGGCAGTGACCTCATTCAGTTCCTGAAGGATGCAACCTCACCTCACTTCCTTGGTAATGGAACTCTCTGAACTTGGGATGCAGGAAGCCAGGCACACAGAGTCAGTCCCAGTCCCAGTCCTAGTGGTCTCACTTGCTTCAATTTAACAAGGACAGAGTCAGTCTTTCTTGGTACCTACTGATGTGAGGATGGCCAAATGCCAGGAGTACTCTGAAGAGGGGCCTTTCCTAAAAAAGCAGGTAGTGGCTCACAGCTGGCTCCTGACCACTTCACAGAGTTGGATATGGAGACCAGATCTGAGACAGGATAGGCCATATCTGGGGAACATAATATGGCCCAGGAGTCAGAGGACACTCCGGATAGTGAGAGACCTATTTGGGGGAAGGAGGTGCCTTTTTGGGTGTGGATGTGTGTTTGTGGTTTTGCCCCATGTTCTGAGAAGAGGTAAGAAAGTCGGTTTGTTTGGTTTGGAGTGAACTGTTTCTAGTAAGTTGTTTGACAAGGCGAGTGTTTCTATGTCTGTGTATCCCACTGTGTCCGTGGTTGTAGACATTAGAAAAAGAGAATGCATCAATGGATGTTTCCTGTCTAGTAGAAAGTTTCCCAGCATTCATCCTGCCCAATTTATGAATGCACTAGGGCTTGCCATATCGATGGGCAACACCTGCTATCTTCCTAAGTTCCTGTTTTCTTCCTGAAATCTAGCCACTCTCCAAAATAGGCTCATGCTTTTGAGTCCACGATATGTGCCACCTCCAAGCACTGTGACATGGACATGTACTGGATAGCTGAAGGGATTGGCAAGCATCTCAGAAAACTCAGATATCGATGTGACCAGGAAAGTCTCAGTGGAGAACCCCTGCAATGGGCCTTTTGATTGCCTATTTTTCTGTTGCCCTGAATGTCAGTAAGTTCTTTGCCTGAGGCCACGCCTTTGTGAATCCTGAAGAAAACAGTTTTCAAACGGAAATGAATGGGCACCACCTGTGGCTCTTTGCTTAATTGCTTTGTAAAGGGATGTGTCTGAATCAGCCTCTTGGTCCTGTGTGAGCCTGTGGCTTAGATCCTCAGCACCTGATGGATCTAAAGAACGATCCCATGTGTGGATCCAAAATCAAAATGGCCAAAAATCAGTCACTGTGAATGAAGTGCCTCACATTCTTCTGTAAGGTTCCTTACCTACATCAAGTGAGAATAGGGATCCTTTGAGTCAAATGAGTTCTTCAAAGCCCTGCAGATGCTAGCCCATAGGTTCTTGGGTTTTCTTATGAATCCAATTCAAATAAAGAATCTAAACCCCACAGTCAGTAGGCCTCAAATTGGAGAACAGAGCTGTATTAATGGCAGACATATTTGATAACTCCTGGTTCACAGGGAGGGTGTCCAGGCCACCCTGACTATTGGCAAATGAGGGGAAAGGGAGCTGATTTGGGACACTGTCTTGTGCTGCACCTCTCATGGAATCCTCTTGCCAGAAGTTATGTTGAGTGTTTATATGGAAGAAGATGAGTGCCATGTGGGAGTGTTTTGGTTTTAATTGTGGTCATTTGTGTGGCGGTTGGAAGAGATAATTGGGTCCACCTTGGCTTGAACTTCGGTGTGATTCCCCTTAGAGTCTGTGTTTTGGAATTGACCTCCGAGAAGGTATAAGGTCCTATGCCATTGTATATCCATATTTCTGGGACATCACTACAGAATGTAATTCAACGCTAAGTATACCAATCAAGGGCCCAATGAACTTCTGGGCTTCAAATCTTACCTAGATTTCTGTTTTCATACTTATATTGAAAGGTTAATAAAATAGGTACTTGTCACTTCTTGATTTTCTGTATGCTTAACAAAACACTGTTGAAATCTTGAGAACTGTTTGCTATTCTTGTTCCCAGAATGTGCTGTCCCCAACTGCCAAACTGCAGAATGTACTCGGTCAACCAGTTGCACGTAAACCGCCCACTCGCACTTACCCATCAATAAACTTTCCTTCCTGCCCTCTCCAAGGAAAATATATAAGCACTTCTTAAGCTGTTCTCAGGGCTCTCTGCTCTATTCAAGTGAGCTCTGAGCCCTTGCATGCCGGACTCCCAATAAAGCCTTTGCTGTTGCATGAGACAGTCTCTTGGTGGTCTCTTCCACCCACCCTCCCCCGATCTTTACATCTGGTGGCCCCAGTGAGATCCAGCAGCCGCAGATGAAAGAACCCCAACGGGCTCCTCTGGGGATAAATAAGGCCCCTCTTTCTGGTTTCAGGATTCAGGTTAGGGTTTCACAAAATGGCTATTGGTAAAGAGCGTGAGCTCTCTCCCATGGTGGCTGACACACATGTAACAGAGCCACAGGCCATGTCCCTGGGGGATGAACTCATGAAATCGAGGAACAATAGTCTCCTTTATTCAGTGATATTTTGTTTCGGATTTGGTATTGCCAGCCCATCATGTTTTGCCGGCTACTCAGTCATGGTCTCAGTATTGGACGTCCATTGCCTGTCTTTATTGTCTTGTCTTGTCTGTGTCTTGTGTCATTGCTTTTATTGTCTGTGTATATTTCATTATGGGACAGAGCACTTCAATGCCTCTGTTCATGACCCTTGATCACTAGACCAAAGTCTGCTTAAGGGCTCAGAATCTTTCTTTTTCAGTAAAACGCCGGATCTTGCAGATTCTGTGTCTCAGAATGACCCAACTTTGTAGTCAGATGTCCCCTAGAAGGATCTTTCTACTTCGCACTAATTTGAAAAGTTCGAGATATTGTCTTTTAGCCGGGGCCACGTAGACGTCCAGATCAACAGCCATATATCTTAACTTGTCAGGACCTCTGCAAATCTCCTCCTCCAAGGGTGAAGCCTTTCCTTGTCCCTCCACGGACTCCTACTTTTTCCCCCATGATTCTATCTCTTTAACTCTCTGCTCCTCCTCCTGCACCCTCTGTTCTCCCTGAGTCTCAAGACTCTACTGGACTCTCCTCCCCCTCCTTATCCTCTGCCTTCATCCCCCACCTGCCAACACCCTCTAAGTGATTCCCCTGCTGCTGACTCAGCCTCTCCACCATTCAAAGAAGCTAGGATGGCCCAGCGCCATCCAGATGACAGTCCCGTGGCACACAGAGCCCCTCCTTCCCTGGAGGAAGCTGGCCCAGCTAAAAGAACTCAGAGAACTCGCCAACGTTTTTACACCTGCCTACTTGGGATAACTGCCAACAACTCCTAGGGACTTTCTTTATGACAGAGGAATAAGAGAAAAACCTCCAAGAAGCTAAAAAAAAAAAAAAATATCCTCGGACCTGATTGGCGACCAAAACAACTTCCCAACATAATCAAAGCCAGCTTACCCTTAAACCAACCCAACTGGAACCTCAACACCTTTGAAGATAAAGAGCATCTGTCCAATTATTGCCTGGCTCTAATAGCAGGTCTCCAAGGGGCTGCTAGGTGACCAACTAATTTGGCCATGGTAAGAGAAATTATTCAAAGGCCTGATGAATCTCCCTCTTTGTTTCTAGAAAGAATTATGGAGGCATATAAAAGATATACTCCTTTCGATCCTCAGGCAGCGGATCAAAATTCATCTGTAACAATGGCCTTAATTGGGCAAGCTGCCATGGATATTAAAAAAATTTAAAAGAGAGATTTAGTCAGAGAAGCCGAGAAAATATACTATAAGAGAGAAACAGGGAGAAAGAAAGGGAGCAAAGGAAGGATGAGAGAAGCAAAAGACAGACTAAGGGATTGACCAAGATCCTGGTCACAACAAGAAAGAGGCCAGAAATTAAGACGTAAGGTGACAGGAAGGGATACCTGGGGCCATGCCAGAGGCCACCCCTGGCCTCAGATCAATGTGCCTACTGTAAAAAAAAAGGATACTGGGCCAAAGAGTGCCCTATAAAGAGACAGCCACGCCAGCCAGCCATTCTGACTCTGGAGCATGACTAAAAAAGTTGGGGCTCAGATCACTTTCCCTAGCTCAGGGTAACTTTTGAAGTGTAGCGGACCCCAGTAAACTGTGAAATGAAAACAGGAGCAGTATACTCAGCCCTTAAGGCCCCATTGGGCCCTCTATCAAATAAAAGGTCTGTAGTTCAAAGAACTAATGGCAGTAAATATCGGGCTTAGACTACTAAGAGGACCATGGACCTTGGGAAAGGAAAAATCTATCACTCCTTCCTAGTAATCCAGGAATGCCTGGACCCATTGATGTGCAGAGATCTGCTCACCAAGCTCTTGGCCTAAATAACTTTTAACCCTGAAGGCCCCCAAATGAAATTTCTAAATTCTTCAGTAAAAACTCCTATAGTCACGGCTTTAACTATATTAGTAGAAGATGAACATCCACTCTTCACACCCCCCAAGACTGATCAAACAGGCAAGCTACACCAGAAATGGATAACAGATTACGCAGATGCCTGGGCAAAAACTGCTGGGTTAGGCCTGGCCGTGAAACAACCTCCAATAACAGTGGAGTTAAAAACCTCAGCCTCCCCAATCAATGTCAAATAATATCCTCTAAGCAAAAAAAGCTAAAGATGAGATAAGGCCCCATATTCAGAAATATCTGGACTTAGGGCTCCTAAGGCCCTGTCAATTGGCCTGGAACACTCCCCTGCTACTAGAAAAAAAAAGCCAGGAACCGGGGACTATTGTCCTGTTAAAGACCTAAGAGAGATCAACAACAGAGTGCAGGACATTCACCACACGGTACCTAATCCGTACAATCTGCTTAGCACTCTGAACCCTGAGCGGAAATGGTATACTGTTCTGGACTTAAAAGATGCTTTCTTTTGCTTGCCTCTGCATAAAGATAGTCAGTTGCTGTTTGCTTTTGGGTGGGTAGACCCAGAAACCTGAACGTCTGGTCAACTAACTTTGACTAGACTCCCACTGGGGTTCAAAAACTCCCCCACTCTCTTTGATGAAGCCCTCCACAGAGATCTCAGCAATTTCAGAACTATGCACCCCAAATCACCCAGCTTCAATACGTGAATGACCTGCTACTGGCAGCCAACACCAAGGAAAACTGTGAGTCTGGGACCCAAGCACTATTATATGAGCTTGCTCAACTTGGGTATAGAGTTTCGGCCAAAAAAGCCCAAATTTGCTAGCATGAAGTAATCTTCCTGGGCTGTTACCTTAGGGGCAGTAAACGATGGCTCACTGAGCCCAGAAAACAAACCATTGTGTAGATACCACCCCCATCTAACTGGAGACAACTCAGAGAGTTTCTTGGGACTGCTGGCTTTTGCAGGTTATGGATACCTGGGTTTGCGTCTTTAGCTGCTCCTTTATACCCGGTGTTAATGGGAGATGCCCAATTCCAATGGACCCCTGATCACCAGGAAGTTTTTGATAACATCTATGGACACTGACACTGAACGCCTCAACTTCACTGAGCTCAGGCTGCAATTACAGAAAGCCCTACACTACGTTAAAAATGTACACCAACTCACTCACCTTGGTTCAATGAAACTGCAGGCATTCCTGTAGGATTAAGAACAGATTTTTCCACTAACCGACTCACAGCGAAAGGAAATAACTGAACGGGTAACAAAAGCCTGTCGAGTCCGTCAATTGGTTAATGCTTATCCTTCCAGTTTCCTAGAGGAAAGCACCTACGAGGAACCAGAAAATGACAATTTTGGGAAGTGGACAATAGTGAAATTAAGCCAGCAACGTATGGACTTAAATATCTCCTAGTCTTTGTAGATACATTTTCAGGATGGACTGAAGCCTTACACACAAACACACACACACACACAAAAACAACCAAACTGCACAAATGATTTTCAAGAAGATTCTGAAAGATATTTTTCCAAGATACGGTCTGCCTAAGGTAATAGGATCTGATAATGGACTGGTGTTCATGGCCCAGGTAAGTCAGGTGTTAACTGGGACCCTGTGGATTAATTTTAAGTTACATTATGCTTATATACACCAGAGCTCAGGACAGGTAGAAAAAATAAATAGAACCATTAAAGAGACCTTCACAAAATTAAGCTTAGAGCCCGGCATAAAAGATTGGATTATGCTCCTGCCTTATGCACTGTTTCATGCGAGAAATATTCCCTCTCTTTCTTTGTGTAACCTCACCCCCTATGAAATTCTCTATGATTCCCATCATCCAGTAAGGGACCTAACCCCAACTCTAAGGCCTAACGATCACTTCCACACCCCCTTGCTTGACAGACTTAAAGTCATTGAAAGAACTCAGCGATAACTGTGGAAACAGCTGGCCACTGCCTACCAACCAGGGGAGGAGGGGACTCTAAATCAATATCAAGTAAGAGACTTCGTCTACATAAGACAACATCAGGTGTCATCCCTGGAACCCCACTGGAAAGGAACATACCAGGTGCTACTTATAAAACCTAAAGCGTTAAAGTAGACGGAATCACTTTTTGGATCCATGCCTCTCATCTCAAGCCTTCGCTGTGTCCAGACTCTTGTTGGAAACTGGAAAAGCGTGGTAACCATTTCAAATTGCATATTCGCTATGTGGATAAGACTATAGACTCTCCCCTTGGCCACCAGTAGTTCTAACCCTCATCACCCCGTTCAGCAGCAATGGCTGATCACAAATCCTACTAGACAAGAAGTATAGTCTATCTCGCATACAGGCCCCATAGAGACCTGGTGGCCATCTCTCCACCCAGACATTTGTCAGGTCGGTATAGGTCTTTCCTATTGAGATATCCCTGATGAAGAGGATCCCACTAAAATCCCATTAAATCTCTTCTGTACCATAGATAATGGAAACAAACATTATGGATGCAGGGACACGCGAGACAGATTCAGGTTGGCTAGCCTAGATTACTATGTTTGCCTGGCGGACTATCAAAGCCACAAACAGCCACAGCTGTGTGGGGGAGAAGCCGACTTCTTGTGTAAGTCAAGGGAATGTGAGCATACAGGGGCTGCCTGGTGGAACCCAAACTCCTCATCAAATTCAGTACACAGCATTGGTAATATTACCAATTAGACAACCAAATACTATGGCCCCCAGAGGGTTCTCTAGATCCTCAAATTCTGAGTGACATTTTTAACTTCGGCAAGTTCTCAAAAGGGGGAAATTTCCCTATGTGGAATCATTTTTCCTCTTTTTCTCACATCCTGTACTATGCTTCTCCAATAGTTCCTCACCCTCAGCCTTCTGCTCTAGACTCTCTGCTATCACTCCCATTTTAGCAACCTGATTTCTCCTCTCCAATTACTAAATCAAAAACCCAAACCTCCGCTGGTTCTCAGAACATTGCCCCTTTGCTGAGGTAGCAGGTACCGAGGTACCCCTTCACCCACTCACTCCTCTCTTTTCCTGTCAGGGCCTGCACTAGGTCCCACCAAGTCCTCTAGCAAGCTAACCCAAAGCTCAAACCAGCTGAGAAGAGCCCTCAGACCCCTATCCACGATGTAATGAAAATGGCATTTAAAGTTGCTTTGTCATCACTGAAAAGAGGTTTCTAAGAATTTAAAGTCCCTCAAAGGCTTTTTGGAATATTTACTCCCATCTTCCCCTCTGCTATACCTGTTCTAATGCTCAAGTTTTGTTCTAGAAAAATCCCAAACCCCTTTACCATTTTTCTTTTACATCTCTCTTTTCTCATTCTTAGATCCACGGAGCTGCTCTCAGCCTCGACTACCCCGTCTTCCCCCTCTGTACCAGGTCCACAGAAATGTCTTAAATGACCTTCTCCAGAAGTCTTCACCAAGGCTTACTTTAGGTCTTTCAGCAAAAGAGTCCCTCTGAAAGAGTTCAATGTACATAAACTTCCACTTTTCGTGTTGCCCTGTTCTACTTGGCCACTGGCTGGAAAAATCACCACCCCTAAGCTAGACACTGCCTTTCCAGTTTTTCACAAAATATGTGAACAAGGCCTCTGGCCTTGAGCTGGGGCTTCACCGAGATGCCTACATTTCTAAGATAAAAAAGTTAGCAACTGGTCTCCATGGTGACAGCTGGCAGGGAGAAAAAAAAGAGACAAAAAAGCTCTCCCCTTCCAAGGTGTCCTTGAAAAGTTAACTTGCCCAGAACAGAGGAAAAAAAAAAAAACAGAAACAAAAACTAATTTTTGTGAATTTCTGCAGACTGTGAACTTCTGAGCCCCTTCCCTTACATGTTGGGTACAAATTCTAAAACTACCAAAACTTGGGGTTCAGGGGATTAATTGATTACAACAGAAGCAATGCCCTCTAAATCCGGATGCAACCAAATAAGAATGTTTTCCTCACTTTGCTGCTATCTTAGGTGCATTTTCTTGTCCATTCCTAAAACAGTATAATTCTATACACTTTAACATTATTTATGTTTACATAAAATGGTCAATAGATGTGATTAATTATGTAATGATGCAGATGTTTTTCAGAGTGCTCTATCATGACGTAGGTTCATTTAAAGTTCAAATAGGGGGGCATACAACCCGGTTCCACCGGGAACCTGTATCCCTCACTTTGGCCATCCTATGAGGAATAATAATTGCTGAAGGGGTGGGCATAGGAACAACTGCCCTAGTCCATGAGACACAACAAAGACACAATTAGAAGCAGAAATAGACCAAAGCTTAAAGACATTAAAAACCGACATCACAGCTTTACAGAAATTTTAACCTCTCTCTCTCTGAAGTTGTTTTACAGAGCAGGCGAGTGTTGGACCTCCTCTTCATGAGAGAAAGTTGCCTTTTTGCTTGCATTGAGGGAAGAATGTTGTTTTTATGCCGACAATACTGGAGTTGTAAAAGAATCTATGAGTAAATTAAGAAAACGACTTGAAGAGCGTCAAAGAGAGACAGAGGCCCCAGAAGGGATGTTTGATTCTTTGTTCACATAGTCAACCTGGTTAACTATGCTTTTATCTGCCATGGCCGGTCCATTTATAATCCTCATATTATTGCTAACGGTAGGACCCTGTTTGCTCAACCGTGTAGTTTCCTTTCTAAACCAAATCGAACATGTTATTAAACCTAACCATACACTGTTCTCTCAATCTAATTTTACAGAAAAGTGGGGACAGAGTTGGTCTTAAATTACAGGAATATAGAGGATCTTCCACCTGCTGAGAAACTCAAAGGTCCATGCAGAAATGATCCCTGGAGAAGATGTAGGCAACTATGAAGGACCTGAGACAGCAAAAGTCTTCCATGGCAAACACCTGCTCAGGATGAAGGGATGTGTCTGAATCAGCCACTCTCTTCTTAATGTATAGAAGATGGACCAAAGCAGGCATTTGTTGAGCTGCTCCTGCATGCCTATGGTTGACATACCACTGTAACTTGTGAAAGTGTCACAGTAAGTAGGGGCAGCCTCCTTCTCATGGGAACCTTGGAAGCAACTGTTAGGACAAAGTTGTTGCCAAGGCAGTGACCTCATTCCGTTCCTAAAGGAAGTGACCTCACCTAACTTCCTTGGTGATGGAACTCTCTGAACTTGGAATCCAGGAAGCCAGGCACAAAGAGCCAGTCCCAGTCCAAGCCCCAGTGGTCAAACTTATTTTGATTTACCAAGGACAGACTCAGTCTTTCTTGGAACCTACTGATGTGAGGATGGCCAAATGCAAGGAAAGCTATGAATAGGGGCATTTCCTGAGAAAGCAGGCAGTGGCTCACCGCTGGCCCCTGACAACTTCACAGAGTTGGCCAAGGAGACCAGATTTGAGACAGAACAGGCCATTTCCAGAGAACATAGTATGGCCCACCAGTCAGAGGACACTCCGGATAGTCACAGACCTACATGGGGGAAGGAGGTGCCTTTGTGGTGTGGGTGTGGGTTTGTGGTTTTGTCTCATGTTCTGAGAATAGGTATGAAAGGTGGTTTGTTTTGTTTGGAGTGAACTGTTTCTACTAAGTCGTTTGACAAGGTGAGTGTTTCTATGTCTGTGTATCCCACTATGTCCGTGGTTGTAGACATTAGAAAGGAGAATGCATCAATGAATATGTCCTATCTAGTAGAAAGCTTCCCAGCATTCATCCTGCCCTATTTATGAATGGACTGCAGCTTGCCTTATTGATGTGCAACACCTGCTATCTACCTAAGTTCCTGTTTTCTTCCTGAATTCTCGCCACTCTCCAGAATAGGCTCATGGTTTTGTGTTTAAGATATGTACAACCTTGAAGCTCTGTGACATGACCATGAACTGAATAGCTGAAGGGAATGGCGAGCATCTAAGAAAACTCAGATATCAGTGTGACCAGGAAAGTCTCAGTGAAGAAACCCTGCTTGGGGCCTTTTGTTTACCAATTCTTCTGTTGCCCTGAATGTCAGGAAGGTCTTTTCCTCAGTCCACCACTTTGTGAAGCCTGAAGAAAACAGTTTCCAAATGGAAATGAATGGGCATTACCTGTGGCTCTTTGCTTAATTGCTTTGGAATGGATGTGTCTGAATCAGCCTATTTGCCTTGTGTGAGGGTGTGGCTTAGATTCTCAGCTCCTGATGGATCTAAAGAAAGATCCCAGGTGTACATCCAAAACCGAAATGGCCAAAAAAGCAGTCCTTGTGGATGAAGTCTCTCGCCTCTTCTGTAACTTTCCTGACCTCCATCAAGTCAGAATAGGGATCCTTTGGTTCAAATGAGTTCTTCAAAGCCCTGCAGAGGCTAGCCCATAGTTGCTTGGGTTTTCTCAAGACTCCAATTCACATAAGGAATCCAAACCCCACAGTCAGTTGGCCTCAAATTGAAGAAGCGAAGCAGTATTAATGGGAGGCCTATTTGATCTCTCCTGGTTCACAAGAAGGGTGTCCAGGCCACCCTGACTTTAGGCAAATTAGGTGCAAGAGAGCTTATTTTGGACACGGTCTTGGGCTGTGCCCCTCATGGAAAACTTTTGCCAGAGGTCATTATGAGTGTCTATATGGAAAAAGATGAGCGCCACGTTGGAGTGTTTTGTTTTAAATTGTGGTCATTTGGGTGGCGGTTGGAAGAGATGACTTGGTCCACATGTTCTTGAACTCTGGTGTGATTCCCTTATAATCTGAGTTCTCAAACTGACCTCAGAGAAGTATTGCCATGAATAGCGTTGAGATTTAAGGAAGCCAGGCATGAGTGTCGCCCTTGGAAACTAAGTTCTAGGCCCAGGATGGCTTTCCACAGAGCACTAGGCCTCTCAGCCAGGATACCACATGATTTTATTCTGAAAGATTTGGCACCCAGAGAGTCAAAACTCATATGGACCTCACATTGTAGACCTCAATGGGAATAATATCATGTGATCTTTTGGCCACTCTTTGGGAAGCCTTACCTGTGAGTGTTCTCCAGAGCTTTCATTGAAATTAGCTTCCTAAAAATTTAATGGTTCCTGAAAGAATTGAAACTCACAGTGCCTCCAACTTCATCCTTGAAAAATGGCTAGAAAAATACCATAAAATTTTTGAAATTCCCATCACCAGGTGGCACTGGAGAACATTTGGATGTCCTGTTACTGATCATGAATATACCAGACAGTGCCTTGATTGACTGGGTTTCATGTAAATGGTGTAGAACAGAGATGCCAGTAAGTTGGACTCTGTTGAGTAGTTGGCCTAGAGCAGTGGTGGGCAGGTATGTGATAAAACATCTGTGGTGGGGCCATGTGGATCTTCCATTGGCATCCAAATGGCTTGTGACTGACATGGTGCAGCCAGCAGAACCTTCCATGTAAAGGCAACTTGTTATATGGAGAGTTTTCAGGACATTGTTCAGAATCAGGTTGCTATGGTCAAGGGGGCAAGCTATGTGGGATAGAATCCTGGTTCTTGTATCCTCCTGCAGAACCTGACCCACCACACATGACAGAACTCCCTCTTGCACTGTGACCCAATTGAACTCCTTTTATTTCGTGAAGCAAATACCAAACTCCCAGTGCAGCAGGAAGAAACACCATGAAAATGGAGGATGACCATATGGCTTCACAGTGCACATGGGGAGACCTTTAGCCCCCAGTGGCCACAGTTTACCTAAAAAGAGAATTTAGCACTGCTGCCTCATGTTCATTGGGAAATAAGAAAGCATGTCCTCCAGGTCTCATAGATGCAGACCAAGCTTTTATGGTCTCACTAGAAAGGAAGCTAAAGCTCCTGACAACAACATATTTTTCAAGTGCCCAATCTCACAGGCAGTGTCTCAAGAAGTCTCTATGCCAGCAGACCTCCATGTTTGTGGAGTGTTTACCCTTTCCCTTACCTTTGGAAACTCCTCTGCCACTTCCAAGGTTGTGGGCTCCTGAGCATATTCCATTCCAGATATTTGTTCACAGGTTTTCTAAATCTTCTCCTCTAATTGTGTCTTACTTGGGGCGAAGGTATTGTCAAGGCATTGTTCTGAATGAGAGTGGGAAGATTTTTGTGTAGCACATATTTACATACACATTGGATTCATTTTTCAATTTTCCATTCGAAATACTGAATCCTTGACACTAACCCATACCCTACTAGATTCTGACTACTAATTCTAATATAATGGAGAAAAATAACCCAAACAGAATAGAAATACTAGCACTTCAGAGGAGGCATGGTGTATAGTTGGTCTTCCTATTTGCATGATATAGGGTTGGATTTGTAAATCTTGTCAATTTTTTGTTGAAAGAGTTCTGCATGTGTCTTTAAAGTTAACACATATGTGAATTCCTGTCTCCCTTTTTCTGTAGCCAATTCAGCAAATGTATTTTTATATGAACATATAGAATCCTACCTGGTATCACACCTGTATTCTTGAGAGGTGGCTAACTTGGCAGATACAAAGTGTGAGAAGAAATCACTCCTCCTAAACGCTTTTGGAACTGATAATTCAAATTATGAGTGAGCTTCTTAGTTCAAAAACATTATACATAAATCCATGTTCAGTAAAATTAATATTTTTGGATCTGTGGATGATATATATTTCATGATGAATTTTAATTGGCATATATATTGCTACTTTTTAATGTCTCTGTGTGTATTTTGTATATATATATATATATATATATATATATATATATATATATATATATATAAACACTCTAGATTTGTCAAAATATGAAATATATGTATCTTATTATACACTCCCTAAATTCATTCATGTTCATGTATGTGGTTTTATATTCAACTTTTCATAAGATTATTTTCAGAAATATTCATCCATCTGAAATACATATTTGTTTTATAGTATTGAAAACTCACTTCAGTAAATGGTGCAAACAAATCCTTATATTTTTACAGTAACTGACCCACTTTAACATCAATGCAAGTAGATTCCTATGGGACATGATGTGTATTTTGGCGTTCATTTATATACAACACTGGTACATTACTATTTCTTCAGTTTTTGTACATCATAGAATATACATTTCAGCCACAACTTCATAAATTTAAAGAAATTTGTAACACATTCTATCACTTCCTGCTTCAGAACATATGTATTCCTCTTTGTTTTTGACTGGTCATTTCATGAGACTTCTTTCCACACACATTACTGTCGATTTCCATTATCAATTTTGAAGCAAAATTCACACACTCTTTATGATGAACCACAACTGTAATATTACCATTGGATGTATAAATGGTTGGAATGAATGTATGTATATCAATATATGATTCCCTGTGTATTTTCAGATATCAATTTATTCCAATTTCTAAAGTTTGAACCAGTTGTATTATTTATTCGCAGTATGGACTATTCACGCATTATGTCTATATTCATACACACATGGTACACCTCTATGTACCCCCAATACTAATTTACACCTCTTCAAAATATTGCTCCAAGAAATGGTGGTAGAAATACTCATGTCACCTGATCTACATATACATTTTATCACAGTAATATTCTGGCCACAAAATGCAAAGTCACACTTACGATTGTACCAAAGCCTAAATGGAATGTGAGTATGGATTATGAAAATCACCCATGTCCAGGTTGCCTAATGGTCTCAAATGTCAATCCTATTGGTGACTACATATTTGTTTCTTCCTAAGATTATATATTCAATCTCAAGCCTGTTGAAAATGTCTATTGGTATCACTCATTTTATACTTTGCCTGATTTCCTTATGTCTCTATTGATATCTGCTTTCCTACATATTTTCCCCAGTTCATCATTGTGACTGACTCTTCACATGTGCTGACATTTACATTTTCTCTCTATCCAAAACCCTATTGCTAAAGAACTTTTTGTCCAAATCCTATACTCACACTTTTTTCTAATCTTACCAACTCTCTTCGTAATCTTACCAACTCTCCCTTTTTGAATGAATGTTCTCCTCAACATTCAATCATCTAAGGTACAAGATCCTATGCCATTGTGTATAGATTTATCTGAGACATCTGCACAGAACATAATTCAAAGCTAACTATCCCAATCAAGGACCCAATGACCTTCTGGGCTTTAAATCTTACTGAGATTTCTGTTTTCATACATATATTTCACCTCTATAATCTTATAAATATCGCAGGTTTCCAATACCATTATTCATCCAGCAGAATGATCCTAACCCAAATCAAACATGTTATTAACCCTAAACATACACGATTCCCTCAATCTACCTTTATAGAAGAGCAGGGACAGAGTTGGTCTTACAATACAGGAATGTAGGAGATCTTCAACCTGCAGAGAACTTCAAAGGTTTATGCAGAAATTATCCCTGGAGAAGATATAGGCAGCTATGAAGGACCTGAGAGAGCAAAAGTCATCTTCCATGACAAACAACCAGGTAAGGATGAAGGGATGTGTCTGAAGCAGTCTCTCTCTTCTTAATGTAGAGAAGATGGACCAAACCAGGCCTGTGTGGAGAGCTGTTCCCGGGTGCCTATGGTTGATATTCCATTTTAACTTGTGAAAGTGTCAAAGGAAGTAGGGGCAGCCTCCATCTCATGGACCCTTCGAAGCAACTGTTAGGACAAAGTGGTTGCCAAGGCAGTGACCTCATTCAGTTCTAGAGGAAGTGACCTACGTCACTTTTTTGTTGATGTAACACTCTGAACTTTGGATCCAGGAAGCCAGGCACCCTGAGGCAGGCCCAGTCCCAGGTGCAGTGGTCTCACATGTTTGGATTAACCAAGGACAGAGTCAGTCTTTCTTGGCAACTACTGAATTGAAGATGGACAAATGCCAGGAAAGCTCTGAAGAGGGGCTTTTTTTTTTGATAAAGCAGGCAGTGGCTCACCGCTGGCTCCTGACAACTTCACAGTTTTGGCCAAAGAGACCAGATCTGACATACGACAGCCCATTTCAGGGGAACATAGTATGGTCCACCAGTCAGAGGATGCTCCGGATAGTCACAGACCTACTTGGGGAAAGAAGGTGCATTTTTGGGTGTGTTTGTGTGTTAGTGATTTTGTCTCATCTTCTAAGAATATGTAGGAAAGTCGGTTTGTTTAATTTGGAGTGGCCTGTTTCTAGTAAGTGCTTTGAGAAGGTGAGTGATTCTGTGTATCCCACTGTGTCCGTGGTTGTAGACAACAGAAAAGAGAATGCATCAAAGGATGTGTCCTGTCTAGTAGAAATCTTCGCAGCATTCATCTTGTCCAATTTATGAATGGACTGCAGCTTACCTTATAGATGGGCAACACCTACTACCTTTCTACATTCCTGATTTCTTCCTGAATTCTGGCCACTCTCCCATAGGCTCATGGTTTTGTGTTCAAGATATGTATCTCCTCCACAATCTGGGACATGGCCATGTACTGGATAGCTGAAGGGAATGGTGAGTATCACAGAAAACTCAGATATCAGTGTGACCAGGAAAGTCTCAGTGGAGAAACTCTGCTTTGGGAATTTGCTTTTCTATTGTTCTGTTGCCCTGAATGTAAGGAAGGTCTTTGCCTAAGGCCACACCTTTCCAAAGCCTGAAAATATCAGTTTTCAAATGGAAATAAATGGGCATCACCTGTGGATCTTTGCTTAATTGCTTTGCAAAGGGATATGTCTGAATCCACCTCTTAGTGCAGTGTGAGTCCATGGCTCAGATTCTCAGCCCTGATGGATCTAAAGAAAGATCCCATGTGTGCATCCAATTCCAAAATGGCCAAAAGAGCAATCATTGTGGATGAAGTCTCTTGCTTTCCTCTGTAAGGTTCCTGATCTCCATCAAGTGAGAAGAGGGATCCTTTGGGTCAACTGAGTCCTTCAAGCCCTGCAGAGGCTAGCCCATAGGTGCTTGGGTTTTCTCATGACTCCAAATCACATAAAGAAACTATACCTGACAGTCATTATGCCTCAAATTGGAGAAGCGGAACAGTATTAATGGCAGGCATCTTTGATCAGCCCTGGTTCACAGGAACAGTGTCCAGAAACACTGACTTTAGACAAATGAAGGGCAAGGGAGTTTATTTTGACATTGTCTTGTGCTGTGTGCCTCATGGAAACTTCCAGCCAAGGTTATGATTAGTGTCTATATGGAAGAAGATGAGGGGTATGTGTGAGTGTTTTGGTTTTAATTCTGGTCATTTGTGTGGCGGTTGGAAGAGATGACTGGGTCACCAGGAATTGAACCCTGGTGTGTTTCCCCTTAGAGACTGAGTTCTGAAACTGACCTCAGAGAAGTATTGCCATGAATTGTGTTGGGATTTTAGGAGGCCACACATGAGAGTCGCCCTTGGAACCTGAGATCTAGGACCAGGGTGGCTTTCCACAAAGAACTGGGAATCTCAGCCTGGATATCACATGATTTTATTCTGAAAGACTTGGCAGCCATAGTTGAGAGTCAAAACACATAGGACCTCACATTGTAGACCTCAATGGTCCTGGCTTCAAGTGACCTTTTGTCCACTCTTTGGAAAGCCTTGCCTGTGAGAGTTCTCCAGAATTTTCTTTGAATTGAGCTTTCTCAACATTTAATGGTTCCTGAATAATTGAAATTCACAGTGCATCCAATGTCATCCTTGAAAAATGGCTAGATAAATACCATGAAATTTTTGAAATTCCCATGACCAGGTGGCACTCCAGAAACATTCGATGTCCTATTGCTTATTATGAGTGTACCAGACAGTTCCTTGATTGACAGGGTTTTCTGAAAATTGTTTAGAACAGAGATGCCAGTAATTTGTAGCCTGCTGAGTAGTGGGCGTAGAGCAGTGGTGGGCAGGTGTGTGATAAAATATCATGGTGGGTCCATGTGGATCTGCCATTGGCTTCCAAATGGCTTGTGACTGACATGGTGCAGACTTCAGACCCTTATATGTAAAGGCATCTTGTTCTATGGCGAGGTTTCAGGGCAATGTTCAGAATCAGGTTGCTATGGACAAGGGAGCAATCTTTGAGAGATAGAAGCCTGGTTTGTGCATTTTCTTGCAGACCATAACCCACCACACGTGACAGAACTCTCTCCAGCACTGTTTCCCAGTTGAACTCCTTGTATTTCGTGAAGCATGTACCAAACTCCAAGTGCAGCAGCAAGAAACACCACGAAAAGTGGAGGATGACCAAATTGTTTCACAGTCCACACGGGGAGAAAATAAACCCCCAGGGGCTACAGTTTATCTACAAAGAGAGAATTCAGCAGTGCTGCCTTGTGTTCATTGGAAAATAAGAAACTTTGTCCTCCAGGTCACATAGATGCAGACCCAGCTTTGAGGGTATCACTAGAAAGGAAGCTTAACTCCTGACAAAAACCTATATATCTTTGCCCAACCTCAGTGGCAGTTTCTCTAAAAGTTTTAGGCACGCAGAGCTCCATGTTTGTGGAGTGTGTACCCTGTTCTTACTTTTGGAAACTCCTATACCACCTCCAAGTTTGTGCACTCCTGAGCATTTTCCATTCCAGAAATGTAATCACAGATTTTGCAACTTTTCTTCTCTAATTGTGTCTTACTTGGGGCGAAGATAATTTCAAGGCATTGTTCTGGATGAGAGTCAGAAGATTTGTTTTAGCACATATTTGCATACACATTGGATTAATTTTCCTATTTTTCCATTCGAAATTCTGAATCCCTGACACTAAGCCATATTCTAATAGACTCCGACTACTAATTCTAATATGATGGAGAAAAATAACCCAAACAGTACGTAAATACATGCAGTTCAGGGTTGGACTTGCCTTTTGCATGATAAAGGGTAGGTATTATGAATCTAGTCAATTTTTAATTGAAATAGTTCTCCATGTGTTTTGAAAGTTAACAAATATGTGAATTACTGTCTCCCATTTTCTGGAGCCTATTCAGCACATGTATTTTTATATGCACAAATAGAATCCTACACGGTATCACACGTACATTCTTTTGAGTTACATGACTTGGCAGATACAAATTGTGAGAAGTGATCACTCGTCCTAACCGCTGTTAGAACTGAAAATTCAACCTATGGGTGAGCTTCCCAGTGGAACAACATTATACATAAACCCATGTTCAGTAAAATGAATGTTTTTGCATCTTTATGATATATATTTCATGATGAATTTCGATTGGCATATATATTGCTATTTTTTAATTTCTGTGTTTGTGTGTGTGTGTGTGTGTGTGTGTATATACTCTCCAGATTTTTAAAAATATGAAAATTATGTGTCTTATATACACTCCCTAAATTCATTCATGTTCATGTATGTGGATTAATAATCAACTTTTCACAAGATTATTCTTAGAAATACTCAAACACCTGAAATACATATTTGTTTCCTAGTACTGAGAACTAACTTCAGTGAAAGGTGCATACAAATTCTAATATGTCTACATTAACTGACCCAGTTGAACATCAATGCATGTTGGTTCCTATGGGACACGATGTGTATTTTGATGTTAATTTTTATTCCACACTGGTACATTACTATTTCTTCAGTTTATGCACATCTTAGCATATATATTTCATTCACTAGTTAGCAAATTTATAGGCATTTGTTTCACTTTCAGTCACTTCCTGCTCCAGAACACATGTATTTCTCTATGTTTCTTGACTGGTCTATTCATGAGACTTTTTATCCAAATATATTGTTTTCGATTTCCATAATCAATTTTGAAGAAAAACTCACACACCCTTCATGATTAACCATAACCATAAGATAATCATTAGATATATAACTGGTTGGAATTAATGATTGTATATCAATATAACATTTCTTATATATTTTCAGATATCCATTCAATCCATTATTTAAAGTGGATCCAGTTATATTATTTATTCACAGTATTGTCTATTCATGCATTATGTCTATATTAATAGAAACAGGGTACACCTATTTGTACCCCCATACGAATTTATAAATCTTCAAAATATTGCTCTCAGAAATGGTGGAAGAAATACTCATGTCACCTGATCTACATACACATTTTATCACAGAAATATTCCGGACACAAAAAGCAAAGGTCACACTTAAAATTGTACCAAAGCCTAAATGGAAAGATAGCATCCATTACTAAAATCATCCATGTCCACGTTGCCTAATGCTCTCAAATATCAATCCTATTGGTGACTACATATTTGTTTCTTCCTAAGATTATATATTCAACTTCAAACCTGTTGACAATGTCTAACCCTATCACACACTTTATACTTTGCTTGATTTCCTAATGTCTCTATTGATATCTGCTTTCCTACATGTTTTCCCCAGTTCATCATTGTGACTGACTCTTCACATGTGCTGACATTTACATACACTCTCTACCTGAAACCCTATTGCTGAAGAACTTTTGGTCCAAATCCTATGCTCACTCTTCTTTCTAAATCTACCAACTACCTTCCTAATCCTACCGACTATCGGTTTTTGACTGGATGCTCTCTTCAACATTCAATCATCCAAGGTACAAGGTCCGATGCCAGTGTATATTGATTTATCTGAGACATCTGTGCAGCACATAACTCAAAGTTAAGTATCCCACTCAAGTCCCCAATGCCCTTCTGGGCTTCAAATCTTACCTAGATTTCTGCTTTCATACTTATATTTCACATGTATACTCTTGTAAATATCGCAGGTTGCCAATACCATTATTCATCCCGCAGAATGATTCGTAACCCAAATCGAACTTGTTATTAACCCTAACCATACACTGTTCCCTCAATATAACTAACTTAAGAGCAGCGACAGAGTGGGTCTTACAATATAGAAATGTAGAAGATCTTCCACCTGCTTAGAACCTCAAAGATCCATGAAGAAATGATCCTTGGAGAAGATGTAGGCAGCTATGTAGGACCTGAGAGAGCAATAGTCATCTTCCATGCAAACAACCTGGTCAGGATGAATTGATGTGTCTGAATCAGCCTCTCTCTTCTTAATGTAGAGAAGATGGACCAAACCAGGCCTCTGTGGAGAGCTGTTCCAGGGTGCCTATGGTTGATATACCATTATAACTTCTGAATGTGTCACAGGATGTTGGGGCAGCCTCTATCTCATGGGAACCTTGGAAGCAACTGTTAGGACAAAGTGGTTACCAAGGCAGTGACCATATTCAGTTCCTGAAAGAAGTGACCTCACTTCACTTCCTTGGTGATGGAATTCTCTGAACTTGGCATCCAGGAAGCCAGGCACCCAGAGCCAGTCCCACTCCAGACCCAGTGGGCTAACTTGTTTGCTTTTCCCAAAGACATAGTCAGTCTTTCTTGGTACCTGCTGATATGAGGATGGCCAAATGCCAGCAGAGCTCTGAAGAGGGGCCTTTCCTGAGAAAGCAGGCAGTGGCTCACTGCTGGCTCCTTACAACTTCACGGAGTTGGACATTGAGACCAGATGTGAAACAGGACAAGCCATTTTGGGGGAACATAATATGGTCCACCAGTCAGAAGACACTCCGGATAGTCACAGACCTATTTGGGGGAAGGAAGTGCCTTTGCCGTTGTAGGTGTGAGTTTGTGGTTTTTTCTCATGTTCTGAGAATAGGTAGGAAAGGTGGTTTGTTTGGTTTGGAGTGGACTGTTTCTAGTAAGTCGTTTTACATTGTGAGTGTTTCTATGTCTGTGTATCCCACTGTATCCATGGTTGTAGACATTAGAAAAGAGAATGCACCAATGGATGTGTTGTCTCTAGTTGAAAGCTTCCGCAATTCATACTGCGCAATTGATGAATGCACTGCAGCTTGCCTTATGGATGGGCAACATCTACTATCTTCTAAAGTTCCTGTTTTCTATGTGAATTCTGGCCACTCTCCAGAATAGACTCATGGTTTTGTTACCCAGATATGTAACACCACAAGGCTCTGTGACATGGCCATGTTCTGGATAGCTGAAGGGAATGAGATCATCTCAGAAAACTCAGATATCAGTGTGTGCAGTAAAGTCTCAGTGGAGAAACCCTTCTTTGGGCCATTTGCTTAATTCTATTTCTATTACCCTAAATGTCAGAAAGGTCTTTGCCTCAGGCCACCCCTTTGTGTAGCCTGAAAAACACTGTTTTCATATGGAAATGAATGGACCCCACCTGTGGCTCTTTGCTTAATTTCTTTGGAATGGGATGTGTCTGAATCAGCCTCTTGTCCTTGTATGAGGTTGTGGCTTAGATTCTCAGCACCTGATGGATCTAAAGAAAGATCCCATGTTCTTCCAAAACTAAAATGTCCAAAAGAGCAGTCATTGTGGATGAATATTTTGCCTTCTTGTTTTAGGTTCCTGAACTCCATCAAGTGAGAATAGGGATCCTTTGGGTCAAATGAGTTCTTGAAATCCCTGCAGAGGCTAGCCCATATGTGCTTGGATTTTCTCATGACTCCAAATCACATAAAGAATCTATACCCTACAGCCAGTAGGCCGAAATTGGAGAAGTGGAACACTTTAACAGCAGGAATATTTGATCACTCCTGGTTCACAGGAAGAGTGTCCAGGCCACCATGATTTTAGGCAAATAAGGGGCAAGTGAGCTTATTTTGGACACTACCTTGGGCTCATAGAAACCTCCAGCTAGAGGTTATGATGAGTGTCTACATGGAAGAAGATGATGGCCCTGTGGGAGTGTTTTGATTTTAATTGTGGTAATTTTTGTGGCGGTTGGAAGGGATGACTGGGTCCACCTGGGCTTGAACTCTGGTGTGATTCCCCTTAGAGACTGCATTCTGGAATTGACCTCAGAGAAGTATTGCCATGAATTGTGTTGGGATTTTAGGAGGACACACATAAGACTCACTCTTGGAAACTGAGATCTATGCCCAGGGTGGCTTTCCACAGAGGCCTGGGAATCTCAGCCAGGATATCACATGATTTTATTCTGAAAGACTTGGCAGCCATAGATGACAGTCAAAACATACATGGACCTCACATTGTAGACGTCAATTGGCCTGGCTTTATGTGACCATTTGGTAACTCTTTGAGAAGCCTTGACTTTGAGAGTTCTCCAGAGCTTTCATTGAAATGAACTTTCTCAACACTTAATGGTTCCTGAATGAATTGAGACGCACAGTGCCTCTAACTTCATTTTTGAAAAAATGCTAAATAAATACCATGAAATTTTTTAAATTCCCATGACCAGGTGGAACTGCAGAAAATTTGATGTCCTGTTGCTTATCATGTGTATACCAGACAGTGCCTTATTTGACTGGGTTTCATGAAAATGATGTAGAACACGAGATGCCAGTAATTTGGAGCCTGCTGAGTAGTGGGCCTAGAGCAGTGGTGGGAAGGTGTGTGAATAAACATCATGGAGGGGCTATGTGGATCTGCCATTGGCTTCCAAATGGCTTGTGACTGATATAGTGCAGACATGAGACCCTTATATGTAAAGGCATCCTGTTATATCGAGAGTTTTAAGGGCAATGTTCAGAATAAGTTTACTATGGTTACTGGGGCAAGCTCTGTGGGATAGAAGCCTGGTTGGTGCATTCTCCTGCAGACCCTGACCCACCACAAGTGACAGAACTCCCTGCAGCACTGTATCCCAAATGAACTTCTTATATTTTGTGAAGCAAATACCAAATTCCCAGTGCAGCAGCAAAAAACACCATGAAAAGTGCATGATGACCAAATGTCTTCACAGTCCCCACTGGGAGACAATTAGAATCCAGTGGCCACAGTTTACCTACAAAGAGAGAATTGAGCACTGCTGCCTCATGTTCATTGGAATATAAGAAACCATCTCTTCCCAGTCACATAGATGCAGACCCAGCTTTGATGGTCTCACTATGAAGGAAGCTAAAGCTCATGACAGCAACATATATTTCAGGATCCCAACCTCAGAGGCCATTTCCCAAGAATTCTTAGGCCAGCAGAGCTCCTTGTTTGTGGAGTGTTTACTCTGTCCTTTACTTTTGGAAACTCCTCTACCACCTCCAAAGTTGTGAACTCCCGAGCATATTCCATTCCATATATGTATTCCTAGATTTTTACACTTTTCAACTCTAATTGTGTCTTACTTGGGGCGAAGGTAATGTCAAGGCATTGTTCTGGATGTGAGTGGGAAGATTTTTGTGTAGCACATATTTACATACACATTGGATTCATTTTCCAATTTTCCATTTGAAATACTTAATCCCTGACACTAACCTGTACCCTACTAGTCTCTTACTAATAATCCTAAAATGATGGTGAAAAATAACCCAAAAAGAATAGAAATACAAGCAGTTCAGAGGAGGCATGGTGTATAGTTGGAATTGCTTTTTGCATTATATAATGTAGGAGTTTTAAATCTAGTCAATTTTCTGTTGAAATAGTTCTAGATGTGTTTTTAAAATTAACAAATATGTGAATCCCTGTCTCCCTTTCTCTGTAGCCTATTCAGCACATGTATTTTTATATGCACATATAGAATCCTACCTGATATCACTTGTACACACATGTGAGGTGGCTGAATTGGCAGATGCAAATTGTGAGAAGAGATCACTCCTCCTAAACGCTGTTGGAACTGAAAATTCAACCTACGGGTGAGCTTCCTAGTTGAATAACATTATACATAAATCCATTTCAGTAAAATGAATATTTTTCGATCTTTGGATTATATATATTTGATGAAGATTTTCGATTGGCATATATATTGCTACCTTTTTTTTCTTTTATTGGTTGCTCAAAACATTACAAAGCTCTTGACATATCATATTTCATACATCAATTCAAGTGGGTTATGAACTCCCATTTTTACTCCAAATATAGAATGCAGAATCACATCAGTTACACATCCATATTTTTACATAATGTCTTATTAGTTACTGTTGTATTCTGCTACCTTTCCTATGCCCTACTATCCCCCCTCCGCTCTCTTCCCATCTTCTCTCTCTACCCTACCTACTGTAATTCATTTCACTTATTGTTTATTTTTCCATTACACTCACAACCTCTTATATGTATTTTTTTTGTAACAATAAGGGTCTCCCTCCATTACCATGCAATTTCTCTTTTCTCTAACTTTCCCTCCCACCTCATGTCTCTGCTTAATGTTAATCTTTTCTTCATGCTCTTCCTCTCTGCTCTGTTCTTAGTTGCTCTCCTTATATCAAAGAAGTCATTTGGTATTTGTTTTTTTGGGATTGGCTAGCTTCACTAAGCATAATCTGCTCTAGTGCCATGCATTTCCCTGCAAATTCCATTATTTTGTCATTTTTTAGTGCTGTGTAATCCTCCATAGTATATAAAAAAAAACATTTTTTTTATCCATTCATCTATTGAAGGGAATCTGGGTTGGTTCCACAGTGTAGCAATTGTGAATTGTGCTGCTATGAACATCGATTGGCAGTATCCCTGTAGTACGCTCTTTTAAGGTCTTCAGGGAATAGTGCGAGAAGGGCAATAGCTGGGTCAAATGGTGCTTCCATTCCCGGCCTTCCCAGGAATCTCCATACTGCTTTCCAAATTGGCTGCACCAGTTTCAGTCCCATCAGCAATGTACAAGACTACCCTTTTCCCCACATCGTCGCCAGCACTTGTTGTTGTTTGACTTCATAATGGCTGCCAATCTCACTGGATTGAGATGGTATTTTAGGGTGGTTTTGATTTGCATTTCTCTGACTGCAAGAAATGGAGAGCATTTTTTCATGTACTTGTTGATTGATTCTATGTCCTCCTCTGAGAAGTGTCTGTTCAGGTCCTTGGCCCATTAGGTTATTTGTTATCTTATTGTCTAATTATTTGAGTTCTTTGTATACTTTGTATACTCTGGATATTAGGGCTCCATCTGAAGGGTGAGGAGTAAAAATTTGTTCCCATGATCTAGGCTTCATATTTACCTCTCTTATTGTTTCTCTTTCTGAGAAAAAAATTTTCAGTTTAAGTAACTCCCATTTGTTGATTCTTGTTATTAACTCTTGTGCTATGGGTGTCCTATTAAGGAATTTGGAGCCTGACCATACAATATGTAGATCGGAACCAACTTTTTCTTCTATCAGATGCAGAGTCTCTGATTTGAATCTAGCTCCTTGATCCACTTTGAGTTAACTTTTGTGCATGGCGAGAGAAAGGGATTCAGTTTCATTTTGTTGCATATGGATTTTCAGTTTTCCCAACACGATTGGTTGAAGATGCTATCCTTCCTCCATTGCATGCTTTTAGCTCCTTTATCAAATATAAGATAGTTGTAGCTTTTTGGATTAGTCTCTGTGTCCTCCATTCTGTACCATTCGTCCACCCGCCTGTTTTGGTACGAGTACCATGCTGTTTTTGTTATTATTGCTCTGTAATATAGTTTGAAATCTGGTATCGCTATACCGCCTGATTCACACTTCCTGCTTAGAATTGCTTTTGCTATTCTGGGTCGTTTATTTTTCCATATGAATTTCATGATTGGTTTATGTATTTCTACAAAAAATTCATTTGGGATTTAGATTGGCATTTCATTAAACCTATAGACAACTTTTTAGTAATATCGCCATTTTGATGATGTTAGTTCTGCCTATCCATGAACAGGGTATATTTTTCAATCTTCTAAGATCTTATTCTACTTCTCTTTTTAGGGTTCTGTAGTTTGCATTGTATAAATCTTTCACCTCTTTTGTTAGGTTGATTCCCAAGTATTTAATTTTTTATGAGGATATTGTGAATGCAGTGTTTTTCCTCATTTTCATTTCAGAAGTTTTGTCGCTGATATACAGAAATGCCTTTGATTTATGCATGTTGATTTCATTTCCTGCCACATTGCTGAATTCATTTATTAGTTCTAGTAGTTTTTTTCTGTAGACCCTTTTGGGTCTTCTATGTATAGAATCATGTCATCTTAAAATAGTGATAATTTAAGTTCTTTTTTTCCTATTTTTATGTCTTTAATGTCTTTCAACTTTCTAATTGCTCTGGCCAGTTTTTCGAGAACTATATTGAATAGAAGTGGTGATAGAGGACATCCCTGTCTTGTTCCAAATTTTAGAAAGAATGCCTTCAATTTTTCTCCATTCAGAATGATGCTAGCCTGAGGCTTAACATAGATAGTTTTTACAATGTCGAGGTATGTTCCCTTTATCCCTAGTTTTTCTAATGTTTTGAACATAAAGGAATGCTCTACTTTTTCTAATGGTTTTTCTGCATCTATCAAGATCATCTTATGGTTCTTATTTTTAAGTCTATTGATGTTGTGAATAACATTTATTGATTTCCATATATTGAACCCTCCTTGCATCCCAGGGATGAATCCTAGTTGATCATGGTGCACAATTTTTTTGATGTGCCTTTGTATCCAAATCACCAGAATTTTAATGAAAATTTTTGCATCTAGGTTCATCAGAGATATTGGTCTGTTGTTTTCTTTCATTGAGGTGTCTTAGTCTGGTTTCAGAATCAGGGTGATGTTGGCCTCATAGAATGAATTTGGCAGAGCTCCCTGTTTTTCTATTTTCTGAATAACTTGAAAAGTATTGGTATTAATTCTTCTTTAAAGGTTTTGTAAAACTCCGCTGTATACCCATCCGATCCTGGGCTTTTCTTGGTTGGTAGTAGTTTGATTGCCTCTTCTATTTCATCGATTGATATTGGTCTGTTCAAATTGTGTGTATCCTCCTGACTCAGTCTAGGCAAATCATATGACTTAACAAATGTATCAATGTCTTCACTATTTTCTATTTTATTGGAATATAGGTTTTCAAAATAATTTCTAATTGTCTTCTGTATTTATGTAGCATCTGTTGTGATATTGCCTTTTTCATCCCGTATGTTAGTAATTTGAGTTCTCTCTCTTCTTCTCCTCGTTAGCATGGCTAAGGGTCTGTCCATCTTATTTATTTTTTTGAAGAACCAACTATTAGTTTTGTTAATTTTTTAATAGTTTCTTTTGTTTCAATTTCGTGATTTACTCTCTGATTTTAATAATTTCTTGCCTTCTGCTACATTTGCTGTTGTTTTGCTCTTCCTTTTCTAGGGCTTTGAGATTAAGTGAGAGCTCATTTATTTGTTGTTTTTGTTTTTTTCTTTTTTTGAGGAATGACCTCCAGGCGATGAATTTGCCTCTTGAATCTTGTTTCATTGTGTCCCATTGAATCTGATATGTTGTGTCTGTATTTTCATTTATCTCTAAGAATTTTTTGATTTCCTCCTTTATGTCTTCTGTAACCCATTGATCATTCAGTAACATATTGTTCATTTTCCATGTGATGTAGGATTTTTCCTTCCTTCTTTTACCGTTGGTTTCCAGTTTCATTCCATTGTGATCAGAAAAAAATTCATGGTATTATCTCCACCCCTTTATATTTACTGAGTGTTGCCCTATGGCATAATATATGGTCTATTTTTGAGAAGGATCCATGTGCTGGTGAGAAAAAAGTATATCCACTTGATGATGGTTGATATATTCTATATATGTCAGTTAAGTCTAGGGTATTGATTGTGATATTGAATTCTATATTTTCTTTATTCAACTTTTGTTTGGAGGATCTGTCCAATGGTGAGAGAGGTGAGTTGAAGTCTCCCATAATTATTGTGTTGTGGTATATTTGATTCTTGAACTTGAGGAGAATTTGTTTTATAAATGTTGCAGCACCATTATTTGCTGCGTAAATATTGATAATTGTTATGTCTTGTTGGTGAATGGTTCCTTTCAACAGTATATAATGTCCTTCCTTATCCCTTTTGATTAAATTAGTCTTGAAGTCGATTTTATTCCATATGAGGATAGCCACCCCTGCTTGCTTACAAGGACCGTGTGCATGGTATAAATTTTCCCAACCTTTCACCTTCAGCCTGTGTATGTCTTTTCCATTCAGATGTGTCTCCTGGAAGCAACATATTGTTGGATTTGTTTTTTTTAATCCACGTTACAAGCCTATGTCACTTTATTGGAGAGTTTAAGCCATTAAAGTTTAGAGTTAGTATTGATATATGGTTTGTATTGCCACCCGTCTTTGATTATTTATCTTTTTTTTTTAATTTAGTTTGTTTATCCATGATTAACTTTTCCCCCGCCCTCTGTCATTAATGAGGCACTTCCCACTGATGGTTTTCTTTGTTGATATTCATTTTTTCCTTGTGTAGTGTTTTCCTTAAGATGCTTTGCAATGCTGGTTTTCTGGCTGCAAGTTCTTTTAGCTTTTGTTTATCACGAAATGTTTTTATTTCGTTGTCTTACCTGAAGCTTAATTTTGCTGAATACAGATTTCTTGGTTGGCATCCATTGTTTTTAAGTGTTTGAAATACGTTGTTCCAGGATCTTCTCACTTTCAGCGTCTGTGATGAAAAATCTGTTGTTCACATTTTTGGTTTACCCCTGATTGTAATCTGCCTCCTTTCTCTTGTAGCTTTTAATATTTTCTCTTTGTTCTGTATATTGGATATCTTCATAACAATGTGTCTTGGCATTGGTCTACTGTGATTTTGTGTGCTCGGTGTCCTGTAAGCATCTACAATTTTTTTTATCCGTTTCCATTTTTATTTCTGGAAAGTTTTCTGTAATTATTTCATACAGCAGGTTACTCATTCCCTTGGTTTGAATCTCTGTACCTTCCTCTATCCAGATGACTCATTAGTTTTTTTTTTTTTCTTATGTTATCCCATATCTCTTGGATGTTTTTCTCATGACTTTTTACCAGCATTTCTTTGTTGGCTAGATTTTTTTCAAGATGATATATTTTGTCTTCATTATCTGACATTCTGTCTTCTACTTGCTCCACTCTGTTAGTGATACTCTCAATTGAGTTTTTAATTTGGTTTATCATTTCCTTCATTTCTAGAATTATTGTTTGATTTTTTTTATAATCTCTATCTCCTAATTAAGATGCTTAATTTCTTTTTATATCTGTTTATGTAATTCATTTTCAATGTGTTCTTTCACTGTTTGGTTTTGATGTCTCGTATCCTCTTTAAGGTTCCATTCCATCTGTCTAAGGTATTTCTTGAGTTCTTTATATGACCATTTTTCTGATGACTCTAGGTCCTTCTGAATATTTAGGCTGTCCATCATTGTTTGTACTCCTTTTCTTCCTTGCTTTTTTATGCTGCTCATGTTACTTCTTGTTTTGTTTGACTGCTGAGTTACTGCTTACTCTTATAAATTTATTTGATGCTTGGGAGGAAAGATATTAGAAGGGAAGGGAAGAAGTCACTAAAGAGAATGAGAGTAGACAGGTAGAATTCAAGGAAGGGAGAATAAGAAAATTGAAAAGAAATGAAAAGACAAAAGAAAAAAATAGAAAATAAATAAAGAAAAAAAATTTAAATAATAATTATAATTAAAAAATGAAAATTAAAATTTAAAATAATATTAATATTAATAATGATAAAATAAAAAATAAAAAAATAAAAACATTAAAAAAGTTAAAGAACAACAACAACAAAAATGAAAATGAAAGAAATATAAAAAATATAAATTAAAAAAATAATAATAATACATGCAGTCATAGAGTTCAATTAACTTCTCTTTCAGTAGGTGGAGCTGTGTGCACTGGGCCAAGCTTCTCCTCTGAATAAGTGGGAACCAATCACTGTGCAGCAGCTCTTCCTCCCAGACTTGGCGGATCTCCAATCCTGAGTGCCTAGGGCCTTCTCTTGTGCTTCCTCAAGCCATGCCCTGATCACCTGTGACGCTCACCACAATAGTGGTTTCAAGCCAGAACTCTACTCCTGGCAGCCCTGTTTTCATGAACGCCTGTGCACACTCTCCCTGTTTGCCTCCCTCAGACCCTAAGTTTGTAGAGCTTGGGGCTGAGGACCCCCAGCGAATATTCTTGCCCTCTGGGAGCCACGCCACCGGTACGTGGTGTAAGAGACCTCAATTGTCAGCACTTGTGGGATCAGGAGCCCGGAATTCCACGCCACTAGTTCCGAGCCAATCCTGATTCCCTAGGTCTGGCTATCGCGCTCAAGGGAGAGGTGGGAGAGGCCCTTACGGCAGAGCTGGGAGGGGCCCTTAAGGTTTCCCCGCTGTGTTGAGAGAGATGGCTAGGGGATTACACACCTGTCACGCTGGTTTCAATGAAGTTATCTCCTCTGCCCGTGACATCATTTCTATGCTCTGGTGGTATCCCATGCAAATGGTGACCGTTTGTTCCCTTTGCAAGGTAACCAACGCAACGGGTGGGTCCTGACTGTCTCTCCCAAGCGCCATTTCAATCCTGTGGCCACTGCCTTTGAAGGCTTGGTTGGCTTTTACCTCTGAAAGTTCAGAAGGGCCGAACAGTTATTTCAGAGGAATCTTAGTGCTGAGTCATGAGAACCAGGCAAACCGGAGGTTGAATGCAGCCGTTCCAGGCTCGGTGTGTGTTCTGAGGGGCCCAGAATGTTCGCACCAGATCCACATTAGGTCAACATTGCATAGTGATTCTGAGCAAACAGCATTTAGACAGTTTACGACTCCCGATGCCCGCACAGCTGAAGAGGTCAGAGACTTGATTTTTCCATGCCTGCCTTCATGATGGATTTCCTGTATTGCTACTTTTTTATATCTGTGCATGTGAGTGTGTATGTATGAGAGTGTATATATATATATATATATACACTCTCCAGATTTTTTAAAATATGAAATATATGTGTCTTATTATACACTCCCTAAATTCATTCATATTCATATATGTGTATTTATAATCAACTTTCCACAAGATTATTCTCAGAAATAATCATCCACCTGAAATACATATTTGTTTTCTAGTACTGAAAACTAAATTCAGTGAAAGGTGCAAACAAAACCTAATATTTCTACAGTTACTGAGCTAGTTTAACATCAATGCAAGTATATTCTTAGGGGACATGATGTGTATTTTGATTTTCATTTTTATTCAACACTTATACGTTACGATGTCTTCAGTTTATGCACATCATAGGATATATATTTCATTCAAAAGTTAGAAAATTTATAGGCATTTGTTTCATGATCAATCACTTTCTGATTCAGAACACATGATTCTTCTATGTTTCTTGACTGGTCTTTTCATGAGACTTCTTTCCAAACACATTATTTTCGTTTAACATCATCACTTATAAAGCAAAACTCAAACACTCTTCATGATAAACCATAATCCTAATATTACCATTAGATATATAACTGGTTGAAATGAATGATTATATATCAATATAAGATTTCATATATATTTTCAGATTTCAATTCAATCCATTATTTAAAGTGGAACCAGATACATTATTTATTCATATTATCGTCTATTCATGCATTATCTCTATATTCATAGACACAGGGTACACCTCTTTGTACCCCTAATACTAATGTATATGTCTTCAAAATATTGCTCCCAGACATGGTGAAAGAAATACTCATGTTACCTGATCTACATATACATTTTACCACCGAAATATTCTGAACAAAAAAAAAATGTAAAGGTCACACTTATGATTGTACCAAAGCCTAAAAGGAAAGTGAACATGGATAAGTAATAACATCCGTGTCCAGGTTGCCTAATGCTCTCAAATGTCAATCCCATTGGTGACAACATATTTGTTTTTTCCTATGATTATATATTCAAACTCAACCCTGTTGAAAATGTCTAATCCTATCACTCATTTATACTTTGCCTGATT
Source organism: Callospermophilus lateralis (assembly GCF_048772815.1). Classification (NCBI taxonomy): domain Eukaryota; kingdom Metazoa; phylum Chordata; class Mammalia; order Rodentia; family Sciuridae; genus Callospermophilus; species Callospermophilus lateralis. The sequence goes on from NW_027516347.1 coordinate 509,938, forward strand.
TCGTTATGTCTCTATTGATACCTGCTTTTCTACATAATTTCCCCAGTTCATCATTGTGAAAGACTCTTCACATGTACTGACATTTACATTCACTCTCTAAACGAAACCCTATTGCTAAAGAAGCTTTTTATTCCAAATCATATTCGCACTCTTCTTCCTAAACCTACCGACTATCTTTCTAATCCTACCGACTATCCCTTTTTAACTGGATGTTCTCTTCTACATTCAATCATCCAAGGTACAAGGTCCTATGCCATTGTATATCGATTTAACTGAGACAATTGTACAGAACATAATTCAACACTATGTATCCCAATCAAGGGCCCAATGCCCTTCTGGGCTTCAAATCTTTCTTAGATTTCCGTTTTCATACATATATTTCACTTATATATTCTTATAAATATCGCAGGTACCCAATCCCTTTATTCATCCTGCAGAATGATTCCTAACCCAAATCAAACATATAATGAACCCTAACCATACGCTAACTTTACCGAAGAGCAGGGACAGAGTTGGTTTTAAAATACAGGAATGTAGGGTATCTTCACCTGCTGAGAACCTCAAATGTTCATGCAGAAATGATCCCTGGTGAAGATGAAGGCAGCTATGAAATACCTCAGAAAGCAAAAGTCATCTTCCATGGCAGTCATCCTGGTCGGGTTGAAGGGTTGTGTCTGAATCACTCTCTCTTCTTAATGTATACAAGATGGACCAAACCAGTTCTGTGTGGAGAGCTGATCCGGGGTGCTTATGATTGATATAACATTCTAACTTGTGAAAGTGTTACAGGAAAACAGGGGCAGCCTCCACCTAATGGGACTTTTGGAAGCAACTGTTAGGGCAAAGTGGTTGCCAAGGCAGTGATGTAATTCAGATCCTGAAGGAAGTGACCTCACCTCACTTCCTTGGTGATGAAACTCTCTGAACTTGGGATCCAGGAAGCCAGGAACCCAGACACAGTCCCTGTCCCAGTCCCAGTGGTCTCATATGTTTGGATTTACCAAGGACAGAGTCAGTCTTTCTTTGAACCTACAGATGTGAGGATGGCCAAATGCCAGGAAACCTTTGAAGAGGGGCTTTTCCTCAGAAAGCAGGTAGTGTCTCACCACTGGCTCTTGACAACTTCACAGAGTTGGCCAAGCAGACCAGAACTGAGACAGGAGAGGTCATTTTGGGGAAACATAGTATGGTCCACCAGTCAGAGGACACTCCGGAGAGTCACAGACCTACTTGGGGGAAGGAGGTGCCTTTGTGGGTGTGGGTGTGATTTTGTGGTTTTGTCTCAAGTTCTCAGAATAGGTGGGAAAGGCAGTTTGTTTGGTTTGGAGTGGACTACTTTTAGTAAGTCCTTTGACAAGGCGAGTGTCTGTGTATCCCACTGTGTTCATGATTGTAGACATTAGAAGAGAGAAGGCATCAATGGATGTTTCCTGTCTACTAGAAAGCTTGCCAGCATTCATTGTGCCCAATATATGAGTGGAATAAGGCTTGCCTTATGGATGGGCAACACCTACTAGCTTCATAATTTCCTGTTTTCTCCTTCAATTCTGGCAACACTCCAGAATAGTATCATGGTTTTGTGTCCAAGATATGTACCACCTCCAATATCTGTGACATGGCCATGTACTAGATAGTTGAAGGGAATGGCTAGCATCTCAGAAATCTCAGATATCAGTTCACCAGGAAAGTCTCAGTGGAGAAACCCTGCTTTGGTCCTTTTGCTTACCTATTGTTCTGTTGCCCTGAATGTCAGGAAGAACTTTGCCTCAAGCCACCACTTTGTGAAGCCTGAAGAAAACAGTTTTCAAATGCAAATGAATGGGCATCACGTGTGGATCCATGCTTAATTGCTTTGAAAAGGGATATGTCTGAATCAGTCTCTTGGCCCTGTGTGAGGCTGAGGCTTAGATTCTCAGCACCTGATGGATCTAAAGATACATCCCATGCATGCATCGAAAACCAAAATGGCAAAAAGATCAGATATTGTTGATTAACTCTCTTGCCTTCTTCTGGTAGGTTCCTGACATCCATCAAGTGAGAACAGGGATCCTTTGGGTCAAATGAGTTCTTCAAAACCCAGCAGAGGCTAGCCCATAGGTGCTTGTTTTTCTCATGACTCCAATTCACTTAAAGAATCTAAACCTCAAAGTCAGTAGGCCTCAAGTTGGAGAAGCTAAACAGTATTAAAGGAAGGCCTATTTGATCACTCCTGGTTTACAGGAAGGGTGTCCATGCCACCCTGACTTTAGGCAAATGAGGTGCAGGAAGCTTATTTTGGACACTGACGTGGGCTGCTCCCCTCATGGAAACCTCCAGCCACAGGTTATGATGAGTGTATATATGGAAGAAGATTTGGGCCATGTGGGAGTGTTTGGGTTTTAATTGTGGACATTTGAATGGTGGTTTGAAGAGATGACTGGGTCCACGTGGGCTTGCACCCTGGTGTCATTCCCCTTAGAGACTGAGTTGTGGTACTGATCTCAGAGGAGTATTGCCATGAATTGTGTTGGGATTTTAGATGGCCATGCATGAGAGTTGCCCTTGGAAAGACATCTAGGCCCAAGTTGACTTTCCACAGATCACAGGGAATCTCAGCCAGGATATCACATGATATTATTCTTAAAGACTTGGCAGCCATTTTTGAGAGTCAAAACACATATGGACCTCACATTGTAGACCTCAATGGGCCTGGCTTAATCTGACATTTTGGCCACTCTTTGGGAAGCCTTTCCTGTGAGAATTCTCCAGAGTTTTCATTGAAATGAACTTACTCACCATTTAATGGTTCCTGAATAAATTGAAACCCACAGTGCCTCCAACTTCTTCCTTGAAAATTGGCTAGATAAATACCATAAAAATTTTTGAAATTCCCATGACTGGGTGGCACTGGAGAACATTTGGATGTCCTGTTGCTGATCATGAGTATGTAAGACAGTGCCTTGATTGACTTGGTTTTATGAAAATGGTGTAGAACAGAGATGCCAGTAAGTTGGATCCTGTTGAGTAGTTGTCCTAGAGCAGTGGTTGGCAGGTGTGTGATAAAACATCTGTGTTGGGCCATGTGGATCTGCCATTGGCTTGCAAATGGATTGTGACTGACATTTTGAAGCCAGTAGACTCTTATATGTAAAAGCATATTGTTATATGGAGAGGTTTCAGGGCAATGTTCAGAATCAGGTTGCTATGGTCAATGGGGCAAGCATTGTGGGATAGAAGCCTGGTTGGTGCATTCTCCTGCAGAATCCGACCCACCACAATTGACAGAACTCACTTCAGCACTGTCTCCCTGTTGAACTCCTTGTATTTCATGAAGAAAATTCCAAACTCCCAGTGCAGCAGCAAGAAACACCACGAATGACCAAATGGATTTACAGTCCACACGGGGAGACACTTAGACCCCAGTGGCCACAAGTTACATACAAATAGAAAATTCAGCACTGATGCCTCATGTTCATTGGAAAATAAGAAACAATGTCATTCATGTCACATAGATGAAGACCCAGCTTTGATGGTCTCACTCCAAATGAAGCTAATGCTCCTGACAACAGCATATATTTCATTGCCCAACCTTTGAGGCAGTTTCTCCAGATGTCAGGCTGGCAGAATTTCATGTTTGTGGAGTGTTTACCCTGTCCCTTACTTTTGGAAACTCCTCTACCACCTCCAAATTTGTGAACTCCTGAGCATTTTCCATTCCACATATGTATTCACAGATTTTCTAACTCCTCTCCTCTAATTGTGTCTTATGTGGGGCGAAGGTAATGTCAAGGCATTGTTATGAATGAGAGTGGGAAGTTTTTTGTGTAGCACATATTTGCATATACATTGGATACATTTTCAAATTTTCCTATCGAAATACTGAATCCCTGACACTAACACATACCCTAATAGACTTTGACTTCTAATCCTAATATTATGGAGAAAAATAACCCAAACAGAATAGAAATACAAGAGGTTCACAGGAGGCATGGTGTATAGTTGGACTTGCCTTTCGTATGATAAATGGTAGGTGTTATAAATCTAGCGAAGTTTAATTGAAATAGTCCTCCATGTGTTTTAAAAGTTAACAAATATGTGAATAACTGTCTCCCTTTCTCTGTAGCCTATTCATCACATGTATTTTTATATGCACATATCGAATTCTACCTGGTATAACTCGTACATTTTGTGAGGTGGCTGGCTTGGCAGATACAAATTGTGAGAAGAGATCACTCCTACTAATTGCTGTTGGAACCGAAATTCAAGATACGGGTGAGCTTCTTAGTTGAACGACATAAATCCATGTTCATTAAAATGAATATTTTTGGATCTGTGGATGATATATATTTCATGGTGAATTTCGATTGGCATACATAATGCTACTTTTTTAATGTCTCTGTGTGTATGTATATATATACATATATATATATTTTTTTTTCTCTGCAGATTTTTCAAAATATGAAGTATATTTTTCTTATTATACACTCCCTAAATTCATTCATATTCATGTATGTTGATTTATAATCAACTTTTCAAAAGATTTTTCTAAGAAATATTCATCCACCTGAAATACTTATTTGTTTCCTAGTACTGAAAACTAACTTCAGGGGATCATATGATGGCTGCGAAGGGAGTGCATCACCCCCATATACCGCGTCACTGTGCGGGAGAATGACGAGTTAGAATGGCTAAAACCTATCTTGTTAGGAATTTCCAGCAAAATTGTGGTTCTCCAAAACCTAGTGTACATATTTCCATCTCACGAGGATCAGCTACGGGAACTCAAACGTGAGTGATTTGTCCTCACAGAAGGTCATGTGGCTTATTCAGGAAATCACTCCGTGGCTAGAGTCTGTGGTGCGTGCTGGGAAACGACGAGATAGCAACGCAAATATACAGTGGTGCAGATACTGTGGGCTCCTGCCAGGTATGCAATCACTGTGCTCAGTGCTGAATTCTGGGTTTGAGACGGGGAAGCATGCAGTCCAACTCGTTTCTCCGCACCAGTCAGACCACAGATGTCATCAGAAAGCAGCAGAGGAGATAACTTCATTGATACCATCGGTGACAGAAACAGTTGGTCTCCTGGTAAAGAAAGTGAGTCACAAACACCCGGGTCTCTCTCACATTGTCATCAAGCCAGAGGGGCAGAGCAGAGCCGCCGCCCACGCCCGGAACAGGCCCAGCGACACACCTGCATGGTAGTCACGTCACCCCAATTGGAATAGAGGCAGAGCAGAGCCGCCGCCCTTGCCCAGAACAGGCCCAGTGACCCGCAGGCGTGGTAGTCAAATCACCCGAATTGGAATAGTTGCAGAGCAGAGCCTTCTCCCTCACCTAGTAAAATCCCAGTGGCCCACCGGCATGGTAGTCAGGTCACCCCAATATTAGTAGGGGCAGAGCAGAGCCTTCGCCCGCACCCAGAACAGGCCCAACAACCTGCCGGCATGGTAGTCACGACCCCCCAAATGGAGTAGTGGCAGAGCAGAGCCATCACCCGCACCCGCAAGGTAGGCACACCTGCACCTGACTGGCAGAAGAGGCCCATCGCCCTGCCGGAGCGGCACACACTTCACCCCATTTGGAATAGGAGCAGAGCAGATCCGTTGCCCGTGCCCGCAAGGTAGGCAGACCTGCGACAAACTGGCGGAACAGACCCAGCAACACACCTGCATGGTAGTCACGTCACCCCAATTGGAGTAGGGGCAGAGCAGAGCCGCCGCCAGCACCTACAAGGTAGGCAGACCTGCGACTGATCGGCAGAACACCCCAGGGGTCCACGGGCCTGGTAGACACGTGACACCAATTGGAGGAGGGGCAGAGCAGAGCCGCCTCCCGCGCCTGCATGGTAGGCAGACCTGAAACCGATCAGGAAAACAAGCCCAGCGGCCCGTCAGCAAGGTAGTTAGATCACCCTAATTGGAGGAGCAGCACAGCCCCCCTGCGCCCATGCAAGGGAGACTTTGCAACTATACAAGAGCAATATAAATATATAGGAGGAAAATTTCAAAATCACAACAGTTTCACCAAGCAGAAAGAAAAGCGAGCAGTATGATAAGACAAGGAAAAAAGGACCACAAGCAATGCAGGTCAGCACAACTTTAGAAGAGGTAATAGCTGCAGTAAATGGAATGTCAGATAAAGAACTCAGGATATACATGCTTCAGATGATCTGGAGTCTCAAGGAAGACATTAGACAGCAAAATCAGACAATGAAAAATCACTTCGACAATGAATTACATAAACAAATCCAAGAAGCAAAAGATCAGCTATACAGGGAGATAGAGGTTGTAAAAAATAACAAACAGAAATCCTAGAAATGCAGAAAGCAATAAACCAACTTAAAAACTCAATTGAGAATACTACCAGCAGAGTAGAACACTTAGAAGATAGAACATCAGACAATGAAGACAAAGTATTCCAACTTGAAAAGAACATAGACAGCTCAGCAAGACTGTTAAGAAACCATGAACAGAATATCCAAGAAATACGGGATAACATAAAGAGACCAAACTTAAGAGTCATTGGAATACAGGAAGGTATAGAGGTCCAAACCAAAGCAATGAACAATGTATTCAATGAAATAATACGAGAAAACTTCCCAGACTTGAAGAATCAGACTGACTCCCAAGTCCTAGAAGCCTACAGGACGCCGAATGTGCAAAATCATAAGAGATCCACACCTAGACACATTATAATGAAGATGCCCAACGTACACAATAAGGAGAGAATTTTAAATGCTACAAGAGAAAAAAAAGCAGATTACATTTAGGGGTAAACCAATCAGGATAACAGCTGATCTTTCAACACAGACTCTGAAAGCTAGAAGATCCTGGATTAACATTTTTCAAACACTGAAAGAAAATGGATTTCAACCAAGAATTGTGTATCCAGCGAAATTAAGCATCAGGATGGAAGATAAAATCATAACCTTCTATGTTAAAAAAAAAAGTTAAAATAAATTGTAGCTAGAAAACCATCTCTTCAAAACATCATCGGCCAAATATTACAGGAAGAGGAAATGGAAAATAACAATAAAAACCAACAGTGGGAGGTAGTACAGTAAAAGGGGGAAATAATCAATGTAGAAAAGAATCCATGTTTAATAACATAAATAAACAAATAGGGCTGGAAGAACAACCATTATCTCAATAATAACCGTAAATGTTAATGGCTTAAACTCACCAATTAAGAGACACAGGCGAGTAGAATGGATCACAACACAAGACCCAATAATATGCTGCCTACAGGAGACGCATTTGATAGGAAAAGACATACATAGACTGAAGGTGAAAGGTTGGGAAAAATCATATCACTTATATGGACTTCGGAAACAAGCAGGAGTGTCCATACTCATATCAAATAAAATAGATTTCAAGCCAAAGTTAATCAAAAGGGATAAAGAGGGACACTACATACTGCTCAAGAGAACCATACACCAACAAGACATAACCATTATAAATATATATATATGCCCCAAACAATGGTGCAGCTATGTCCATCAAACAACCTTTTCTTAAGATCAAGAGTCTAATAGACCACCATACAATAATCATGGGAGACTTCAACACACCTCTCTCACCACTGGACAGGTCTTCCAAACAAAAGTTGAAATAGAAAACTATAGAACTCAATAACACAATTAATAACCTAGACTTAATTGACATATATCGAATATACTCCTCAACATCAAGCAGTTACATTTTTCCTCAGCAGCACATGGATCCTTCTCAAAAATAGATCATATATTATGTCACAGGGCAATTCTTAGACAATATAAAGAAGTAGAGATAATACCATGCATCTTATCTGATCATAATCTAATATAAACTAAAAATCAATGATAAACGAAGGAAGGAAAAATCATGCATCACTTCGAGAATGAACAATAGGTTACTGAATGATCAATGGGTTATAGAAGACATCAAGGAGGAAATTAAAAAATTCTTAGAGATAAATGAAAACACAGGCACAACATATCAGAATCTATGGGACACACTGAAATCCGTTCTAAGAGGAAAATTCATTGCTTGGATTTCATTCCTTAAAAAAAGAAAAAAAAAAACAAAACAAATAAATGATGTCATACTTCATCTCAGAATCCTAGAAAAAGAAGAGGAAAACAACAGCAAAATAAGTAGAAGGTAAGATTTAATTAAAATCAAAGCTGAAATTAATGAAATCGAAACAAAAGAAACAATTGAAAAAATTGAGAAAACTAAAAGTTGGTTCTTTGAAAAAATAAATAAAATCGACATACCCTTAGCCATGCTAATGAAGAGAAGAAGAGAGAAAACTCAAATTACTGGCATACGGGATGAAAAGGGCAACATCACATGTTAAGGTATATAAACAAGTCAGGATGGCACCTTGTATTTTGCCAGAGAAATGTTAGGGTCTGTAAACAAGTCTGGATGGCGCCTGGAAAAATGCCATAGAGAGTGGTTTGTGAAGTAACAAAAGCAAGCCATTAAGTGTGGAGATTCCTTATTGGTTGACTGCTGGATCTATTTTATGCTAATTAGATAAGCTAAATAAAATGTATAAATATCGCTCAGATGCTACAATAAACGGCTTCCATTCCTGCTGTATCAATCTACACAAGTTATTTGTCACCCCCTGGCAATCACAGCAGATATTTCTGAAATACAGAAGATAATCAGAAATTAATTTGATTCGTTATACTCCAATATAATAGAAGATAGTGAAAGCATCGAAAAATTTCTTAAGTCATATGATGTGTCTAGATTGAGTCAGGAGGATATAGACAACCTAAACAGACCAGTATCAATTGAGGAAATAGAAGAAACCATCCAAAGATTACCAACTAAGAAAAGACCAGGACAGTATGGGTATACAGCAGAGTTTTACAAACCCTTTAAATATGAACTAATACCAATACTTTTCAAGCTATTTCAGGAAATTGAAAAAGAGGGAGATCTTCCAAATTCATTCTACCAGGCCAATATCACCCTGATTTCTACACCAGACATAAACACTTCAAACAAAGAAAACTACAGACCAATATCCCTAAGGAATCTAAATGCAAAAATCCCTAATTAAATTCTGGCGAATCAGATACAAAAACATATTAAAAAAATTGTGCACCATGATCAAGTAGGATTCATCCATGGAATGCAAGGCTTGTTCAATATATGAAAATCAATAAATGTTATTCACCACATCAATAGACTTAAAAATAAGAACCATATGATCATCTCGATAGATGCACAAAAAGCATTCGACAAAGTACAGCATCCCTTTATCTTCAAAACTCTAGAAAAACTAGGAATAACAGGATCATACCTCAATATTGTAAAAGCAATCTATGCTAATCCTCAAGCTAGCATCATTCTGAATCTAGAAAAATTGAAGGCATTCCCTCTAAAATCTGGAACAAGAATGGGATGCCCTCTCTCACTACTTCTGTTCAATACAGTTCTCGAAACACTGGCCAGAGCAATTAGACAGATGGAAGAAATTAAAGGCATAAAAATAGGAAAAGAACAACTTAAATTATTACTATTGCAGATGACATGATTCTTTACCTAGCAGACCCAAAAGGGTCTACAAAGAAACTAATAGAGCTAATAAATGAATGCAGCAAAGTGGCAGGATATAAAATCAACACGCATAAATCAAAGGCATTCCTCTATATCAGGGACAAATCCTCTGAAATGGAAATGAGAACAACCACTCCATTCACAACATCCTAAAAAAAAAAAAGATGGGAATCAACCTAACAAAAGAGGGGAAAGTCTCATACAATGAAAACTACACAACCCTAAAGATAGAAATATAAGAAGATCTTAGAAGATGTAAAAATATACCCTGTTCATGGAAAGGCAGAACTAACATCATCAAAATGGTGATATTACCAAAATTTCTCTATAGGTTTAATGCAATGCCAATCAAATCCCAAAGGCATTTCTTGTAGAAATAAAGAAAGCAATCATGAAATACATATGGAAAAGTAAAAGTCCCAGAATAGCAAAAACAATGCTAGGCAGGAAGTGTGAATCAGGCGGTAGAGCGATACCAGACTTCAAACTATACTACAGAGCAATAGTAACAACAATAGCATGGTACTGGTACCAAAACAGGCTTGTGGACCAATGGTACTGAATAGAGGACACAGAAACCAATCCACAAAACTACAACTATCTTATATTTGATAAAGGGGCTAAAAGCATGCAATGGAGGAAGGATAGCATCTTCAACAAATGGTGTTGGGAAAACTGGAAATCCATATGTAACAAATTGAAACTGAATCCCTTTCTCTTGCCATGCACAAAAGTTAACTCAAAATGGATCAAGGAGCTTGATATCAAATCAGAGACACAGTGTCTGATAGAAGAAAAATTTGCTTACGATGTACATACTGTGGGGTCGGGCTCCAAATTCCACAATAGGACACCCATAGCACAAGAGTTAATAACTAGAATCAACAAATGGGACTTACTCAAACTAAAAAGTTTTTTCTCAGCAAAAGAAACAATAAGAGAGGTAAATAGGGAGCCTACATCCTGGGAAGAAATCTTTACTCCTCACACTTCAGATAGAGCCCTAATATCCAGAGTATACAAAAAACTCAAAAAATTAGACAATAAGATAACAAATAACCCAATCAACAAATGGGCTGAGGACCTCAACAGACACTTATCAGATGAGGACTTACAATCAATCAACAAGTACATGAAAAAATGCTCACCATCTCCAGCAGTCAGAGAAATGCAAATCGAAACCACCCTAAGATACCATCTCACTCCAGTAAGATTGGCAGCCATTATGAAGTCAAACAACAAGTTCTGGCAATGATGTGGGGAAACAGGTACACTTCTACATTGCTGGTGGGACTGCAAATTGGCGCAGCCAATTTGGAAAGCAGTATGAAAATTTCTTGGAAAGCTGGGAATGGAACCACCATTTGACCCAGCTATTCCCCTACTCAGTCTATTCACTAAAGACCTAAAAACAGCATGCTACAGGGACACTGCTACATCGATGTTCATAGCAGAACAATTCACAACAGCAAGACTGTGAAACCAACTTAGATAACCTTCAATGAAAGAATGGATAAAATACTGTGGCATTTATACACAATGGAGTATTACTCTGCATTGAAAAATAAAAAAAAATCATAGAATTTGGAGGGAAATGGATGGCATTAGAGCAGATTATGCTAAGTGAAGCTAACCAATCCTTAAAAAACAAATGCCAAATGTCATCTTTGATATACGGAGAGTAACTAAGAACAGAGGAGAGACGAAGAGCATGACAAGATGATTAACATTAAAGCGGGATGAGAGGTGGAAAGGAAAGGGAGAGAGAAGGAAAATTGCATGGAATTGGAAGGAGACCCTCAGGGTTATACAAAATTACATACAAGAGAAAGTGAGGAGAAAGAGAAAAATAATACAAGGGGGACAAATTTATTACAGTAGAGGTGGTAGAGAGAGAAGAGAGGAGGGGCGGGGAGGGGAGGGGGGATAGTAGAGGTTAGGAAAGGCAGCAGAATTCAATAGACACTAGTATGGCAATATGTGAATCAATAGATGTGTAACTGATGTGATTCTGTAATCTGTACACGGGGTAAAAATGGGAGTTTATAACGCACTTGAATCAAAGTGTGAAATATGTTATAACAACAACTATGTAATGTTTTGAACAACCATAAATAAAAATGAAATAAAACTAACTACGGTGAATAATGCATGCAATCCTAATATTTCTACAGTAACTGACCCAGTTTAACATCAATGCAAGTAGATTCCTATGGGACATGATGTGTACTTTGACCTTCATTTTTATTCAACACTGGTACATTACTATTTCATCAGTTTATGCACATCACAGGATATATATTTCATCCACAATTTAGGAAAGTTATAGGCATTTGTTTCACTTTCAATCAATTCCAGCTTCAGAACACATGGATTCCTCCATATTTCTTGACTGGTCTTTTCATGAGACTTCTTTCCAAACACATTATTTTCGATTTCCATAAACACTTTTGAAACAAAACTCACACACACTTCATGATAAACAATAACCCTAAGATTACCATTATATATGTAACTGGTTGGAGTGAATGATTGTATGTCAATATATGATTTCCTATATATTTTAAGATATCAATTCAATCCATTATTTAAAGAGAAAAAAGTTATATTATTTATTCACACTATGGTCTATTCATGCATTATCTCTATATTCATTGACACAGGGTACACCACTTGGTACCCACAATACTAATTTATGTGTCCTCAAATATTGCTCCCAGAAATGGTGGAAGAAATACACACATCATATGATCTACATATATATTTGATCACAATAATTTTCTGGGCACAAAATGCAAAGGTCACACTTATGATTGTACCAAATCCTAAATTGAAAGTGAACATGGCTTACTAAAAACATCCATGTCCAGGTTGCCTAATGCTTTCAAATGTCATTCCTATTGGTGACTACATATTTGTTTCTTCCTAAGATTATGTATTCAATCTCAACCCTGTTGAAAATGTCTAATCCTATCACTCACTATATAATTGCCTCATTTTGTAATGTCTCTATTGATATTTTCCTTCCTACATATTTTCCCCAGTTAATCATTGTGACTGACTCTTCACATGTGCTGACATTTATATTCACTCTATAACCGAAACCCTAATGCTACAGAACTTTTTGTCCAATTTTTATACTCACTCTTTTTTTATAAACCTACCGACTATCTTCCTAATCCCACCGACTATCTCAATTTGAGTGGATGTTCTCTTCTAAAATCAAACATCCAAGGTATAAGGTCCTATGCCATTGATTATCAATTTATCTGAGACATCTGTGTAGAACATAATTAAAAGCTAAGTATCCCAATCAAGGGCCTAATGCCCTTCTGGGCTTCAAATCTTACCAACATTTCTGTTTTCATACTTATATTTCACCTCTATAATCTTATAAATATCACAGGTTCCCAATACTATTAATCATCCTGCAGAAGGATTCGTAATCCAAATCAAACATGTTAATAACCCTAACCATACACTCTTCCCTCAACCTAACTTTACAGAAGAGCAGGGACAGAGTTCGTCTTACAATACAGGAATGTAGGGGATCTGCCTCCTGCTGAGAACCTCAAAGGTCCATGCAGGTTTGATCCCTGGAGAAGATTAGGCAGCTATGAAGGACCTGAGAGAGAAAAAGTTATCTTCCATCTCAAACAACCTTTCCAAGATGAAGGGTTTTGTCTGAATAAGCCTCTCTCTTCTTAATGTAGAGAAGATGGACCATACCAGGCATGTGTGCAGAGCTGTTCCTGGGTGCCTATGGTTGATATACCATTCTAACTTTTGAAAGTGTCACAGGAAGTAAGGGCTGCCTCCATCTCATAGGACTATTGGAAGCAACTGTTAGGACAAAGTGGTTGCCAAGGCAGTGACCTCATTAAATTCCTGAAGAGATTAATCTCACCTCACTTCCTTGGTGATGAAACTCTCTGAACTTGGGATCCGGGAAGCCAGGCACGCAGAGCCAGTCCCATTCCCAGTCCCAGTGGTCTCACTTGTTTGGATTTAACAAGGACAGAGTCAGTCTTTCTTAGTACCTACTGATGTGAGAATGGACAAATGTCAGGAAAGCTCTGAAGAGAGGCCTTTCCTGAGAAAGCAGGTAGTGGCTCACAGCTGGCTAGTGACAACTTCACAGATTGGGCCAATGAGACCATATCTGACACAGGACAGGCGATTTCATCAGAACATAGTATGGCCCACCAGTCAGAGGACACTCCTGATAGTCACAGACCTACTTGGGGGAAGGAGCTGCCTTTGTGTGTGTGGGTGTAGGTTTGAGGTTTTGTCTCATGTTCTGAGAATAGGAAGGAAAGGCGGTTTGTTTGTTTTGGAGTGAACTGTTTCTGGTAAGTCGTTTGACAAGGCCAGTGTCTCTATGTCTGTGTATCCCACTGTGTCCGGGGTTTTAGACATTAGAAAAGAGAATGAATCATTGTATGTGTCCTGACTAGTAGAAAGCTTCCCAAGATTCATCTTGCCCAATTTATGAATGGACTGTGGCTTGACTTATGCGTGGGCAACTCCTACAATCTTGCTAAGTTCCTGTTTTCTTCCTGAATCCTGGCCAATTTCCAGAATAGGCTCATTTTTTTGTGTCCAAAATATGTACCACCTCCAAGCTCTGAGACTTGGCCATGTACTGGATAGCTGAAGGGAATGGGAGCATCTCAGAAAACTCAGATATGAGTGTGACCAGAAAATTCTAATGGAGAAACCCTGCTTTGGGCCTTTTGCTTACCAATTGTTCTGTTGCCCTGAATGTCCGGAACATCTTTGCCTCAGGCCACACCTTTGTAGAGCCAAAAGAAATAGTTTTCAAATAGAAATGAAAGGGCATCACCTTTGGCTCTTTGCTTAATTGCTTTGGAAAGGGATGTGTCTGAATCAGCTTTTTGGCCCTGTGTGAGGCTGCGGCTTAGATTTTTAGCACCTGATGGATCTAAAGAAAGATCCCATGTGTGCATCCAAAACCAAAATGGACAAAAGAGCATTCATTTTGGATGAAGTCTCTCACATTCCTCTGTAAGGTTCCTGACCTTCATCAAGTGAGAATAGTGATCATTTGGTTCAAATGTGTTCCTCAAAACCCTGCAGAGGATAGCCCATAAGTGCTTGATTTTTCTCATGACTCCAAATCACATAAAGACTCTAAGCCCCACAGTCAGTAGGCTTCAAATTGGAGAAGCAGTGCCATCTTAATGGCCGGCCAATTTGATCACTCCTGGTTCACTGGAAGGATGTCCAGGCCACCCTATTTTAGGCAAATGAGGGGCAAGGGTGGTTATTTTGGACACTGTCTTGGGCCGCACCCCTAATGGAAACCTCCAGCCAGAGGTTATGATGAGTGTGTATTTAGAAAAGATGAGTGACATGTGGGAGTGTTTTGGATTTAATTGTGGATATTTGTGTGGCAGTTGGAAGACATAACTGGGTCTACCTGGGCTTGAACTTTGGTGTGATTCCCCTTAGAGACTGAGTTCAGAATCTGACCTCAGAAAAGTATTGCCATGTATTGTGTTGGGATTAAAGAGGCCATGTATGAGAGTCACCCTTGGAAACTGAGAACTAGCGCCAGAGTGGCTTTGCACAGAGAACTGGGAATCTCAGCCAAGGTATCACATGATTTCATTCGAAAGACTTGGCAGCCATATTTGAGAGTCAAAACACACATGGACCTCACATTGTAGACCTCAATGGGCCTGGCTAAATGTGACCTTTTGTCCACTCTTTGAGAAGCCTTGCCTGTGAGGGTTCTCCAGAGCTTTCATTGAAATAATCTTCCTCTCCATTTAATGGTTCCTGAATAAATTGAAACCCACAGTGCCTCCAACTTCATCCTTGAAAAATTTCTAGATAAATACCGTGAATTTTTTGAAATTCCCACGACTAGGTTGCACTAGAGAACCTTTGGATGTCCTGCTGCTGATCATGGATGTACCTGACAGTGCCTTGCTTGACTGGGTTTTATGAAAATGGTGTACAACAGAGGTCCCAGTAAGTTGCAGCCTCCTGAGAAGTGGGCCTAGAGTTGTGGTGGGCAGGAGTGTGATAAAACTTCTGTGTTGGAGCAATTTGGATCTTCCATTGGCTTACAAATGGCTTGTGGCTTACATGGTGCAGCCAGCAGACCCTTATAAGTAAAGGCATCTTGTTATATGGAGAGGATTCAGGGCAATGTTCAGAATCAGGTTGCTATGGACAAGGATGCAATGGGGCAAGCTTTGAGGGATAGAAGATTAGTTGGTGCATTTTTCTGCTGTCCCTGACCCACCACACGTGATAGAACTCCCTCCTGCACTGTGTCCCAGTTGAACTCCTTCTATTTTATGAAGCAAATACCAAACTACCAGTGCAGCAGCAAAAACCCCACAAAAAGTGTAGGAGGGCCAAATGGCTTCACAGTTCAACGGGGAGACACTTAGACCCCAGAGGCCACAGTTTACTTAAAAAGAAAAATATCAGCACTGCTGCCTCATGTTCATTGAAATATCAGAAACAATGTCTTCCAGGTCTCATAGATGCAGACCCAGCTTTGATGGTCTCACTACAAAGAAAGCCAAATCTCCTGAAAACAACATATATTTCAAGTGCCCTATCTCAGAGGCAGTTTCTCAAAAAGCTTTTAGGCCAGCAGAGCTCCATGTTTGTGGAGTGTTTACCCTATCCCTTGCTTTTGGAAACTCCTCTACAACCTCCAAGGTTGTGAAATCCTGAGCATTTTCCATTCCAGATATGTGTTCACTGATTTTCTAACTCTTCTCCTCTAATTGTGTCTTACTTGGGGTGAAGGTAATGTCAAGGCATTGTTCTGGATGAGAGTGGGAGGATATTTGTGCAGCATATATATGCATACAAATTGGATTCATTTTCCAATTTTCATTTTGAAATATTGAATCCCTGACACTAACCCATACCTACTAGACTCAGACAACTCATCCTAATATGATAGAGAAAAATAAGCCAAACCTATAGAAATACAAGCAGTTCATTGGAGGCATGTTGTATAGTTGGACTTGCGTTTTGCATTATATAAGGTAAAAGTTATAAATCTAGTCAATTTTTAATCGAAGAAGTTCTCCCTGAGTTTTTAAACTTAAAAAATACGAGAATTCTTGTTTCCCTTTCTCTTTAGCCTATTCACACTTGTATATTTATATGCACATATAGAATCCTACCAGGTATCACACGTACATTTTTGAGGTGGCTGACTTGGCATATACAAACTGTGAGAAGAGTTCACTCCTCCTAAACGCTGTTGGAACTGAAAATTCAACCTATAGGGGAGCTTCCTAGTAGAAGAACATTATGCATAAATTCATGTTCAGTAAAATAAATATTTTTGCATCTGTGGATGATATATATTTACTGATGAATTTCGATTGGCATATATATTGCTACTATTAAATGTATGTGAGTGTTTTTTTTTTGTGTGTGTGTGTATAATATATCTGTACACTCTGCAGATGTTTCAAAATATAAAATATATGTGTCTAATGTAAACCCTCTAAATTCATTCATGTTCATGTATGTGGATTTATAATCAACTTTTCACAAGATTATAATCAGAAATATTCATCCACCTGAAATACATAATTGTTTCCTAGTACTGAAAACTAACTTCAGTGAATGGGGCATACAAATCCTCATTATTCTACAGAAACTGACCCAGTCTAACATCAATGCAAGTAGACTCCTATGGGACATGATATGTAATTTGATGTTCATATGTATTCAACAATGGTACATTATTATTTCTTCAGTTTTTGCACATTTTAAGTTATACACTTCATCCACAAGTTCACAAATTAATAGGCATTTGTTTCAACTTTAATCACTTCTTGCTTCAGAACACAAGTATTGTCAGGGTTTCTTGACAGGTCTTTTCATGAGACTTCTTTCCAAACACATTATTTTAGATTTCCATAATCACTTTTGAAGCAAAACTCACACACTCTTCATGATAAACCAAAACACTAATATTTCCATGAGATATATAACTGGTTGGAATGAATGATTGTGTATCAATATATGATTTCCTTTAATTTTTCAGATATCAATTCAATTCATTATTTAAAGTTCAAAAAAAGTTGTATTATTTAGTCACAGTATGTTCTATTCATGCTTTATCTCTATGTTCATAGACACAGGGTACACCTCTTTGTACCCCCAATTCTAATTTTAAATATTCAATATATTGCTCCCAGAAATGGTGAAAGAAATACTCATGTCACCTCATTATCACAGTAATATTCTGGACAAAAAATGGAAAGGTCACTCTTATGATTGTACCAAAGCCTAAATGGAAAGTGAACATAGATTACTAAAAACATCCATGTCCAGGTTGCCTAATGCTATCAATTGTCAATCCTGTTGGTGACTACATATTTGTTTCCATCTAATTTATATATTCAAACTCAACCCTGTTGAAAATGACTAATTCTATCACTCACTTTATACTTTGCCTGATTTTGTAATGATTCTATTGATATCTGCTTTTCTACATATTTTCCCCAGTTCAACATAGTGACTGACTCTTCATATGTACTGACATCTACATTCACTCCATAACCGAAACCCTACTGGTAAAGAACTTTTGGTCCAAATCCTATACTCACTCTTCTTCCTAAAGCTATCGACTATCTTCCTAATCCTAACGATTATCACTTTTTGCCTGGATGTTCTCTTCTAAATTCAATCATCATAGGTACAAGGTCCTACTCCCTTGTATATCGAATTATCTGAGACATCTTTGCAGAACATAATTCAAAGCTAAGTATCCCAATCAAGGGGAAAACCCTTCTGGGCTTCAAATCATACCTAGATTTTTGTTTTCATACTTTTATTTCACATCTATATTCTTGTAAATATCACAGGTTCCCAATACCATTATTCATCACACAGAATGATTCATAACCCAAATCAAACCTGTTATTAACCCTAAGCGCACACTGTTCCCTCAATCTCATTTTACAGAAAAGCAGGGACAGAGTGGTTCTAACAATACAGGAAATTATGGGATCTTCCACCTGCTGAGAACCTCAAAGGTCCATGCAGAAATGATACCTGGAGAAGTTGTAGGCAGGTATGAAGGACCTGAGTGAGCAAAAGTCATCTTCCATGGCAAATAACCTGGTCAGGATGAAGGGATGTGTCTGAATCACCCTCTCTCTTTTTATTGTAGAGAAGATGGACCAAACCAGGCCTGTGTGGAGAGCTGTTCCTGGGTACCTATGGTTGATATACCATTCTACCTTGTGAAAGTGTCACTGGAAGTAGGGGAAGCCTCCATCTCATGGGACCCTTGGAAGCAACAGTTAGGACAAAGTGGTTGCCAAGGCAGTGACCTCATTCAGTTCCAAAGAATGTGACATACCTCATTTCCTTGGTGATGGAACTCTCTGAAATTTGTATCCAAGAAGCCAGGCACCCAGAGGCAGTCCCAGTCCCAGTCCCAGTGGGCTCACTTGTTTGGATTTACCAAGGACAGAGTCAGTTTTCTTGGTACCTACTGATGTGAGGATGGCCTAATGCCAGGAGAACTCTAAAGAGGGACCTTTCCTGAGAAAGCAGGTAGTGGCTAACCACTTTTTCCTGACAACTACACAGAGTTGAACAAGGAAACAAGATCTGAGAGAAGACAGTCCATTTAGGGGGAACATAGTATGGCCCGCAGTCAGAGGAAACTCCGGATAGTCACAGACCTACTTGGGGTAAGGAGGTGCCTTTGTGGGAGTGGGTGTGGGTTTGTTGTTTTGTCTCATGTTCGGAGAATAGGTAGGAAAGGCGGTTTGTTTGGTTTGTAGTGGACAGTTTCTAGTAAGTTGTTTGACAAGGCGAGTGTTTCTGTTTCGGTGTATCCCAATGTGTCCGTTGTTGTAGACATTAAAAAGAGAATGCATTAATTGATGTGTCCTGTCTAGTATAAGTCTTCCCATAATTCATCCTGCCCAATATATGAATGGACTGCAGCTTGTCTTATCGATGTGCAACACCTACTATCTTTCTAAGATGCTGTTTTCTTCCTGAATTCTGGCCACTCTCCAGAATAGGCTCATGGTTTTGTGTCCAAAATATGTACCACCTCCAAGCTCTGTGACATGGCCATGTAATGGATAGCTGAAGAGAATGGCGAGCATTTCAGAAAACTCAGATATCAGTGTGACCAGGAAAGTCTCAGTGCAGAAACCCTGCTTTGGGCAATTTGCTTACTAATTGTTGTGTTGCACTGAATGTCAGGAAGGTCTTTGCCTCAGGCCACCCCTTTTTGAAACCTGAAGAAAACAGTTTTCAAATACAAATGAATGGGCATCACCTGTGGCTTCTGGCTTCATTGCTTTGAGAATGGATGTGTCTGAATCAGCCTCTTGGCCATGTGTGTGGCTGTGACTTAGATTCTCAGCACCTGATGAATCTAAAGAATGATCCCATGCGTGCATCCAAAACCATAAGGGCAAAAAATCATTCATTGTGGATGAAGTCTCGTGCCTTCCTCTGTTAGGTTCCTGAACTCCATCTAGTGAGAATAGGGATTCTTTGGGTCAAATGAGTTCTTCAAATCTCTGCAGAGGTGTTTGGGTTTTCGAATAACTTTAAATCACATAAAGAATCTATTCCTGAAATCAGTAGGCCTCAAATTGGAGAAACACAGAAGAATTAACGGCAGGCTTATTTGATCATTGCTGGTTCACAGAAGCGGTGTCCAGGCCACCCTGACTTTAGTCAAATGAGGGGAAAACAAGCTGATTTTGGACACTGTCTATGGCTGCGCCCCTCATGGAAACCTCCAGCCAGAGGTTAAGATGAGTTACTATATGGAATAAGATGAGGGCCATGTGGGAGTGTTTCGGTTTTAATTTTGGTCATTTGTGTGGCATTGGAAAAAATGACTGGGTCGACGTGGGCTTGAACTCTGGTGTGCTTCCAATTAGAGACTGGGTTTTAGAACTGAACTCAGAGAAGCATTGTCATGAATTTTGTTAGGATTTCAAGAGGCCACGCATGAAAGTCGCTCTTGGAAATTGAGACCTAGGCCCCGGGTGGATTTCCACAGATTCCTGGGAATCTCAGCAAGGATATCACATGATTTTATTCTTAAAGACATGGCAGCCATAGTTGAGAGTCAAAACACACATGGACCTCACATTGTAGACCTCAATGGGCCTGGCCTAATGTGACCTTTTGACCACTCTTTGGAAAGCCTTGCCTGTGAGAGTTCTCCAGAGATTTCATTGAAATGAGCTTCGCACCATTTAATGTTTGATGAATGAATTGAAACCCACAGTGCCTCCAACTTCATGCTTGAAAAATGGCTAGATAAATACCATGAAATTTTTGAAATTCCAATGACCAGGTGGCACTGGAGAAACATTGGATGTCCTGTTGCTGATCATGAGTATACCAGACAGTGCCTTGATTTACTTAGTTTCGTGAAAATGGTGTAGAATAGGATGGCAATAAGTTGGAGCCTGCTGAGTAGTGGGTCTAGAGCAGTGGTGGGGAGGTGTTTGATAAAACATCCGTGGTAGGGCCATGTGGATCTACCATTGGATTCCAAATGGCTTGTAACTGACGTGGTACAGCCAGCAGACCCTTATATGTAAAAGCATCTTGTTATATGCAGAGTTTTCAGAGGAAAATTAAGAATCAGGTTGATATGGACAAGGGGGAAATGGGGCAAGCTGTGAGAGATCGAAGCTTATTTGGTGCATTCTCTAGCAGACCCTGACCCACCACACGTGACAGAACTCCCTCCAGCACTCTGTCCCAGATTAGCTCCTAGTATTTCGTGAAACAAATACCAAACTCACAGTGCAGCAGCAAAAAAACCACAAAAAGTGGAGGAGGACCAAATGGCTTTACAGTCCACACGGGGAGAAACTTAGTCCCCAGTGGCCTCAGTTTACCTGCAAAGAGTGGATTCAGCACTGCTTCATCTTGTTCATTGGAAAATAAGAAACCATGTCCTCCAGGTCACATAGATGCAGACCCAGCTTTGATGGTCTCCCTACAAAGGAAGACAAATCTCCTGAAAACAACATATATTTCAAGGGCGGAAGCTCAGAGGCAGTTTCTCAAAAAGTTTTTAGGCCAGCAGAGCTCCATATTTGTGGAGTGTTTACCCTGTCCCTTAGTTTTGCAAACTCCTCTACCACCTCCAAGGTTGTGAACTCCTGAGCATTTTACATTCCAGATATGTATTCACTGATTTTGTAACTCTTTTCCTCTAATTGTGTCTTACTTGGGGTGAAGGTAATGTCAAGGCATTCTTCTGGATGAGAGCGGGAGGATATTTGTGCAGCATATATTTACATACACATTGGATTCATTTTCCAATTTTCCATTCGAAATGCTGAATTCCTGACACTAAGCCATACCTAGTAGACTCAGACTATTCATCCTAATATAATGGGGAAAATTAACCCAACACAATAGAAATACAAGCACTTCAGAGGAGACATGTTGTATAGTTGGACTTGACATTTGCATTATATAAGGTAGGAGTTATAAATGTATTCAAATTTTAATGGACCTATTCTCCGTGTGTTTTTAAACTTAACAAATATGTGAATTCTTGTTTCCCTTTTCTTTAGCCTATTCACACATGTATATATATATATGCATATATAGAATACTAGCAGGTATCACACGTACATTTTGTGAGGTGGCTGTCTTAGCAGATACAAATTGTGAGAAGAGTTCACTCCTCCTAAATGCTGTTGGAAATAAAAATTCAACCTATAGGAGACCGTCCTAGTCGAACAACGTTATACATAAAGTCATATTCAGTAAAATAAATATTTTTGCATTTCTGGATGACATATATTTACTGATGAATTTTGATTGGCATTTATATTGGTACTTTTTAATGTCTGTGAGTGTTGTGTGTGTGTGTGTGTGTGTGTGTGTGTGTGTATAGATATAGATATAGATATAGATATACTCTCCAAATTTTTCAAAATATGAAATATATGTGTCTAATATACACTCTCTAAATTCATTCATGTTCATGTATGTGGATTTATAATCAACTTTTCACAAGATTATAATCAGTAATATTCATGCACCTGAAATACATATTTGTTTCCTAGTACTGAAAACTAACTTCAGTGAATGGTGCATACATATCCTAATTATTCTACAGTAACTGACCCAGTCTAACATCAATGCAAGTAGACTCCTCTGGGACATGATATGTAATTTGTCATTCATTTGTATTCGACACTGCTACATTATTGTTTCTTCAGTTTTTGCACACCATAGGATATACATTTCACCCACAAGTTCACAAATTAATAGGCATTTGTTTCAACTTTAATCACTTCTTGCTTCAGAACACATGTATTGTCAGGGTTTCTTGACTGGTCTTTTCATGAGACTTCTTACCAAACACATTATTTTGAATTTCCATAATCATTTTGAAGCAAAACTCACAAACTCTTCATGATAAAAGAAAACACTAATATTTCCATTAGATAAATAACTGGTTGGAATTAATGATTGTATATCAATATACGATTTCCTTTAATTTTTCAGATATCAGTTCAATGCATTATTTAAAGTTCAAAAAAGTTATATTATTTATTCACAGTATGGTCTATTCATGCTTTTTCTCTATGTTCATACAAACAGGGTACACCTCTTTGTACAACCAATTCTAATTTTACATCTTCAATATATTGCTCCCAGAAATGGTGAAAGTAATACTCATGTCACCTCATTATCACAGTAATATTCCTGACAAAAAATGGAAAGGTCACACTTATGATTGTACCAAAGCCTAAATAGAAAGTGAACATGGATTTCTAAAAACATCTATGTCCACGTTGCCTAATGCTGTCAATTGTCAATTCTGTTGGTGACTACATATTTGTTTTTTCCTAATTTATATATTCAAACTCAACCCTGTTGAAAATGTCTAATTCTATCACTCACTTTATACTTTGCCTCATTTCGTAATGTTTCTATTGATATCGGCTTTTCTACATATTTTCCCCAGGTCAACATACTGACTGACTCTCAATATGTGTTGACATTTACATTCACTCTATAACCGAAAGTCTATTGCTAAAGAACTTTTGGTCCAAATCCTATACTCACTCTTCTTCCTAAATCTACCGACTATCTTCCTAATCCTACTGATAATCCCTTTTTGACTGGATGTTCTCTTCTAAATTCAATCATCCAATTTACAAGGTCCTATGCCATTGTATATCGAATTATCTGAGACAACTTTGCAGAACATAATTCAAAGCTAAGTATCCCAATCAAGGGCAACACTATTCTGGGCTTCAAATCATACCTTGATTTCTGTTTTCATACTTATATTTCAACTCTATATTCTTGTAAATATTGCATGTTTCCAATACCATTATTCATCACACAGAATCATTCCTAACCCAAATGAAACCTGTTTTTAACCCCAAGTATACACTGTTCCCTCAATCAATTTACAGAAGAGCAGGGACAGAGTGGTTCTTACAATACAGGAAAGTTGGGGGCCTTCCACCTGATGAGAACCTCAAATGTCCATGCACAAATGATACCTGGAGAAATTGTAGGTAGGTATGAAGCACCAGAGAGAGAAAAAGTCCTCTTCCATGGAAAAGAACCTGGTCAGGATGAAGGGATGTGTCTGAATCTGCCTCTCTCTTCTTATTTTAGAGATGATGGACCAAACCAGGCATGAGTGGAGAGCTGTTCCCGGGTGCCAATGGTTGATATACATTCTACCTTATGAAAGTGTCACAGGAAGTAGGGGCAACCTCCATCTTATGTTACCCTTGGAAGCAAATGTTTGGACAAAGTGGGTGCCAAGGCAGGGACCTCATTCAGTTCCAAAGAATGTGACATACCTCATTTCCTTGGTGATGGAACTCTCTGAACTTGGTATCCAAGAAGCCAGGCACCCAGAGGCAGTCCAAGTCCCAGTCCCAGTGGGCTCACTTGTTTGGATTTACCAAGGACAGTCAGTTTTCTTGGTACCTAATGATGTGAGGATGGCCAAATGCCAGTAGAGCTGTGAAGATGGATTTTTCCTGAGAAAACAGGTAGTGTCTAACCACTTTTTCCTGACATCTTCACAGAGTTGGTCAATGAAACAAGATCTGAGAGAAGACAGTCCATTTTGGGGGAACATAGTATGGCCCACCAGTCAGAGGACACTCCGGATAGTCACAGACCTACTTGGGGGAAGGAGGTGCCTTTGGGGGAGTGGGTGTGGGTTTGTTGTTTTGTCTCATGTTCTGAGAATAGATAGGAAAGGCGGTTTGTTTGGTTTGGAATGGACAGTTTCTAGTAAGTCATTTGACACGGCGAGTTTTTCTGTTTCTGTGTATCCCCCTGTGTTCGTTGTTGTAGACATTAGAAAAGAGAATGCATTAATGGGTGTGTCCTGTCTAGTATAAATCTTCCCATGATTCATCCTGCCCAATATATGAAAGGACTGCAGCTTGTCTTATCGATGTGCAACACCTGCTGTCTTTCTAAGTTGTTGTTTTCTTTCTGAATTCTGGACACTTTCCAGAATAGGCTCATGGATTTGTGTCCAAAATATGTACCACCTCCAAGCTCTGTGACATGGCCATGTACTGGACAGCTGAAGACAATGGCGAGAATCTCAGACAACTCAGATATCAGCGTGACCAGGAAAGTCTCAGTGCAGAAACCCTGCTTTGGGCCTTTTGCTTACTTATTGTTGTGTTGCACTCAATGTCAGGAAGGTCTTTGCCTCAGGCCACTCCTTTGTGAAGCCTGAAGAAAACAGTTTTCAAATGGAAATGAATGGGCTTCACCTGTGGCTCTTTGCTTAATTGCTTTGGAAAGTGATGTGTCTTTATCAGCCTCTTGGACCTGTGTGTGGCTGTGACTTAGATTCACAGAACCTGATGGATCTTAAGAATGATCCCATGTGAGCTTCCAAAACCAAAATGGCAAAAATATCATTCATTGTGGATGAAGTCTCTTTCCTTCCTCTGTTAGGTTCCTGCACTCCATCAAATGAGAATAGGGATTCTTTGGGTCAAATGAGTTCTTCAAAGCCCTGCAGAGGTGCTTGTGTTTTCGCATGACTCGAAATCACCTAAAGAATCGATACCTAAAATCAGTAGGCATCAAATTGGAGAAACACAGAAGTATTAACGGCAGGCTTATTTGTTCAATCCTGGTTCACAGAAACGGTGTCCAGGCTACCCTGACTTTAGGAAAATGAGGGGCAAACGAGCTGATTTTGGACACTGTCTTTGGCTGCGCCCCTCATGGAAACCTCCACCCAGAGGTTAAGATGATTGACTATATGGAATAAGATGAGGGCCATGTGGGAGTGTTTTGATTTTAATTTTGATCATTTGTGTGGCATTGGAAAAAATGACTGGGTCCACGTGGGCTTGAACTCTGGTGTGATTCCCCTTAGAGACTGGGATTTGGAACTGAACTCAGAGAAGCATTGGCATGAATTTTGTTGGGATTTTAAGAGGCCACGCATGAAAGTCGCTCTTGGAAACTGAGACCTAGGCCCCGGTGGATTTCCACAGAGGCCTGGGAATCTCAGCAAGGATATCACATGATTTTATTCTTAAAGAAATGGCAGCCATAGTTTAGAGTCAAAACACACATGGTCCTCGCATTGTAGACCTCAATGGGCCTGGCCTAATGTGACCTTTTGTTCACTCTTTGGGAAGCCTTGCCTGTGAGGGTTCTCCAGAGATTTCATTGAAATGAGCTTCCTCACCATTTAATGTTTGCTGAATGAATTGAAACCCACAGTGCCTCCAACTTCATGCTTGAAAAATGGCTAAATAAATACCATGAAATTTTTGAAATTCCAATGACCAGGTGGCACTGGAGAAACATTGGATGTCCTGTTGCTGATCATGAGTATACCAGACAGTTCCTTGATTTACTGAGTTTCATAAAAATGGTGTAGAACAGAGATGCCAGTAAGTTGGAGTCTGCTGAGTAGTGGGTCTAGAGCAGTGGTGGAGAGGTGTTTGATAAAACATCCGTGGTAGTGCCATGTGGATCTACCATTGGATTCCAAATGGCTTGTAACTGATATGGTGCAGCCAGCAGACCCTTATATGTAAAGGCATCTTGTTATATGGAGAGTTTTCAGAGGAAATTTAAGAATCAGGTTGATATGGACATGGGGTCAATTGGGCAAGCTGTGAGAGATAGAAGCCTAGTTGGTGCATTCTCTTGCAGACCCTGACCCACCACACGTGACAGAACTCCCTCCAGCACTGTGTCCCAGTTTAGTTCCTAGTATTTCGGGAAACAAATACCAAACTCACAGTGCAGCAGCAAAAACACCACAAAAAGTGGAGGAGGACCAAATGGCTTCACAGTCCACACGGGGAGACACTCAGTACAAAGTGGTCTCAGTTTACCTACAAAGAGAGGATTCAGCACTGCTTCATCTTGTTCATTGGAAAATAAGAAACCATGTCCTCCAGGTTACATAGATGCAGACCCAGCTTTGATGGTCTCACTACAAAGGAAGCCAAATCTCCTGAAAACAACATATATTTCAAGTACAGAAGCTCAGAGGCAGTTTCTCAAAAAGTTTTTAGGCCAGCAGAGCTCCATGTTTCTGGAGTGTTTACCCTGTCCCTTAGTTTTGCAAACTCCTCTACCACCTCCAAGGTTGTGAACTCCTGAGCATTTTCCATTCCAGATATGTATTCACTGATTTTGTAACTCTTCTCCTCTAATTGTGTCTTACTTGGGGTGAAGGTAATGTCAAGGCATTCTTCTGGATGAGAGCGGGAGGATATTTGTGCAGCATATATTTACATACACATTGGATTCATTTTCCAATTTTCCATTCGAAATGCTGAATTCCTGACACTAAGCCATACCTAGTAGACTCAGACTATTCATCCTAATATAATGGGGAAAATTAACCCAACACAATAGAAATACAAGCACTTCAGAGGAGACATGTTGTATAGTTGGACTTGACATTTGCATTATATAAGGTAGGAGTTATAAATGTATTCAAATTTTAATGGACATATTCTCCATGTGTTTTTAAACTTAACAAATATGTGAATTCTTGTTTCCCTTTTCTTTAGCCTATTCACACATGTATATATATATATATATATATATATGCATATATAGAATCCTAGCAGGTATCACACGTACATTTTTATGAGGTGGCTGTCTTGGCAGATACAAATTGTGAGAAGAGTTCACTCCTCCTAAATGCTGTTGGAAATGAAAATTCAACCTATAGGAGAGCGTCCTAGTAAAACAACATTATACATAAACTCATGTTCAGCAAAATAAATATTTTTGCATCTGTGGATCATATATATTACTGATCAATTTCGATTGGCATTTATATTGGTATTTTTTAATGTCTGTGAGTGTTGTGTGTGTGTGTGTGTGTGTGTGTGTGTGGATATAGATATAGATATAGATATAGATATAGATATAGATATACTCCCCAAATTTTTCAAAATATGAAATATATATGTCTAATATACACTCTCTAAATTCATTCATGTTCATGTATGTGGATTTATAATCAACTTTTCACAAGATTATAATCAGAAATATTCATCCACCTGAAATATATATTTGTTTCCTAGTACTGAAAACTAACTTCAGTGAATGGTGCATACATATCCTAATTATTCTACAGTAACCGACCCAGTATAACATCAATGCAAGTAGACTCCTATGGGACATGATATGTAATTTGTCATTCCTTGGTATTCGACACTGGTACATTATTGTTTCTTCAGTTTTTGCAAATCATAGGATATACATTTCATCCACAAGTTCACAAATTAATAGGCATTTGTTTCAACTTTAATCACTTCTTGCTTCAGAACACATGTATTGTCAGGGTTTCTTGAATGGTCTTTTCATGAGACTTCTTTCCAAACACATTATTTTGAATTTCCATAGTCATTTTGAAGCAAATCTCACACACTCTTCATGATAAACCAAAACACTAATATTTCGTTTAGATATATAACTGGTTGGAATGAATGATTGTATATCAATATACGATTTCCTTTAATTTTTCAGATATCAGTTCAATTCATTGTTTAAAGTTCAAAAAAGTTATATTATTTATTCACAGTATGGTCTATTCATGCTTTTTCTCTATGTTCATAGAAACAGGGTACACCTCTTTGTACCCCCGATTCTGATTTTACATCTTCAATATATTGCTCCCAGAAAAGGTGAAAGAATTACTCATGTCACCTCATTATCACAGTAATATTCTGGACAAAAAATGGAAAGGTCACACTTATGATTGTACCAAATCCTAAATGGAAAGTGAACATGGATTTCTAAAAACATCCATGTCCAGGTTGCCTAATGCTGTCAATTGTCAATCCTATTGGTGACTACATTTTTGTTTTTTCCTTATTTATATATTCAAACTCAATCCTGTTGAAAATGTCTAATTCTATCACTCACTTTATACTTTGCCTGATTTCGTAATGTTTCTATTGATCTCTGCTTTTCTACATATTTTCCCCAGTTCAACATAGTGACTGACTCTTCATATGTGCTGACATTTACATTCACTCTATAACCGAAAGTTTATTGCTAAAGAACTTTTGGTCCAAATCCTATACTCACTCTTCTTCCTAAACCTACTGACTATCTTCCTAATCCTACTGAATATCCCTTTTTGACTGGGTGCTCTCTTCTAAATTCAATCATCCAATTTACAAGGTCCTATGCCATTGTATATCGAATTATCTGAGACATCTTTGCAGAACATAATTCAAAGCTAAGTATCCCAATCAAGGGCAGAACCCTTATGGGCTTCAAATCATACCTAGATTTCTGTTTTCATACTTATATTTCACATCTATATTTTGTAAGCATTGCAGGTTCCCAATACCATTATTCATCGCACAGAATCATTTGTAACCCATATCAAACCTGTTTTTAACCCCAATTATACACTGGTCCCTCAATCATCTTACAGAAGAGCAGGGACAGAGTGGTTCTTACAATACAGGAAAGTTGGGGATATTCCACCTGATGAGAACCTCAAAGGTCCATGCAGAA
This sequence comes from Callospermophilus lateralis, assembly GCF_048772815.1. NCBI lineage: Eukaryota > Metazoa > Chordata > Mammalia > Rodentia > Sciuridae > Callospermophilus > Callospermophilus lateralis. Next base: position 539,526 of record NW_027516347.1, read on the forward strand.
ATGATACCTGGAGAAGTTGTAGGCAGGTATGAAGGACCTGAGAGAGCAAAAGTCATCTTCCATGGCAAATATCTTGGTCAGAAAGAAGGGATGAGTCTGAATCAGCCCCTCTCTTCTTATTGTAGAGAACATGGACCAAACCAAGCCTGTGTGGAGAGCTGTTCCTGGGTGCCTATGGTTGATATACCATTCTCCCTTGTGAAAGTGTCACAGGAAGTAGGGGAAGCCTCCATCTCATGGGACCCTTGGAAGCAACAGTTAGGACAATGTGGTTGACAAGGAAGTGACTCATTCAGTTCCAAAGAAAGTGACATACCTCATTTCCTTGGTGATGGAACTCTCTGAAATTTGTATCCAAGAGGCCAGGCACCCAGAGGCAGTCCCAGTCCCAGTCCCAGTGGGCTCACTTGTTTGGATTTACCAAGGACAGAGTCAGTTTTCTTGGTACCTACTGATGTGAGGATGGCCTAATGCCAAGAGAACTCTGAAGATGGACCTTTCCTGAGAAAGCAGGTAGTGGCTCACCACATTTTCCTGAAAACTACAAAGAGTTGAACAAAGAAAAAACATCTGAGAGAAGACAGGACATTTCGGGGGAACATAGTATGGCCCCCAGTCAGAGGAAACTCCGGATAGTCACAGACCTACTTGGGGGAAGGAGGTGCCTTTGTGGGAGTGGGTGTGGGTTTGTTGTTTTGTCTCATGTTCTGAGAATAGGTAGGAAAGGCTGTTTGTTTGGTTTGGAGTGGACAGTTTCTAGTAAGTTGTTTGATCAGGCGAGTGTTTCTTTTTCGGTGTATCCCAATGTGTCCGTTGTTGTAGACATTAAAAAGAGAATGCATTAATGGAGGTGTCCTGTCTAGTATAAATCTTCCCATAATTCATCCTGCCCAATATATGAATGGACTGCAGCTTGTCTTATCGATGTGCAACATCTGCTATCTTTCTACGTTGCTGTTTTCTTCCTGAATTCTAGCCACTCTCCAGAATAGGCTCATGGTTTTGTGTCCAAAATATGTACCACCTCCAAGCTCTGTGACATGGCCATGTACTGGATAGCTGAAGAGAATGGCGAGCATCTCAGAAAACTCAGATATCAGTGTGACCAGGAAAGTCTCAGTGCAGAAACCCTGCTTTGGGCCTTTTGCTTACTTATTGTTGTGTTGCACTGAATGTCAGGAAGGTCTTTGCCTCAGGCCACCCCTTTGTGAAGCCTGAAGAAAACAGTTTTCAAATGGAAATGAATGGGCATCACCTGTGGCTTCTGGCTTCATTGCTTTGGGAAAGGATGTGTCTGAATCAGCCTCTTGGCCATGTGTGTGGCTGTAACTTAGATTCTCAGCACCTGATGAATCTAAAAATGATCCCCTGCGTGAATCCAAAACCATAAGGGCAAAAAATCTTTCATTGTGGATGAATTCTCTTGCCTAACTCTGTTAAAATCCTGAACTCCATAAGTGAGAATAGGGATTCTTTGGGTCAAATGAGTTCTTCAAATCTCTGCAGAGGTGCTTGGGTTTTCGAATAACTTTAAATCACATAAAGAATGTATTCCTGAAATTAGTAGGCCTCAAATTGGAGAAACACAGAAGAATTAACGGCAGGCTTATTTGATCATTCCTGGCTCACAGAAGCGGTGTCCAGGCCACCCTGACTTTAGGCAAATGAGGGGCAAACGAGCTGATTTTGGACACTGTCTTGGGCTGCGCCCCTCATGGAAACCTCCAGCCAGAGGTTAAGATGAGTTACTATATGGAATAAGATGAGGGCCATGTGGGAGTGTTTCGGTTTTAATTTTGGTCATTTGTGTGACAGTTGGAAGAAATGACTGTGTCCACGTGGGCTTGAACTCTGGTGTGATTCCCCTTAGAGACTGGGTTTTGGAACTGAACTCAGAGAAGCATTGCCATGAATTTTGTTGGGATTTTAAGAGGCCACGCATGAAAGTCACTCTTGGAAACTGAGACCTAGGCCCCGGGTGGATTTCCACAGAGGCCTGGGAAACTCAGCAAGGATATCACATGATTTTATTCTTAAAGAAATGGCAGCCATAGTTGAGAGTCAAAACACACATGGACCTCACATTGTAGACCTCAATGGGCCTGGCCTAATGTGACCTTTTGTCCACTCTTTGGGAAGCCTTGCCTTTTAGAGTTCTCCAGAGATTTCATTGAAATGAGCTTCCTCACCATTTAATGTTTGCTGCATGAATTGAAACCCACAGTGCCTCCAACTTCATGCTTGAAAAATGGCTAGATAAATACCATGAAATTTTTGAAATTCCTATGACCAGGTGGCACTGGAGAAACATTGGATGTCCTGTTGCTGATTATGAGTATACCAGACAGTGCCTTGATTTACTGAGTTTCATGAAAATGGTGTAGAACAGAGATGCCAGTAAGTTGGAGCCTGCTGAGTAGTGGGTCTAGAGCAGTGGTGGGGAGGTGTTTGATAAAACATCCGTGGTAGGGCCATGTGGATATACCATTGGATTCCAAAGGGCTTGTAACTGACATGGTGCAGCCAGCAGACCCTTATATGTAAAGGCATCTTGTTATATGGAGAGTCTTCAGAGGAAAATGAAGAATCAGGTTGATATGAACAAGGGGGCAATGGGCCAAGCTGTGAGAGATAGAAGCCTAGTTGGTGCATTCCCTTGCAGACCCTGACCAACCACACGTGACACAACTCCCTCCAGCACTGTATCCCAGTTTAGCTCCTAGTATTTCGTGAAACAAATACCAAACTCACAGTGCAGCAGGAAAAACACCACAAAAAGTGGAGGAGGACCAAATGGCTTCACAGTCCACACGGGGAGACACTTAGTCTCCAGTGGCATCAGTTAACCTACAAAGAGAGGATTCAGCACTGCTTCATCTAGTTCTTTGGAAAATAAGAAACCATGTCCTCCAGGTCACATAGATGCAGACCCAGCTCTCATCGTCTCACTACAAAGGAAGCCAAATCTCCTGAAAACAACATATATTTCAAGTGCGGAATCTCAGAGGAGTTTCTCAAAAAGTTTTTAGGCCAGCAGAGCTCCATGTTTGTGGAGGGTTTACCCTGTCCCTTAGTTTTGGAAACTTTTCTACCACCTCCAAGGTTGTGAACTCCTGAGCATTTTCCATTCCAGATATGTATTCACTGATTTTGTAACTCCTCTCCTCTAAATGTGTCTTACTTGGGGTGAAGGTGATGCCAAGGCATTCTTCTGGATGAGAGCGGGAGGAAATTGCTCAGCATATATTTACATACGCATTGGATTCATTTTCAAATTTTCCATTCGAAGTACTGAATCCCTGACATTAACCCATACCTGGTAGACTTAGACAGTTCATCCTAATATAATGGGGAAAATTAACCCAACACAATAGAAACACAAGCACTTCAGAGGAGACATGTTGTATAGGTGGACTTGACATTTGTATTATATAAGGTAGGAGTTATAAATCTAGTCAAATTTTAATTGAAATATTCTCCATGTGTTTTTAAACTTAACAAATATGTGAATTCTTGTTTCCCTTTTCTGTAGCCTATTCACACATGTATATTTATATGCATATATAGAATCCTACCAGGTATCACATGTACATTTTTGTGATGTGGCTGTCTTGGCAGATACAAATTGTGAGAAGAGTTCACTCCTCCTAAATGCTGTTGGAAATGAAAATTCAACCTATAGGAGAGCGTCCTAGTACAACAACATTATACATAAACTCAGGTTCAGTAAAATAAATATGTTTGCATCTGTGGATGATATATATTTACTGATGAATTTCGATTGGAATTTATATTGGTACTTTTTAATGTCTGTGAGTGTTGTGTGTGTGTGTGTGTGTGTGTGTGTGTGTGTGCGTGTGTGTGTGTGTATATATATATATATAGATAGATAGATAGATAGATAGATAGATATAGATATATATATATAGATGTAGATATAGATATAGATATACTCTCCAAATTTTTCAAAATATGGAATATATGTGTCTAATATACACTCTCTAAATTCATTCATGTTCATGTATGTGGATTTGTAATCAACTTTTCACAAGATTATAATCAGAAATATTCATCCACTTGAAATACATATTTGTTTCCTAGTACTGAAAACTAACTTCAGTGAATTGTGCATACAAATCCTAATTATTCTACAGTAACTGACCCAGTCTAACATCAATGCAAGTAGACTCCTATGGGACATGATATGTAATTTGTCATTCATTTGTATTCGACACTGCTACATTATTGTTTCCTCAGTTTTTGCACATCATAGGATATACATTTCATCCACAAGTTCACAAATTAATAGGCATTTGTTTCAACTTTAATCACTTCTTGCTTCAGAACACATGTATTGTCAGGGTTTCTTGACTGGTCTTTTCATGAGACTTCTTTCCAAACACATTATTTTGAATTTCCATAATCATTTTGAAGCAAAACTCACACACTCTTTATGATAAACCAAAACATTAATATTTCCATTAGATATATAACTGGTTGGAATGAATGATTGTATATCAATATACGACTTCCTTTAATTTTTCAGATATCAGTTCAATTCATTATTTAAAGTTCAAAAAAGTTATATTATTTATTCACAGTATGGTCTATTCATGCTTTTTCTCTATGTTCATAGAAACAGGGTACACCTCTTTCTACCCCCGATTCTATTTTACATCTTCAATATATTGCTCCCAGAAATGGTGAAAGAATTACTCATGTCACCTCATTATCACAGTAATATTCTGGACAAAAAATGCAAAGGTCACACTTATGATTGTACCAAAGCCTAAATGGAAAGTGAACATGGATTTCTAAAAACATCCATTTCCAGGTTGCCTAATGCTGTCAATTTTCAATCCTATTGGTGACTACATTTTTGTTTTTTCCTAGTTTATATATTCAAACTCAACCCTGTTGAAAATGTCTAATTCTATCACTCACTTTATACTTTGCCTGATTTCGTAATGTTTCTATTGATATCTGCTTTTCTACATATTTTCCCCAGTTCAACATAGTGACTGACTCTTCATATGTGCTGAAATATACTTTCACTCTATAACTGAAAGTCTATTGCTAAAGAACTTTTGGTCCAAATCCTATACTCACTCTTCTTCCGAAACCTACTGACTATCTTCCTAATCCTACTGAATATCCCTTTTTGACTAGATGTTCTCTTCTAAATTCAATCATCCAATGTACAAGGTCCTATGCCATTGTATATCAAATTATCTGAGACAAATTTGCAGAACATAATTCAAAGTTCAGTATCCCAATCAAGGGCAGAACCCTTCTGGGCTTCAAATCATACCTAGATTTCTGTTTTCATACTTATATTTCACCTCAATATTCTTATAAATATTTCAGGTTCCCAATACCATTATTCATCGCACAGAGTCATACATAACCAAAATCAAACCTGTTTTTAACCCCCAGTATACACTGTTCCCTCAATCATTTTACAGAAGAGCAGGTACAGAGTGGTTCTTACAATACAGGAGAGTTGGGGACCTTCCACATGAAGAGAACCTCAAATGTCAATGCACAAATCATACCTGGAGAAGTTGTAAGCAGGTATGAAGCACCTGAGAGAGCAAAAGTCATCTTCCATGGCAAACAACCTGGTCAGGATGAAGTGATGTGTCTGAATCGGCCTCTCTCTTCTTATTGTAGAGAACATGGACCAAACCAGGCCTGGGTGGAGAGCTGTTCCCGGGTGCCAATGGTTGATATACATTCTACCTTATGAAAGTGTCAGAGGAAGTAGGGGCAAACTCCATGTTATGTTACCCTTGGAAGCAACTGTTAGGACAAAGTGGTTGCCAAGGCAGTGACCTCATTCAGTTCCAAAGAATGTGACATACCTCAGTTCCTTGGTGATGGAACTCTCTGAACTTGGTATCCAAGAAGCCAGGCAGCCAGAGGCAGTCCCAGTCCCAGTCCCAGTGGGCTCACTTGTTTGGATTTACCAAGGACAGAGTCAGTTTTCTTGGTACCTAATGATGTGAGGAAGGCCAAATGCCAGGAGAGCTCTGAAGATGGACCTTTCCTGAGAAAACAGGTAGTGGCTAACCACTTTTTCCTGACTTCTTCACAGAGTTGTTCAAGGAAACAAGATCTGAGAGAAGACAGGACATTTCGGGGGAACATAGTATGGCCCACCAGTCAGAGGACACCCCAGATAGTCACAGACCTACTTGGGGGAAGGAGGTGCCTTTGTGGGAGTGCGTGTGGGTTTGTTGTTTTGTCTCATGTTCTGAGAATAGATAGGAAAGTAGGTTTGTTTGGTTTGGAGTGGACAGTTTCTAGTAAGTCATTTGACACGGCGAGTGTTTCTGTTTCTGTGTATTCCACTGTGTCCATTGTTGTAGACATTAGAAAAGAGAATGCATTAATGGATGTGTCCTGTCTAGTATAAATCTTCCCATAATTCATCCTGCCAATATATAAATATACTGCAGCTTGTCTTATCGATGTGCAACATCTGCTATCTTTCTAAGTTGTTGTTTTCTTCCCGAATTCTGGCCACTCTCCAGAATAGGCTCATGGATTTGTGTCCAAAATGGTACCACCTCCAAGCTCTGTGACATGGCCACGTACTGGATAGCTGAAGAGAATGGCGAGCATCTCAGAAAACTCAGATATCAGTGTGACCAGGAAAGTCTCATTGCAGAAACCCTGCTTTGGGCCTTTTGCTTACTTATTGTTGTGTTGCACTGAATGTCAGGAAGGTCTTTGCCTCAGGCCACCCCTTTGTGAAGCCTGAAGAAAACAGTTTTCAAATGGAAATGAATGGGCCTCCCCTGTGGCTCTTTGCTTAATTGCTTTGGAAAGGGATGTGTCTTTATCAGACTCTTGGACCTGTGTGTGGCTGTGACTTAGATTCTCAGCACCTGATGGATCTTAAGAATGATCCCATGTGAGCTTCCAAACCCAAAATGGCAAAAAATATCATTCATTGTGAATGAAGTCTCTTGCTTTCCTCTGTTAGGTTCCTGCACTCCATCAAATGAGAATAGGGATTCTTTGGGTCAAATGAGTTCTTCAAAGCCCTGCAGAGGTGCTTGTGTTTTCGCATGACTCGAAATCACCTAAAGAATCGATACCTAAATTCAGTAGGCCTCAAATTGGAGAAACACAGAAGTATTAACGGCAGGCTTATTTGTTCACTAATCATTCACAGAAACGGTTTCCAGGCTACCCTGACTTTAGGCAAATGAGGGGCAAACGAGCTGATTTTGGACACTGTCTTGGGCTGCGCCCCTAATGGAAACCTCCAGCCAGAGGTTAAGATGATTGACTATATGGAATAAGATGAGGGCCATGTGGGAGTGTTTTGGTTTTAATTTTGGTCATTTGTGTGGCATTGGAAAAAATGACTGGGTGTACGTGGGCTTGAAATCTGGTGTGATTCCCCTTAGAGACTGGGATTTGGAACTGAACTCAGAGAAGCATTGCCATGAATTTTGTTGGGATTTTAAGAGGCCACGCATGAAAGTCACTCTTGGAAACTGAGACCTAGGCCCCGGGTGGATTTCCACAGAGGCCTGGGAATTTCAGCAAGGATATCACATGATTTTATTCTTAAAGAAATGGCAGCCATAGTTGAGAGTCAAAACACACATGGACCTCACATTGTAGACCTCAATGGGCCTGGCCTAATGTGACCTTTTGTCCACTCTTTGGGAAGCCTTGCCTGTGAGAGTTCTCCAGAGAATTCATTTAAATGAGCTTCCTCATCATTTAATGTTTGCTGCATGAATGGAAACCCACAGTGCCTCCAACTTCATGCTCGAGAAATGGCTAGATAAATACCATGAAATTTTTGAAATTCCTATGACCAGGTGGCACTGGAGAAATATTGGATGTCCTGTTGCTGATTATGAGTATACCAGACAGTGCCTTGATTTACTGAGTTTCATGAAAATGGTGTAGAACAGAGATGCCAGTAAGTTGGAGCCTGCTGAGTAGTGGGTCTAGAGCAGTGGTGGGGAGGTGTTTGATAAAACATCCGTGGTAGGGCCATGTGGATCTACCATTGGATTCCAAAGGGCTTGTAACTGACATGGTGCAGCCAGCAGACCCTTATATGTAAAGGCATCTTGTTATATGGAGAGTTTTCAGAGGAAAATGAAGAATCAGGTTGATATGGACAAGGGGGCAATGGGGCAAGCTGTGAGAGATAGAAGCCTAGTTGGTGCATTCTCTTGTAGACCCTGACCCACCACACGTGACACAACTCCCTCCAGCACTGTGTTCCAGTTTAGCTCCTAGTATTTCGGGAAACAAATACCAAACTCACAGTGCAGCAGGAAAAACACCACAAAATGTGGAGGAGGACCAAATTGCTTCAGTGTCCACACGGGGACACAATTTGTCTTCAGTGGCCTCAGTTTACCTACAAAGAGAGGATTCAGCACTGCTTCATCTAGTTCTTTGGAAAATAAGAAACCATGTCCTCCAGGTCACATAGGTGCAGACCCAGCTTTGATGGTCTCACTACAAAGGAAGCCAAATCATCTGAAAACAACATATATTTCAATTGCGGAAGCTCAGACACAGTTTCTCAAAAAGTTTTTAGGCCAGCAGAGCTCCATGTTTGTGGAGTGTTTACCCTGTCCCTTAATTTTGGAAACTCCTCTACCACCTCCAAGGTTGTGGACTCCTGAGCATTTTCCATTCCAGATATGTATTCACTGATTTTGTAACTCTTCTCCTCTAATTGCGTCTTACTTGGGGTGAAGGTAATATCAAGGCATTGTTCTGGATGAGAGCAGGAGGATATTTGTGCAGCATATATTTACATACACATTGGATTCATTTTCCAATTTTCCATTCAAATACTGAATCCCTGAAACTAACCCATACCTAGTAGACTCAGACTATTCATCCTATTATAATGGGAAAAATTAACCCAACACAATAGAAATACAAGAACTTCAGAGGAGACATGTTGTATAGTTGGACTTGACATTTGCATTATATAAGGTAGGTGTTATAAATCTAGTCAAATTTTAATGGAAATATTCTCCATGTGTTTTTAAATTTAACAAATATGTGAATTCTTGTTTCCCTTTTCTGTAGCCTATTCACACATGTATATTTATATGCATATATAGAATCTACCAGGTATCACACGTACATTTTTGTGAGGTGGCTGTCTTGGCAGATACAAATTGTGAGAAGAGTTCACTCCTCCTAAAACTGTTTTAAATGAAAATTCAACCTATAGGAGAGCGTCCTAGTAGAACAACATTATACATAAACTTATGTTCAGTAAAATAAATATTTTTGCATCTGTGGATGATATATATTTACTGATGAATTTCTATTGGCATTTATATTGGTACTTTTTAATGTCTGTGAGTGTTGTGTGTGTGTGTGTGTGTGTGTGTGTGTGTGTGTATAGATATAGATATACATATAGATATAGATAGATATAGATATACTCTCCAAATTTTTGAAAATATGGAATATTTTTGTCTTATTTTGCACTTCCTAAATTTTTCATATTCAAGAATGTGTATTTATAATCATCTTTTCTCAAGATTATTCTCAGAAACATTCATATACCCTACTAGACTCTGAATACTAATACTAATATAATGGAGAAAAATATCCCAAACAGAATAGAAACACAAGCATTTCAGAAGGGACATGGTGTTTAGTTGGACTTGCCTTTTGCATGATATAAGGTAGGAGTTATAAATCTATTCAATTTGCTGAAATACTTTTCCATATGTTATTTTTTTGACACAAAACAAAATTTAATCTTCGAAAACTAAATAAAATTGACACATCCTTAACCAAGCTAATGAAGAAAAAAAACCTCAAATTACTAAAATTAAGGATCGTAAAAGAACTTTTACAGAGTACACAACTAAAATACAGAGAATAATTAAAAACTAATTTGAAAATTTATACTCTAATAAATTAAAATACCATGATGACATCAATAAAATTTTAGAGATATACCCAAACTGAATTAGTAGGACATGAACAATTTAAACAAATCAATTTCAAGCAATGAAATAGAAGTTACTGTCAACAGCCTACCAATCAAGCAAAGCCCAGGAACAGACAGATTCTCAGTCAAGTTCTACAAGACCTTCAAAGAAGCATTCATCACAATACTCCTCAAATTATTCCATAAAATAGAAAAGCATGGAACTCCTCCAAACTCATTTCATGAGGCTAGTATCACTCACATACCAAAATCAGACAAAGACACATCAAGGAAAGAAAACTTCAGAGCAATATTCCTGACAAACATATATACAAAAATTCTCAATAAAATTCTTTTTTTTAAGCCAAAGTTAATCAAAAGGGATAAAGAGGGACACTACACACTATTCCATGTGTTTTTAAAGTTAAGAAATATATGAATTCCTGTCTCCCTTTCTCTGTAGCCTATTAAGCACATGTATTTTTATATGCACAAATAGAATCCTACCTGGTTTCACATGTACATTCTTGTGAGGTGGCTGACTTGGCAGATACTATTTGTGAGAAGAGATCACTCCTCCTAAATGCTGTTGGTACAGAAAATTCAACCCATGGGTGAGCTTCCTAGATGAACAACATTCTACATACATCCATGTTCAGTAAAATGAATATTTTGGGATATGCGGATGAGTTATTTTTCATGATGAATTTCGATTGACATATATATTGTGACATTATAATGTGTGTGTGTTTGTGTGTCTATATATATATATATATATATATATATATATATATATATATATAGTCTCCAGATTTTCCAAAATATGAAATATATGTCTTCTTATACACCGCCTGAATTCATTCATATTCATATATGTGGATTTATAATTAACTTTTAACAAGTTTATTCTCAGAAATATACATCCACTGACATACATATTTATTTCCTAGTACTGAAAACTAACTTCAGGGAAGGGTTCTTACAAATCCTAATATTTCTAGAGTAACTGACCAAGTTTAACATCAATGCAAATACATTCCTATTTGATATGATGTGTTTGTTAAAGTTCATTTTTATTCAAACTTGGTACGTTATTATTTATTCAGTTTATGGACATCATAAAATATATCCCTTCATTCACAAGTTCACAAATTTATAAATATTTGGTTCACTTTCAATCACTTCCTCCTTTGGAACACATATATTCCTTCATGTTTCTTGACGGGTCTTTTCACTGGACTTCTTTCTAAACACGTTATTTTCGATTGAATAATCATTTTCGAAGCAAAACTCACACACTATTCATGATAAACGGTAACCCTAATAATACCATTAGATACATAACTGGTTGGAATTAATGTACGTATATCAATATATGATTTCCTCTATAATTTCAGATATTAAAACAATCCATTATTTAAATTTGGAACCAGTCATATAATTTTTTCACAGTATGGTCTATTAATGCATCATCTCTATATTCATCAACACAGGGTAAACCTATTAGTATCCCCAGTACTAATTCATATGTTTTCAAAATATTGCTCCCAGAAAAGGTGGAAGAAATACTCATGTCACCTGATCTACATATACATATTATCACAGTAATATTCTGGACACAAAATGCAAAGGTCACCGTTATGATTGCAATAAAGCCTCAATGGAATGGGAACATGGATTACTAAAAACATCCATGCCCAGTTTGCCTAATGCTCTCAAATGTCAATCCAATTGGTGACTACATTTTTGTTTCTTTTTAAGATTATGTATTCAACCTCAACCCTGTTGAAAATGTCTAATCCTATCACTCACGTTATACTTTGCCTGATTTCCTAATGTCTCTATTGATGTCTGCTTTCCTACATATTTTTTCCCAGTTCATCATTGTGCCCGACTTTTCACATATGGTGCCATTAATATTCACTCTCTAACCGAAACCTATTGCTAAAGAACTTTTGGTCCAAATCCTAGACTCACTCTTCCTCCTAAACCTACTGACTATCTTTCTAATCCTACACACTATCCCTTTTTCACTGGATGTTCTCTTCTACATTCAATCATCTGAGGTACAGGGTCTTATGCCATTGTATATCGATTTAACTGAGACCTCCGTGCAAAACATTACTCAAGCTAAGGATCCCAATCAAGGGCCCAAATCCTTCTGGGCTTAAAATATTACCTAGATTTCTGTTTTCATACCTATATTTTACCTCTATATTCTTTTAAATATCGCTGGTTCCCAATACCATTATTCATCCAGCAGAATGATTCCTAAGCCAAATGGAACATGCTATTAACCCTAACCATACAATGTTCCCTCAATCTCACTTTACAGAAGAGGAGGGATAAAGTTGATATTACAATACAGGAAGTTAGGAGATCTTCCACCTGCTGAGTACCTCAAAATCCATGCAGAAATAATCCCTGGAGAAGATGTTGGCAGCTATGAAAAACCTGAGAGAACAAAAGTCATATTCCATGGCAAACAACATGGTCAGGATGAAAGGATGTGTCTGAGTCATCCTCTCTATTTTTAATGCAGGGAAGATGGACCAAAGCAGGCCTGTGTGGAGAGCTGTTCCCAGGTGACTATGGTTTCTATACCATTCTAACATGTGAATGTATCACAGGAAGTAGGGCAGCCTCCATGTCAGGAGACACTAGGACGCAACTGTTAGGACAAAGTGGTGGCCAAGACAGGGACCTCATTTATTTCCTGAAGGTAGTGACCTCACCTCATTTCCTTGGTGATGGAACTCTCTGAATTTTGTGATCCAGGAAGCCAGGCACCCAGAGCCAGTCCCAGTCCCAGTTGCAGTGGGCTCACTTGTTTGGATTCACTAAGGACAGAGTCAGTCTTTCTTGGTACCTACTGATGTAAGGGTTGCCAAATACCAAGAAAGCTCTGAAGAGGGGTCTTTCCTGAGAGGACAGGAATTGGCTCACCACTGCCTCCTGACAACTTCACAGAGTTGACCAAGGAGACCAGATGTGAGACAGAAAGGCCATTTCTGGGGAACATCATATGGCCTACCAGTCAGAGGACACTCCAGATAGTGACAGACCTACTTGTGGGAAAAAGTTGCATTTGTGGGTGTTGGTTTGTGTTTGTGGTTTTTTTCTCATGTTCTGAGAATAGGTAAAAAAGGAGGTTTGTTTGGTTTGGAGTGGACTGTTTCCAGTAAGTCATTTGACAAGGAGACTGTTTCTATGTCTGTGTATCCCACTGTATTTTTCTTTGTAGATATTAGAAAAAAAATAGCTCATTGGTTGTGTCCTGTCTAGTAGAAAGCTTCCCAGCATGCATCCTTTCCAATTAATGAATGGACTGAGGCTTGCCTTATCCATGGGCAACACCGGCTATCTACCTAATTTTCCATTTTTTCATGAATTCTGGCCACTCTCAAGATTAGTATCATGTATTTTTGTACAAGATATGTACCACCTCCAAGCTCTGTGACATGGCCATGTACTGGATAGCTGAAGGGAATGGCGAGCATCTCAGAAAACTCATATATCAGAGTAACCAGGAAAGTCTCCGTGGAGAAACCCTGCTTGGCGCCTTTTGATTACCTATTGTTCTGTTGCTCTGAATGTCAGAAAGGTCTTTGCCTCAGGCCACCCCTTTGTGAAGCCTGAAGAAAACAGTTTTCAAATGGAAATGAATGGGCATCACCTGTGGCTCTTTGCTTCATAGCTTTGGAAATGGATGTGTCTGAATCAGCCTCTTGGCCCTGTGTGAGCCTGTGGTTTAGATTTTCAGCACCTGATGAATCTAAAGAAAGATCCCATGTGGGCATCCAAAACCTAAATGGAAAAAAGATCAGTGATTGTGGATGATGCCTCTCGCCTTCCTCTGTAAGATTCCTGACCTCCATCAAGTGAGAATAGGGATCATTTGTGTCAAATAAGTTCTTCAAAGGGCTGCAGAGGGGAGAAAATAGTTGCTTGGGTTTTCTTATAACTCCAATTCACACTAAAAATCTATACCCCACAGTCAGTATGCCTCAAATTTGAGAAGTGGAGTAGTATTAACGGCAGGCCTATTTGATCACTTCTGTTTCACACTAACGTTGTCCAGGCCACCCTGACTTTAGCAAATGAGGGGCAAGGGAGTTTATTTTTGACACTGTCTTGGGCTGTGCCCCTCATGGAAACCTCCAGCTAGAGGTTATGATTAGTGTCTATATAAAAGATGAAGAGGGCCATGTGAGAGTGTTTTGGTTTTAATTGTCATCATTTGTGTAGCAATTTGAAGAGATGCCTGGGTCCACCTGGGCTTGAACTCTGTTGTGATTCCCCTTAGAGACTGAGTTGTGTAACTGACCTCAGAGAAGTATTGCCATGAATTGTGTTGGGATTTCAGGAGGCCACACATGAGATTCACCATTGGAATCTGAGATTTTGGCCCAGGGTGACTTTACACAGAGCACTGGGAATCTAAGCCAGGATATCACAAGATTTTATTCTGAAAGATTCCAGCCATAGTTGAGAGTCAAAACACACATGCAACTCACGTTGTAGACCTCAATGGGCCTGGCTTCATGAGGCCTTTTGCCCACTCTTTGGGAAGCCTTGACTGTGAGAGTTCACCAGAGCTTTCATTGAAATGAGATTCCTAACCATTTATTGGTTCCTGTATAAATTGAATCCCACAGTGCCTCCAACTTCATTATTGAAAAATATCTAGATATATACCATGAATTTTTTGAAATTACCATGACCAGGTGGCACTGGAGAACATTTGGATGTCCTGTTGCTAATCATGATTGTACCAGACAGTGCCTTAATTGACTGTGTTTCATGAAAATGCTGTAGAACATAGATGCCAGTAAGTTGGAGCCTGCAGACTAGTGGGCATAAAGCAGTGGAGTGTAGGTGTGTGAAAAAACATCAGTTGTGGGTCCACGTGGATCTGGCATTGGCTTAGAAATGACTTGTCACTGACATGGTACATCCAGCAGACCCTTCTATGTAAAGGCATCTTGTTATATGGAGAGGATTCCTGCCAATGATCAGAATAAGGGGGCTATTGTCGAGTTGAAAAGCTATGTGGGATTTAAGCCTCATTGGTGCATTTTACTGCAGACCTTCACCCACCACATATGAGAGTACATCCTCCAGCACTGTGTCCCAGTGGAACTCCTTGTATTTCGTGAAGCCAATACAAAACTCACAGTGCAGCAGTAAGAAACACCACGAAAGTGGAGCATGAACAAATGGCTTTACAGACAACACGGTTAGATACTTAGACCCCAGTGGCCAAAGTTTACCTACAAATAGAGAACTCAGCACTGCTGCCTCATGTCCACTAGAAAATAAGGAACCATGTCATCCAGGTCACATAGATGGAGACCCAGCATTGATGGTCTCACTACAAAGGAAGCAAAAGCTCCTGACAAAAACATATTTCAACTGCCCAACCTCAGAGGCAGTTTCTCAAAAAGTCATTAGGCCAGCAGAGCTCCATGTTTGTGAAGTGTTTACCCTCTCCCTTTTTGTAAACTGTTCTACCTCCTACAAGTTTGTGAAGTTCTGAGCATTTTGCTTTCCACATATGTATTCACAGATTTTCTAACTCTTCTCCACTAATTGTGTCTTATTTGGGGCGAAGGTAATGTCAAAGCATTGTTCTGGCTGAGAGTGGGAAGATTTTTGTGTAGCACATATTTGCATACATATTAGATTCATTTTCCTATTTTCCATTTGAAATACTGAATCCCTGACACTAACCCATACCCTACTAGACTCTGACTACTAAACCTAATATGATGGAGAAAAAGAAACCTAACAGAATAGAAATACAGGCCTTTCATAGGAGGCATGGTGTATACTTGGACTTGCCTTCTGCTTTATCAATGGTATGTGTTATAAATCTAGTCAACTTTTCATTGTAATACTTCTCCATGAGTTTTTAAAGTTAACACATATGTAAATTTCTGTCTCCCTTTCTCTGTAGCCTATTCATCAAATGTATTTTTTTATGCATTTTTAGAATTCTACCTGGTATCACATGTACATTCTTGTGAGATCGCTTATTTTGGAAGATACAAATTGTGAGAAGAGATCGCTCCCTCTAAATACAGATGGAACTGGAATTTCCACCTATGGGTGAATTTCCTAGATGAACAATATTATGTATAAATAAATGTTGAGTAAAATGAATATTTTTGGATACGTGGATGATATATATTTCATGATGAATTTCGAATGGCATATATATTGCTACATTTTAATGTCTGTGTATGTGTGTATCTATCTATTTATCTATCTATCTATATAGATATAGATATCTACTCTTAAGATTTTCAAAATATGAAATATATGTGTCTTATTATACACTCCCTAAGTAAACTCATGTGTGTGTATGTAGATTTATAATCAACTTTTCACAAAATTGTTCTTAGAAATATTCATCCACCTTAAATACATATTTTTTCCTAGTACTGAAAAGTAAATTAAGTGAATGGTGTATACAATTCGTAATATTTCTACAGTGACTGAACCAGTTTCACATCAATGTAAGTAGACACCTATGGGACCATGATGTGTATTTTGAAGTTCATTTTTATTCAGACACTGGTACATTACTATTTCTGCAGTTTATGGACATTATAGGATATATCCTTTCATCCACAATTTCACAAATTTATAGGCATTTGGTTCACTTTCAATCACTTCCTACTTCAGAACACATGTATTCCTCCATGTTTCTTGACTGTTCTTTTCATGAGATTCTTTCCAAACACAGTATTATTGATTTCCATAATCACTTTTGAAGCCAAACTCACACACTCTTCATGATTAACCATAACGCTAATATTACCATTAGATGTATAACTGGTTGGAATGAATGTATGTATATCAATATAAGATTTCCTATATATTTTCAGATATCAATTCAATACATTATTTAACGTTTGAACCAGTTATATTATTTATTCACAGTATGGTCTATTAAGGCATCATCTCTATATTCGTAGACCGATGGTATACCTATTTGTATCCCCAATACTAATTTTTAATTCTTTAAAATATCGCTTTCAGAAATGGTGGAAGAAATACTGTAGTCACCTGATATACATATACATTTCATCACAGTAATATTCCTGAAACAAAATGCAAGGGTCACACTTATGATTGTATCAAAGCCTATATTGAAAGTGAGCATGTATTACTAACAACATCCATGCCCTGATTAACTAATGATCTCAAATATCATTCCTATTGGTGACTACATATTTGTTTCTTCCTAAGATTATATATTGAAACTGAACCCTGTTAAAAATGTCTTATCCTATCACTCACTTTGTACTTTGCCTTATTTCCTAATGTCTCTATTGATATCTGCTTTCCTACACATTTTCCCCAGTTTATCACTGTGACTGACTGTTCACATATGCTGACATTTAGACTCACTCTCTAATCAAATCTCTATATCTAAAGAATATTTGGTCCAACTCCTAGACTCACTCAAATGGATTCTTCAAAGCCCTGCAGAGGGTAGCCCATAGTTGCTTGAGTTTTCTCATGACCCCAATTCACATAAAGAATCTATACCCCACAGAGAATAGGCCTCAAATTGGAGAAGTAGAGCAGTATTATTGGCAGGCCTATTTGATCACTCCTGCTTCACAGGAAGAGTTTCCATGCCACCCTGACTTTAGGCAAATGAGGGGCATGTGAGCTTATATTGGACACTGTCTTAAGCTGAGCCCTTCATGGAAACCTCCAGCCAGAGGTTATGATGAGTCTCTAAATTGAAGAAGATGAGGGCCATGTGGGAGTGTTTTGGTTTAATTGTGGTCATTTGTGTGGTGGTTGGAAGAGATGACTTGGTCCACCTGTGCTTGAACTCTGGAGTGATTCCCCTTAGAGACTGAGTTCTGGAACAGATCTCAGAGAAGTATTGGCATGAATTGTGTTGGGATTTTAGGAGGCCACGCATGAGAGTTGCCCTTGGAGACTGAGATCTAGGCCCAGGATAGCTTTCAAAGAGCACTGGGAATCTCAGCCAGGATATCACATGACTTTATTCAGAAAGACTTGGAAGCCATAGTTGAGAGTCAAAACAAACATGGCCCTCAATTGTAGACCTCAATGGGCCTGGCTTAATGTGACCTTTTGGCCACTCTTTGGGAAGCCTTGCCTCTGAGAGTTCTCCCGAGCTTTAATTGAAATGAGCTTCCTCACCATTTCATGGTTCCCGAATGAATTGAATGCCACAGTGCCTCCAAATTTATCTTTGAAAATTGGCTAGATAAATACCATGAAATTTTTTAAATTCTTATGAACAGGTGGCACTGGAGAACCTTTGGATGTCTATTGCTGATCACGAGTGTACCAGACATTGCATTGATTGACTGGGTTTCATGAAAACGGTGAGAACAGAGATGCCAGAATGTTGAGGCCTGCTGACTAGTTGGCCTAGAGCAGTGGTGGGCAGGTGTATGATAAAACATCTGTCGTGGGGCCATGTGGATCTGCCATTGGCTTCCAAATGCCTTGTGACTGACATGGTCAGCCAGCAGAACCATACAAGTTAAGGGACCTTATTATATGGAGAGGTTTCAGGGCAATATTCAGAATCAGGTTGATATGGACATGGGTACAAGCTTTTGGGGATAGAAGCCTGGTTGGTGCATTCTCCTGCAGACCCTCACCCACTACACGTGAGAGTACTCTCTATAGCACTGTGTCCCAATTTTTCTTTTTGTATTTTGTGAAGCCAATACCAAACTCCCAGTGCAGCAGTAAGAAACACCACGAAAAGTGAAGTATGACCAAATGGCTTCACAGACCACATGGTTAGACACTTAGACCCCAGTGGCCTCAGTTTACCTACAAAGAGAGAATTCAGAACTGCTGCCTCATGTTCTATTGCAAATAAGGAACCATGTCATCCAGGTCACATAGATGCTGACGCAGCTTTGATGGTCTCACTACAAAGGAAGTGAAAGCTCCTGACAACAACAAACATTTCAAGGGCCCAAACTCAGAGGCAGTTTCTCAGAAATTAATTAGGCCACCAGAGCTCCATGTTTGTGAAGTGTTTACCCTTTACCTTACTTTTGGAAATTCCTCTACCACCTCCAAGGTTGTGAACTCCTGAGCATTTTCTTTTCCAGATATATATTCACAGATTTTCAAACTCTTCTCCACTAATTGTGTATTACTTGTGGTGAAGGAACTATCAAGGCATTTTTTTGGATGACAGTAGGAAGATTTTTGTCTAACAAATATTCCCATACACATTAGATTCATTTTCCTATTTTCCATTTGAAATACTGAATCCCTGACACTAACCCATACCCTACTAGACTCTGACTACTAATCCTAATATGATGGAGAAAAAGAAACCTAACAGAATAGAAATACAGGCCATTCATAGGTGGCATGGTGTATACTAGGACTTGCCTTCTGCTTTATCAAGTGTATGTGTTATAAATCTAGTCAACTTTTTATTGTAGTACTTCTCCATGAGTTTTTAAAGTTAACACATATGTAAATTTCTGTCTCCTTTTCTCTGTAGCCTATTCATCTCATGTATTTTATTATGCATATTTAGAATCCTACCTGGTATCACACATACATTCTTGTGAGCTCACTGTTTTTGGATGATACAAATTGTGAAAAGAGATCACTCCCCCTAAATACTGATGAAACTGAAAATTCAACAAATTGGTGAATTTCCTAGATGAACAACATTATACATAAATCCATGCTCAGTAAAAAGAATATTTTTGGATATGAGGATGATATATATTTCATGATGAATTTTGATTGGCATATATATTGCTACATTTTAATGTCTGTGTTTTTATCTTTATAAATAAATAAATAAATATATATATATATATTTATTTATATATATATACTCTCCAGATTTTTCACAATATTAAATATATGTGTCTTATTATTCACTCCCTAAATACATTCATATTCATGTATGTGGATTTGTAATCAAAAATGCACAAGATAATTCTCAGAAAAATTCATCCACATAAAATACATATTTATTTTCCAGTACTGAAAACAAACTTCGGTGAATTGTGCTTACAAATCCTAATATTTGCATGGTAACTGACCCAGTTTAACATTAATGCAAGTATAATCCTATGGGACATGATGTGTATTTTGAAGTTCATTTTTATTCAACAGTGGTACATTACTATTTCTTCAGTTGATGGATATCATAGGATATAACTTTTCATTCACAAGTTCACAAATCTGCAGGCATTTGGTTCACTTTCAATTACTTCTTGCTTCAGAACATATGTATTCCTCCATGTTTCTTGACTGTTCTTTTTATGAGATTCTTTCCAAACACATTATTTTCGATTTCCATAATCATTTTTGAAGGAAAGAGGCACCTTACTTACCCCCAGGAAGGTTCGTTGAGGTCTCCTTGTCCTGCGCTGCGTGATTCCCGGCCAATGCACCAAATGTAAGGTTCCAGCGAATGTTGGAGGAAGAGACCATCAAGAAACTGCGGCTCATGCAACAGTAAAAGGCGTTTATTGAGGATCCAATCCAGCATGCTGGGGCTACGTGCTCACTCAAGATGGGAGAGCATCCCAGAGCCCCGAGCAGGGGTTGAGCAGTGCTTAAGTACACTTTTTGGGCAGGGCGGGACTTTACATATATTACAGTCTCCTTTAAGAAATCATCATACACCACGGGAAAATCAAACAACAATTCCTAAACATGATTAGTTCATTTATTGGTGGGAACATGTAAGGCGGGAGTGATAGGTCAGTTCTAAAGCGGGGTACACATTTAAAATGATTGGTTTAGGCTCTGCAATGCCTATGTGCCAGGCCTCACAGGGTCCTAGGTTATTAAAAAACCAGGCGGTCAGGGGGAATATTTACTGGGTAGTCCGGGAATTGTCCTACAAGCTACAGGAATTTCAGGTTTTGCGTGTAGCATAGGAACTTAACAATACCTGGTCCTTTACATTTTAACTCAAGCCTTGCTGCTTAAAAACTTTACAACACCCGGTCTTTTACACTTTAACTTTTACACTTTAATTTCAATTTCTTTTACCCTTACAGATCACTCCTGGTGCACAAGAAGGGTGTCCAAGTCACCCTGACTTTAGGCAAATGAGGGCCAAGGGAGCTTATTTTGGACACTGTCTTGGGCTGTGCCCCTCATGGAAACCTCCAGCCAGATGTTATGATGAGTGCCTTTATGGAAGAAGAGGAGGGCAATGTGGGATTGTTTTGGTTTTAATTGTGGTCATTTGTGTGACGGTTGGAAGAGATGACAGGGTCCACCTGGGCTTGAAGTCTGGTGTGAATCCCCTTAGAGACTGAGTTCTGGAACTGACCTCAGAGAAGTATTGCATGAATTGTGTTGAAATTTTAGGAGGCCACGCATGAGAGTCGCTCTTATAAACTGAGATCAAGGCCCAGGGTGGCTTTCCACAGAGCACTGGGAATATCAGCCAAGATATCCCATGATTTTATTCTTAAAGACTTGGTAGCCATAGTTGAGAGTCAAAACACACATGGAACTCACAACGTATACCTCAATGGGCCTGGCTATATTTGACCTTTTGGCCACTCTTTGGGAAGCCTTGCCTATGAGAGTTCTCCAGAGTTTCATTGAAATGAGCTTCCTCAACATTTAGTGGTTCTTGAAACCCACAGTGCCTCCAACTTCATGCTTGAAAAATGGCTAGATAAATACCATGAAATTTTTGAAAATCCCATGACCAGGTGGAACTGGAGAATCTTTGGGTGTCCTGTTGCTGATCATGAGTATACTAGAGGGTGCCTTGATTGACTGGGTTTCATAAAAATAATGTAGAAAAAAGATGCCAGTAAGTTGGAGCCTGCTGAGTAGTGGGCCTAGAGCAGCGGTGGGCAGGTGTGCAGGTGTGTGATAAAACATCTGTGGTAGGTCCATGTGGTTTGGCCATTGGCTACCAAATGGCTTGTGAAGGACATGGTGCAGCCAGCAGACCCTTATTTGTAAAGGCATTTTGATATATGGAGAGGTTTCAGGGCAATTTTCAGAATCAGGTTGACATGGTCAATGGTGCAAGCTATGTGAGAAAGAAGCCTGGTTGGTGCATTCTCCTGCAGACCGTGACCCACCACAGTGACAGAACTCTCTCCAGCACTGTGTCCCAGTTGAAATTGTTGTATTTCGTGAAGCAAATACCAAAGTCCCAGTGTAGCAGCAAGAACCACAACAGAAAGTGGAAGAGGACCAAATGGCTTCACAGTCCACACGGGGTGACACTTAGCCCCCAGTGGCCACAGTTTACCTACAAAGAGAGAATTCAGCACTGCTGCCTCAGGTTCATTGGAAAATAAGAAACCATGTCCTCCAGGTCACATAGATGCAGACCCAGCTTTGATGGGCTCACTATAAAGGAAGCTAAAGCTCTTGACAACAACATATATTTCAAGTGCCCAACCTCAGAGGCAGTTTCTCAAGAAGTATTTAGGCCAGCAGAGCTCCATGTTTGTGGAGTGTTTACCATGTCCCTTACTTATGGAAACTGCTCTATCACCTCCAAGGTTGGGAAATCCTGAGCGTATTCCATTCCAGATATGTATTCACGTATTTTCTAACTCTTCTCCTCTAATTGTGTCTTACTTGTGGCAAAGGTAATGTCAAGGCATTGTTGTGGATGAAAGTGGGAAGATTTTTGTGTAGCACATATTTGCATACACATTGGATTCATTTTCCAATTTTCCATTCAAAATACTGAATCCCTGACACGAAACTATACCCTACTAGACTCTGACTACTATTCCTAATATAATGGAGAAAAATAACTCAAACAGAATAGAAATACAAGCAGTTCAGAAGAGGCATGGTGTATAGTTGGACTTGCCGTTTGCATTATGTAGGTTAGGTGTTATAAATCTAGTTAATTTTTAATTGAAATAGTTCTCCATGTGTTTTTAAAGTTAATGAATATGTGAATTCCTGTATCCCTTTCTCTGTAGCCTATTCAGCACATGTATTTTTATATGCACATATAGAATCCTACCTGGTATCACATATACATTCTTGTGAGGTGGCTGACTTGGCAGATACAAATTATGAGAAGAGATCACTCCTGCTAAATGCTGTTGGATCTTAAAATTCAACCTATGGGTGACCTTCCTAGTTGAACAACATTATTCATAAATCCATGTTCATTAAAATTAATATTTCGGGATCTATGGATGATATATATTTCACCATGAATTTCGATTGACATATATATTGCCACTTTATAATGTCTGTGTGTGTTTTGTATATATATATATATATATATATATATATATATATATATATATATACTCTCCAGATTTTTCACAATATGAAATATATGTGTCTTATTATTCACTCCCTAAATACATTCATATTCATGTATGTGGATTTGTAATCAACTTTGCACAAGATTATTCTCAGAAATATTCATCCACCTGAAATACTTATTTGTTTCCTAGTACTGAAAATAAACTTCAGTGAAAGGTGCATACAAATCCTAATATTTCTACAGTAACTTACCAAGTTTAACATCAATGCAAGTAGATTCCTATGGGACATGATGTGCATTTTGACGTTCATTTTTATTTAAAACTGGTACAGTACTATTTCTTCAGTTTATGCACATCCATGGATAAATTTTTCACCCAAAATTTCAAAATTAAAGACATTTGTTTCACTTTCAATCACTTCCTGCTTCCGAACACATGTAGTCCTCCAGGTTTTTCGACTGGTCGTTTCATGAGACTTCTTAACAAACACATTATTTTCGATTTCCATAATCACTTTTGAAGGAAAACTCACACACCCTCTTCATGATAAACCATAACCCTAATATTACCATTAGACTTATAATTGGTTGTAATGAATGTATGTATACCAATATCAATATAAGATTTCCTGTATATTTTCAGATATCAATTTATTCTAATTCCAATTTCTAAAGTTGGATCCAGTTATATTATTTATTCACAGTACGATCTATTCATGCATCATCTCTATATTCATTGACACAGGGTACACCTATTTGTATACCCAATACTAATTTATGGGTTTTAAAAATATTGCTTCCCATAATGGTGGAAGAAATACTCATGTCACCTGATCTACATATACATTTTATCACAGTAATATTCTGGACAAAAATGCAAAGGTCACACTTATGATTGTACCAAACCCTAAATTGAAAGTGAGTATATATTACTAAAAACATCCTTGTCCAGGATGCCTAATTCTCCCAAGTGTCAATATTGTTGGGGACTATATATTTGTTTCTTCCTATGATTATATATTCAACCTCAACCCTGTTGAAAATGTCTAATCCTATCACGCATTTTATAATTTGTCTGATTTCCTAATGTCTCTATTGAGACCTTCTTTCCTACATATTTTCCCCAGTTCATCATTGTGACTGACTCTTCACATGTGCTGACATTTACATTCACTCTCTAAACGAAACCCTATTGCTAAAAAACTATTGGTCCAACTCG
This sequence comes from Callospermophilus lateralis, assembly GCF_048772815.1. Lineage (NCBI taxonomy): Eukaryota > Metazoa > Chordata > Mammalia > Rodentia > Sciuridae > Callospermophilus > Callospermophilus lateralis. The sequence goes on from NW_027516347.1 coordinate 563,961, forward strand.
AAGACTCACTCTTCTTCCTAAACCTACTATCTTCCAAATCCTACCGACTATCCATTTTTGACTGCATGTTCTCTTCGACATTCAGGCATCTGAGGTGCAAGGTTTTATTCCATTGTGTATAGATTTATCTGAGACTAAAATGCAGAATGTAATTCAAAGCTAAATATCCCAAAGAAGGGCCCAATGCCCTTTCTGGCTTCAAATCGTAACTAGATTTATGTTTTCATACTTATATTTCAAATATATATTCTTATAAATTTTGCAGGTTCCCAATACCATTATTCATCCAGCAGAATGATTCCTAACACAAGTCAAATATGTTATTGACCCTAACCATACACTGTTCCCTCATTCTAAATTTACAGAGAGGAGGGACAGAGTTGGTCTTACAATACAGGAAAGTAGGGGATCTTCCACCTGCTGAGAACCTCAAAGTTCCATGCAGAAATGTTGACTGAAGAAGATGTAGGCAGCTATGAAGAACCTGAGGGAACAAAAGTCATGTTCAATGGCAAACAACCTGTTCAGGATGAAGGGTTCTGTCTGAATCAGCCTCTCACATCTTAATTTAGAGAAGATGGACCAAACCAGGCCTGTGTGGGTAGCTGTTTCTGGGTGCCTATGGTTGTATACCATTCTAAATTGTGAAAGTGTCACAGGAAGTAGGGGCAGCCTCCTTCTCATGTGACACTTGGAAGCCACTGGTAGGACAAAGTGGTTGCCAAGGCAGTGACCTCATTCAGTTCCTAAAGGAAGTGACCTCACCTCACTTCCTTGGTGATGGAAATCTCTGAACTTGGGATTCATGAAGCCAGGCACCCAGAGCCAGTCCCAGTCCCAGTCCCAGTGGTCTCACTTGTTTGGATTTACCAAGGACAGTGTCAGTCTTTCTTGGTACCTACTAATGTGAGGATGGCCAAATGCCAGGAAAGCTCTAAAGAGGGGTCATTCCTGAGAAAGCAGGTAGTTGCTCACCTCTGGGTCCTGACACCTGCACAGAGTTGGCCAAGGAGACCAGATCTGAGACAGATCAGGCCATTCCGTGGGAATATAGTATGGCTCACCAGTCAGAGGACAGTCCGGATAGTCACAGAACTTCTTGGGGGAAGGAGGTGCCTTTGTGGGTGTGGGGGTGGGTTTCTGGTTTTGTCTCATGTTCAGAGAATAGGTAGGCAAGGCGCTTTTTTTGGTGTGGAATGAACTGTTTCTAGTAAGTCATTTGACAAGGCGAGTGTTTCTATGTCTGTCTATCACACTGTGTCCGTGGTTGCAGATATTAGAAAAGAAAATGCATCAATGGATGTGTCCTGTCTAGTAGAATGCTTCCCAGCATTCATCCTGTCCAATTTATGAATGGATTTCAGATTGCCTTTTCTATGGGTAACACCTGCAATCTTCCTAAGTTTCAGTTTTCTTCTGGACTTCTGCCCCTCTCCAGAATAGGCTCATGGTTTTATGTCTAAGGTATGTACCACTTCCAAGCTGTGTGCCATGACCATGTACTGGATAGCTCAAAGGAATGGCGAGCATCTCTGAAAAATCAGATATTAGTGTGACCATTAAATCTCAGTGGAGAAACCCTGCTTTGGGCCTTTTGCTTACCTATTGTTCTGTTGCCCTGAATGTCAGGAAGTTCTTTGCCTCAGGCCACCCCTTTGTGAAGCCTGAAGAAAACAGTTTTCAAATGGAAATGAATGGGCAACACCTGTGGCTCTTTGCTTAATTGCTTTGGAAAGGGATGTGTCTGAATCAGCCTCTTGGCCCTGTGTTAGGCTGTAACTTAGATTCTCAGCACCTGATGGATCTAAAGAAAGATCCCATGGGTGCATTAAAAACCAAAATGGCCAAAAGAGCAGTCATTGTTTATGAAGACTCTCGCCTTCCTCTCTAAGGTTCCTGACATCCATCAAGTGAGAATAGGGATCCTTTGTTTCAAAAGAGTTCTTCAAAGCCCTGCAGAGGCTATCCCATAGGTGCTTGGGTTTTCTCATGACCCCAATTTACATGAAGAATCTAAACCCTACAGTCAGTAGGCCTCAAATTGGAGAAGCCAAGCTGTATTAACGGCAGGCTGATTTGATCACTCCTGTTTCACAGTCAGGATTTCCAGGCCACACTGACTTTAGGCAAATGAGGGGCAAGGGAGGTTATTTTGGACACTGTCCTGTCCTGTGCCCCTCATGGAAACCTCCATCCAGAGGTTATGATGAGTGTCTATATGGAAGAAGAAAAGGGTTATGTGGGAGCGTTTTGTTTGGAATTGTGGTAATTTGTGTGGCACTTAGAAGAAAAGACTGGGTCCACCTTGGCTTGAACTCTGTTGTGATTCCTCTTAGAGAATGAATTCTGGAACTGACATCAGAGAAGTATTTTCATGAATTGTGTTTGGTTTTTACTAGGCCATGCATGAGAGTCGCCCTTGGAACCTGAGATCTAGGTGCAGGGTGGCTTTCCCCAGAGCACTGGGAATCTCAGCCAGGATATCACATGATTTTATTCTGAAAGACTTTGCAGCCACAGTTGAGAGTCAAAACACACATGGACCTCACATTGTAGACCTCAATGGGCCTGGCTTCATGTGACCTTTTGGCCACACTTTGGGAAGTCTTGCCTGTGAGTGTTCTCTAGAGCTTTCATTGAAATGAGCTTCCTCAACATTTAATGGTTCCTGAATAAATTGAAACCCAAAGAGCCTCCAACTTCATCCTCGACAAATGGCTTGATAAATACCATGAAATTTTTGAAATTCCCATGACCAGGTGGCACTGGAGAACTTTTGGATATCCTGTTGCTGACCATAAGTGTACCAGACAGTGCCTTGACTGACTTTGTTTCATGAAAATTGTGTAGAACAGTGATGCCAGTAAGTTGGAGCCTGCTCATTAGTGGGCCTAGAGCAGTGGTGTGAAGGTGTGTGATAAAACATGTGTGGTGGGGCCATGTTGATCTGCCATTGGCTTCCAAATGCCTTGTGACTGACAGGGTACAGCAAGCAGACCCTTATATGTAAAGGCATCTTGTTATATGGATAGGTTTATGGGCAATGTTCAGAATCAGGTTGGCTACCTGGTACCACACGTACATTCTTGTGAGGTGGCTGACTTGGCAGATACAAATTGAGAGAAAAGATCACTCCTACTAAACCCCATTGAAACTGAATATTCAACATATGGGTGAGCTTTCTAGTTGAACAACATTATACATAAATCCATGTTCAGTAAAATGAATATTTTTAGATCTGTGGATAATATATATTATATGATGAATTTTGATTGACATATATATTGCTACTTTTTTGTCTGTGTGTGTTTTGTGTTTGTGTGTATATATATATATATATATATATATATATATATATATACACACTCTCCAGATATTTCAAAAAATGAAATATATGTGTCTCATATACACTCCCTAAATTCATTCATGTTCATGTATCTGGATTTATAATCAACTATTCACAAGATTATTCTCAGAAATATTCATGCACCTGAAATTTGCCTAATGCTCTCAAATATCAATCCTATTGGTGTCTACATATTTGTTTTTTCCTAAGATTATATATTCAAACTCAATCCTTTTCAAAATATCTAGTCCTGTCACTCACTTTGTAATTTCCCTGATTTCATAATGTCTCTATTGATATCTGCTTTCCTACATATTTTCCCCAGTTCATCATTGTGACTGACTCTTCAACTGTGCTCACATTTACATTCACTCTCTAACTGAAACCGTATTGCTAAAGAACTTTTGTTCTAAATTCTATACTCACTCTTCTTCCTAAACCTACTGACTATCTTCCTAATCCTACCAACTATACCTTTTTCACTGGATGTTCTCTTCTACATTCAATCATCCAAGTAAATGTCTGGCAAGCTTCGGAGAAGGAGACGACCAACAGAGTACTCATGATACAGCAAAAGGTTTATTGGGTTTCCAGCATGCTGGGGCTCAGAGCTCACTTTAATAGAGCAGATAGCCCTGAGAATAGCTTAAGTAGAGTTTGTATACTTTCCCTGGAGAAGGCAGGGAGGGAAGTTTATTGATGGGTCACGACGAGTGGGCAGTTTGCATGCAACTGGGTGAGGGAGTACATTCTGTAGTTTGGCAGTTGGGGACAGCACATTTTGGGAACAAGTTTTGCAAGCATTTCTCAAGATTTCAACAGTTTTTTGTTAAGCATAGGGAAATACAGGAAGTGACAAGTACTTATTTTATTAACCTTTCATTCCTCACTTCTTTTTCTGGCTACTTTTAATCATAAAAATTATCATTGGGGGGTTTCACATTCTATGTCTCCTAGTGGGGTATTACCATAAGTTTAACTCGTCCAATTTGAGCCTGGAGAAAAGAAATTACACGGTTGAGAAAACAGGGTTTTATAGTTAGCAATAATATGAGGATTATTATTGGACCGGCCAGGGTTGATAAAAACGTAGTTAACCAGGGGCACTGTGTGAACCAAGACTCAAACAACCCTTTTTGGGTCTCTCTCTCTCTTGTTGATGCTCTTTAATGTGTCTTTTTAATTTACTCATAGATTTTATTACAACTCCAGTATGTTCAGCATAAAAACAACATTCTTCCCTCAATGCAGCACAAAGGCCCCCTTCTTTAATGAAGAGGAGGTCCAAACCTCAACTGTTCTGTAAAACAACTTCAGAGAGAGAGGTTAAAGTTTCATGCAAAGCTCTGATGGTGGTTTCTAATATCTTAGTTTTGGTCTATTGCTGCTTCTAATTGGGTCATTTATTGTGTCACATGGACAAGGGCAGTGGTTCCTGGGCCCACCCGTGCAGCAAATCCTATTCCTAATATGATGGCTAAAGTGAGGGATATATGCTCCCAGTGGAACCTGGTTGTATGTCCCCCTATTTGATCTTCAAATGAACCTGCTTCATAATAGAGCACTCTGGGAAACATCTGCACCATTACACGATTAATCACATCTGTTGACCATTTCATGAAAACATAAACAAGGTTTAAGTATATAGAATTATTCTGTTGTAAGGACGGACAAGGCAAGGCACCTAAGATAGCACTAAAGACAGGGAAACAGTCCTATTTGGTTGCAACCGGATTCAGAGGGCATCGCTTCTGTTGTAATCAATTAATCCCCTGAAACTCAAGTTTAGGTAGTTTCAGAATTTTGTACCCAACATGTAAGGGAAGGTGCTCAGAAGCTCACAGTCTGCAGAAGTTCAAAAACGCAGTATTTGTTCCTGTTTTTCCCCTGTTCTGGGCAAGTTAACTTTTAAAGGACACCTGGGAGGGGGAGAGCTTTTTCTTCCCTTTCTTATTTTACCCCTGCCAGCTGTTACCATGGAGACCAGTTGGTAACTTCTTTATCTTAGAAATGTAGCCATCTCTGTGAATCCCCAGCTCAAGGACAGAGGCCTTGTTCACATATTTTGTGAAAAACTAGTAAAAGGGTGTCTACCTGAGAAGTGCTGATTTTTTTAGCCACTGGCCAAGTAGAACAGGGCAATACGAAAAGAGGAAGTTTATCTACATTGAACTCTTTTATAGGGACTCTTTTGCTGAAAGTCCTAAAGTCAGCCATGGTGAAGACTTCTGGAGAAGGTCAGTTAAGACTTTTCTTTGGGCCTAGTGCAGAGGGGGAAGACGGGGAAGGTGGGCTCTGATCAGCTCCGTGGATCTGAAAATGAGGAAGGAGAGATGTAAAAGAATAATGGGAAACGGGTTTGAGATTTTCCTAGCAACAAAAACTTGAGCAGTAGAACAGGTAGAGCAGAGAGGATGATGGGAGTGAGTATCTCAAAACGCATATGAGGGACGTTTAATTATTAGTAAACTGTTTTCAGTGATGACAAACCAACTTTAAAGGCCATTTTTATTACATCTTAGATAGGGGACTGAGGGCTCTCCTCAGCTGGTTTGAGCTTTGGTTTAGCTGGTAAGAAGACCTGGCGGGACCCGGTGCGGGCACTGACAGGACAAGAGAGGAGTGAGTGGGTGGAGGGGTACTTCAGTAACTGCTGCCTCAGCAAGGAGGCAATGGTCTGAGAACCGGCAGAGGTTTGGGTTTTTGATCTAGTAATTGGAGGGGAGAAATCAGGTTGCTGAGGTGGGAGTGACAGCAGAGTGTCTGGAGCAGAAGGCTGAGGGTGAGGATCTATTGGAGAAGCATAGCTCAGGATGTGAGTGAAGGAGGGAAAAGGTCACGCAAAATTTGAGGATCTAGAGACCCCTCTGGGGGCCATCGGTTCTTCTTATCTAATTGGTAATATGGCCAATGATGTGTACTGAATTTGATGAGGAGTTTGGGTTCCATCAGGCAGCCCCTGTTTGCTCACATCCCCATGACTTACAGAAGAAGTCGGCTTTCCCCCCACACAGCCGTGACTGTGGCTTTGAGAGTCTGCCCGGCAAACATAGTAATCTAGGCTAGCCAACCTGCATCTGGCTTGCATGTCCCTTCATCCATAATGTTTGTTTCCATTATCTATGCTACAGAAGTAATTTAATGGAATTTTAGTGGTATCCTCTTCATCAGGGAAATCCCAATAGGTAAGACCTATAGCCAGCTGACAAATGTCTGGGAGGAATGATGGCCACCAGGTCCCTCAGGGGGCTGTATGCGAGATAGATTATACTTCTTTTCCAGTAGGATTTGTGATCAGCCATCACTGCTGAATGGGCTGATGTGGCTTAGGACTACTTGTGGCCAAGGAGAGAGTCCACAGACCTATCCACATGGCGAATACGCAATTTGAAGGTTTTACCAGTCTTTTCCAGTTTCCAGCCAGAGTCTGGACAGGGCGCAGGCTTGAGATGAGAGGCATGGATCCAGAAATTGATTCCGTCTACCTTTACCACTGGAGGTGTTATAAGTAGCACCGGCTATGGTCCTTTCCAGCGGGGTTTCAAGCATGATACCTGATGTCGTCTTACGTAGATGAAGTCTCTTACTTGATATCGATGTGGAGTCCCTTTGTCCCCAGTTTGGTAGGCAGTGGCCAGCTGTTTACACAGGTATCACTGAGTTCTTTTTAGAGCTTTAAGTCTGTCAAGCAAGGGGGTGTGGATGGAATGGTTAGGTCTTTGAGTCGGGCTTAGGTCCCTTACTGCAAGAGGGCAACAATAGAGAATTTCACAGGGGCTAAGGTTACTCAAAGAAACAGAGGGAGTATTTCTTGCATGAAACATTGCATAAGGCAGGAGCATAGTCCAATCTTTTATGCTGTTCTCTAAGTTTAATTTTCTTAAGGTCTCTTTAATGGTTCAATTTATTCTATCTGCCTGTCCTGAACTCGGGTATCTATAAGCACAATATAACTTCCAATTAATTCCCTGGTTCCTGGCTAACCCCTGACTTACCTGGGCCATGAACACCGGTCCATTATCAGACCCTATTACCGGCTTAGCTTCCTCCAATGGTAAAGAGGCTGAGTCAGCAGCAGGGAAATCCATTTGAGGGTGTTGTGGGTTAGGGGACAAGGGCAGGGGATTAGTAAGGGAAGAAGAGTCCAGTAGAGTCAAATCTGTGACTCGGGGAGAACAGGGGGTGGAGGAGGAGGAGGTTGAGAGGGTTTGAGAGATCATGGGGGATGGAGTAGGAGCAGAGGCAGGGGCAAGGAAAGGCTTCACCCATGGAGGAGGAGATTTGCAGATGTTCTGCCAAGTTAAGATATATGGCTGTTGATCCAGATGGCTATGTGTCCCCGGCTGAGATAATATCTCTGAATTTTTAAATTAGTGCGAAGTAGAAAGATCCTTCAAGGGGCCATCCGAATTCAAAGGTGGGCCATTCTGAGGCACAGAGATTCTGCCAGGTCCAGCATTTTACTAAAACAAGAAAGATTCTGAGCTCTTAAGCGGACTTTGTTCCAGTGATCAAGGGTCAGGGACAGAGGCATTGAACTGCTCTGTCCCATAATGAAAGGTACACAAACAGCAAAAGCAAGGACACATGACACAGATAAGACAAGACCATAAACACAGGCAATGGACGTCAAACACTGAAACCAGGAATGAGTAGCCGGCAAAACCCGATGGGATGACAATACCGAATCTGAAACAAAATATCACTGAGTTGAGGAGACTATTGTTCCTTAATTTCCCGAGTTTTCTGCGGCGTCCCCCAGGGAGGTGCCCTGTGTCTCCGTGACACGTCTCTCAGCCACCTTCGGAGGGAACTCAGGCTCTTCATCGCCAGAGATTTTGCCAAGCCCTAACATGAAACCTGAAACCAGAAAGAGGCGCCTTACTTGCTCCGAGAGGAGCCCATTGGGGTCTCTCGTCTGCCACTGCCAGAACTCGGTGGAACCTCAATATGTAAAGGTCGGGCGAGTGTCGAAGGAAGAGACCACCAAGAGTCTGTCTCATGCAACAGCAATGGGTTTATTTGGGGTTCAGCATGCTGTGGCTCAGAACTCACTTAAATAGAGCAGAGAGCCCTGAGAACACCTTAAGCACAGCTTATATACTTTCCTTGGAGAGGGAAGAGAGGGAAGTTTACTAATGGGTGAGGGCATGTGGGCGGTTTGCATGACACTGAGTGAGGGAGTACATTCTGCAGTTTGGCAGTTGGGAACAGAACATTCTGGAAACAAGATTAGCAAACATTTCTCAAGATTTCAACAGTGTTTTGTTAAGCATACAGAAAAACAGGAAGTGACAAGTACCTATTTTATTAACCTTTCACTACGGACTATCCCTTTTCGACTAGATGTTCCTTCTACATTAATTCATCCAAGGTACAAGGTCCTATGGCATTGTATATCGATTTAATTGAGACACCTCTGCAGAACGTAATTCAAAGCTGCATATCCCAATCAAGAGCCCAATGCCCTTCTGGACTTCAAATCATACTTAGATTTCTGTTTTCATACATATATTTCACCTATATATTCTTATACACATAGCAAGTTCCCAATACCATTATTCATCCAGCAGAATGATTTCTAAACCAAACCGAACATGTTATTAACCATAACCATACACTGTTCCCTCAATCTAACTTTACAGAAGAGCAGGGAAAGAGTTGATCTTACAATACTGAAATGTAGGGAATCTTCCACCTCCTGAGAACCTCAAAGGTACATGCAGAAATGATCCCTGGAGAAGAGGTAGGCAGCTATGAAGGACCTCAGAGACCAAAAGTCATCTTCCATGGCAAACAACCTGGTCAGGATAAAAGGTTGTGTATGAATCAGCTTCTCTTCTTAACGTAGAGAAGTTGGACCAAACTAGGCCTGTGTGGAGATCTATTCCTGGGTGCCTATTGTTGATATACCATTCTAACTTGTGAAAGTGTCACAGAAAGTAGGGGCAGCCTCCGTATCATGGGACCCTTGAAAGCAACAGTTAGGACAAAGTGGTTGCCAAGACAGTGACCTCATTCAATTTCTGAAGGAAGGGACCTCACTTAACTTCCTTGGTGATGGAACTCTCTGAATTTGGGATCCAGGAAGCCAGGCACCCAGAGCCAGTCCCTGTCCCAGTCCCAGTGGTCTCACTTGTTTGGATTCAGCAAGGACAGAGTCAGTCTTTGTTGGTACCTACAGATGTGAGGAAGGCCAAATGAGAGGAAATCTCTGAAGCGGGGCTTTTCCTGAGAAAGCAGGTAGTGGCTCACCGCTGGCTACTGAGAACTTCACAGAGTTGGCCAAGGAGACCAGATCTGAGACAGGACAGGCCAATTTGGGGGAACATATTTTGGCCTACAAGTCAGAGGACACTCTGGATAGTCACAGACCTACTTGGGGGAAGGAGGTGCCTTTGTGGGTGTTGTTGTGGGTTTGTGGTTTTGTCTCATTTTCCTAGAATAGGTATTAAAGTCGGTTTGTTTGGATTGAAGTTTAGTGTTTCTAGTAAGCCTTTTGACATGGCGAGTGTTTCTATGTCTCAGTATTTCACTGTGTCCGTGGTTGTATGCATTAGAAAAGAGAATGCATCAATGGATGTGTCCTGTCTAGTAGAAAGCTTCTCAGCATTCAAATTGCCCCATTTATGAATGGACTGTAGCTTGCCCTATTGATGCGCAATACCTGCTATATTCCTAAGTTCCTGTTTTCTTTCTGAATTCTGGCCACTCTACAGAATAGGACCATGGTTTTTTGTTCACGATATGTACCACCTTCAAGCTCTGTGACTGGCCATGTACTGGATAGCTGAAAGAAATGGCAAGCATCTCAGAAAACTCAAGTATCAGTGTTACCAGGAAATTCTCAGTGGAGCAACCCTGCTTTGGACCATTTGCTTACCTATTGTTCTGTTTTCCTGAATTTCAGGAAGGTCTTTGACTCAGGCCACCCTTTTGTGAAGCCTGAAGAAAACAGTTTTCAAATGGAAATTATTGGGCATACATGTGGCTCTTTCCTTAACTGCTTTGAAAAGGGATGTGTCTGAATCAGCCCCTTGGCTCTGTATGAGGCAGTGGCTTAGATTCTCAGCACCTGAGGGATCTAAAGAAATTTCCCATGCGTGCATTCAAAACCAAAATGGCCAAAAGAGCAGTCATTGGCATGAAGTCTCTAGCCTTCCTCTGTAAGGTTCCTGACCTCCATCAAGTGAGAATAGGAATCCTTTGGGTCAAACGAGTTCTTCAAAACCTGCAGAGGCTAGCCCATAGGTGCTTGGGTTTTCTCATGACTCCAATTCACATAAAGAATCAATATCTGACAGTCAGTAGGCCTCAAATTGGACAAGCAGAACAGTATTAACACCAGGCCTATTTGATCACTCCTGGTTAACAGGAAGCGTGTCCAGGCCACCCTGACTTTAGGCAAATGAGGGGCAAGGTAGATTATTGTGGATACTGTCTTGGTCTGCGCCCCTCATGGAAACCTCCAGCCAGAGGTTATGATGAGTGTCTATATGGAAGGAGATGAGGGCCATATGGGAGTGTTTTGGTTTTAATTGTGGTCAATTGTGTGGTAGTTGGAAGAGATGACTGTGTCCACCGGAGCTTGAACTCTGGTGTGATTACCCTTAGAGACTGAGTTCTGGAACTGACCTCAGAGAAGTATTGCAAAAAATAGTGTTGGGATTTTAGGAGGTCACGCATGAGAATCACCCTTGTAATCTGACATCTAGGCCCAGGATGGCTTTCCACAGTGCTCGGGGATTCTAAGCCAGGATATCACATGATTTAATTCTTAAAGACTTGGGACCCTTAGTTGAGAATACAAACACACATGGATCTCACTTTGTATACCTCAATGGGCCTGGATTCATGTGACCTTTTGGCCACTCTTTGGGAAGCCTTCCCCGTGAGTGATCTCCAGAGCTTTCATTGAAATGAGCTTCCTCACCATTTAATGGTTCCTGAATTAATTGAAACCCACAGTGCCTCCAACTTCATCCTTGAAAAATGGCTAGATAAATACCATGAAATTTTTGAAATTCCCATGACCAGGTGGCACTGGATAAACTTTGAATGTCCTGTTGCTGATCATGATGGTTCCAAACTGTGCCTTGATTGACTGGGTTTTGTGAAAATGTTGTAGAACAGAGATGCCAGTAAGTTGGAGCCTGCTGAGTAGTGGGCATAGAGCAGTGGACTGTAGGTGTGTAAATAAATATTTTTGGTAGGATCACCTGGATCTTCCATTGTCTTCCAAAAGACTTGTGACTGACATGGTGCAGGCAGCCGACCCTTATATGTAAAGGCATCTTTTTATATGGAGAGGTTTCAGGGCAATGTTCAGAATCAGGTTGCTATAGTCAAGTGGGAAAGCTATGTGGGATTAAAGCCTGGTTCGTACATTCTCTTGTCGACCATGACAAACCACACGTGACAGAACTCCCTCTATCATTGTGTCCCAGTTGAACTCCTTGTATTTCATGAATCTAATACGAAACTCCCAGTTCAGGAGTAAGAAACACCCTGAAAATTGGAGCATGACCAAATGGCTTCACAGACCACACGGGAAGACACTTAGCTCCCAGTGGCCACAGTTTACCTACAAAGAGAGAATTCAGAACTGCTGCCTCATTTTCATTAGAAAATAAGGAACCATGTCCTCCAGGTCACATAGATGCAGACCCAGATTTCATGGTGTCACTACAAACGAAACTAAATTTCCTGACAATTACAAATATTTCATGTTCCCAACCACAGAGGAAGTTTCTCAAGAAGTCTTTAGGCCAGCAGAGCTCCATGTTTGTGAAGTGTTTACCGTCTCCCTTACTTTTGGAAACTGTTCTTCTACTTCCAGTGTTGTGAACTTCTGAGCATTTTACATTTCTCATATGTATTCACAGATTTTCTAACTCCTCTCCTCTAATTGTGTCTTACTTGGAGTGATGGTTATGTCAAGCCATTGTTCTAGAAGAGAGTGGGAAGTTGTTCCTGTAGTACATGTTTGCATACACATTAGATTAATTTTTCTATTTTCCATTTGAAATACTGAATCCCTGACACCAACCCATACCCTACTAGAATCTGACTACTAATCCTAATATGATGGAGAAAAAGAAACCTAACTGAATAGAAATACAGTCCTTTCATAGGAAGCATGGTGTATACTTGCATTTGCCTTCTGCTTTATCAAGAGTATGTGTTTTAAATCTAGTCAACTTTTTATTATAATATTTCTTCATGAGTTTCTAAAGTTATCACATATGTAAAATCCTGTCTCCCTTTCTCTGTATCCTAGTCAGCACATGTATTTTTTATGCACATATACTATCCTACCTGGTATCCCACGTACATTCTTGTGAGCTCACTGACATTGGAATATAAAAATTGTGAAAAGAGATGACTCCCCCTAAATACTGATTGAACTGAAAATTCAACCTATGGGTGAGCTTCCTAGTAAAAAACATTATACATAAATCCATGTTAAGTAAAATGAATATTTTTGGATATGTGGATGAATTATATTTTATGATGAATTTCAATTGGCATATATATTTCTACATATTAATTTGTGTGTGTGTGTTTGTGTGTGTATTTGTGTGTGTGTGTGTATATATATATATATATATATATATATATATATATATATATATATATATTCTCCAGAATTTCCAAAATATGAAATATATGTATCTTATTATACACTCCCTAAATTCATTCGTATTCATGTATTTGGGTGTATAATCAACTTTACACAAGATTATTCTAAGAAATACTCAACCACCTGAAATACATATTGGTTTCCTACTACTGAAAACTAAGTTCAGTGAATGGTGCTTACAAATCCTAATATTTCTACTGTAACTGACCCAGTTTAACATCAATGCAAATAGATTTCTATGGGACATGATGTGTATTTTGAAGTTCATTTTTATTAAACACTGGTACATTAAAATTTCTTCAGTTTATGTACAACATAGGATATATTTTTTTCATTCACAACTTCACAAATTTATAGGCATTTGGTTCATTTTCAATTACTTACTATTTCAGAACACATGTATTCCTCCATATTTCTCTACTGGTCTTTTCACTTGACTTCATTCTAAACACATTATTTTCGATTCCATTATCATTGTTCAAGCAAAACTCACTCTTCATGATAAACTGTAACCCTAATATTACCATTAGATATATAACAGGTTGGAATGAATTTATGTATATCAATATAAGATTTCATATATTTTTTTCAGATGCAAATTCAATCCATTATATAAAGTTGGAACCAGTTATATACTTTATTCACAATATGGTCTATTCATGCATCATCTGAATAATCATCAACACAGGGTACACCTTTTCGTATCCCCAGTACTAATTTATAAGTTTTCAGGATATTGCTCCCCATAATGGTGGAAGAAAGACTCATGTCACCTGATCTACATATACATTTATCACAGTAGTATTCTGGACACAAAATGCAAAGATCACACTTATGATTGTACCAAAGCCTAAATGGAAAGTGAGCATGGATTATTAAAAACATCTGTCCAGGTTGAGTAATGCTCTCAAATGTCAATCCTCTTTGTTACTACATATTTGTTTTTTTCCTAAGATTATATATTCAACCTCAAGCCTTTTGAAAATATCTAATCCTATCACTCACTTTATGCTATGCCTGATTTCTTAATGTCCCTATTGATATCTGCTTTTCTACATATTGTCCCCAGTTCATCATTGTGACTGTAACTTCAAATGTGCTGACATTTACATTCACTCTCTATCTGAAACCCTATTGCTAAAGAACTTTTGGTCCAACTCCTATACTCACTATTCTTCCTAAACCTACTGACTATCTTCCTAATCCTACAGACTATCCCTTTTTGACTGCATGTTCTCTTCTACATTCAAACATCCGAGGTACACGGTCCTATGCCATTGTATATCAATTTATCTGAGACCTCGGTGCAGAACATAATTCAAGCTAAGTATACCAATCGTGGTTTCAATTCCTATCTGGGCTTCAAATCTTTCCTAGATCTCTGTTCTCATACATATATTTCAAGTCTATATTCTTATAAATATCACAGGTTCCCAATACCATTATTCATCCAGCATAATTATTCCTAACCCAAATCGAACATGCTATTAACCCTAACCATACACTGTTCCCTCAATCTCATTTACAGAAGAGCAGGAACAGAGTTGGTCTTACAATACAGGAAGGTAGGGGATCTTCCACCAGCTGACAACATCAAAAGTCCATGCAGAAATAATCCCTGGAGAAGATGTAGGCAGCTATGAGGGACCTGAGAGAGCAAAAGTCATCTTACATGGAAAACATCCTGGTCATGATGAAAGGATGTGTCTGAATCAGCCTCTCTTTTCTTAATGTAGTGAAGATGGACCAAACCAGGCCTGTGTGGAGAGTTGATCCCGGGTGCCTATGGTTGATATACCATTCTAACTTGTGAAAATGTCAGAGCAAGTAGGTGCAGCCTCCATCTGATGGGACCCTCGGAAGGAACTGTTAGGAAAATGTGGTTGCCAGGGTAGTGACCTCATTCAGTTCCTGAAGGAAATGAACTCAACTTACTTCCTTGGTGATGAAACTCTCTGAACATGGGATCCAGGAAGCCAGGCACCCAAAGCCAGTCCCAGTGCAAGTCCCAGTGGTCAAACTTGTTTGGATTTACCAAGGACAGAGTCAGTCTTTCTTGGTACATACTGATGTGAGGTTGGCCAAATGCCAGGAAGATCTGAAGAGGGGCCTTTCTTGAGAAAGCAGGTAGTGGCTCATCTCTGGCTTCTGACAGCATCACAGAGTTGGCCACGGAGACCAGATCAGAGACAGGACACCCCAATATGGGGGAATATATCATGGCCCACCAGTCAGAGGACACTCTGGATAGTCAGAGACCTACTGGGGGAAGGAGGTGCCTTTGTGGGTGTGGTTGTGGGTTTGTTGTTTTGTCTCCTGTTCTCAGAATAGGTAGGAAAGGTGGTTTGTTAGTTTTGGAGTGGACTGTTTCTAGTAAGTCATTTGACAAGGCGAGTGTTTCTGTGTCTATATATCCCATTGTGTCCGTGGTTGTAGAAATTAGAAAAGAAAATGCATCAAGGGATTTGTCCAGTCTACTAGAAAGCTTCCCAGCATTCATCCTGTGCAAATTATGAATGAACTGCAGCTTGCCTTATAAATGGGCAACACCCGCCATCTTCCTAAGTTCCTGTTTTCTTCCTGAATTCTGGCCACTCTCTAGAATACGCTCATGGTTTTGTGTTCAAGATATGTACCACCCCAAGCACTGTGACATGGCAATGTACTGGATAGCTGAAGGGAATGGCGAGTATCTCAGAAAACTCAGATATCAGTGTGACCAAGAAAGTCTCAGTGGAGAAACCCTGCTTTGGGCCTTTTGCTTCCCTGTCTGTTGCCCTGAATGTCAGGAAGGTCTTTGCCTCCGGCAACCCCTTTGTGAAGACTGAAGAAAACAGTTTTCAAATGGAAATAAATGGGCATCACCTGTGGCTCTTTGCTTAACTGCTTTGGAAAGGGATGTTTCTGAATCTGCATCTTGGCCCTGTGTGAGCCTGTGCCTTAGATTCTCAGCACCTGATGGATCTAAAGAAAGATCCCATGTGTGCATCCAAAACTAAAATGGCAAAAAGGGCAGTCATAGTGGATGAAGTCTCTTGGCTTCCTCCAGACAAAAGCTGAATAAAGATACTATAGAACTCAATAGCACAATCAATAACCTAGACGTAACCAACATATATAAAATATATCAACCATCATCAAGTGGATACACGTTCTTCTCAGCAGCACATTGATCCTACTCCAATATAGACCATATATTATGCAATAGGGAAACTCTTAGTAAATATAAAGGTATGGAGATAATACCATGCACCATATCTGATCATAATGGATTGAAACTTTAAATCAATGAAAAAAAAAGGAAGGAAAAATTCTACATCACATGGAAAATGCACAATATGTTACTGAATGATCAGTGGGTTACAGAAGACATAAAGGAGGAGATAAAAAAATTCTTAGAGACAAATGACAATAGAGACACAACATACCGGTTTGTATGGGACACAATGAAAGCCGTTTTAAGAGGGAAATTCATTTCTTGTAATTCTTTCCTCAAAAAAAGAAAAAAACACCACAAATAAATGAACTCACACTACACCTCAAAAACCTAGAAAAGGAAGAGCAAAACAACATCAAATGTAGTAGAAGACAAGAAATAATTGAAATTAGAGGAGAAATCAATGAAATTGAAACAAAAAATCTACATTGTAAAAATTGAAATAAATAAGAGTTGGTTCTTTGAAAAAATAAATATGTTCGACAGGCCCTTAGCCATGCTAACGAAGAGAAGAAGAGAGAGAACTCAAATTACTAACATATGGAATAAAGATGGAAATATCACAACACACACTACAGAAACACAGAAGATAATTAGAAAGTATTTTGAAACCCTATATTCCAATAAAATAGAAGATAAAGAAGATATCGATAAATTTCTTAAGTCATATGATCTGCCCAGATTGAGTCAGGAAGACACCCACAATTTAAATAGACCAATAACAAAGGAAGAAAAATAAGAAACCATCAAAAGACAACCAACCAAAAAGAGCCCTGGACCGGATAGGTATAAAGTGGAGTTCTACAAAACCCTCAAAGAAGAATTAATACCAATACTTTTCAAGCAATTTCAAAAAATAGAAAAAGAAGGAGTTCCTCCAAATTCATTCTATGAGGCCAACATCACCCTGATTCCAAAACCAGACAAAGACACTTCAAAGAAAGAAAACTACAGACCAATACCTCTAATAAACTTGGATGCAAAAATTCTCAATAAAATCATGGTGAATTGAATACAAAAGCATATCAAAATAATTGTGGTTCATGATCAAGTAGGATTCATCCCTGGGATGCAAGCCTGGATCAATTTATGGAAATCAATAAATGTAATCCACCACATCAATAGACTTAAAGACAAAAACCATATGATCATCTCGATAGATGTAGATAAAGCGTTTGACAAAGTACAGCATTCCTTTATGTTCAAAACACTATAAAAATTAGGGATAACAAGAACTTACCTCAACATGGTAAAAGCTATATATGCTAAACCTCAGGCTAGCATCATCCTAAATGGAGAAAAACTGAAGGCATTCCCTCTAAAATCTGGAACAAGACAGAGATGCCCTCTATCACCACTTCTATTCAGTTTAGTTCTTGAAATACTAGCCAGAGCAATTAGACAGAAAAAAGAAATTAAAGGCATAAAAATAGAAAAAGAAGAACTTAAATATTTGCTATTTGAGGATGACATGATAATATATTTAACAAACCCTAAAGGGTATGCAAAGAAACTACTAGAGTTAATAAATGAATTCAGCAAAGTGCCAGTATATAAAATCAACAAGAAAAAAATCAAAGGCATTCCTGTATATCAGCAACAAAACTTCTGAAATTGAAATGAGGAAAACCACTCCATTCACAATATCCTCATAGAAAATAAGATACTTGGGAATCAACCTAAAAAAAGAGGTGAAAGATTTATACAATGAAAGTTACATAACTCTAAAGAAAGTGATAGAAGAAGATGTTAGAAGATGGAAAAATGTACCCTGTTCATGTATAGGCAGAACTAACATCATCAAAATTGCGATATTACCCAAAGTTCTCTACAGGTTTAATGCAATGCCAATCAAAATCCCAATGGCATTTCTTGTAGAAATATATAAAGCAATCATGAATTTCATATGGAAAAACAATAGACACAGAATAGCAATAGCAATTCTAAGCAGGAAGTGTGAATCAGGATGTATAGCGATAACAGAGTTCAAACTGTACTACAAAGCAATAGTAACAAAAACAGCGTGGTACTGGTATCACAAAGGTCAGCTGGACCAATGGTACAGAATAGAGGACACAGAAACCAATCCACAAAAGTACAACTTTCTTATATTTGAAAAAGGGCCTAAAAGCATGCAATGGAGGAAGGATAGCATCTTCAACAAGTGGTCCAGGGAAAATTGGAAATCCATATGCAACAAAATGAAAATGAATCCCTTTCTCTCGCCATGCACAAAAGTTAACTCTAAATGGATCAAGGAGCAAGATATAAAATCAGAGACACTGCATCTAATAGAAGAAAAATTTGGCTACGATGTACATACTGTGGGGTTGGGCTCCAAATTCCTTAATAGGACGGCCATAGCACAAGAGTTAATAACAAGAATCAACAAATGGGACTTACTTAAACTAAAAAGTTTTTTTCGAAACAAGAGAAACAATAAGAGAGGTAAATAGAGAGCCTACATCTTGGGAACAAATTTTTACCCCTCACACTTCAGATAGAGCCCTAATATCTAGAATATACAAAGAACTCAAAAATTAAACAATAAGATAACAAATAAACCAATCCACAAATGGGCCAAGGACCTGAACAGAAACTTCACAGAGGAGGACATACAATCCATCAACAAGAACATGAAAAAATGCCCACCATCTCTAGCAGTTAGGGAAATTCAAGTCAAAACCACCCTAAGATACCATCTCACTCCAGTAAGATTGGCAGCCATTATGAAATCAAACAACAATAAGTGTTGGCGAGGATGTGGGGAAAAGGGTACACTTGTACACTGCTGGTGGGACTGGAAAATGTTGAGGCCAATTTGGAAAGCAGTATGGAGATACCTGGGAAAGCAGGGAAAGGATCCACCATTTGACCCAGCTATCTCACTTCTCGGACTATTCCCTGAGGATCTTAAAAGAGCGCACTATAGGGATACTGCCACATCACTGATCATAGCGGCACAATTCATAATAGCTAAACTGTGGAACCAAACTAGATGACCTTCAATAGGCGAATGGATAAAAAAGGGGCATCTATACACAATGGAGTATTATGCAGCATTAAAAAATGACAAAAATCATTGAATTTGAAGGGAAATGGATGGCATTAGAACATATAATGCTAAGCAAAGCTAGCCAATCCTTAAAAAACAAATGCCAAATGTTTTCTTTGATATAAAGAGAGCAAATAAGAACAGAACAGGGAAGAAGAGCATGAGGAAAATATTAACACTAAATGGAGATGAGTGGGGGGAGAGAAAGGGAGAGAGAATGGAAAGCATATGGAAATGGTAGGAGACACTAAATGTTACACAAAATTCCATATAAGAGGTTGTGAGGGGAAAGGGGGGGAAACAAGGGAGAGAATTGAACAATAGCAGATGAGGTATAGAGGGTAGATGGTTGGAGAGGGGAGGGGGATAGTAGGGGATAGGAAAGGTAGCAGAATACAACAATCACTAATATGCCATTATGTAAAAACGTGAGTGTGTAACTGATGTGATTCTGCGATTTGTATTGGGGTAAAAATGGGAGTTCATAACCCAAATGAGTCAAATGTATGAAAGATGATATAGCATGAGCTTTTGAACAACCAAAAAAAAGAAAAAAAAAGGAATTTAATTTCCAATATTTGAGACATTTTACAACTTTATTTTTTAATAAAATTGGCTTTTATTTGTTATCTTACTTGCTGTTATCTGCCTTTCAGTTTGAAAAAACGATGTGCTGTAGCCATTCATCCATGTAGTATGTAACAGAAAATTTTCAGTGTCTCCATATAACCAGATTGGCAAGGCATCAAGGTTTCCCTCACAAACAAGATAAAGGCTTTTGCATAAAAAATTTAATATTCTGCAATACAATTTTTTTTTAACTTTCCAATTAAATTTCAATTTTTTTTAAAAAAAGAAGAAACTAAACCCCACAGTAAGAAGGCCTCAAAGTGGAGAAGTGGAGCAGTATTAATGGCAGGCCTATTTAATCACTCCTGGTTCACAGGAAGGGTGTCCAGGCCACCCTGACTTTAGGCAAATGAGGGGCAAGAAAGCTTATTTGGGCCACTGTCTTGGGCTGTGCCCCTCATGAAAAACTCCAGCCAGAGGTTATGAGGAGTGTCTATGTGGAAGAAGATGAGGACAATGTGGGAGTGTTTTGGTTTTAATTGTGCTCATTTGTGTGGCAGATGGAAGAGATGACTGGGTCCAACTGGGCTTGAACACTGGTGTGATTCCCCTTAGAGAATGAGTTCTGGAACTGACCTCAGATAAGTATTGCCATGAATTGTGTTGCGATTTCAGGAGGCCACACATGAGAGTCGCCCTTTGAAACTGAGATCTAGGCCCAGGGTGGCTTTCCCAAGAGTACTGAGAATCTCAGCTAGGATATCACATGATTTTATTCTGAAAGACTTGGCACCCATAGTTGAGAGTCAAAACACACATGGACCTCACATTGTAGACCTCAATGGGCCTGGCTTCATGTGACCTTTTGGCCACTCTTTGGGAAGCCTTGCCTGTGAGTGTTCTCCAGATCTTTCATTGAAATGAGCTTCCTCAACATTTAATGGTCCCTGAATGAATTGAAACCCACAGTGCCTCCACCTTCATCCTTGAAATTTGTCTAGATCAATACCATGAATGTTTAGAAATTTTCATGACCAGATGGCACTGGAGAACCTTTTGATGTACTTTTGCTGATCATGAGTATACCAGACAGTGCCTTGATTGACTGGGCTTCATGAAAATGTTTAGAACAGAGATGCCAGAAAGTTGGAGACTGCAGAGTAGTGGGCCTAGAGCAGTGGTGGGAAGGTGTGTGATAAAACATCTGTGGTGGGGCCATGTGGATCTGCCATTGACTTTCAATTGTCTTGAGACAGACATGGTGCAGCCATCAGACCATTGTATATAAAGGCATCTTGTTATATGGAGAAGTTTCAGAGTAATGTTTAGAATCAGGTTGCTATGATCAAGGGGGCAAGCTATGTGGGATAGAAGCCTGGTTGGTGCATTCTACTGTAGACCAGGGTACACGTACCACACGTGACAGAACTCCCTCCAGCACTGTGTCCCAGTTGAACTCCTTGTATTTCGTGATGCCAATACCAAACTACCAGTGCAGCAGCAAGAAACACCACGAAAAGTGGAAGATGACCAAATGGTTTCACAGTCCACACGGGGAGACACTTAGCCCCCAGTGGCAATAGTTTACCTACAACGAGAGAATTCAGCATTGCTGCCTCATGTTCATTGGAAAATAAGATGCCATGTCCTCCAGGTCACATAGATGCAGACCCAGCTTAGATGGTCTCACTATAAAGGAAGCGAAAGCTCCTGAAAACAGCATATATTTCAAGTGCCCAACCTCAAAGGCAGTTTCTCAAGAAGTGTTTAGGCCAGCAGATCTTCATGTCTGTGGAGTATTTCCCATGTCACTTACTTTTGGAAACTCCTCTACCACCTCCAAGGTTGTGCACTCCTGAGCATTTTCGTTGCAGATATATATTTACAGATTTTCTAACTCTTCTCCTCTAATTGTTACTTACTTGGGGCAATGGTAATGTCAAGTCATTCTTCTATATGAGAGAAGGAAGATTTTTTTGTAGCACATATTTGCATACACATTGGATTCATTTTTCAATTTTTCATTCGAAATACTGAATCCTTGACACTAGCCCATACCCTTATAGACTCTGACTACTAATACTAATATGATGAGAAAAATAACCAAAACAGAATAGAAATACAAGCAGTTCAGAAGAGGCATGGTGTGTAGTTGTACTTGCCTTTTGCATGATATAAGGTAGGAGTTATAAATCTAGTCAATTATTTGTTGAAATAATTCTCCATGTGTTTTTAAAGTTAAGAAATATGTGAATTTCTGTCTCTCTTTCTCTTTAGCCTATTAAGCACATGTATTTTTATATGCACAAATAGAATCCTACCTGGTTTCACACGTACATTCTTGTGAGGTGGCTGACTTGGCAGATACAAATTGTGAGAAGAGATCACTTCTCCTAAAGGCTGTTGGAACTAAAAATTCAACCCATGGGTCACCTTCCTAGATGAACAACATTATACATAATCCATGTTCAGTATAATGAATATTTTTTGATATGCAGATGAGTTATTTTTCATGATGAATTTCAATTGGCATATATATTGCTACATTATAATGTGTGTGTGTTTGTGTCTATATATATATAGTCTCCAGATTTTCAAAATATGAAATATAAGTGTCTTACTATACACTGCCTAAATTCATTCATGTTCCTGTATGGGGATATATAATCAATTTTTCACAAGATTATTCTTAGAAATATACATCCACTGAAATACATATTTGTTTCCTAGTACTGAAAACTAACTTCAGGGAATGGTGCTAAGAAATCCTAATATTTCTACAGTGACTCACCCAGTTTAACATCAATGCAAGTAGACACCTATGGGACATGATGTGTATTTTGAAGTTCATTTTTATTCAACACTGGTACATTACTATTTCTGAAGTTTATGGGCAATATAGGATATATCATTTCATCCACAATTTTACAAATTTATAGGCATTTGGTTCAATTTCAATCACTTCCTACTTGAGAAGACATGTATTCCTCCATGCTTCTTGACTGTTCTTTTCATGAGATTCTTTCCAAACACATTATTTTCGATTTCCATAATCACTTTTGAAACAAAACTCACACACTCTTCATAATAAACCGTAACACTAATATTATCATTAGATGTATAACTGTTCGGAATGAATGTATGTATATCAATGTAAGATTTCTTGTATATTTTCAGATATCAATTCAATCCATTATTTAAATTTTGAACCAGTTATATTATTTATTCACAGTATGGTCTATTAAAGAATCATCTTTATATTCATAGACCCAGGGTATACCTATTTGTATCCCCAATACTAATTTATAAGCCTTTAAAATATTGCTTTCAAAAATGGTGGAAGAAATATTCTAGTCACCTGATATACATATGCATTTCATCACAGTAATATTCCTGACAAAAAATGCAAGTGTCACACTTATGATTGTACCAAAGCCTATATTGAAAGTGAGCATGTATTACTAACAACATCCATGTCCTGATTCACTAATGATCTCGAATATCATTCCTATTGGTGACTACATATTTGTTTCTTCCTAAGATTGTATATTCAAACTCAACCCTGTTAAAAATGTCTTATCCTATCACTCTCTTTGTACTTTGCCTGATTTCCTAATATCTCTATTGATATCTGCTTTCCTACACATTTTCCCCAGTTCATCACTGTGGCTGACTCTTCACATATGCTGAAATTTACATTCACTCTCTAACCAAAACCCTATATCTAAAGTCTTTTGATCCAACTCCTTGGTTCACTCAAATGGGTTCTTCAAATCCCTTCAGAGGGTAGCCAATAGGTGCTTGGGTTTTCTCATGACCCCAATTCTCATAAAGAATCTATACCCCACAGAGAGTAGGCCTCAAATTGGAGAAGTAGAGCACTATTAATGGCAGGCCTATTTGATCACCCCTCGTTCACAGGAAGGGTTTCCATGCCACCCTGACTTTAGGCAAATGAGTGGCAAGTGAGCTTATTTTGAACACTGTCTTGGGCTGCGCCCCTCATGGAAACCTCCAACCAGAGTTTATTATGACTGTCTATATGGAAGAAGATGAGGGCCATGTTGGAGTGTTTTGGTTTAATTGTGGTCATTTGTGTTACGGTTGGAAAAGATTCCAGGGTCAACCTGGGCTTTAACTCTTGTGTGATTCCCTTTAGAGACTGAGTTCTGGAACAGATCTCAGCGATGTATTGGCATGAATTGTGTTTGGAATTTAGGAGGCCACACATGAGAGTTGCCCTTGGAGACTGAGATCTAGGCCCAGGTTGGCTTTCCAAAGAGCACTGGGATTCTCAGCCAGGATATCACATGACTTTATTCAGAAAGACTTAGCAGCCATAGTTGAGAGTCAAAACACATATGGACCTCAATTGTAAACCTCAATGGGCCTGGCTTCATGTGACCTTTTGGCCACTCCTTGGGAAGCCTTGCCTGTGAGAGTTGTCCCGAGCTTTCATTGAAATGAGCTTCCTCACTATTTCATGGTTCCTGAATGAATTGAAACCCACAGTGCCTCCAACTTCATCCTTGAAAATTGGCTAGATAAACACCATAAAATTTTTGATATTCCTATGAACAGGTGGCACTAGAAAATCTTTGGATGTCTGTTGCTGATCACGAGTATACCATACAGTGCCCTCATTGACTGGGTTTCATGAAAATGTTGTAGAACAGAGATGCCAGAAAGTTGGAGCCTGCTGAGTAGTGGGCCTAGAGCAGTGGTTGGCAGGTGTATGATAAAACATCTGTCGTGGGGCCACATGGATCTTCCCTTGGCTTCCAAATGGATTGTGACTGACATGGTGCAGCCAGCAGGCCCTTACAAATAAAGGGATCTTGTTATATGGAGAGGTTTCATGGCAATGTTCAGAATCAGGTTGCTATGGACATGGGTGCAAGCTTTTTGGGATAGAAGCCTGGTTGGTGCATTCTCCTGCAGACCCTCACTCACCACACATGAGAGTACTCCCTCTAGGACTGTGTCCCAGTTTATCTCCTTGTACTTCATGAAGCCAATACCAAACTCAGAGTACTGCAGTAAATAACACCACAAAAATTCGAGTATGACCAAATGGCTTCACAGACCACACGGTTAGACACTTAGACCCCAGTGGCCTCAGTTTACCTACAAAGAGAGAATTCAGAACTGCTGCCTCATGTTCAATAGAAAATAAGGAACCATGTCATCCAGGTCACATAGATGCTGACCCAGATTTGATGGTCTCACTACAAAGGAAGCTAAAGCTCCTGACAACAACAAATATTTCAAGGGCCCAAACTCAGAGGCAGTTTCTCAAAAATTTATTAGGCCACCAGAGCTCCATGTTTGTGGAGTGTTTATCCTTTCTTTTACATTTGGAAATTCCTCTACCACCTCCAAGGTTGTGAACTCCATTCATTTTTTTTTCCAGATATATATTCACAGATTTTCAAACTATTCTCCACTAATTGTGTCTTACTTGTGGTGAAGGAAATATCAAGGCATTGTTGTGGAGGACAGTGGGAAGATTTTTGTCTAGCATATATTTGTATACACATTAGATTCATTTTCCTATTTTCTATTTGAAATACTGAATTCCTGACAGTAAGCCATACCCTAGTAGACTCTGACTGTTCCTGGGTGCCTATGGTTGGTATACCATTCTAACTTGTGAATGTGACACAGGAAGTAGGGGCAGACTCCATGTCATGGAGCCATTGGAAGCAAATGTTAGAACAAAGTGGTTGCCAAGGCAGTGACCTCATTCAGTTCCTGAAGGAAGTGACCTACCTCACTTCCTTGGTGATGGAACCCTCTGAACTTGGGATCCAGGAAGCCAGGCACCAAGAGCCAGTCCCAGTCCCTTTCCCAGTGGGTTCACTTGTTTGGATTTACCAAGGACAGAGTCAGTCTTTCTTGTGGATCACTAAATGCCAGGAAAGCTCTGAAGAGGGGCCTTTCCTGAGAAAGCAGGTAGTGACTCACCGATGGCTCCTGAAAACTTTAGAGAGTTGGTAAAGGAGACCAGATCTGAGACAGGACAGGCCATTTCGGGGGAACATAGTATGGCCTATCAGTCTGAGGACACTCTGGTTACTCACAGACCTATGTTGGTAAAAGATATGCCTTTGTGGGTGTAGATGTGAGTTTATGGTTTTGTCTCATGTTCTGAGAATAGGTAGGAAAGGCAGTTTGTTTGGTTTGGAGTGGACTGTTTATAATAAGTCATTTGACATGGTGAGTGATTCTATGTCTGTGTATCCCTCTTTGTCGGTGGTTGAAGATATGAGAAAAGTGAATGCATCAATGCATGTGTCCTGACAAGTAGAAAGCATTCCAGCACACATCCTGCCCAATTTATGAATGGACTGTTGCTTGCCTTATCGATGGGCAACACCTACTATTTTCCTTAGTTCCTGTTTTCTTCCTGAATTCTGGCCATTCTCCAGAATAGGCTCATTTTTTTTTTGTCCAAGATATGTACCACCTCCGAGCTCTGTGACATGACCATTTACTGGATACCTGAAATGAATGGGGAGGATCTCAGAAAACTCAGATATCAGTGTGACCAGTAAAGTCTCAGTAGAGAAACCCTGCTTTGTGCCTTTTGCTTACCTACTGTTCTGTTGACCTGAATGTCAGGTAGGTCTTTGCCTCAGACCACCAGTTTGTGAAGCCTGAAGAAACTGCTTTCAAATGGAAATGAATGAGCATCACCCGTGGCTCTTAGATTAATTGCTTTAGAAAAGGATGTGTCTAAATCATCCTCTCGGCTCTGTGTGAGGCTGTGGCTTAGAATCTCAGCACCTGATGGATCTAAAGAAAGATCCCATGTGTGCATCCAAAACCAAAATGGCAAAAAAATCAGACATTGTGGATGAAGTCTCTTGCTTCCTCTGTTAGGCTCCTCACCTCCATCAAGTACGAATAGGGATCCTTTGGGTCTAATGAGTTCTTCAAAGACGAGAAAAGGTGCTTGGGTTTCACATGACTCCAAATCACATAAAGAATCTATACCTCACGTTCAGTAGGCCTCAAAAAGGAGAAAAAGAGCATTATTAATAGCAGGCCTATTTGATCAATCCTGGTTCACAGGAAGGGTGTCCAGGAAACCCAGACTTTAGGCAAATGAGGGGCAAGGGAACTTATTTTGGACACTGTCTTGGGCTTTGCCCCTTGTGGAAACCTCCAGCCAAACGTAATGATGAGTGTCTATATGGAAGAATATAAGGGCCATGTGGTAGTGTTTTGGTTTTAATTGAACATGTTAATAACACTAACCATACATTGTTCCATCAATTTAAGTATTCAGAAGAGCAGGGACAGATTTGTTCTTACAATACAGGAATGTAGGGGATCTTCAACCTGCTGAAAACCTCAAAGGTCAATGCAGAAATTATCCCTGGAGAAGATGTAGGCAGCTATGAAGGACCGGAGAGAGCAAAATAATCTTCCATGGAAAACAACCTTGTCAGGATGAAGGGTTGAGTCTGAATCAGACTCTCTATCCTTAACGTAGAGGAGATGGAGCAAACTGGGCCTGTGTGGAGAGCTGTTCCTGGGTACCTATGGTTGGTATACCATTCTAACTTTTGAAAGTGTCTCAGGAATTAGGGGCAGCCTCCATCTCATGGGACCCTTGGAAGCAAGTGTTAGGACAAAGTGGTTGCCACGGCAGTGACCTCATTCAGTTCCCGAAGAAATGACCTTCCTAACTTCCTTGGTGATGGAACTCTCTGAATTGGGATCCAAGTAGCCAGGCACCCAGAGCCAGTCCCAGTCACAGTTCCAGTGGGCTCACTTGTTGGATTTACCAAGGACAGCGTCAGTCATTCTTGGTACCTACTGATATGAGGATGGCCAAATGCCAGGAGTGCTCTGAAGAGGGGCCTTTCCTGAGAAAGCAGGTAGTGGCTCAACACTGGCTCCTGACAACTTCACAGAGTTGGCCAAGGTGACCAGATCTGAGGCAGGACAGGCCATTTCGGGAGAACACAGTATGGCCCACAAGTCAGAGGACATTCCGGATAGTCACAGACCTACTTGGGGGAAGAAGTTGAATTTGTGAGTTCCGGTGGGGTTTGTGGTTTTGTCTCATGTTCTCAGAATAGGTAGGAAAGGAGGTTTGTTTGGTTTGGAATTATCTGATTCTTCTAAGTCCTTTGACAATGCGAGTTTTTCTATGTCTGTGTATCCCACTGTGTTAGTGGTTGTAGACATTAGAAAAGAGAATGCATCAATGGATGTGTCCTGTCTAGTAGAAAGCTTCCCAGCATTCATCCTGCCCAATTTATGAATGGACTGCGGCTTGCCATATGGATGGGCAACACCTGCAATCTTCCTAAGTTCCTGATTTCTTACTCAATTCTGGTCACTCTCAAGAATAGACTCATGGTTGTGTGTCCAAGATATGTACCACCTCCAAGGTCTGTGAAATGGCCATGTACTGGATAGCTGAATGGAATGGCCGAGCATCTCAGAAAACTCAGATAGCAGTGTGACCAGGAATATCTCAGTGGAGAAACCCTGCTTTGGGCCTTATGCATACATATTTTTCTGTTGCCCTGAATGTCAGGAAGGTGTTTTCCTCAGGCCAACACTTTTGGAAGCCTTAACAAAAGACTTTTCAATTGGAAATAAATGTGCATCTCCTGTGGGTCTTTGCTTAATTGCTTTGGAAAGGGATGTGTCTGAATCAGCCTCTTGGCCCTGTGTGAGGCTGTGGCTTAGATTCTATGCACCTTATGGATCTAAAGAAAGATTCCATATGTGCATCCAAAACCAAAATGGCTAAAAGTAGAGTCATTGTGGATGAAGTCTCTTGCCTTCCTCTGGTAGGGCACTTACTTCCATCAAGGAAGAATAGGGATCCTTTGTGTCAAATGGGTTCTTCAAAGCTCTGCAGTGGCTTGCCCATAGTTCTTGTGTTTTCTCATGCGTCCAATTCCCAAAAAGAATTTAAACCCCTCAGTCAGTAGGCCTCAAATTGGAGAAGTGGAGCAGTATAAATGTCAGGCCTATTTGATCACTCCTGGTTCATAGGAAGGGTGTCCAGGCAAACGTGACTTTAGGCAAATGAGGGACAAGGAAGCTTATTTTGGACACTGTCTTGGGCTGTGCCCTCATGGAAACCTCCAGCCAGAGGTTATGATGAGTGTCTATATGGAAGAAGATGAGGGTCATGTGGGAGTGTTAAGGTTTTAATTGTGAGAGATTACTGGTTCAACCTGGGTTGAATTCTGGTGTGATTCCCCTTAGAGACTCAGTTCTTGAACTGACCTCAGAGAAGAATTGTGTTAAGATTTTCGGAGGCAACGCATGAGAGTCGCCATTGGAAGCTGAGATCTAGTCCCAGGGGGACTCTCCACAGTTCACTGGGAATCTCAGCCAGAGAATCACATAATTTTATTCTGAAAGATTTGGCACCCACAATTGAGAGTCAAAACACACATGGACCTCACATTTTAGACCTCAATGGGCCTGGCTTCAAGTGACGTTTTGGCCACTATTTGGGAAGCCTTGCCTGTGAGAGTTCTCCAGAGCTTTCATTAAAATGAGATTCCTCACCATTTAATGGTTTCTGAATAATTGAAACCCACAATGCCTCCAACTTCATCCTTGAAAATGGTTACATAAATATCATGAAATTTTTAAAATTACCATGACCAGGTGGCACTGGAGAACCTTTGGATGTCCTGTTGCTGATCATGAGTATACCAGAGAGTGCCTAGATTGACTGGGTTTCTTTAACATGGTGTAGAACACAGATGCCAGTAAGTTGGAGTCTGCTGAGAAGTGGACCTAGAGCAGTGGTGGGCAGGTGTGTGATAAAACATCAGTGGTACGGCCATGAGGATCTAGCATTGGATTCCAAATGCCTTGTGACTGACATGGTGCAGGCAGCAGACCCTTCTATGTAAAGGCATCTTGTTATATACAGAGGTTTCAGGGCAATGTTCAGAATCAGGTTGCTATGGTCAAGGGGGAAAGCTATCTGGATAGAAGCCTGGTTGGTGCATTCTCCTGCAGACACTGACCCACCACACGTGACAGAACTCCCTCCAGCACTGTGTCCCAGATAAACTGCTTGTATTTCATGAAGCAAACACCAAACTCCCAGTGCAGCAGCAAGAAACACAACGAAAAGTGGATCATGACCAAATTGCTTCACAGTCCAAACGGGAGACACTTAGCCCCCAGTGGCCACAGTTTACCTGCAAAGAGAGAAACCAGCACTGCTGCCTCATGTTCATTGAAAAATAAGATGCCATGTCCTCCAGGTCACATAGATGCAGACCCAGCTTTGATGGTCTCACTAGAAAGAAGCTAAAGCTCCTGAAAACAACATATATTTCAAGTGCCCAAACTCAGAGGCATTTCTCAAGAAGTCTTTAGGCCAGCAGAGCTCCATGTTTGTGGAGTGTTTATCCTGTCCCTTACTTTTGGAAACTCCTCTACCACCTCCAAGGTTGTGAATTTCTGAGGATTTTTCATTGAATATATGTATTCACACATTTTCTAATTCTTCTCCTCTAATTGTGTCTTTCTTGGTGCGAAGGTAATGTCAAGGCATTTTTCTGGATGAGAGTGGGAAGATTTTTGTGTAGCATATATTTACATACACATTGGATTCATTTTCCAAATTTCCATTAGAAATACTGAATCCATGACACTAACCACTACATTACTAGACTCTGACTACTAATCCTAATATGATGGAGAATAAAAACCCAAACAGAATAGAAATATAAGCAGTTCAGAGGATGCATGTTGTATAGTGGGACTTGCCTTTTGCATTATATAGGGTAGGAGTTATAAATCTAGTCAATTTTCTGTTGAAATATTTCTCCATGTATTTCTAAAGTTAACAAATATGTGAATACCTGACTCCCTTTCTCTGCAGCCTATTCAGCACATGTAATTTTATATGCACATATAGAATCCTACCTGGAATCACACGTACATTCTTGTGAGATGGCTCACTTGGCAGATACAAATTGTTAGAATAGTTCACTCTTCCTAAATGATGCTGGAACTGAAAATTCAACCAATGGGTGAGCTTCCTGGTTGAACAACTTTACACAAAAACCCATGTTCAGTAAAATAAATATTTATGATCTGTGGATGATATATATTTCATGGTGAATTTCAATTGGCATATATATTCCTACTTTTTAAAGTCTGTTTGTGTGTGTGTGTGTGTATACATACTCTACAGATTTTACAAAATATGAAATATGTGTCTTATTATACACTCCCTAAAATAATTCATATTCATGTATGTGGATTTTTAATCAACTTTTCACGAGATTATTCCCAGGAATATTCACACACCTGAAAAACATATTTGTTTCCTCGTACTGAGAACTATCTTCAGTGAATGGTGCATACAAATCCTTGTATTTCTGCGGTAACTTACCCAGTTTAACATCAATGCAAATAGATTTCTATGGGACATGATGTGTATTTTGAAATTCATTTTTATTCAACACTGGTACATTGCAATTTCTTCCGTTTATGCACATCATAAAATATATATTTCATCTAGAAATTCGAAAATTAATAGGCATTTGTTTCATTTTCAATCACTTCCTGCTTCAGAACACATGTATAACTCCATGTTTCTTGACTGATCTTTTC
Organism: Callospermophilus lateralis; assembly: GCF_048772815.1. Lineage (NCBI taxonomy): Eukaryota > Metazoa > Chordata > Mammalia > Rodentia > Sciuridae > Callospermophilus > Callospermophilus lateralis. The sequence goes on from NW_027516347.1 coordinate 595,414, forward strand.
ATGAGGTTTCTTTTTCGATTTCCTTAATCATTTTTGAAGCAAAACTCATACACTCTTCATGATGAACCATAACCCTAATATTACCATTAGATGTATATTTGGTTTTAATGAATGTATATATATCAATATAAGATTTCCTCTATGTTTTCATTTATCAATTCAATCCATTATTTAAAGTTGGAACCAGTAATACTATTTATTCACAGTATGGTCTATTCATGCATTATCTCTATATTCATAGACACAGGGTACACCTATTTGTACCCCCAGTACTAACTTATACGTCTTCACAATATTGCTCCCAGAAATGGTGGAAGAAATACTCATGTCACCTGATCTACATGTACATGTTATCACAGTAATATTCTGGAAACAAAATGCAAAGGTCACAGTTATGATTGTACCAAAACCTAAATGAAAAGTGAGCATGGATTACTAAAAATATTCCTGTCCAGGTTGCTACCGCTCTCAAATGTCAATCCTATTGGTGACTATATATTTGTTTCTTCCTAAGATTATATATTCAACCTCAAGCCTGTTAAAAATGTGTAATCCTATCACTCACTTTATACTTTGCCTGATATCCTAATGTCTCTATTGATTTCTGCTTTCCTAAATATTTTCCCAGTTTATCATTTTGACTGACTCTTCACATGTGCTGACATTTAAATTCACTTTCTAACCGAAAAGCAATTGCTATAAACATTTCCTCCAAAACCTATAATCACTATTCTTTCTAAACCTACCGACACTTTTCCTAATCCTACCGACTACAGCTTTTTGACTGGATATTCTCGTGACATTCAATCATCCAAGGTACAAGGTCCTATGACATTGTATATGGATTTATTTAAGACATCTGTGCAGAACGTAAGTCAAAGCTAAGTATCCCAATTAAAGGCCCAATGCCCTTCTGGGCTTCAAATTTTACCTAGATTTCTGTTTTCATACTTATATTTCACCTAAATATTCTTGTAAATATCACACATTCCCAATACCATTATTCATCGCTCAGAATGATTCTTAATCCAAATCGAACCTGTTATTAAGCCTAACCAAACACTGTTCCCTCAATCTAACTTTACAGAAGAGCAGCGACAGAGTTGGTCTTACAATACAGGAATGTAGGGGATCTTCCAGATGCTGAGATCCTCAAAGTTTTAAGCAGAAACTATCCCTGGAGAAGACATAGGCAGCTATGAAGGACCTGAGAGAGCAAAAGTCATCTTCCATGGCAAACAACGTACTCAGGATGAAGCATTGTGTCTGAATCAGCCTCTCTTTTCTTAATGTAGAGAAGAGGGACCAAACCAGGCCTGTGTGGAGAGCTGTTCCCGGATTTCTATGGTTGATATACCATTCTAACTGTTGAAACTGTCTCGGGAAGTAGGGGCAGCCTCCACCTCATGGGAACCTTGCAATCACCTGTTAGGACAAAGTGGTTGCAAAGGCAGTAAACTCACTCAGTTCCTGAATGAAGCGACCTACCTCACTTCCTTGGTGAAGAAACTCCCTGACCTTGGGCTCCAGGAAGACAGAGAATACCAAGACCTTGTCACAGTTCCAGTCCCAGTGGGCTCCATTGTTTGGAAAAACCAAGGATAGACTAAGTATTCCTTGGTACCTACTGATATGAGGATTTCAAATGCCAGGAGAGCTCTGAAGAGGGGCCTTTCCTGAGAAAGCAGGTAGTGGTTCACCGCGACCAGATCTGAGACAGGACAGGCCTTTTGGGGGAACATAGTATGGCCCACCAGTCAGAGGACACTCCAGATAGTCACAGACCTACTTGAATGAAGGAGGTGCGTTTGCGTGTGTGTGTGTGATTTTGTGGTTTAGTCTCTTCTTATGAGAATAGGTAGGAAAGGCGGTTTGTTTGGTTTGGAGTGGACTGCTTCTAGTAAGTCGTTTGACAAGGCGATTTTTTGCATGTTTTTGTAACCCACTGTGTTCGTGGTTGTAGACCTTAGAAAAAAGAATGCATCAATGTGTCCTGTCTAGTAGAAATCATCCCAGCATTCATCCTGCCCAATTTAGGAGTGGACTGCCCCTTGCCTTATGGATGGGCAACACCTGCAATCTTCCTAAGTTCCTGATTTCTCCCTCAATTCTGGTCACTCTCAAGAATAGGCTCATTGTTTTGTGTCCAAGATATGTACCACCTCCAATCTGAGTGACATGGCCATGTACAAGATAGATGAAGGGAATGGCGAGCATCTCAGAAAACTCTAATATCAGTGTGTCCAGGAAAGTCTCAGTGGATAAACCCTGCTTTGGGCCTTTTGCTATTGTTCTGTTGCCCTGAATGTCAGGAAAGTCTTTGTCTCAGGCCATCCCTTTGTGAATCCTGAAGAAAACAGTTTTCAAATGGAAATAAATGGGCATCAACTGTGGCTCTGTGCTTAATTGCTTTGGAAAGGGATGCGTCTGAATCAGCCTCTTGGTCCTATGTGAGGCTATAGCTTAGATTCTCAGCACCTGATGGATCTAAAGAAAGATCCCATGTGTGCATTCAAAACCAAAACGGCAAAAAGATCAGTAATTGTGGATGAAGTCTCTTGCCTTCCTCTGTAAGGTTCCTGACCTCCATCAAGTGAGATTAGGCATTCTTTGGGTCAAATGAGTTCTTCAAAGCCCTGTGGAGGCCATTAACAGGTGGCACTGGAGAACTCTTAAATGGTCTGTTGCTGATCATGAGTATACTAGCCAGGGCCTTTATTGACTGAGTTTCATAAAAATTATCTAGAACAGCGATGCCAATAAGTTGGAGCCTGCTGAGTAGTGGACCTAGAGAAGTAGTGTGTGATAAAATATCTGTGGTGGGACCATGTGGATCTGCTATTGACTTCCAAATGGCTTGTGACTGACATGGTGCAGCCAGCAGACCCTTCTATGTAAAGGCATCTTGTATATGGAGAGGTTTCAGGGTAATGTTAAGAATCAGGTTGCTGAGGTTAAGGGGACAAGCTATCTGGTATTGAAGCCTGGTTGGTACATTCTCCTGCAGAACGTGACCCACAACACGTGACAGAACTTCCTCCAGCACTGTGTTCCAGTTGAACTCATTGTATTTCGTGAAGCAAATACCAATGTCCCAGTTCAGCAGCAAGAAACACCACAAAAGTTGGAGAATGAACAAATGGCTTCAGAGTCCACATGGGGTGACACTTAGCCCCCAGTGGCCACAGTTTACATACAAAGAGAGAAATCAGCACTGCTGCCTCAGGATCATTGGAAAATAAGAAACCAAGATCTTCATGTCACATAGATACAGACCCAGCTTTGATGGTCTCACTAGAAAGGAAGCTAAAGCTTCTGACAAACACATATATTTCAAGTGCCCACCCTCAGAGGCAGTTTCTCAAGAAATCTTTTGGCCAACAGAGCTCCATTTTTGTGGAGTGTTTACCCTGTCCCTTACTTTTGGAAACTGCTCTACAACCTCCAAAATTGTGAACTCCTGAGCATATTCCACTACAGATATATATTCACAGATTTTCTACCTCTTCTCTTCTAATTGTGTCTTATTTGGGGTGAAGGTAATTTCAAGGCATTGTTGTGGATGAGAGTTGGAAGATTTTTTTGTAGCACATATTTGCATACACATTGGATTTATTTTCCAATTTTCCATTCGAAATACTGAATTCCTGACACTAACCCATAACCTACTAGAATCTGACTACTAATCCTAATATGATGGAGAACAATAACCCAAACAGAATAGAAATCCAAGAAGTTCAGAGGAGGCATGGTGTATAGTTGAACTTGCCTTTTGCATTATATAGTGTAGGAGTTATAAATCTAATCAATATTTTGTTGACATAGTTGTCCATGTGTTTTTAAATTTAACAAGTATTTGAATTCCTGTCTCCGTTTGTCTGTAGCCTATTCAGCACATGCATTTTTATATGCACATATAGAATCCTACCTGGTATCAAATGTACATTCTTGTGAGGTGGCTGACTTGGCAGATACAAATTATGAGAAGAGATCACTCCTCCTAAACGCTGTTGGAACTGAAAATTTAACCTAAGGGGGAGCTTCTTAGTTGAACAACATTATACACAAATCCATGTTCAGTAAATTAAATATTTTTGGATCTTTGGACGATATGTATTTCTACATCAATTTCAATTGACATATATATTGCTACATTTCAATGTCTCTGTGTGTATATGTGTTTGTTTGTGTGTGTGTGTGTGTGTGTATATATATATATATATATATATATATATATATATATATACACTCTCCAAATTTTTAAAAATATGAAATACTTCTGTCTTCTTTTACACACCCTAAATTCATTCATATTCATGTATGTGGATTTATAATAAACTTTTCACAAGATTATTCTCAGAATTATTCATCCACCTGAAATACATATTTGTTTTCTAGTACTGACAAGTAACATCAGTGAATGGTGCATACAAATCCTAATATTTCTACAGTAACTGACCCAGTTTAACATCAATCCAAGTAGATTACTATGGGACATGATGTACATTTTGACGTTCATTTTTATTCAACACTGGTACTTTACTATTTCTTCAGTTTATTCACATCATAGGATATGTATTTCATCCACAAGTTAGCAAAATTATTTGCATTTGTGTCACTTTCAATCACTTTCTACTTCAAAACACATGCATTCCTCTATGTTTCTTGACTGGTCTTTTCATGAGACTTCTTTCCAAACACATTATTTTCCTTTTCCATTCTCACTTTTGAAGCAGATCTCACACACCTTTCATGATAGAATATAACCCTAATATTACCATTAGATGTATAACTCATTGGAATGAATGATTCTATATCAATATAAGATTTCTTCTATATTTTCAGATATCAACTCTATCAATCCATTATTTGAAGTGGAATCAGTTATATTATTTATTCACAGTATTGTCAATTCATGAATTTCTTCTTTATTCATAGACACAGGGTACACCTCTTTGTACCCCCAATACTAATTTATTTTTTTTTATTTTGCATTCTTTCTTAAAGTATTTTTATATTATTTTCAACAACATTTGAAACAACAGGATTTTCTAAATAGACTTGTCTTTAGCATACCCAGATGAAAAAATATAATTCTATTTCATATCCCTTTGTGGGATAATGTGGGTTTTTTGTACTGAAAAAAATGCTAGGAATATTAGAATATATGATCCGTTAGCCAACTTTGTTTGTTTGTTTGTTTGCTTTTGCAAAGCTAGGAATTGAACCCTAGTAGTAACTAGTAATTCTACTCATTCAGAAAAGTTAGTGTGTTATTTTATTGAAATAACCATACTGGATATAAAATAGATACACATGTGATACAATAGATTGCATGGTATATAAATTTGTATCTCAGTAAAGCTGTAATTAAAATAAAATTTAAAGTATTGAAATTCAGGCAAAGGATAGGAAAGATATTTGTGTCTGTTTTTCAGAAGTTTATTGTCATCCATTTAAAAAATCTTTTAAAAGAGATTGCATTTGAACAAAAGGTATTGTTTAGTGTGCTTTCTCTGTATTCTTAGTGGTTCTTCACTATTACTATTTTATTCACACCCTCTTAATTTCTTATTGTTGAGCCAATTCTGCATCTAAATGTAGTGGCAAGATATATTCAGGAGTCTGGTGCAATAGTGCATGCCTGAAATCCCAGCTACTAAGACCCTTTCTCAAAACAACAAAAAAGTAGTGGGGGTGGGGAGCATGGATGTAGTTTAGCCGTCAAGTGCTTTCCGAAGCATGTGGAGGCCCTGGGTTCTATCTGCAGCACCGCAAAAGCAAAACAAACAAAAGACGTATTCCAGAGATTTTGATTATTTCTGCAGGAGACATGCAGTCAAGACTAAGCAATTTGAAACAGGAGTGGCACAAGAAGTGGAAGATAAAGTATCAATTTTTTTTTCTTTTTTTTTTTTTGGTTAGAATTAGTTCACTTTGCATTCCTTGCGTATGCGCCTCTACCTTTTTAACCACATTGGTAAAAGTTTGTGTAAGAATTGTTTGTTGGCATATCCTAGAGTGCTCAATTTATACGTCTTCAAAATATTGCTCCCAGAAATTGTGGAAGAAATACTCATGTCACCTGATCTACATATACATTTTATCACAGTAATATTCGGAACACAAAATGCAAAAGTCACACTTATGATTGTACCAAAGGCTAAATAGAAAGTGAACCTGTATTATTAAAAACATTCATGTCCAGGTTGCCTAATACTCTCAAATGTCAATCCTATTGGTGACTACATATTTGTTTCTTCCTAAGATTATATATTGAAACTCAACCCTGTTGATAATGTCTAATCCTATCACTCACTTTATACTTTGCCTGATTTCCTAATGTCTCTATTGATATCTGCTTCCCTACATATTTTCCCCAGTTCATCATTGTGACTCATTCTTCACATGTGCTGACATTTACATTCATTCTCTAACCGAAACCCTATTACTAAAGAACTTTTGGTCCAAATCCTATACTCACTCTTCTTCCTAAACCTACGGACTATATTCCTAATCCTACTGACTATCCCTTTTTGACTGGATGTTCTCTTCTACATTCAATCATCCAAGTAAAGGTCGGTCGAGTGTCGGAAGAGGAGACCACCAAGAGTCTATCTCATGTAACAGCAAAGGGTTTATTGGGGGTCCAGCATGCTGGGGCTCAGAGTTCACTTGAAAAGAGTAGAGAGCCCTGAGAACAGCTTAAGCAGAGGTTAAATACTTTCCCTTGCGAGTGCAGGGAGGGAAGTTTATTGATGTGTCAGGGTGAGTGGTCAATTTGCATGCAACCTGGTGAAGGAGTACATTCTGCAGTTTGACAGTTGGGGACAGCACATTCTGGGAACAAGATTGGCAAACATTTCTCAAGATTTCAACAGTGTTTTGTTAAGCGTACAGAAAAACAGGAAGTGACAACTACATATTTTATTAACCTTTCATTCGACACTTCTTTTTCTGGCTACTTTTAATCATAAAAATGATCATTGGGGGGTGTCACATTCTATGTCTGCTAGTGGGGTATTACCATTAGTTTAACTTGTCCAATTTGAGCTTGGAGAAAATAAATTACATGGTTGAGCAAGCAGGGTTTAATAGTTAGCAATAATATGAGGATTATTATTGGACCGGCCAGGGTTGATAAATGCGTAGTTAACCAGGGGAACTTTGTGAACCAAGATTCAAAACACCCTTTTTTGGCCTCTCTCTGTCGTTGACGCTCTTCAAGTCATCTTTTTAATTTACTCATAGATTTTTTTACAACTCCAATATGGTTGGCATAAAAACAACATTCTTCCATCAATGCAAAACAAAGGCCCTCTTCTCACATGAAGAGGAGTTCCAATCCTCGACTGTTCTGTAAAACAACTTCAGAGAGATAGGTTAAAGATTCCTGCAATGCTGTTATGGAGGTTTCTAATATCTTTAAGTTTTGGTCTATAGCTGCTTCTATTTGGGTCTTTTGTTTGGCCCATGGACCAAGGCAGTGGTTCTTGTGCCCACCCTTGCAGCAACATGTATTCCTAATAGGATCGCAAAAGTGAGTTATATATGTTCCCAGTGGAACTAGGTTTTATGCCCCCCCTATTTGATCTTCAAATGAACCTGTGTTGATAGAGCACTCTGGGAAACATTTGCACAACTACACAATTAATCACATCTGTTGACCACTTCATGAAAACATAAACAATGTTTTAAGTATATAGAATTATACTGTTGTAGGGACGGACAAGGCAAGGCACCTAAGATAGTACCAAAGACAGGAAAACAGTCCTATTTGTTTGCAACCAGATTCAGAGGGCATTACTTCTGTTGTAATCAATTAAATCCCCAGAACCCCAAGTTTAGGTACTTTCAGAATTTTGTACCCAACATATAAGGGAAGGGGCTCAGAAGTTCACAGTCTTAAGCAGTTCACAAAAAGCAGTTTGTATTCTGTTTTTTTCCTCTGTTGTGGGAAAGTTAACTTTTCAAGGACACCTGGGTGAGGGAGAGCATTATATTCCCTTTATTTTTTCCCCCTCCCAACTGTTACCATGGAGCCCAGTTGGTAACTTCTTTATCTTACAAATGTAGCCATCTCTGTGAAGCCTCAGCTCAAGGCCAAGGCCTTGTTCACATATTTTGTGAAAAACTAGTAAGGTGGTGTCTAGCTTAGGATTGCTGATTTTTTTAGCCAGTGGCCAAGTAGAATAGGGCAACAGGAAAAGAGGAAGTTTATGTACTTAGAAATTTTTTATAGGGACTCTTTTTCTGAAAGTCCTAAATTCAGCTATGTTGAAGATTTCTGGAGAAGGTCAGTTAAGACATTTCTGTGGCCCTGGTACAGAGGGGGAAGACGGGGAAGGCGTGGCTGTGAGCAGCTCCGTGGATCTGAGAATGAGGTAGGAGAGATGTAAAAGAATAATGGGAAAGGGGTTTTGGATTTTTCTAGGAACAAATCTTGAGCAGTACAACAGGTAGAGCAGAGGGTAAGATGGGAGTTAGTATCCCCAAAAGCCTGTGAGGGACTTTAAATACTTAGTAACCTGTTTTCAGTGATGACAAAGCAACTTTAAAGGCCATTTACATTACATCTTCGATAAGGGTCTGAGGGCTCTCCTCAGCTGGTTTGAGCTTTGTGTTAGCTAGTAAGAGGACCTGGTGGGACCTGGTGCAGGCAATGACAAGAGAAGAGAGGAGTGAGTGGGTTAAGGTGTACCTCAGTACCTGCTACCTTAACAAGGGGGCAATGGTCATAGAATGGGCGGAGGTTTGGGTTTTTGATCTAGTAATTGGAGGGGAGAAATCAGGTTGCTTAGGTGAGAGTAAGAGCAGAGAGTATGGAGCAGATGGCTGAGGGTGAGGATCTATTGGAGAAGCATAGTTCAGGATGTGAGCAAAGGAGGGAAAAGGAGTCCACATAGGGGAATCTCCTTTCACACTTTTGAGCACTTGCAAAAGTTAAAAAGGTCACGCAGAATTTGAGGATCTAGAGACCCCTCTGGGGGCTATCAATTTTGGTTATCTAATTGGATATGGCCAATGCTGTGTACAGAATTTGATGAGGAGTTTGGGTTCCATCAAGAAGTCCCTGAATGCTCACATCCCCATGACTTACAGAAGAAGTCGGCTTCCCCCCAACACAGCCGTGACTGTTTGTGGCTTTGATAGTCCGCCAGGCAAACATAGTAATCTAGGCTAGCCAAACTGCATCTGGCTCGCGTGTCCCTACATCCATAATATTTGTTTCCATTATCTATGGTAGAGAAGGGATTTAATGGAATTTTAGTGGGATCCACTTTATCAGGGATATCCCAATGGAAAAGACCTATAGCCAGCTGACAAATGTCTCTGTGGAGAGATGGCGACCATGTCCTTAAGTGGGCGGTATGCGAGATAGACCATACTTCTTGTCCAGTAAGATTTGTGATCAGCCATTGCTGCTGAATGGGCTGATGAGGGTTAGGACTACTGGTGGTCAAGGGGAGAGTCTATAGCCTTATTGACAAGGCAAATACACAATTTGAAAGGGTTACCTGTCTTTTACAGTTTCCAGCCAGAGTCTGGACAGGGCACAGGCTTGAGATGAGAGGTATGGATCCAGGAAGTGATTCTGTCTACCTTTACTTCTGTAGGTGTTATAAGTAGCACCTTCTATGGTCCCTTTCAGCGGGGTTCCATGGATGACACCTGATGTCGTCTAATGTAGACAAGTCTCTTTCTTGATATTGATGTTGATTCCCCTTGTCCCCGGGTTGGTAGGCAGTGGCCATCTGTCTTCACAGGTATTTGTGTGGTCCTGGCTGAAAGACAATATCTCTGACTTTTTAAATTAGTGGGAAGTAGAAAGATCCTTCTAGGGTCCATCCAAATCCAATGGTGAGCCATTCTGAGGCACAGAGAGTCTGCCAGGTCCAGCGTTTTGCTAAAAAAGAAAGATTCTGATCCCTTAAGAAAACTTTGGTGCAGTGATCAAGGGTCAGAGACAGAGGCATTGAAGTGCTCTGTCCCATAATGAAAGATCCACAAACAGTAAAAGCAACAACACACGACACAGACAAGACAAGACAATAAAGACAGGATATGGAAGTCCAACACTGACACCAGGACTTAGTAGTTGGCAGTACCCGATCGGTTGGCAATAACGAATCTGAAACAAAATATCACTGAGTCATGGAGACTATTGTTCCTCAATTTTCTGAGTCCTCTATGACGTCACCCAGGGACTTGGCCTGTGGCTCTGTGACATAACTGTCAGCCATCGTTGGAGAGAGCTCACGCTCTTCATTGACATCCATTTTGCCAAGCCCTGACCTGAAACCTGACCAGAAAGAGGCACCTTACTTACCCTGAGAGGAGTTCGTTGGGGTCTCTTGTCCACCGCTGCCGGATCTCAGTGGAACCTCCATATGTAAAGGTCCGGTGACAATCGGGGGAAGAGACCACCAAGAGACTGTCTCATGCAAAAGCAAAGGGTTTATTGGGGGTCCAGCATGCTGGGGCTCAGAGCTCACTTGAATAGAGCAGAGAGCCCAGAGAACAGCTTAAGTAGAGCTTATATATTTTCCTTGGACAGGGCAGGGGGGTAAGTTTATTGATGGGTCCGGGCGAGTGAGCGGTTTGCGTGCAACTGGTTGAGGGAGTACATTCTGCAGTTTGGCAATTGGGGACAGCACATTCTGGGAATAAGATTAGCAAACAGTTCTCAATATTTCAAAAGTGTTTTGTTAAGCATACAGAAAAACAGGAAGTGACAAGTACTTATTTTATTAACCTTTCACTGCGAACTATACTTTGCCAGAATTCCTAATGTCTCTATTGTGTTTGTTAAAGTTCATTTTTATTCAAACATGGTACATTATTATTTCTTCAGTTCATGGACATCATAAGATATTTCCTTTCATTCACAAGTTCACAAATTTATAAACATTTGGTTCACTTTCAATCACTTCCTCCTTCGGAAGACATATGTTCCTCCATGTTTCTTGACTGGTCTTTTTACTAGACTTCTTTCTAAACATTTTATTTTCGATTCCATAATCATTTTTGAGGCAAAACTCACACACTATTCATGATAAATGATAACCCTAACATTACAATTAGATATATAACTGGTTGGAATGAATGTATGTATATCAATATAAGATTTTCTATATATTTTCAGATATCAATACAATCCATTATTTAAATTTGGAACCAGTTATATAATTTATTCACAGTATGGTCTATTAATGCATCATCTCTATATTCATCAAAACAGGGTAAACCTAATAGTATCCCCAGTACTAATTTATAAGTTTTCAAAATATTGCTCACAGAAATGGTGAAAGAAATACTCATGTCACCTTAGCTACATATACATATTATCACACTAATATTCTGGACACAAAATGCAAAGGTCACACAGAACATAATTTAAGCTAAGTATCCCAATCAAGGGCCCAAAGTCCTTCTGGGCTTCAAATATTACCTAGATTTCTGTTTTCATACTTATATTTCACCTCCATGTTCTTGTAAATATCACAGGTTCCCAATATCATTATTCATCCAGCAAAATGATTCATAACCCAAATCGAACATGCTATTAACCCTAACCATTCTGTAAACTGAGATTGTTCACTCAATCTCACTTTACAGAAGAGCAGGGACAAAGTTAGTATTACAATACAGGAAGTTAGGAGATCTTCCACCTGCTGAGTACCTAAAAATCCATGCCGAAATGATCCCTGGAGAAGACGTAGGCAGCTATGAAGGACCTGAGACAGCAAAAGTCATCTTCCTTTGCAAACAACCCGATCAGGATGAAAGGATGTGTCTGAATCATCCTATCTCTTCTTAATGTAGGGAAGATGTATGAAACCAGGCATGTGTGGAGAGCTGTTCCCAGGTGCCTATGTTTCTATACCATTCTAACTTGTGAAAGTGTCACAGGAAATAGAGGCAGCCTCCTTTTCCTGAGACACTAGGAAGCAACTGTTAGGACAAAGTGGTCGCCAAGACAGTGGCCTCATTCATTTTCTGAAGAAAGTGACCTCACCTCACTTATTTCATGATGGAACTCTCTGAATTTTGTGATCCAGGAAGCCAGGCACCAAGAGCCAGTACCAGTCCCAGTCCAAGTGGGCTCACTTGTTTGGATTTGCCAAGTAAAGACTCAGTCTTTCTTGGTACCTACTGATGTGAGGGTGGCCAAATGCCAAGAAAGCTTTGAAGAGGGTCCTTTCCTGAGAGGGCAGGAAATGGCTCACCACTGCCTCCTGAAAACTTCACAGAATTGGCCAAGGAGACCAGATCTGAGACAGGACCGGCCATTTCTGGGGAACATTCTATGGCCTACTAGTCAGAGGACACTCCGGATAGTCACAGACATACTTGGGGAAGGAGGTGACTTTGTGTGTGTGGATGTCAGTTTGTGGATTTGTCTCATATTCTGAGAATAGGTAAAAAAGGAGGTTTGTTTGGTTTGGAGTGGACTGTTTCTAGTAAGTCATCTGACAAGGAGACTGTTTCTATGTCTGTGTATCCCACTGTGTCCTTAGTTGTAGATATTAGAAAAGAAAATGGCTCAATGGGTGTGTCCTGTCTAGTAGAAAGCTTCACAGCATTCATCCTGCCCAATTAATGAATGGACTGAGGCTTGACTTATCCATGGGCAACACCTAGTATCATCCTAAGTTCTTGAATTCTTCCTGAATTCTGGCAACTCTCCAGAAAGGCTCATGGTTTTTTGTACAAGATATGTACCACCTCCAAGCTCTGTGACATGGCCATGTACTAGTTAGCTGAAAGGAATGGCGAGCACACCAGAAAACTCAGATATTGGTGTGACGAGGAAAGTCTCTATGGTGAAACCTGGCTTAGGGCCTTTTGCTTAACTGTTGTTCTGTTGCCCTGAATGTCAGGAACCTCTTTGCCTCAGGCCACCCCTTTATAAAGCCAGAAGAAAACAATTTTCAAATGGAAATGAATGGGCATCACCTGTGCCTGTTTGATGAATTGTTTTGGAAATGGTTATGTCTGAATCAGACTCTGGGCCCTGTGTGAGGCTGTGGCTTAAATTGTCAGCACCTCTTGCTGATCATGAGTGTACCAGACAGTGCCTTGATTGACTGGGATTTATGAAAATGGTGTAGAACAGAGATGCCATTAAGTTGGACCCTCCTGAGTAGTGGGCCCTGAGCTGTGGTGTGCAGGTGTGTGATAAATCATCTGTGGTTGCGCCATGTGGTTTTGCCATTGATTTCCAAATGGTTTGTCACTGACACGGTGCAGTGACCAGACACTTATATGTAAAGGTGTCTTGTTAAATGGATAGTTTTCAGGGCAATGTGCAGAATCAGGTTGCTATGGAGAAGGGGGCAAGTTATGTGGGAATGAAGCCTGGTTGGTGCATTCTCTTGTAGACCCTGAAAAACCACAAATGACAGAACTCCCTCCAGGACTTTGTTCCAGTTGAACTCCTTGTATTTTGTGAGGCAAATACCAAACTCTCAGTGCTGCAGCAGGAAACTCTACGAAAATGGAGGATGAACAAAAGGCTTCACAGTCCACACAGGGAGACACTTAGACCCCAGTGGCCACAGTTTACATACGAAGAGAGAATTCAGCACTGCTGCCTCATGTGTATTGGAAAGCAAGAAAGAATGTCCTCCAGGTCACATAGATGCAGACCCAGCTTTGATGATCTCACTACAAAGGAAGCTAAAGCTACTGACAACATATATTTCAAGTGCCCATCCTCAGAGGCAGTTTCTCTAGAAGTCTTTAGGCCAGCAGACCTCCATGTTTGTGGAGTGTTTACCCTGTCCCTTACTTTGGGATACTCCTCTACCACCTCCAAGTTTGTGAACTCCTGAATATTTTCCATTCCAGATATGTATTTACAGATTTTCTAACTCTTCTCCTCTAATTGTTTCTTATTTGGCGTGAAGGTAACGTCAAGGCATTGTTCTGGATGAGAGTGGGAAGATTTTTGTGTAGCACATATTTGGATACACATTGGATTCATTTTCCAATTTTCCATTCCAAAGACTGAATCCCTGACACTAACGCATACCCTACCAAACTCTGACTACTAATCCTAATATGATGAAGAAAAATAACCCAAACAGAATAGAAATACAAGCACTTCTGAAGGGGCATGGTGTATAGTTGGACTTGCCTTTTGCATGATAAAGTGTAGGTGTTATAAACCTAGTCAATTTTTCATTGAAATAGTTCTCCATGTGTTTTTTTTCCTTTAATATTTATTGTTGGTTCTACAAAACATTACATAGTTCTTGACATGTCATATTTCACACTTTGATTCAAGTAGGTTATGAACTTCCATTTTTCTTCGTATACAGATTGCAGTATCTCATCAGTTACACATCCACTATTTTACATATTGCTATACTAGTGTCTGTTGTATTCTGCTGCCTTTCCTGTCCTCTACTATCTCCCATCCCCTCCCCTCCAATCCTCTCTCTCTACCCCATCTATTGTAATTCATTTCTTCCACTTGTTTTTGTCCCCTTTCACCTCACTTCATCTTGTATTTAATTTTGTATAACCATGAGGGTTTCCTTCCATTTCTATGTAATTTTCCTTCTCTTTCCTTTTCCCTCCCACCTCTCACCCCTGTTTAATATTAATCATCTTCTCATGCTCTTCCTCCCAACTCTGTTCTTAGTTACTCTCCTTATATCAAAGAAAACATTTGGCATTTGTTTTTTAGTGATTGGCTATCTTCACGTAGCATAATACGTTCTAATGCCATCCATTTCTCTGCAAATTGTATGATTTTGTCATTTTTTAATGCAGAGTAATACTCCATTGTGTATAAATGTCACATTTTTTTAATCCATTCATCTATTGAAGGGCATCTAGGTTGGTTCCACAGTCTTCCTATTGTGAATTGTGCTGCTATGAACATAGATTTATCAGTGTCCCTGTAGCATGCACTTTTTGGGTCTATAGGGATTAGACCGAGAAGGGGAATTGCTGGGTCAAATGGCGGCTCCATTCCCAAGTTTCCAAGAAATCTCCATACTGCTTTCCAATTTTGGTGCACCAATTTGCAGTCCCACCAGCAATGTACAGGTGTACCCTTTTTCCCACATCCTCGCCAGCACTTGTTGTCGTTTGACTTCATAATGGCTGCCAAGCTTACTGCAGTGAGATGGTATCTTAGGGTGGGTTTGTTTTGCATTTCTCTGAATGCTCGAGATGGTGAGAATTTTTTGATGTACTTATTGATTGATTGTCTGTCCTCCTCTGAGAAGTGTCTGTTCAGGTCCTTGGCCCATTTGTTGATTGGGTAATTCATTTGCTTATTGTTTAATTTTTTGAGTTCTTTGTATAACTCTGGATATTAGGGCTCTATCTGAAGTGTGAGGAGTAAAGATTTGTTCCCAGGATGTAGGCTCCCTTTTTACCTCTCTTATTGTTTCTTTTTCTGAGAAAAATCTATTTAGTTTGAGTAAGTCCTGTTTGTAGATTCTAATTATTAACTCTTATGCTATGGGTGTCCTATTGAGGAATTTGGAGCCCGACCCCACAGTATGTAGAACATAGCCAAAGTTTTCTTCTATCAGATGCCGTGTCGCTGATTTGATATCAAGCTCCTTGATCCATTTTGAGTTAACTTTTGTGCATGGCGAGAGAAAGGGATTCAGTTTCATTTTCTTACATATGTAATTCCAGTTTTTCCAGCACCATTTGTTGAAGATGCTATCCTTCCTGCAGTTTATGCTTTTAGCTCCTTTATCAAATATAAGATTGCTGTAATTTTGTGGATTGATTTCTGTGTCCTCTATTCTGTACCATTGGTCCACCCGCCAGTTTTGGTACCAGTACCATGCTCTTTTTGTTACTATTGCTCCGTAGTATAGTTTGAGGACATGTATCGCTATACCGCCTGATTCACACTTCCTGCTTAGAGTTGTCTTTGCTATACTGGGTCTTGTATTATTCCATATGAATTTCATAATTGTTTTATCTATTTCTACAGGAAATGCCGTTGGGATTTTGATTGGCATTGCATTAAACCTATAGAGAACTTTTGGTAATATCACCATTTTGATGATGTTAATTCTGCCTATCCATGAACAGGGTATATTTTTCCATCTTGTAAGATCTTCTTCTATTTCTCTCTTTAGGGTTCTGTAGTTTTCATTGTGTAAGTCTTTCACATCTTTTGTTACGTTGATAACCAAAAATTTTATTTTATTTTTTTTGAGGATACTCTCAATGGAGTGGTTGTCCTCATTTCCGTTTCAGAGGATTTGTTGCTGATATTCAGGAATGCTTTTGATTTATGATTGTTGATTTTATATCATGCCACTTTGATGAATTCATGTATTATCTCTAATAGTTTCTTGTAGACCCTTTTGGGTCTACTAGGTATAGAATCATGTCATCTGCAAATAGTGATAATTTAACTTCTTCTTTTCCTATTTTTATGCCTTTAATTTCTTTCATTTGTCTAATTGCTCTGGCCAGTGTTCGAGAACTATGTTGAACAGAAATCGTGAGAGAGGGCATCCCTGTCTTGTTCCAGATTTTAGAGGGAATGCCTTCAATTTTTTCTCAATTCAGAATGATACTAGCCTGAGGCTTAGCATAGATTGCTTTTACAATATTGAGGTATGTTCCTGTTATCCCAGTTTTTCTAGAGTTTTAAACATAAAGGGATGCTGTACTTTATTGAATGCTTTTTCTGCATCTATTGGGGTGATCATATGGTTCTTATTTTTAAGTCTATTGATGTGGTGAATAACATTTATTGATTTCCATATATTGAACCAGCCTTGTATCCCAGGAATGAATCCTACTTGATCATGTTGCACAATTTTTTAAATATGTTTTTGTTTCTGATTCGGCAGAATTTTATTGAGGATTTTTGCATCTAGGTTCATTAGAGAGATTGGTCTGTACATTTGTTTCTTTGAAGGGTCTTTGTCTGGTTTAGGAATCAGGGTGATATTGGCCTCCTCTGCTGTATACCCATTCGGTCCTGGGCTTTTCTTAGTTGGTAGTCTTTGGATGGTTTCTTCTATTTTCTCAATTGATATTGGTCTGCTTAGGTTGTCTATATCCTCCTGACTCAATCTGGGCAGATCATATGACTTAAGAAATTTATTGATGCCTTCACTATCTTCTAATATAATTTCTGATTATCTTCTGTATTTCAGAAGTGTCTGTTGTGATATTGCCTTTTTCATCCCTTATGATAGTAATTTGAGTTCCCTCTCTTCTTCTCTTCATTAACATGGCTAAGAGTCTGTCGATTTTATTAATTTTTCAACTTTTAGTATTTTCAATTTTTTCAATTGTTTCTTTTGTTTCGATTTCATTAATTTCAGCTCTGATTTTAATTATTTCTTGCCTTCTACTTCTTTTTCTGTTGTTTTGCTCTTCTTTTTCTAGGATTTTGAAATGAACTATGAGATCATTTATTTGTTGTTGTTTTTTTTTCTTTTTTTAAGAAAAGAACTCCAAGCAATGAATTTTCCACTTAGAACTGCTTTCAATGTGTCCCATAGATTCTGATATGTTCTGTCTGTCTTTTTCATTTATGTCTAAGAATTTTTTTTATTTTTCTCCTTGATGTCTTCAATAACCCATTGATCATTCAGTACGTATTGTTCATTCTCCAAGTGATGCATGAATTTTCCTTCCTTCTTTTATTGTTGATTTTCAGTTTCATTCCATTACGATCAGATAAGATGCCTGGTATTATCTATACTCCTTTATATTGTCTAAGAGTTGTTCTGTGACATAATATATGATCTATTTTTGAGAGGTATCCATGTGCTGCTGAGAAAACAGTGTAACTGCTTGATGTTGGGTGGTATATTCTATATATGTTAATTAAGTCTAGGTTATTAATTGTGTTATTGAGTTCTATAGTTTCCTAATTCAACTTTTGTTTGGAATATCTGTCCAGTAGTGAGAGAGGTGTGTTGAAATCTCCCATGATTATTGTATGGTGGTCTACCAGACTCTTGAACTTGAGAAGAGTTTGTTTGATTAACATAGCTGAACCATTGTTTGGGGCACATATATTTATGATTGTTATGTCTTGTTGGTGTATGGTTCCCTTGAGCAATATGTAGTGTCCCTCTTTATCCCTTTTGATTAACTTTGTCTTGAAATCTATTTTATTTGATATGAGTATGGACACTTCTGCTTGTTTCCGAAGTCAATATGAGTGATATGATTTCTCCCAACCTTTCACCTTTAGTCTATATATGTCTTTTCCTATCAAATGTGTCTCCTGTAGGCAGAAAATTTTTGGGTCTTCTTTCGTGATCTATTCTACTAGCCTGTGTCTCTTAATTGGTGAGTTTAAGGCATTAACATTTAGGGTTATTTTTGAAATATGGGTTGTTCTTCCAGCCATATTTGTTTATTTATGTTACTAAACATGGTTTGTTTTTCTCTTTGATTATTTTTCGCCCCTTTACTGTACTACCTCCCACTGTTGGTTTTCATTGTTATTTTCCATTTCGTCTTCCTATAATGTTTTGCCAAGGATCTTTTGAAGAGATGGTTTTCTAGCTGCAAATTCTTTTAACTTTTGTTTATCATGGAAGGTTTTAATTTCATCTTCCATCCTGAAGCTTAAAATCGCTGGATACACAATTCTTGGTTGGAACCCAATTTCTTTCAGTGATTGAAAAATGTTATTCCAGGATCTTCTAGCTTTCAGAGTCTGTGTTGAAAGATTAGCTGTTATCCTGATTGGTTTACCCCTAAATGAAATCTGCTTCCTTTCTCTTGTAGCTTTTAAAATTCTCTCTTTATTCTGTATGTTTGGCATCTTCATTATAATATGTCTCGGTGTTTATCTCTTATGATATTGCACATTTGGCGTCCTGTAGGCTTCTAGGATTTGGGATTCTGTCTCATTCTTCATGTCTGGAAAGTTTTCTCATATTATTTCATTGAATAGATTGCTCAATCCTGTGGTTTGGACCTGTATACCTTCCTGTATCCCAATTACTCTTTAGTTTGGTCTCTTCATGTTATCCCATATTTCTTGGATGTTCTGCTCATGGTTTCTTAACAGTCTTGCTGAGCTTTCTATGTTCTTTTCAAGTTGAAATACTTTGTCTTCATTGTCTGATGTTCTATCTTCTAAGTGATCTATTCTGCTGGTAGTATTCTCAATTGAGTTTTTAAGTTGGTTTATTGCTTCCTGCATTTCTATGATTTCTGTTTGTGTGTTTTTTATAACCTCTATCTCCCTGTATAGTTGATCTTTTGCTTCTTGGATTTGTTTATGTAATTCATTGTCAAAGTGATCTTTCATTGTCTGATTTTGCTGTCTAATGTCTCCCTGGAGACTTCAGATCATCTGAAGCAAGTATATCCTGATTCTTTATCTGACATTCCATATGCTGCAGATATTACCTCTTCTAATGTTGAGTTGACCTGCGTTGCTTGTGGTCCTTTCTTTCCTTGTCTTTCCCTACTGTTCACGTTTTTTTCGGGTTGGTGAAACTTTTGTGTTATTGAATTTTACCCCTAAATGTTTATATTGCTATTGTATTCTTGAAAAGTCTCCCTCACAGGCGTAAGCAGCAGCTCTGCCCCTCCTCCAATTGGGGCAATGTGCCTACCACACCAGCACGCCGCTGGGCCTGTTCTGCCTCTTGGTAGCTGGTCCGCCTACCTTGCAGGAGCGGGCAGTTGATCTACCCCTCTGCGGGTGCTGGTCCTGTTCAGCCAGTGGGTAACAGGTCCAGCTACCTTGCAGGCACAGGCGTCGGCTCTGCCCCTCCGCGCTCCGCTGGGCCTCTTCTGTCTGTGTGTTGCAGGGCTGTCTACATTGCAGGCGTGAGTGGCATCTCTGCCCCCCCCCAAACCGGGGCTATGTGTCTACCACGCTGGTAGGTCGCTGGGTCTGTTCTGCCTCTGGGTGAGAGGTCTACCTGCTTTGCAGGCACCGGCAGCGGCTCGGCCCCTCCCCAAACCTGGTTATGTGTCTAGCACCCTGGCGGGGCCTAGCACCTGGTCTGTCGGTGTTCGCAGATCCACCTACTTCGCAGGCGCGGGGGCCGGCTCTGCCCCTCTGAAGGCAGCTGGGCCGCTTCAGCTGGTGGGTCGCAGGTTCACCTATCTTGAAGTCGCAAGGGGTGTCTCTGCCCCTCCGCGGGTGTCAGGGCCTGTTCTGCCTGTGGGTCGCATGTCCGCGTTCCTTGCAGGCGTGCAGTGGCTCTGCCCAACCCCCAACCAGGGTGATGTGTCTTTCACGATGGCGGGCCGCTAGGCCTGTTCTACGGGTGGCTCGCAGGTCCGCCTACCTTACAGGCGCGGTTGGCGGCTCTGCCCCTCCCTTCTCCATGTGTTTCTAAAGTTAACAAATATGAGAATTCCTGTCTCCATTTCTCTGTACCCTATTCAGCACATGCATTTTTATATTCACATATAGAATCCTACCTGGTATCACATGTACATACTTGTGAGGTTGCTGACTTTGCAAATACAAATTGTGAGAAGGGATCACTCCTCCTAAATGCTGTTGGAACTTACAATTCAAACTATGGGTGAGCTCCCTACTTGAACAACATTATACATAAATCGATGCTCAGAAAAATGAAGATTTTTGGATTTGTGGATGATATATAATTCATGATGTATTTCGATTGGCATATATATTGCTACTTTTTAATGTATACGTGTGTGTGTGTGTGTGTGTGTGTGTGCATATATATATGTATAAACTCTCCAGATTTTTCAAAATATGAAATGTATGTGTCTTATTATATACTCCCTAAATTCATTGATGTTCATGAATGTGGATTTATATTCAACTTTTCAAAAGAATGTTCTCAGAAATATTAATCCACCTGAAATACATATTTGTTTCCTAATACTGAAAACTAACTTCAGTGAATGGTGCATACAAATCCTAATATTGCTATAGTAAATGACTCAGTTTAATGTCAATGCAAGTAGATTCCTATGGGACATGATATGTATTTTGACGTTCATTTTTATTCAAAACTGGTACATTAATATTTCTTCAGTTTTTGCACATAATAGAATACATATTTCATTCACAAATTCACAAATTTATAGGCATTTTTTTCACTTTCAATTACTTCCTGCTTCAGAAAATATGTATTCCCCCAGGTTTCTTGACTGCTCTTTTAATGAGACTTCTTTCCAAGCACATTGTTTTCAATTTCCATAATCATTTTAGAAGCAAAGCTCACACAACTTCATGATAAACCATAACAGTAATATTACAATTAGATGTATAACTGGTTGGAATGATTGTATGAATATCAATATAAGATTTCCAATATATATTCAGATATCAATTCAATCCATTATTTAAATTTGGAACCAGTTATATTATTTATTCACAGTTTGGTCTATTCATGCATTATCTTTATATTCATATAACACAGAGTATTCCTATTTGTACCCACAATACTAAATTATATGTCTTCAAAATATTGCTCCCAGAAATGGTGGAAGAAATACTCATGTCACCTGATCTATATATACATTAATCACAGTAATATTGTGGAAACAAAAAGCAAGGTCACACTTATGATTGTACCAAATCCTAAATGGAAAGTGAGCATGGATTAAAAAAAAAATCCATGTCCAGGTTGCCTAATGCTCTCAAAAGTGAATCCTATTGGTGACTACATATTTGTTTCTTCCTGAAATTACATATTCAACCTCAACCCTGTTGAAAATGTCTAATCCTATCACTCACTTTATACTTTGCCTGATTTCCTAATGTCTCTATTGAAATCTGATTTCCTGTATTTTTTCCCCAGTTCATCATTATGACTGACTCTTCACATGTGCTGACATTTACTTTCACTCTCTACCCAAAACCCTATTGCTAAAGATCTTTTGGTCCAAATGCTATACACACTCTTCATTCTAAATCTACCGGATATCTTCCTAATCCACCAACTATCCCTTTTGGACTGGATTTTCTCTTCGACATTCAATCATCCAAAAGACAAGGTCCTATGCCATTGTATATCAATTAATCTGAGACACCTGTGCAGAACATAATTCAAAGCTAAGAATCCCAATAGTAGGGCCAATTCCCTTCTGTGCTTCAAAAATTACCTAGATTTCTTTTTTCATACTTATATTTCACCTATATATTCTTGAAAATATAGCAAAATTCCAATACCATTATTCATCCAAGAGAATGATTCCTAACCCAAATGGAAGCTGTTATTAACCTTAACCATACAATGTTTCCTCAATCTAACTTTACAGAAGAGGAGGGACAGAATTAGTCTTCCAATACAGGAGTGTAGGGGATCTTCCACCTGCTGAGAAGCTCAAAGTTCCATGCAGAAATGATTCCTGGAGACGATGTAGGCAGCTATGAAGGACCTGAGAGAGCAAAAGTCATCTTCCATGGCAAACAACCCGGTCAGGATGAAGGGATGTGTCAGAATAAGCCTCACTCTTCTTAATGTAGAGAAGATGGACCAAACCAGTCCAGTGTAGACAGCTGTTCCCGCCTGCCTATGGTTGATATACAATCCTCAGTTGTGAACGTATCACAGGAAATAGGGGCAGCCTCCATCTCATGGGAACCTTGGAAGCAAATTTTAGGACAAAGTGGTTTCCAAAGCAGTGACCTCATTCAGATCACAAAGGAGGTGACCTTCCTCACTTCTTTGGTGATAGAACTCTCTGAACTTGGGATCCAGGAAGCCAGGCTACCAGAGGCAGTCCCAGTACCATTCCCAGTGGGCTCACTTATTTGGATTTACCAAGAACAGAGTCAGTTTTTCTTGGTACCTACTGATGTGAGAATGGCCAAATTTCAGGAGAGCTCAGAAGAGGGGCCTTTCCTAGAAAGCAGGAAGTTGCTCACAGCTGGCTCCTGACCACTTCACAGATTTGGCCAAAAAGACCAGATCTGAGACAGGACAGAACATTTCAGGGAACATAATAAGGCTCACAAGTCAGAGGACACTCCGGATAGTCACAGACCTCTTTGGGGGAAGGAGGTTCCTTTGTGGGTGTGGGTGTGAGTTTGTGGTTTTGTCTCATTTTCTGAGAATAGGTAAAAAAGGCGGTTGTTTGGTTTGGAGTGGACTGTTCCTAGTAAGTCGTTTCACAAAGTGAGTGTTTCTATGTCTGTGTATCCCACTGTGTCTGTGGTTGTAGACATTTGAAAAGAGAATTCATCAATGGATGTGTCCTGTTTAGTAGAAACCTACACAGCATTCATTCTGCCCAATTCATAAATGGACTGTGGCTTCCCTTATGGATGGGCAACACCTACTAATTTCCTAAGTTCCTGTTTTCTTCCTGATTCTGGCCACTCTCCAGAATAGGCTCATGGTTTTGTGTCCAAGATATGTACCACCTCCAAGCTCTGTGACAAGGCCATGTAATGGATAGCTAAAGGGAATGGCTAGCATCTCAAAAAACTCAGATATCAGTGTGACCAGGAAAGCCTCAGTGGAGAATCTCTGCTTTGGGTTTTTTGCTAACCAATTCTTCTCTTCCCCTGAATGTGAGGAAGGTCTTGGCCTCAAGACACCGCTTTGTGAAGCCTGAATAAAACAGTTTTAAAATGGAAATAAATGGGCATCACCTGTGGCTCTTTGTTAATTTCTTTGGAAATGGATGTGTCGGAATCAGTCTCTTGGCCCTGTGTGAGGCTGTGGCTTAGGTTCTCAGCACCTGATGCATCTAAAGAATGATCCCATGTGTGCATCCAAAACCAAAATGGGAAAAAGATCAGTAATTGTTGATGAAGTCTCTCGCCTTCCTCTCTTAGGTTCCTGACCACCATCAAGTGAGAATAGAGATCCTTTGAATCAAATGAGTTCTTCTAAGCCCTGCAAAGGCTATCCCATACATGCTTGTGTTTTCTCATGACTCCAAATCACATAAAGAATCTATACCTGACAGTCAGTAGGCCTCAAATTGGAGAAGCAGAGCAGTATTAAAGGAAGGCATTTTTGATGCCTTGTGGTTCACAGGAAGGGTGTACAGGCCACCCTGCCTTTAGGAAAATGACTGGCAAGCGAGGTTATTTGGACTCTGTGTTGGGCTGCGCCCCTCATGGAAACATCCAGCCAGAGGTTATGAGGAGTGTCTATATGGAAGAAGATGAGGGCCATGTGGGAGTGTTTTGGTTTTAATTGTGGTTATTTGTGTGGAAGTTGGAAGCGATGACTGGGTCCACCTGGGCTTGAACTCTGGTGTGATACCCTATAGAGACTGAGTCCTGGAACTGACCTCAGAGAAGTATTGCCATGAATTGTGTTGGGATATTAGGAGGCCACACATGAGAGTCACCATTGGAAACTGAGATCTATTCCCAGTGTGGCTTTCCACAGAGCACTGGGAATCTCAGCCAAGGTATCACATAATTTTATTCTGAAACACTTGGCAGCAATAGTTGAGAGTCAAAACACAAATGCACTTCACATTGTAGACCTCAATGGGCCTGGCTTCATGTGGCCTTTTGGCCACTCTTTGGGAAGTCTTGGCAGTGAGAGTTCTCCAGATCTTTCTTTGAAATGAGCTTCTTCACCATTTAATGGTTACCGAATTAAATGAAACACTCAGTGCCTCCAACTTCAACCTTGAAAGATGGGCTCGATAAATACCATGAAATTTTTGAAATTCCCATATCCATGAGGCACTGGAGAACCATTGGATATCCTGTTGGTGATCATGAGGGTACCAGACAGTGCCTTGATTGGCTGGGTTTCACGAAAATGGTGTAGAACAGAGATTCCAGTAAGTTGGAGCCTGCTGAATAGTGGGCCTAGAGCAAAGGTGGGCATGTGTGAGATAAAACATCTCTGGTGCTTCCATGTGGATTTCCCAATGGCTTCCAAATGGCTTGTGACTGACATGGTGCAGCCAGCAGACCCTTATATGTAAATGATTCTTGTTATATGGGTAAGTTTCAGGGCAATGTTCAGAATCAGGTTCCTATGGTCAAGGGGTCAAGCTATGTTGGACAGAAGCCTGGTTTGTGCATTCTCCTGCAGACCCTGTCCCACCACACGTGACAGAACTCCCTCCAGCACTGTGTCCCAGGTGAACTCCTTGTATTTCGTGAAGCAAATACTGAACTCCCAGTGGAGCAGCAAAAAATATCACAAAAATTGGAGGATGATCAAATGGTTTCACAGTCCACATGAGGAGACACTTAGCCCCAAGTGGCCACAGTTGACCCCGGAAGAGAGAATTCAGCAATGCTGCCTCATGATCATTGGTAAATAAGAAAGCATCTCCTCCAGGTCACATAGATGCAGACCCAGCTTTTATGGTCTCACTACAAAAAAAGCTAAAGCTCCTGACAACAACATATATTTCAAGAGCCCAACATCAGAGCCAGTTTTTCCACAAGCCTTTAGGCTAGCAGAGCTCCATGTTTTTGGAGTGTTTACATTGTCCCTTACTTTTGGAATCTCGCCTTCTACCTGCAAGTTTGTGAACTCCTGAGCATATTAAATTCCAGATATGTATTCACAGATTTTCTTACTCATCTCCTCTACATGTGTTACTTGGGACGAAGTTAAGGTCAAGGCATTGTTGTGGATGAGAGTCGGAAGATTTTGTGTAGCACATATTTGCATACACATTGGATTCATTTTCCAATTTTCCTTTCGAAATACTGAATCCCTGAAACTAACCCATACCCTACAAGACTCTGACAACTAATCCTAACGTAATGGAGAAAAATAACCCAAACAGAACAGAAATACAAACATATCAGAGGAGGCATGGTGTACCATTGAATTAACTTTTCCATTATATAGGGAAGGAGTTTTAAATCTAGTCAATTTTTTGTTGAAAGAGTTGTCCATGTATTTTTAAACATCAAATATGTGAATTCCTGTCTCCCCCATTTCAGCACATGTATTTTTATATGCACATATAGAATTGTACCTTGTATCACACATATATTCTTGTGAGGTGGCTGACTTGGCAGATACAAATTGTGAGAAAAGTTCACTCCTCCTAAACGCTGTTGGAACTGAAAATTCAACCTATGGGTGAGCTTCCTAGTTGAACAACATTATACATAAATCCATGTTCAGTAAAATGAATATTTTTGGATACGTGGATGATATATATTTCATGATGAATTTCGATTGGCATATATATTGCTAGTTTTTAATGTCTGTGTGTGTTTGTATATATATATATATATATATATATATATATATATATATATATATATATACTGTCAAGATTTTTCAAAATATGAAATATATGTGTATTTTGGCCACTCTTTGGGAAGCCTTACCTGTGAGAGTTCTCTAGAGCTTTCATTGAAATGATTTTCCTCAACATTTAATGGTTCCTGAATGAATTGAAACCCACAGTGCCTCCAACTTCATCCTTGAAAAATGGCTCTATAAATACCATGAAATTCCCCTGACCAGGTGGCACTGGAGAACCTTTGGATGTCTTGTTGCTGATCATGAGTGTACCAGACAGTGCCTTGACTGACTCGATTTCATGAAAATTGTGCAGAACAGAGATGCCAGTAAGTTGGAGAGTGCTGAGAAGTGGGCCCAGAGCTGTGGTGTGCAGGTGTATGATAAAACATCTGTGTTGGGGCCATTTGGGTCTGCCATTGACTTCCAAATGGCTTGTGGCTTACATGGTGCAGCTAGCCGACCCTTATCTGTAAAGGCATCTTGTTATATGTAAAGGTTTCAGGACAATGTTCAGAATCAGTTTGCTATGGATAATGTTGCAAGTTATGTGGGATAGAAGTCTGGTTGGTGAATTCTCCTGTAGACCCTGACCCTCCACACGTGACAGAACTCGCTCCAGCACTGTGTCCCAGTTGAACTCCTTGTATTTCATGAAGGAAAAACCTAAAGCCCAGTGCAGCAGCAAGAAACACC
The DNA here is from genome assembly GCF_048772815.1 of Callospermophilus lateralis. Taxonomy (NCBI): domain Eukaryota; kingdom Metazoa; phylum Chordata; class Mammalia; order Rodentia; family Sciuridae; genus Callospermophilus; species Callospermophilus lateralis. The sequence goes on from NW_027516347.1 coordinate 622,269, forward strand.
ACGAAAATTGTAGGATGGCCAATTGGCTTCACAGTCAAGACGGGGAGACACTTACCCCTCCGTGGCCACAGTTTACCTTAAAAGGAGGAATTGAGCACTGCTGCCTCATGTTCTTTTGGAAAATAAGAAACCATGTCCTCCAGGTCAGATAAATGAAGACCCATCTTTGATGGTATCACTACAAAGGAAGCTAAAGCTCCTGACAACAACATATATTTCAAGTGCCCAACCTCAGAGGCAGTTTCTCAAGAAGTCTTTAGGCCAGCAGAGTTCCATGAATTTGGACTGTTTATCCTGTCCCTTAAGTTTGAAAACTCCTCTAAAATGCCCAAGCTTGTGAACTCCTGAGCATTTTCCATTCCAGATATGTATTCACAGATTTTCTAACTCTTGTCCTCTAATTGTGTCTTACTTGGGTGAAGGTAATGTCAAGGCATTGCTCTGAATGAGAGTGGAAAGTTTTTTTGTAGAGCATATTTGCATACACAATGGATTCATTTTCCTTTATTTCCATTTGAATTACTGAATCCATGACACTAACGCATACCCTACTAGACTCTGACTACTAATGCTAATATGATGGAGAAAAATAACCCAAACAGAATAGAAATACAAGCAGTTCAGAAGAGGCATGGTGTATAGTTGGACTTGCCTTTTGCATGATAAAGGGTAGTTGTTAAAAATCTGGTTAATTTTTAATTGATATAGTTCTCCATGTGTTTTGAAAGGTATCAAATATGTGAATTCCTGTCTCCCTTTCTCTGTTGCCTATTCAGCACATGTATTTTTATATGCACAAATAGAATCCTACCTGGTACCACATGTACATTATTGTGAGGTGGCCTACTTGGCAGATACAAATTGTGAGAAGAGATCACTCCTCCTAAACGCTGTAGGAACTGAAAATTCAACCTATGCGTGAGCTTCCTAGTTGAACAACATTACACATAAATCCATGTTAAGTAAAATAAATATTTTTGGATCTGTGTATGATATGTATTTCATGATGAATTTTGATTGGCATATATATTGCTACTTTTTAATATCTCTGTATGTGTTTTGTGAAAAATCTGCACTCTATAGATTATTCAAAATATGAAATATATGTGTCTTATTATACACTCCTTAAATTCATTCATGTTCATGTATGAGACCACGGCTCATGCAACAGCAAAAGACATTTATTGAGGATCCAATCCAGTATGCTAGGGCTCCGTGGTCACTTAAGAAGGGAGAGCAGCCCAGATCTCCGAGCTGAGGTTGAGCAGTGCTTAAGTACACTTTTTGGGGAGGGCGAGACTTTACATATATCACAGTATCTTTTAACAAATCATCATACACTGCGGGAAAATCAAACAACAAATCCTAAACATGATTAGTTCATTCATTGGTGGGAACATGTCAGGCAGGAGGGATAGGTCAGTTCTACAGCGGGGTACAGATTCAAATTGATTAGATTAGGCCCTGCGATGCATATGTGCCAAGCCACACAGGGTCCTAGGTTATTAAACAACCAGGCGATCAAGGGGAATATTTACTGGGCAGTCCAGAAATTGTCCTACAAGTAACAGGAATTTCAGATTTTTCATGTAGCATAGGAACTTAACAATACCTGGTCCTTTACATTTTAAATCATGCCTTGAATCTTAGAAACTTTACAAACCCGGTCTTTTACACTTTAACTTTTACACTTTAATTTCAATTTCTTTTACCCTCAAAGATCACTCCTGGTTCACAAGAAGGGTGTCCAAGCCACCCTGACTTTAGGCAAATGAGGGGCAAGGGAGCTTATTTTGGACACTGTCTTGGGCTGTGCCCCTCATGGAAACCTCCAGCCATATGTTATGATGAGTGTCTTTATGGAAGAAGATGAGGGTCATGTAGGAGTGTTTTGGTTTTAATTGTGGTCATTTGTGTGGCGGTTGGAAGAGATGACTTGGTCCACCAGGGCTTGAACTCTGCTCTGATACTCCTTAGAGACTGAGTTCTGGAACTGACTTGAGAGAAGTATTGCCATGAATTGTTTTGGGATTATAGGAGGCCACACATGAGATTAGCCCTTGGAAACTGAGATCTAGGCCCAGGGTGGCTTTCCACTGAGCACTGGGAATCTCAGCCAGGGTAACACATGATTTTTTTACTGAAAGACTTGGAAGTCATAGTTGAGACTCAAAACACACATGTACCTCATATTGTAGACCTCAATGAGCCTGGCTTCATGTGAACTTTTGGGCACTCATTGGGAAGCCTTGCCTGTGAGTGTTCTTCAGAGCTTTCATTGAAATGAGCTTACTCACCATTTAATGGTTCCTGAATGAATTGAAACCCACAGTGCCTCCAACATCATCCTTGAAAAATGGCTATACAAATACCATGAAATTTTTGAAATTTCCATGACCAGGTGGCACTGGAGAAACTTTGGATGTCCTGTTGCTGATCATGTGTGTACCAGACAGTTCCTTGATTGACTGGTTGTCATGAAAATGGTATAGAACCGAGATGTCAGTAAGTTGGAGCCTGCTGAGTATTGGGGCTAGAGCAGTGGACTATACGTTTGTGAATAAATATCTGTGGTGGGACCACGTGGATCTGCCTTTGGCTTCCAAAATACTTGTGATTGATATGGTGCAGGCAGCAGACCCTTATATGTAAAGGCATCTTGTTTTATTGAGAGGTTTCAGGGCAATGTTCAGAATCTGGTTGCTATAGTCAAGGGGAAAGCTATGTGGGATAGACCCATGTTTCGAACATTCTCCTGAAGACCCTGACCAATCACACGTGTCAGAGCTCCCTCCAGAATTGTGTCCCAGTTGAACTCCTTGTATTTCATTAAGCCAATTCCAAACTCCCAGTGCAGCAGTAAGAAACACCACAAAAATGGAGGATGACCAAATGGCTTCACAGACCACACGGGGAGACACTTAACTCCCAGTGGCCACAGTTTACCAAGAAAGAATTCAGAACTGCTGCCTCATGTTCATTAGAAAATAAGGAACCATTTCCTCCAGGTCACATAGATGCAGACCCACATTTGATGGTGTCACAATGAGGAAGCTAAATCTCCTGACAACTTCATATATTTCATGCTCCCAACCTGAGAGGCATTTTCTCAAGAAGTCTTAAGGCCAGCAGAGCTCCAAGTTTGTGGAGTGTTTAACCTCTCCCTTACTTTTGGAAACTGCTCTACCACATCCAATGTTGTAAACTCCTGAACATTTTCAGTTCCACATATGTGATCACAGGTTTTCGAACTCCTCTCCACTAATTGTGTCTTACTTGGAGTGAAGTTAATGTAAAGGAATTGTTCTGGATGAGAGTGGCAAGATTTTTGTGTAGCACATATTTGCATACACATTAGATTTATTTTCCTATTTTCATTTGAAATACTGATCCCCGACACTAACACATACCCTAATAGACTCTGACTACTAATGCTAATATGATGGATAAAAAGAAAACTAACAGAATAGAAATACAGGCCTTTAATAGGAGGCATGGTATATACTTGGAATTGCCTTCTGCTTTATCAAGGGTATGTGTTATAAATCTTGTCAAATTTTCATTGTAATATTTCTCCATGAGTTTTATATGTGTATATATATATATATATATATATATATATATATATATATATATATATATATATACTCTCTAGATTTTTCAAAATATGAAAAACATGTGTCTTATTAAACACTATCTAAATTCATTCATATTCATGTATGTGGATATAAAATCAACTTTTCATAAGATTATTCTCAGAAACATTCAACCACCTGAAATACATATTTGTTTCCTCGTCCTGAGAACTAACTTCAGTGAATCGTGCTTACAAACCCTAATATTTTTACAGTAACTGACACAGTTTATCAACAAAGCAAGTAGATTCCTATAGGACATGATGTGTATATTGATGTTCATTTTTATTCAACAATGGGACATTAAAATTTCTTCATTTTATGCACATCGTAGGATATATATTTCCTCCACAGGTTAGCAAATATATAGGCATTTGTTTCACTTTCAATCACTTCCTGCTTCAGAACACATGTATTCCTCCATGTTTCTTGACTGGTCTGTTCATGAGACTTCTATCCAAACACATTATTTTCGATTTCCTTTATCACTTTAGAAGCAAAACGGACACACACTTCATGATAAACCATCACTGTAATATCACCATTAGATGTATTACTGGTTGGAATGAATGATTATATATCAATAAAAGATTTTTTATATATTTTCTGATATCAATTCAATACATTGTTTAAAGTGTAACAAGTTATATTATTTATTCACAGTATGGTCTATTCATGCATTATCTCTATATTCATAGACACAGGGTACACCTGGTTGTACCCCCAATACTAATCTATACATATTTGAAATATTGCTCCCAGAAATGGTGGAAGAAATACTCATGTCACCTGATCTACAGATGCATGTTATCACTGTAATATTCTGGACACAAAATGCAAAAGCCACACGTATGATGGTACCAAAGCCTAAAGGTAAACTGGACATGGATTACTAAAAACATCCCTGACCAGGTTGCCTAATGCTCTCAAATGTCAATACTATTGCTGGCTACATATTTGTTTCTTCCTAAGATTATATATTCAACCTCAAAACTGTTGAAAATGTTTAATTTTTTCACTCACTTGATACTTTTGCCTGATTTCCTAATGTCTCTATTGATATCTACTTTCCTACATATTTTCCGCAGTTCAACATTGTGACTGACACTTCACATGTGCTGACATTGACATTCACTCTCTAACCGAAACCCTATTGCTTATGAACTTTGGTCCAAATCCTATACTCGCTCTTCTTCCGAAACATACTGACTATCTTCCTGATCCTATCGACTATCCCTTTTTGAGTAGATTTTCTCTACTACATTCAATCATCCAAGGTACAAGATCCTATGCCATTGTATATCGATTTTTCTGAAACATGTATCTAGAACGTATTTCAAAGCTACGTATCGCAATCAGTTGCCCAATGCATTTCTGAGCTTCAAATCTTACCTAGATTTCTGTTTTCATACTTATATTTTATCTCTATATTCCTATAAATATTGCAGGTTCCCAATACCATTATTCATCCCGCATAATGATTCCTTACCCAAATCGAACCTGTTATTAACCCTAACCATACACTGTTGCTTCAATCTAAAATTACAAAAGAGTAGGGACAGAGTTTGCCTTACAATACAGGAATGTAGGGTATCTTCCAACTGCTGAGAACCTCAAAGTTCGATGCAGAAATGATCCCTGGAGAAGATGTCAGCAGCTATGAAGGACTTGTGAGAGCAAAAGCCATCTTCAATGGAAAACAATCTAGACAGGAAAAAGGGATGTGTATGCATCAGCCTCTCTCTTTTTAATGTAGAGAAGATTGACCTAACCAGACCTGCATGGAGAGCTGTTCCCAGGTGCCTATTTTGATATACAATTGAAACTAGTCAAATTTTCAAAGGAAGTAGGGGCAGCCTCTATCTAATGGAACCCTTGGAAGCAACGGTTAGGGCAAAGTTGTTGCCAAGGCAGTGACCTCTTTCAGTTCCTGAAGGAAGTGACCTACCTAACTTCCTTGGTGATGGAACATTCGGAAATTTTGATGCAAGAAGCCAGGCACCGAGAGCCAGTCCCAGTCCCTGTCCCAGTGGGCTCACTTGTTTGGATTTACCAAGTACAGATCAGACCTTCTTGGTACCTACTGATGTGAGGATGGCCAAATGTCAGTAGAGCTCTGAAGAGAAGCTTTTCCTGAGATAGCAGGTAGTGGCTAACGGTTGGCTCCTCAAAGCATCACAGAGTTGGCCAAGGAGACAAGATCTGAGACAGGAGAGGCCATTTTGTGGGGAACATAGTATGGCCCACCAGTCAGAAGACATTCCGGATAGTTACAGACCTACTTTTGGGAAGGAGGTGCCTTTGTGTGTGGGTGTGAGTTTGCGGTTTTGTCTCATGTTCTGAGAATAGGTAGGAAAGGTGGTTGGTTTGGTTTGGAGTCGACTGTTTCTAGTAAGTCTTTTGACAAGGTGACTTTCTATGTCTGTGTATCCACGGTGTCCGTGGTTTTAGACATTAGAAAAGAGAATGCATCAATGGAGGTGTCCTGTCTAGTAGAAAGCTTCCCAGCATTCATCCTGCTCAATTGATGAATGGACTGTGGTTTGCCTTATGGATCTTAAACACCTACTAACATCCTAAGTTCCTGTTTTCTTCCTGAATTCTGGCCACTCTCCAGAATAGGCTCATGATTTATTGTGCAAGATATGTACCACCTCCAAGCTCTGTGACATGTCCATGTTCTTGATAGCTGAAGGGAATGGGAACATCTCGGAAAACTCAGACATCAGTGTGAGCAGTAAAGTCTCAGTGGAGAAACCCTGCTTTGGACCATTTGCTTAACTATGGTACTATTGCCTTGAATGTCAGGAAGGTCTTTGCCTCAGGCCACCCTTTTGTGAAGCCTGAAGAAACAGTTTTCAAATGAAAATGAATGGGCATCTCCTGTGCCTCTTTGCTTAATTGCTTTGAAAAGGATGGTGTCTTAATCAGACACTAGGCCCTGTTTGAGGCTGTGGCTAAGATTCTCAGCTCCTGATAGATGTAAAGAAGATCCCATGTGTGCATCCAAAACCAAAATGGCAAAAAGATCAATCATTGTAGATGAAGTCTCTTGCCTTCCTCTGATAGGTTCCGGAACTCCATCAAGTGAGAATAGGATTCCTATGGGTCAAATGAGTTATTCAAATCCTGCAGAAGTACTTGGGTTCTCTCATGATGCCAAATCACATAATGAATCTATACCTGACTGTCAGTAGGCCTCAAATTGGAGAAGCAGAGCAGCATTAACAGCAGGCCTATTTGATCACTCCTGGTTCAAAGGAAGGGTGTCCAGGCCACACTGAATTTAGACAAATGGGGGGCAAGGGTGCATATTTTGGACATTGTCTTTGGCTGCGCCCCTCATGGAAACCTCCAGCTAGAGTTTATGATGAGTGTCTATACGGCTGAAGATGAGGGCCATGTGGGAATGTTTTGGTTTTAATTGTGGTCATTTGTGTGGCGGTTGGAAGAGATGACAGGGTCCACATGGTCTTGAACTCAGGTGTGATTCCTCTTAGAGACTGAGTTCTGGAACTGACCTCAGAGAAGTATTGCCATTAATTGTGTTGGCATTGTAGGAGGCCACACATGAGAGTTGCCTTTGAAACCTGAGATCTAGGCCCAGGATGGCTTTCCTCAGAGAACTGAAAATCTCAGCAAGGATATCGCATAATTTTATTCTGAAAAACTTGGCAGCCATAGTTAAGAGTCAAAAGACACATGGACCTCCCGTTGTAGACCTCCATAGGCCTTGCTTCATGTGACCTTTTGGCCAGTGTTTGGGAAGCCTTGCCTGTTAGAGTTCCTCAGAGCTTTCATTGAAATGAGCTTCCTCCCCATGTAATGGTTCCTTGAAGAATGGAAACCCCAAAGTGCCTCCAACTTCATTCTTGAAAAATGGATAGATAAATACCATGATATTTTTGAAATTCCCAATGACCAAGTGGCACTGGAGAACCATTGGATGTTCTGTTGCAGACAGTGGCTTGATTGTTGTGTTACAGACAGTGCCTTGATTGACTGGGTTTCATGAAAATGGTGCAGAACAGAGATGCCAGTAAGTTGGAGCCTGCTGAGTAGTGGGCCTAGAGCAGTGGTGGGCAGGTGTGTGATAATACAACTGTGGTGTCGCCATGTGGATCTGCCATTGGCTTCCAAATAGCTTGTGACTGACTGGTACAGCCAGCAGACCATTATATGAAAAGGCATCTTGTTATATGGAGAGGTTTCAGGGCAATGTTCACAATCAAGTTGCTATGGTCAAGGGGGCAAGTTATGTGGGATAGAACCCTGGTTGGTGAATTCTCCTGCACACCCTGACCCAACACACGTGACAGAACTCCCTCCAGCCCTATATCCTAGTTGAACTCCTTGTATTTCATGAAGCAAATACCAACCTCCCATTGCAGCATCAAGAAACACCACAACCTCGCCAGCACTTGTTGTTGTTTGATTTCATAATGGCTGCCAATCTTACTGGAGTGAGAAAAGGGTTCTCTTGTACATTGCTGGTGGGGCTGCAAATTGGTGCGGCCAATTTGGAAAGCAGTATGGAGATTCCTGGGAAAGCTGGGAATGGAACCACCATTTGACCCAGCTATTGCCCTTCTCGGACTATTCCCTGAAGACCTTAAAAGAGCGTATTACAGGGATACTGCCACATCGATGTTCATCGCAGCACAATTTACAATAGCTAGATTGTGGAACCAACCCAGATGCCCTTCAATGGATGAATGGATTAAAAAAATGTGGCATCTATACACCATGGAGTATTACGCAGCACTAAAAAATGACAAAATCTTGGAATTTGCAGGGAAATGGATGGCACTAGAGCAGATTATGCTTAGTGAAGCTAGCCAATCCCTAAAAAACAAATACCAAATGTCATCTTTGATATAATGAGAGCAACTAAGAATAAAGCAGGGAGGAAGAGCAGGAAGAAAAGATTAACATTAAACAGAGACATGAGGTGGGAGGGAAAGGGAGAGAAAAGGGGAATTGCATGGAAACGGAGGGAGACCCTCATTGTTATACTAAATTACATATAAGAGGTTGTAAGTGGAATGGGAAAATAAACAAGGTGAGAAATGAATTACAGTAGAAGGGGTAGAGAGAGAAGATGGGAGGGGAGGGGAGGGGGGATAGTAGAGGATAGGAAAGGTAGCAGAATACAACAGTTACTATTATGGTATTATGTAAAAATGTGGATGTGTAACCCATGTGATTCTGCAATCTGTACTTGGGGCAAAAAGGGAGTTCATAACTCACTTGAAGCTAATGTATGCTAATGTATGAAATATGATATGTCAAGAGCTTTGTAGGGTTTTGAACAACCAATAAAAAAATAAAATTAAAAAAAAAAGAAAGAAACACCACAAAAAGGGCAGGATGACCAAATGGCTTCACAGTCCACTCAGGGAGACAATAAGCTTCCAGTGGCCACAGTTTACCAACAAAGAGAGAAATCAACACTGGTACCACATGTTCAATGGAAAATAAGAAACGATGTCCTCCAGGTCACATAGGTGCAGATCCAGGTTTGATGGTCTCACCAGAAATGAAGCTAAAGCTCCAGACAACAAGATATATTTCAAGTGTCCAAACTCAGAGGCAGTTTTACAAGAAGGCTATTGGCCAGCAGAGTTCCATGTTTGTGGAGTGTTTACACAGTCACTTACTTTTGGAAACTCCTCTACCACCTCCAAGGTTGTGAACTCCTGTGCATTTTCCATTCCAGATATGTATTCACAGATTTTCTAACTCTTCTCTTCGAATTGCATCTTACATGGGGTGAAGGTAATGTCAAAGGATTTATCTGGATGACAGTGGGAAGACTTTTGTGTAGGACATATTTGCATACATATTGGATTCATTTTCCAATTTTCCATTTCAAATACTTTATCTCTGACACTAAACCACACCCTACTTGTCTCTGACTACTAATCCTAATATGAGGCAGAAAAATAACCCAAACATAATAGAAATACAAGCAGTTCAGAGGAGGCATGGTGTATAGTTGGACTTGCCTTTTGCATTTTAAAGGTTAGGGGTTATAAATCTAGACAATTTTTTGTTGCAATAGTTGTCCATGTGGTTTTAAAGATAACAAATATGTGAATTCTTGTCTCTCTTTCTCTGTAGCCTACTCAGCAAATATATTTTTATATACACATAGAGAATCCTACCTGGTACTACACGTACATTCTTGTGAGGTGGCTAACTTGGCAGATACAAATTGAGAGAAAAGATCACTCCTTCTAAATGTCGTTGGAACTGAAAATTCAACCTATGGGTGAGCTTCCTAGTTGAACAAAATTATACACAAATCCATGTTCAGTACAATGAATATTTTTGGATCTGTGGATGATATATATTTCATGGTGAATTTTGATTGGCATATATTGCTATTTTTAATGTCTCTGGGTGTGTATGTGTGTGTGTGTCTGTGTGTGTGTATATATATATATATATATATATATATATATACACTCTCTCCTTCTATTTTTCAAAATATGAAATATATGTGTCTTATATACACTCCCTAATTTTATTCATGTTCATGAATGTGGATTTATAATCAACTTTTCACAAGATTATTCTCAAAAAATTTCATCCACCTGAAATACATATTTGTTTCTTAGTACTGAAAACTAACTTCAGTGAATGGTGCATACAAATCCTAATATTTCTATAGTAACTGACACAGTTTATCATCAATGCAAGTAGATGCCAATGGGACATGATGTGTTTATCGATGTTCATTTTTATTCAACACTGGGACATTACAATTTCTTCAGTTTATGCACATCATAGGATATATATTTCCTCCACAGGTTAGCAAATTTATAGGCATTTGTTTCACTTTCAATCACTTCCTGCTTTAGAACACATGGATTCCTCCATGTTTCTTGACTGATCTTTTCATGAGATTTCTTTCCAAACACATTATTTTCGAATTCCTTTATCACTTTTGAAGCAAAACGGACACACACTGCATGATAAATCATAACTATAATATCACTATTAGATGTATAACTGGTTGGAATGAATGATTTTATATTAATATAAGATTTCTTATATATTTTCAGATATCAATTTAATACATTTTGTAAAGTGGAACCAGTTATATTATCTATTCACAGTATGGTCTATTCATGCATTATCTCTATATTCATAGACACAGGTTACACCTCTTTGTACCCCCAATACTAATTTATACATCTTCAAAATATTGCTCCCAGAAATGGTGGAAGAAATTCTCATGTCACCTGATCTACATATGCATGTTATCACAGTAGTATTCTGGACACAAAATGCAAAAGTCACACGTATGACTGTAACAAAGCCTAAACGGAAACTGAACATGGATTACTAAAAACATCCATGTCCAGGTTGCCTAATGCTCTCAAATGATCATCCTGTTGGTGACTACATATTTGTTTCTTCCTAAGATTATATATTCAACCTCAATACCATTGAAAATGTCTAATTTTTTCACTCACTTTGTACTTTGCCTGATTTCCTAATGTCTCTATTGATATCTACTTTCCTACATATTTTCTCCAGTTCAACATTGTGACTGACCCTTCACATGTGCTGACATTGACATTCACTCTCTAACCGAAACCCTATTGCTTATGAACTTTGGTCCAAATCCTATACTCACTCTTCTTCCGAAACATACTGACTATGTTCCTGATCCTATCGACTATCCCTTTTTGAGTAGATGTTCTCTACTACATTCAATCATCCAAGGTACAAGATCCTATGCCATTGTATATCGATTTTTCTGAAACATGTATCTAGAACGTATTTCAAAGCTACGTATTGCAATCAGTTGCCCAATGCATTTCTGAGCTTCAAATCTTACCTAGATTTCTGTTTTCATACTTATATTTCATCTCTATATTCCTATAAATATTGCAGGTTCCCAATACCATTATTCATCCCGCATAATGATTCCTTGCCCAAATCGAACCTGTTATTAACCCTAACCATACACTGTTGCTTCAATCTAAAATAACAAAAGAGCAGGGACAGAGTTCGCCTTACAATACAGGAATGTAGGGTATCTTCCAACTGCTGAGAACCTCAAAGTTCGATGCAGAAATGATCCCTGGAGAAGATGTAGGCAGCTATGAAGGATCTGAGAGAGCAAAATCCATCTTCATGGCAAACAACCTGAACAGGACGAAGGGATGTGTATGCATCAGCCTTTCTCTTCTTAATGTAGAGAAGATGGACCTAAGCAGGCCTGCGTGGAGAGCTGTTCCCAGGTGCCTATTTTGATATACCATTGTAACAAGTCAAATTGTCACACAAAGTAGGAGCAGCCTCCATCTCATGGAACCCTTGGAAGCAACGGTTAGGACAAAGTTGTTGCCAAGGCAGTGACCTCATTCAGTTCCTGAAGGAAGTGTCCTAGCTAACTTCCTTGGTGATGGAATTCTCTGAAATTGTGATGCAAGAAGCCAGGCACCGAGAGCCAGTCCCAGTCCCAGTCCCAGTGGGCTCACTTGTTTGTATTTACCAAGTACAGATTCAGACCTTCTTGGTACCTACTGATTTGAGGATGGCCAAATGCCAATTGAGCTCTGAAGAGAGGCCTTTCCTGAGACAGCAGGTAGTGGCTAACTGCAGGCTCCTCAAAGCATCACAGAGTTGGCCAAGGAGACAAAATCTGAGAGAGGAAAGGCCATTTCGAGAGGAAAATAGTATGGCCCACCAGTCAGAGGACACTCCAGATAGTCACAGATCCACTTTTGGGAATGAGGTGACTTTATGTGTGTGGGTGTGAGTTTGTGGTTTTGTCTCATATTCTGCGAATAGGTAAAAAAGGTGGTTCGTTTGCTTTGGAGTCTACTGTTGATAGTAACTCTTTTGACAAGGCGAGTGTTTCTATGTCTGTGTATCCACTGTGTCCGTGGTTTTAGACATTAGAAAAGAGAATGCATCAATGGAGGTGTCCTGTCTAGTAGAAAGCTTCCCAGCATTCATCGTTCATAAGTGATGAATAGACTGTGGCTTGTCTTATGGATAGGAAACAACTACTAACTTCCTAAGTTCCAGTTTTCTTCCTGAATTCTGGCCACTCTCCAGAATGAGCTCATGATTTATTGTCCAAGATATGTACAACCTCCATGCTCTGTGACATGGCCATGTTCTTGATAGGTGAAGGGAATGGGAACATCTCAGATATTAGTGTGACCAGTAAAGTCTCATTGGAGAAACCCTGCTTTGGGCCATTTGCTTACCTATGGTTCTGTTGCCTTGAATGTCAGGAAGGTCTTTGTTTCAGGCCACCCCTTTTTGAAGCCTGAAGAAACAGTTTTCAAATGGAAATGAATGGGCATCACCTGTGGCTCATTGCTTAATTTCTTTGGAAAGGGATGTGTCTTAATCAGACACTAGGCCCTGGTTGAGGCTGTGGCTAAGATTCTCAGCTCCTGATAAATCTAAAGAAGATCCCATGTGTGCATCCAAAACCAAAATGGCAAAAGGATCAGTCATTGTGGATGAAGTCTCTTGCCTTCCTCTGTTAGGTTCCTGACGTCCATCAAGTGAGAATAGGATTCCTATAGGTCAAATGAGTTATTCAAAGTCCTGCATAAGTGCTTGGTTTCTCTCATGATGCCAAATCACATAAGCAATCTATACCTGACAGTCAGTAGGCCTCAAATTGGAGAAGCAGAGCAGTATTAACGGCATGCCTATTTGATCACTCTTGGTTCACAGAAAGGGTTTCCAGACCACCCTAAATTTAGACAAATGAGGGGCAATGGTGGATATTTTGGACACTGTCTTGGGCTGCATCCCTCATGGAAACCTCCAGCCAGAGTTCATGATGAGTGCCTATATGGATGAAGATGAGGGCCATGTGGGAATGTTTTGGTTTTAATTGTGGTCATTTGTGTGGCGGTTGGAAGAGATGACAGGGTCCACATGGGCTTGAACTCTGGTGTGATTCTCCTTGGAGACTGAGTTCTGGAACTGACCTCAGAGAAGTATTGTCATTAATTGTGTTGGCATTGTAGGAGGCCACACATGAGAGTTGCCCTTGAAACCTGAGATCTAGGCCCAGGATGGCTTTCCACAGAGAGCTGAAAATCTCAGCAAGGATATCACATGATTTTATTCTGAAAAACTTGGCAGCCATAGTTAGAGTCAAAAGACACATGGACCTCACGTTGTAGACCTCAATGGGCCTGGCTTCATGTGACCTTTTGGCCAGTGTTTGGGAAGCCTTGCCTGTTAGAGTTCCTCAGAGCTTTCATTGAAATGAGCTTCCTCCCCATGTAATGGTTCCTGGATGAATGGAAACCCCAAAGTGCCTCCAACTTCATTCTTGAAAAATGGAAAGATAAACACCATGAAATTTTTAAAATTCCCAATGACCAGATGGCACTGGAGAACCATTGGATGTCCTGTTGCTGATCATGAGTGTAACAGACAGTGCCTTGATTGACTGGGTTTTATGAAAATGGTGTAGAACAGAGATGCCAGTAAGTTGGAGCCTGCTGAGTAGTGGGCCTAGAGCAGTGGTAGGCAGGTGTGTGATAATACATCTGTGATGTGGCCATGTGGATCTAACATTGGCGTCCAAATGGCTTGTGACTGACTTGATGCAGCCAGGAGACCATTATATGAAAAGGCATCTTGTTATATGCAGAGTTTTCAGGGCAATGTTCAGAATTAGGTTGCTATGGTCAAGGCGGCAAGCAATGTGGGATAGAAGCCCAGTTGGTGCATTCTCCTGCAGAGCCTGACCCACCACACGTTACAAGACTCCCTCATGCACTGTGTCCCAGTTGAACTCCTTGTATGTCATGAATCAAATACCAAACTCCCAGTGCAGCAGCAAAAAACACCACGAAAAGTGGAGGATGACCAAATGGCTTCAAAGTCCACACGGGGTGTCACTTTGCCCGAAGAGGCCACAGTTTACCTACAAAGAGACTTCAGCACTGCTGCCTCATGTTCATCGGAAAATAAGAAACCATGTCCTCCAGGTCACATAGATACTGACCCAGGTTTGATGGTCTCACTTCAAAGGAAGCTAAAGCTCCTGACAACAACATATATTTCAAATGCCGAAACTCAGAGGCAGTTTCTCAAGAAGTCTTTAGGCCAGCATAGCTCCATGATTGTGGAGTGTTTACACTGTCCCTTACTTTTGGAAACTCCTCTACCACCTCCAAGGTTGTGAACTCCTGAGCATTTTCCATTCCACATATGTATTCACAGATTTTCTAACTCTTCTTTTCTAATTGTGTTTTACCTGGGGCGAAGATAATTTCAAGGCATTTTTCTGGATGAGAGTGGGAATATTTTTTGTGGCACATATTTGCATACACATTGGATTTATTTTTCTATTTTCCATTTGAAATACTGAATCCGTGACACTAACCCATACCCTACTTGTCTCTGACTACTAATCCTAATAAGATGGAGAAAAATAACCCAAACAGAATATAAATACAAGCAGTTCAGAGGAGGCATGGTGTATAGTTGGACATGGCTTTTGCATGACAAAATGTAGGTGCTATAAATCTAGTCGATTTAAATTGAAATAGTTCTCCATGTATTTTTAAATTTAACAAATATGTGAATTCCTCTCTCCCATTTTATGTAACCTATTGAGCACATTTATTTTTATATGCACATATAGAATACTACCTGGTATCACACATACGTTCTTGTGAGGTGTCTTACTTGACAGATACAAATGATGAGAAGTGATCACTCCACCTAAACGCTATGGGATTTGAAAATTCATCCTATGTGTGAGCCTCCTAGTTGAACAATATTATACATAAATCCATGTTCAGTAAATTGAATATTTTTCTATCTGTGTAAGATATATATATCACGGTGATTTTCGATTGGCATATATATTGCTACTTTTTAATGTCTCTCTCTCTCTCTCTGTGTATATATATACACACTCCAGATTTTTTTAAAATATAAAATATATATGCCTTATTATACACTCCCTAAATTTTTTCATATTCATGTATGTGGATTTATAGTCAACATTTCAAAAGGTTATTCTCTGAAATATTCATCCACCTGAAATACATATTTGCTTCCTAGTAATGAAAACTAACTTCAGTGAATGGTGCATACATATCCTAATATTTCTACAATAATTGACCCAGTTTCTCATTAATGCAAGTAGATTCATATGGAACATGATGTGTATTTTCATGTTCATTCTTATTCGCCACTGGTACATTACTATTTCTTCAGGTAATGCACATAATAGAGTATATATTTCATCCACAAGTTAGCAAAATTATGGGTATGTGTTTCACTTTCAATAATTTTCTGTTTCAGAACACATGTATTCCTCCATGTTTCTTGACTGGTCTTTTCATGAGACTTCTTACCAAACCCATTATTTTCGATTTCCATAATCCCTTTTGAAGCAAAACTCACACACCGTTCATGATAAACCATAACCCTAATATTACCATTAGATGTATAACTGGATGGAATGAATGATTGTATATCAATATAAGATTTCTTATATATTTTCAGATATCAAATCAAACCATTATTTAAAGTGGAACCAGTTATATTATTTATTCACAGTATAGTCTATTCATGCATTGTCTCTATATTCATAGACACAGGGTACACCTCATTGTAAACTCAATACTAATTTATACGTATTCAAATTATGGCTCCCAGAAATGGTGGAAGAAATATTCATGTCACCTGATCTACATATACAATTTAACCCAGTAATATTCTGGACACAAAAAGAAAAGGTCACACTTATGTTTCTACCAAAGCCTAAATGTAAAGTTAACATGGATTACTAAAAACATCCATGTCCAGGTTGCCTAATGCTCTCAAAAGTCAACCTTTTTGTGACAATATATTCGTTTCTTCCTAAGATAATATATCCAAAATCAACCCTGTTGAAAATGCCTAATTCTATCACACACTTTATACTTTGCCTGATTTCGTAATGTCTCTATTGATATCTGCTTTCCTACATATTTTCCCCAGTTCATCATTGTGATGGTTCATATGTGCTCACATTTACATTCACTCTCTAACCAAAACCCTATTGCTAAAAAACTTTTGTTCCAAATCCTATACTCACTCTCCTTCCTAAACATACCGACTATCTTCCTAATCCTACCGACTATCCCTTTTTGACTGGATGTTCTCTTCTACATTCAATCATCCAAGTAATGTTCAGGTGAGCGTCGGAGGAAGAGATCACCAAGAGACTGTCTCATGGAACAGCAAAGGGTTTATTGGGGGTCCAGCATGCTGGGGCTCAGAGCTCCCTTGAATCGAGCAGAGAGCCCTGAGGACATCTTAAGCGGAGCTTATGTGTTTTCCTTGTAGAGGGCAGGGAGGGAAGTTTATTGATGGGTCAGGGGGAGTGGGCAGTTTGCATGCAACCGGGAGAGGGAGTACATTATATATTTTGGAAGTTGGAGACAGCACATTCTGGGAACAAGATTAGCAAACAGTTCTCAAGATTTCAACAGTGTTTTGTTAAGCATACATAAAAAGAGGAAGTGACAAGTACCATTTTATTAACCTTTCATTCCCCACGTCTTCTTCTGGCTACTTTTAATCATAAAAGTGATCATTGGAGTGGTGTCACATTCTATGTCTGCTAGTGGGGTATTACCATAAGTTTAACTTCTCTAATTTGAGCTTGGAGAAATGAAAATACATGGTTGAGCAAACAGGGTTTTATAGTTAGCAAGAATGTGAGTATTATTATTGGACTGGCCAAGGTTGATAAACGTATAGTTAACCAGGGGGACTGTGTGAACCAAGACTCAAACCACCCTTTTTGGGCCTCTCTCTTTCGTTGACACTCTTCAAGGCATCCTTTTATTTTACTCATAAATTTTTTACAACTCCAGTATTGTTGCCATAAAAATAACATTCTTCCCTCAATGCAGCACAAAGGCACCATTCTCTCATGAAGAGGAGGTCCAACCCTCGATTGTTGTATGAAACAACATCAGAGAGAGAGGTTAAAGATTCCCACAAAGCTGTGATGGAGGTTTCTAATATCTTTAAGTTTTGGTCTATTGCTGCTTCTAATTGGGTATTTTGCTGTGTACCATGGACCAAGGCAGTGGTTCCTGTGACCTCCCCTGCAGCAACTAGTATTCCTAATAGGATGGCTGAAGTGAGGGATATATGTTCCCTGTGGAACCGGGTTGTATGCCCCCCTGTTTGATCTTCAAATGAACCTGCATCATGATAGAGCACTCTGGGTAACCTCTGCACCATTACACATTTAATCACCACTGTTGACCATTTAATGAAAACATAAAAATGTTTAAGTATATAGAATTATACTGTTGTAGGAACAGTCAAGACAAGGCACCTAAGATAGCACCAAAGCTAGGGAAACAGTCCTATTTGGTTGCAAACGGATTCAGAGGGCATTGCTTCTGTTGTAATCAATTAATCCCATGAACCCCAAGTTTAGGAAGTTTCAGAATTTTGTACCCAACATGTAAGGGAATGTGCTCAGAAGTTCACAGTCAGCAGAAATTCACAAAAAGCAGTTTTTTTATGTTTTTTTCCTCTGTTCTGAGCAAATTAACTTTTCAAGGACACCTGGGAGGGGGAGAGATATTTCATCCCTTTCTTTTTTCCGCTTGCCAGCTATTACCATGGAGGCAGTTGGTAACTTCTTTATCATAGAAATGTAGCCATCTCTTTGAAGCCCCAGCTCAAAGTCAGAGGCCTTGTTCACATATTTTGTGAAAAACTAGTAAGGGGGTGTCTAGCTTACAAGTACTGATTGTTTTAGCCAGTGGCCAAGTAGAACAGGGCCACATGAAAACAGGAAGTTTGTCTACACTGAACTCTTTTATAGGGACTCTTTTGCTGAACGTCTTAAAGTCAGCCATGGTGAAGACATCTGGAGAAGATCAGTTAAGACTTTTCTGTGGGTGTGGAACAGAGGGGAAAGAGAGGGAAGGCGGGACTTAGAGCAGTTCCGAGGATCTGAGAATGAGTACGGAGAGATGTAAAAGAATAATGGGAAAGGGGTTTGGGATTTTCTAGCAACAAAAACTTGAGCAGTAGAACAGGTAGAAAAGAGGGGAAGATGGGAGTGTGTATCCAAAAAGCCTGTGAGGGACTTTAAATTCTTAGTAACCTGTTTTCAGTGATGACAAAGCAACTTTAAAGACCATTTTTATTACATCTTGGATAGGGGTCTTCTCAGCTATTTTGAGCTTTAGGTTAGCTGGTAAAAGGACCTGGTGAAACCCCGTATGGGTGCTGACAGGAGAAGAGAGGAGTGAGTGGGTAGAGTGGTAACTAAGTACCTGCTACCTCAGCAAGGGGGCAATGGTCTGAGAACCGGCGGATGTTTGGGTTGTTGATCTAGAAACGGGATGGGAGAAATCAGGTTGTTGAGGTGGGAGTGACAGCAGAGAGACTAGAGCAGAAGGCTGAGGGTGAGGATCTATTGGAGAAGCATAGTTCAGGATGTGAGCGAAGGACGGAAAAGGCCTCCACATAGGGGAATCTCTTTTCATGCCTTTGAGCCCTTCCCAAAGTTAAAAAGGTTCCACAGAATTTGAGGATCTAGAGACCCCTCTGGGTGCCATCGATTTAGGTTATCTTATTGGTAATATGGCCAATGCTGTGTACTGAATTTGATTAGGAGTTTGGGTTCCATCGTGCAGCCCCTGTATGCTCACATCCCCTTGATTACAGAAGAAGTCGGCTTTTCCCACACACAGCCATGGCTGTTTGTGGCTTTGATAGTTCACCGGGCAAACATAGTAATCTAGGCTAGCCGACCTGCATCTGGCTCACGTGTCCCTACATCCATAATGTTTGTTTCCATTACATATGATACGGAAGGGATTTAATGGAATTTTAGTGGGATCCTCTTCTTCAGGGATATCTGAATAGGAAAGACATATAGCCAGCTGACAAATGTCTGGGTGGAGAGATGGCCACCAGGTCCCTAAGGGGGCTGTATGCAAGATTGATTAAACTTCTTGTCCAGTAGGATTTGTGATCAGCCATCGCTGCTGAAAGGGGTGATGAGGGTTAGAAATACTGGTGGTCAAGGGGAGAGTCTATAGCCTTATCCACACGGCGAATGTGCAATTTGAAAGGGTTACCAGTCTTTTCCAGTTTCCAGCCAATTCCAGTTTCCAGTCAATGTCTGGACAGGGCGCAGGCTTGAGATGAGAGGCATGCATCAAGGAAGTGATTCCATCTACCTTTACCACTGTAGGTGTTATAAGTAGCACCTGGAATGGTCCTTTCCAGCGGGGTTCCAGCGATGTCACCTGATGTCGTCTTACGAAGACAAAGTCTCTTACTTGATATCGATGTGGAGTCCCCTCGTCCCCAGTTTGGTAGGCAGTGGCCAGCTGTTTTCACAGGTGTCACTGAATTCTTTCAAGAGCTTTAAGTCTGTCAAGCAAGCTGGTGTGGAAGGGATTGTAAGGTCTTAGAGTTGGTGTTAGGTCCCTTACTGGAGGAGGGGCACCATAGAGAATTTCATAGGGGGTGAGGTTACACTAAAATCAGAGTGAGTATTTTCTTCATTTAACAGTGCATAAGGCAGGAGCATAGTACAATCTTTTATTCCGGTCTCTAAGCTTAATTTTGTTAAGGTCTGTTTAATGGTTTGGTTCATTCTTTCTACCTGTCCTAAACTCTGGGGTCTATAAGCACAATGTAACTTCCAATTAATCCCCAGGGTCCTGGCTAACCCCTGACTTACCTGGGCCATGAACCCCGGTCCATTATCAGACCCTATTAACTTAGGCAGGCTGTATCTTGGAAAAATATCTTCTAGGATATTCTTGACCAAAATTTGCGCTATTTCTTTTCTTTTTTTTTTCTTTTTTTTTTTTGTGGGGAAGGCTTCAATGCATCCTGAAAATGTATCTACAAAGACTAGGAGATATTTAAGTCCATACCTTGCTGGCTTTATTTCAGTAATGTCCACTTCCCAGTATTGTCCTGGTTTGGTTCCTCGTATGTGCTTTCATACAGGAAGCTTGGAAGGGTAAGCATTTACCAATTGATGAACCCGACTGGCTTTTGTTACCCATTCAGTTATTTTCTTCACTGTGAGTCTGTTAGTGGAAAACTCTGTTCTTGATCCTTCAGGAATGCCTGCAGTTTCTTTGAACCAAGGTGAGTGAGTTGATGTACATTTTCTACTGACATAGTTAGAGCCGTGGCTCTTGGAGTTTTTACTGAAAGATTTAGAAATTCCACTTAAGGGCCTTCAGGGTTAAAATTTATTTTGGCCCAGAGCTTGGTGAGCAGATCTCCGCCAATCAATGGGGCCAGGCATTCTGGGACTACTAGGAAGGAGTGATGGATTTTTCCTTTTCCCAGGTCCATGGTCCTCTTAGTTGTCCAAGCCCGATATTTACTGCCATTAGCCCCTTGAAATAGAGATTTTTTATTTGATAGAGGGCCCAATGTGGCCTTATGGGCTCAGTATATTGCCCCTGTATCCACTTCAAAGTTTACTGGGGTCCCCTCCACTTCAAAAGTTACTCTGAGCTCGGGGAGGGGATCTGAGCCCCGACTTTCTTAGTCATCCTCCAGAGTCAGAATGGCTGGCTGGCGTGGCTGTCGCTTTCTATGTCAATTTTGGCCCAGTGTCCTTTTTCTTTGAGTAGGCACATTGATCTGAGGCCAAGGGTGGCCTCTGTCGTGGGCCAATGTATACCTTCTTGTCTCTCTGTTTCTTAATTTTTGGCCTATTTGTTGTTGTGACCTGGACCTTAGTCAACGCCTTACTCTGCCTTTTGTTTCTTTTATCCTCCATTTGCTCCCTTCTCTTCCTCAGTTTCTCTCTTATAGTATACCTTCTCAGCTTCTCTGACTAAATCTCTCAAAGTCATATCTTGTAATCAATCTAAGCTTTGTAACTTTGTTTTAATATCCAGGGCAGTTTGCCCAATAAAGGCCATCATGACAGATGCCTTTTGATTCTCTGCCTGACGATAAAAAGGATTATAGCTCCTATATGCCTCCATAATTCTCTCTAGAAACATAGAGGGAGATTCATCAGGCCCCTGATAATCTCTCTTACCTTGGCCAAATTAGTTGGTCACTAGCGGCTGCTCGGAGACCCACTATTAGAGCCCGGCGATAAGTGGACACATGCTCCCTACCTTCAAAGGTGTTGGGGTCCCAGTTGGGTCGGTTCAAGGGAAAGCCGGCTTTGATTATGTTGGTAAGTTGTGTCGGATGCAAACCTGGTCCAAGGATTTTTTTTTAGCTTCCTGGAGAATTCCCTTTTTTTCCTCTGTCATGAAGAAAGTCCCTAGCAGTTGTTGGCTGTCATCCGAAGTAGGCTGGTGTGAAAACATCAATGACTCAACCACACCTGAGAGCCGGGTGGGGTCCTCGGTAAAAGGGGGATTGATATTTTTTAAGTTACATAGGTCTGAAGAGAAGAACGGCCAATACTGGTAGGCTTGAATTTTCCCCCAATGGCCATTGTCAATCATTGGTCCATAGGGTCGAAGGGGAGGCATCACAAGAGTTCCAGGGTTTTCAATCATTCACCGCCAGCGAGTTCCTTTAGCAGGGCCAGCTTCCTCCATGGGAGGAGGTGCTGTGTGTGCTGCAGGGGAATTACCTGGAGGGCGCTGGGCCGGCTTAGCTTCCTTCAATGGAGGAGAGGCTGAGTCAGCAGCAGGGGTATCACTTAGAGGGTGTTGGGGGTTAGAGGATGAGGGCAGGGGATAAGGAGCGGGAGGAGAGTCCAGTAGACTCAAATCTGGTGACACAGGGAAAACAGAGTGTGGAGGAGGAGGAGGAGCAGAGTGTTTGTGAGTTCCTGGGGGAAGGAGTCATTGCGGGGGCAGGGGCAAGGAAAGGCTTGACCCATTGAGGAGGAAATTTGCAGAGGTCCTGCTGAATTAAAATATATGGCTGTTGATCCAGATGACTATCTGGCCACGGCTGAAAGACAATATCTCTGAATTATAAATTAGTGGGAAGTAGAAAGATCCTTCTAGGGGCCATCCGACTCCAAAGGTGGGCCATTCTGAGGTACAGAGAGTCTGCCACATCCGGGGCTTTACTGAAATAAAGAGATTCTGAGCCCTTAAACGGACTTTGGTATAGTGATCAAGGGTCAGGGACAGAGGCATTGAAGTGCTCTGTTCCATAATGAGAGATACACAAACAGTGAAAGCAAGACACATGACACAGGCAAGACAAGACAATAAAGACAGGCAATGGACGTTCAACACTGAGACCATGACTGAGTAGCCGGCAAAATCCGATGGACTGGCAATACTGAATCCGAAACAAAATATCACTGAGTCAAGGAGACTATTGTTCCTCAATTTCCCGAGTCCTCTCAGGCGTCCTCCAGGGACGTGGCCTGTGGTTCTGTAACACGACTGTCAGCCACCATCAGAGAGAGCTCACACTCTTCATTGACAGCCATTTTGCCAAACCCTAACATGAAACCTGAAACCAGAAAGAGGCGCCTTACTTATCTGAGGGGGGTCCATTGGGGTCTCTCGTCCACCGCTGCTTGATCTCTGTGGAACCTCCATATGTAAAGGTCGGGCTAGTGTCAGAGGAAGGGACAACCAAGAGACTTTAACATGCAACAGCAAAGGATTTACTGGGGGTCCAGCATGCTGGGGCTCATAGTTCACTTGAATAGAGCAGAGAGTCCTGAGAACAGCTTCAGCAGAGCTTATATACTTTTCTTGGAGAGGGCAGGGAGGGAAGTTTATTGATGGGTAAGGGTCAGTGGGCGGTTAGCGCTTAACCGGGTGAGGGAGTACAATCTGCAGTTTGGCAGATGGGGACAGCACATTCTGGGAACAAGATTAGCAAACAATTCTCAAGATTTCAACAGTGTTTTATTAAGCGTACAGAAACACAGGAAGTGACAAGTACCTATTTTATTAAACTTTCACTACCAACTATCCCTTTTTGACTGGATGTTCGCTTCTACATTCAATCATCCAAGGTACAAGGTCCTATGTCATTGTATATGGATTTATCTGAGACAACTTTGCAGAAAGTAATTCAAAGCTAAGTAGTCCCAATCAAGGGACCAATGCCCTTCTGGGCTTCAAATCTTACTTAGATTTCTGTTTTCATACATATATTTTACCTATGTATTCTACATATATTCAAATATATATATATATCTCATAGTATATATATTTCATCCAGAGTTTCACAAATTTATAAGAATTTTTTTTCATGTTTAATCAATTCCTTCTTCAGAACACATTTATTCCTCCAGGTCTCTTGACTGGTCTTTTCATGAGACTTCTTGCCAAACACATTATTTTTGACTTCCACAATCACTTTTGAAGCAAAACTCACACACTCTTCATGATAAACCATAACACTCATATTACCATTAGAATGTAACAGGATGGAATGAATGATTGTATAGCAATATAAGATTTTCTGTATATTTTCAGATATCAATTCAAAAAATTATTTAAAGTTGGAACCAGTTATATTATTTATTCTCAGGATAGTCTATTCATGCATTATCTCTATATCCAAAGACTCCAGGTACACCTAATTTTACACCCAACACTTATTTATACGTCTTCAAAATATTGCTCACAGAAATGGTGGAAGAAATACTCATGTCACCTGATATCCATATACATTTTATCACAGTAATATTCTCGACAAAAAAGCAAAGGTCACACTTTGATTGTACGAAAGCCTAAATGGAAAGTGAGCATGGATTACTAAAAACATCTATGTGCAGGTTGCCTAATGCTCTCAAATGTCAATCCTATTGTTGAGTACATATTTGTTTCTTCCTTAGATTATATATTCAACAACAACCCTGTTAAAAATGCCTAATCCTATCACTGACTTTATACTTTGCCTGATTTCATAATGTCTGTATTCATATCTGCTTTCCTATATATTTTCCCCAGTTCATCATTGTGACTGACTCTTCACATATACTAACTTTTACATTCACTCTCTATCTGAAACCCAATTGCTAAAGAACTTTTGCTGCCAATCCTATACTCACCCTTCTTCCTAAACCTACCAACTATCTTTCTAATAATACCGACTATCCCTGTTTGACTGGATGTTCTCTTCAACATTCAATCATCCAAGGTACAAGGTCCTATGCCATGGTATATCGATTTATCTGACACATCTGTGCAGAACAAAATTCAAAGCTAAGTATCCCAATCAAGGGCCTAATGCTCTTCTGGGCTTCATATCTTACCTAGATTTCTGTTTTCATACTTATATTTCACTTGTATATTCTTGTAAATATCACAGGTACCCAATACCATTATTCATCAATCAGAATGATTCCTAAGCCAAATCGAACCTATTATTAAGCCTTACCATACACTTTTCCCTCAATCTAACTATACAGAAGAGCAGGGACAGAGTTTGTCTTACAATACAGAAATAGAGGGGATCTTCCACCGGCAGAGAACCTCAAGGTCCATGCAGAAATGATCCCTGGAGAAGATGTATGCAGCTATTTAGGACCTGAGAGAGCAAAAGTCATCTTCCATGGCCAACAACCTGCTCAGAATGATGGGATTTGTCTGAATCAGCCACTTTCTTCTTTATGTAGAGAAGACGGACCAAACGAGGCTTGTATGGTGAGCTGTTCCCAGGTGCCTATGGTTGATATACCATTTTAACTTGTGAAACTGTCACAGGAAGTAGAGGCAGCCTCCATCACATGAGACCCTTCGAAGCTACTGTTAAAACAAAGTGGTTGCCAAGGCAGTGTCATAATTCAGTTCCTGAAGGAAGTGAACTTACTAATTTATTGGTGATGGAGCTCTCTGAACTTGGGATCCAAGAAGCCTGGCATCCAGAAACAGTCCCAGTCACAGTCCCAGTGGGCTAACTTATTTGGATTTACCAAGAACAGAGTAAGTCTTTTTTGGTACCTACTGATATGAGGATGGCCAAATGCCAGAAAAGCTCTGGAGAGGGGTCTTTCATGAAAAAGCAGGTAGTGGCTCACCCCTGGCTCCTGACAACTTCACAGTGTTGGCCAAGGAGACCAGATCTGAGACAGGACAGGCCATTTTGGGGGAACAAATAATGGCCAACCAGTCAGAGGACACTCCGGATATTCACAGACCTTCTTGGGTAAAGAAGTTGCCTTTGTGGGTGTGGGTGTGTGTTTGTGGCTTTGTCACATGTTCTGAGAATTGATAGGAAAAGCAGTTTGTTTGGTTTGGAGTGGACTATTTCTAGTAAGTCATTTGACAAGGCGAGTGTTTCTAGGTCTGTGTATCCCACTGTGTCCGTGGTTGTCGACATTAGAAAAGAGAATGTATCAATGGATGTGTCCTGTCTAGTAGAAAGCTTCCCAGCATTCATTCTGCCCAATTTGTGAATGGACTGCGGTTTGACTTTTCGATTGGCAACACCTCCTATCTCCTTAAGTTTCTGTTTTCTTCCTGAATTGTGGGCACTGTCCAGAATGGGCAAATGGTTTTGTGTTCAAGATATGTACCACCACCAAACTCTGTGACATGGCCATGTACTGGATAGCTGAAGGAAATGGCGAGCATCTCAGAAAACTCAGATACCAGCGTGACCAGAAGAGTCTCAGTGGGAAACCCTGCTTTGGGCCTTTTGCTTACCTATTGTTCTGTTGCCCTGAATGTCAGGAAGGTCTTTGCCTCAGGCCACCCCTTGGTGAAGGCTGAAGCAAACAGTTTTCAAATTGTAATGAATGGGCATCACCTGTGGCTCTTTGCTTAATTGCTTTGAAATGGGATGGGTCTGAATAAGCCTCTTTGCCCTCTGTGATGCTGTGGTTAGATTTTCAGCACCTGAGGGATCTAAAGAAAAATCTCTTCTGTATCCAAAACCAAAATGGCCAAAAGAGCAGTCATTGTGAATGAAGTCTCTCGCCTTCCTCTAAGGATCCTGACCTTTATCAATTGTGAATCGGGATCTTTCGGTCAAATGAGTTCTTCAAAGCCCTGCAGAGGCTAGCCAGGTGATGCGTGGGTTTTCTCATAACTCCAATTCACATAAAGAATCTAAACCCCAGAGCCAGTAGGCCTCAAATTGGAGAATTGGAACAGTATTAACAGCAGTCCTATTTGATCACTCATGGTTAACAGGAAGGGTGTCCAGGACACCCTGACTTTAGGCAAATGAGGGGCAAGGAAGTTTATTTTGGACACTGTCTTGCACAGCGCCCCTCATGAAAACCCCCAGCCAATGGATATTATGTGTGTCTATTGGAAGAAGATAAGGGCCATGTGGGAGTGTTTTGGTTTTAATTGTGGTCATTTGTTTGGCGTTTGGAAGAGATGACTGGGTCCACCTAGGATTGAACTCAGGTGTGATTCCCCTTAGAGACTGTGTTCTGTAACTGACCTCAGAGAAGTATTGCCATGTATGGTGTTTGGATTTTAGGAGTCCACCCATGAGAGTCGTCCTTGGAAACTGAGATCTACGCCCAGGGGGGCTTTCCACAGAGCACTGGGAATCTCATCCAAGATATGCCATGATTTTATTCTGAAAGATTGGCAGCCGTAGTTGAGAGTAAAAACACACATGGACCTCACATTGTAGACCACAATGTGACCTTTTGCCTACTCTTTGGGAAGCCTTGTCTCTGAGAGTTCTCCAGAGCTTTCATTGAAATGAGCTTCCTCATCATTTAATGGATCCTGAATGAATTGAAACCCACAGTGCCTTCAACTTCATTTATGAAATTTCAAAAACTTCATTTTTGAAATTTCCATGACCAGGTGGCACTGGAGAACCTTAGGATGTCCTGTTGCTGATCATGAGGGTACCAGACAGTGCCTTGATTGACTGTGTTTCATGAAAATGGTGTAGAACTGAGATGTCAGTAAGTTGGAGCTTTCTGAGTAGTAGGCCTAGAGCAGTGGTGTGCAGGTGTGTGATAAAACATCTGTGGTGGGGTCATGTGGATCTTACACTGGCTCCAAATGGCTTGTGAATGACATGGTGCAGCCAGCACACCCTTGTATATAAAGGCATATTGTTACATAGAGAGTTTTCAGGGCAATGTTCACAATCTGGTTGCTATGATCAAGGGGGCAAGCAATGTTGGATAGAAGCCTGGTTGTTGCATTCTCCTGCAGACCCTGACCCCCCACATATTACAGGACACCCTCCAGGACTGTGTCTCAGTTGAACTCCTTATATGCCTTGAAGCAAATACAAAACACCCAGTGCAGGAGCAAGAAATAACACGAACACTGGAGGATGACCAAATGGCTTTCAAGTCCACATGGGGAGACACTTAGCCCTAAGGGGTCACAGTTTAGCTACAAAGAGAAAATTAAACACTGCTGCCTCATGTTCATTGAAAAATAGGAAACCATGTCCTCCAGGTCACATAGATGAAGACTCAGCTTTGATGTTCTCACTAAAAAGGAAGCTAAAGCTCCTGACAACAACGTATATTTCAAGTGCCCAACCTCATTGTCAGTATCTCCAGAAGTCTTTAGGCCAGTAGAGTTCCATGTTTGTGGAGTTTTACCCTGTCCCTAAGTTTTGGAAGCTCCTCTAAAGCCTCAAAAGTTTTAAACTTCTGAGAATTTTCCATTCCATATATGTATTTACAGATTTTCTGACTCTTCTCCTCTAATTTTGTCTTTCTTTGGGCGAAGGTTATGTCAAGCCATTTTCTGAATTAGAGTGGGAAGTTATTTGTGTAACACATATTGCATACACATTGGATTCATTTTCCAATTTTCCATTTGAAATACTGAATCCCTGACACTAACTTATACCCTACTACACTCTGACTACTAATTCTAATATGATGCAGAAAAGTAACCAAATCAGAATTGAAATACAAGCAGTTCAGAAGAGGCATGGTGTATTCTTGAACTTGCCTTTTGCATGATAAAGGTTAGGTGTTATAAATCCAGTCTATTTTTAATTGAAATAGATATCCATGTGTTTTTAAAGTTAACAAATATGTGAATTCCTGTCTCCATTTGTGTGTAGCCTATTCAGCACATGTATTTTTATATGCACATATCGAATCCCAGCTGGTATCACACCTACATTCTTGTGAGGTGGCTGACTTGGCAGATACAAATTTTGAGAAGGGATCACTCCTCGTAAACGCTGTTGGAACTGAAATTCAAACTATGGGAGAGCCTCCTAGTAGAACAACATTATACATAAATCCCTGTTAAGTAAATTGAATATGTTTGGATCTGTGAATGATGTGTATTTCATGGTGAATTTCGATTGGCATATATGTTGCTACATTTTAATATCTGTGTGTGTGTGTGTGTGTGTGTATACACACACACTCTACAGATTTTTCAAAATATGAAATATATATGTCTTATTTGCACTCCCTAAATTCATTCATGTTCAAGTATGTGGATTTATAATCAACTTTTCACCAGATTATTGTCAGAAATATTCATCCACCTGAAATACATATTTGTTTCCTAGTACTGAAAACTACCTTCAGTGAATGGTGCATACAACTCCTGTTCATAGCTGCAGCCTAAGGGGCCCAGCAAACTTCCAGCTGCCTGCAAACTTTCAGCTGCCGGCTGATGATTGGCTCACAGGGGCCCCAGCAACATCTAGCTGATTGGCTCCTCTGCGGTGATGCTCATTGGAGATGCTCATTGAGCTGTTTCCCCACCCTTTCAGACTGCCAGCTGATATTTGGCTCACAGCGGCCCCAGCAACATCTAGCTGATTGGCTCCTCTGCGGTGATGCTCATTGGGCTGCTTCCCTGCCTTTTCAGATCACAGAGCTGCTCATTGGGGGACTTTTTTGACTCCACACGTGACCCAGCCAATCGGCCTCAAGAGCAGGAGGATTGTGGGAAGTGGAGAGAGGCTTGTGTGGGAGGGAAAGGCTTGTGGGAAGCCGGTGGTGACAGTTGGGGCTCTGAGGGTTTTTCCTGAGAGGCTCTTTTGCTTGGCGTGTGTGGTTCTAAAAATAAAGTTGCTTTCTTTTGAAAAGTGGCTCCTGATTGTGCCCAGCCAGACTGCAGCATTTGGTGGCTCGCATGGGGAGCGACTGAGGGTAACTAATAAGGTAAACTGCTTGCCCCTGAGGGCAGGACAAGAGGATGGGTAGCCATTTTAAGATTCCTCTTTTGTTTTGCTTCACATTTGCTTTAAATTGCCTGTCCCTGGAGACGAGTGAGATGGAAGAAAAACCGCTCACATCTGAGGAAAAACTATTTGTGTCTGAGGAACAGATAGAGAGAAAGGCTATAATGATATTTTGTTTTTCCATTTTTATTTCATTCTATCTCTGTTTTGTTTGGTGTTATCTTGTTGGGTTGTATTATAGTAGAAATATGGCATCAGAAATTAGAAAAAAAAAACTGAAAAAGTGTTAAGTAAATTGTTAGAGGAAGGAGGCATCCCAGTAAAATTAAGAGCAGTCAGGGCATACGTTGATACAATACAAAAATGTAGCCCATGGCTTTTTAAGGAGGAGTTGTTAAATATATCACAATGGAACCATCATGGTGAAGATTTAAAAAGAATAGAAAAGAAAAGCCCAGGGACTCTGCCAGTTGGCACATTGCCATTGTGGACTTTCGTATCTTGTTTGTTTAGTCAAAAGCCTTCAGTTCAGACAATGGTAGAGGAAGGAGAAGACATATTGATTCAAGTAAAAGAGAAGGTCTCTCAAGTTAGCCAGACAGAGGAAAAAATTCAAGTAAAAGAGAAGGTCTCTCGAACCAGTCAGACAGAGGAAAAAAATCATGTAAAAGAGAAGGCCTCTCAAGCTAGTCAGACAGAGAAAGAAAGTGTAAAACAGTAAAAGCCATCAGGGGGAAATTTACAACAGGAGACTACTACTAACACCTTTCTATCACCAGAGGGTGTAAGTGTCCAACCAACAGAACCACCTCTACAGGAGACTGCTACTAATACTTTTCTATCACCAGAGGACGTAAGTGTCCAACTAACAAGGCCACCTCCATATGCTGGGAAGCCCCCAACCCCACAGTTGATAGTTGGGATCCTGAGACAAGATCTCAAATATTAACATGCCCTATATTTGAGGTAGGAGGGCAGCGAGTTTACCATGCTTTAAATTTCAAAACAGTGAAGCAGATAAAAGAGGCTGTAACAACCTATGGTCCTCAAGCACCCTTCACTGTAAGCATGGTCGAAACCATTAACAACTTGAACATGAAGCCAGCGGATTGCGCTAATATGTGTAAAGTTGTGCTAAATGGAGGACAATACCTGTTATGGAAGGTTGACAATGAGGAATTTTGCAAGGAGACGGTTATGCGAAATGCAGCAGCTGGTTATCCTCAGAGAAATCTAGATATGTTGTTAGGAAAGGGACCTTATGAGGATCAGCAGCAACAAATTGCATATGATTCTGGTGTATGTGCATAAATTGCTGTAGATGCAATTAAGTCATGGAAGACTTTACAAGGACTTGGAGGTTTACAAGGTCAATTATCTAAAGTAATACAAGGAGCTAATTAACTTTATGCTGAATTTGTCGATAGGCTTATTCAAACAGGTACCAGAGGTTCTGGGAAAACAGAACAAGCAATGCTATTACTAAAAAAACTGGCATCTGAGCAAGCGAATAGTTGGTGCAGAGATATAATTAGACCATGGAAACATGAAGATTTAAACACATATATTAAATTATGTAGAGACATTAATGAACAAGAGCAAGTCGTGGCAACTGCAGTAAAACAGGCTTTAGATGCCAGAGACATTAATGAAGAAGGGCAAATTGTGGCAGCTGCACTAAAACAGGCATTAGATGCCAGGCCAAGAACATGCTACAATTGTGAACAAACAGGACATTTTAAAAGGAATTGCCCATAGGAGGAGGGTTTAACAAAATTACTTATAGATATTAAAGGTTTTTTTTTTTATCAATTCCAATTCATCCTGAGGATAGTCCACGTTTTGCATTTACTATCCCTGCACTGAATCATGAAGGTTCTGATCAGAGATATGAATGGAAAGTACTGCCTCAAGGGATGGCTAACAGCCCAACAATGTGTCAAATTTATTTTAACAAAGTAATCAAGCCACTTAGAAATCAAAATCCTGAACTACAAATATTTCACTATATGGATGATGTATTATTAGCACACAAAGCTAAAAACACATTGCTAGAATGTTATGCCACACTTACAAACTTATTAAAAAATAATCTAGATATAGCAATAGATAAAGTACAATTAAATTTTCCAATTAATTATTTAGGTGTTCTATTATCCTCAACCATGTACCGCCACCAAAAATTCAAATACAAGTAGATCAACTCAAATCACATAACGACTTTCAAAAGTTATTAGGAGACATAAATTGGATAAGGCCTTATCTAGGTATACCAACAAGAGAGTTGGGATATTTATTTGATATCCTAAAAGGTCCATCATATCCCAATTCACGGTACATGTTAACGCCTGAAGCAAGAAAGGCATTAAAAATCATTGAAACATATATGGAAAATATGCAATTGGATAGAATTGATATAAGTTTGCCTTTATTATTTATTGTCTACCAACAAAAAATATTCCTACAGGAGTATTTTTGCAAGAAGGTCCATTATTATAGATACATTTATCTTATTCTCCTAACACTATTCTTACTAGGTACCCTGAGGCTATAGGACAATTAATACCCAAAGGAATAAAAGCAGCAAAGTGAGTGCTTGGGATTGCTCCCAATAAAATTATTACTCCACATACTCTGAATCAAATTGATGAGTTAGTTAATGAGTTAAATACTTGGGCAATAATCATGTGCAAATCTAATGTTTCATTTCATGATCACTTACCATCTAATCCTTTATTGTCTTTTTGGTCATCACATCCTGTAATTTTTCCAAAATTGACAAGAAAAACACCTATCATGAATGCTCCAAATATATTTACTGATGGATCAAATAATGGTACAGCAGCAATAGTTACACCTGATCAAACTTTTACATTTCTAGTACCCAAACAATCAGCTCAAAATGTAGAGCTTAATGCAGTATTACAAGCTTTTCTGATGTTTAAAGATTCTGTATTTAATTTATTTTTGATAGTCAGCATATAGTTAATGCTATAATATGCCTTGAAGATGCTGGTAGGATTTCCCATTCCTCTACTGTTTTCTCCTTGCTTTCCACTATACAAAGTATAATCTGGGACAGAAAAGATCCATTCTTTATAGGACATATCAGGGCACATACAGGATTGCCTGGAGCCATCAGTTTGGGCAATGATTTAGCAAATAAAAGTACACATGGCATACATATTTTCTCTACACTAGAAGAAGCTATAAATTTTCGTAAAAAGTTCCATGTCAAAGCTAATACCTTACAAAAGCCTTCTAAAATAACTAAGGAAAAAGCTAGACAAATAATAAAACAATGTCAAAATTGTGTGACCTTTTTACCACAAGTTAATCTTGGAGTCAATCCTAGAGGATTAATACCTAATCATATTTGGCCGATGGACATCACACACTTGCCAGGATTTGGAAAATTAAAATATTTGTATGTTACAGTTGATACTTCTTCTGGATTTTTGATGGGCACCCTTCATGCCGGAGAAAAAACTAAAGATATTATCACTCATTGCTTACAAAATTTTGCCACTTTGGGCGTTCCCAAACAGTTAAAAACAGATAATGCCCCTGGTTATACTTCTACCTCTTTTAAACAATTTTGGTCATCATTTGGCATTACTCATATAACATTAATACCATACAATCCACAGGGACAAGGCATAGTTGAAAAAGCTCATCAAACTATTAAAAAGTACTTATTAAAGCAAAAAAGACGCAATTGGGAAAGGGTATATATTCCCCAAAGACAAACTTAAAATAACCCTTTTTATTCTAAACTTTTAAAATTTGGATTCATCAGGACTTAGTGCTGGGGAAAGGCATATGTGTCCAAAAAATGTGCATAAGCCCAAGGTTCTTTGGAAAGATATTCTAACAGGACAATGGAAAGGTCCTGACCCAGTAATTGTCTGGAGTCGGGGGTCTGTTTGTCTGTTTCCACAGGAAAAACAGTAGCCGATTTGGATTCCAGAGAGATTAACCAAGGTCCTGACCCAATGATTGTCTGGAGCCAGGGGCCTGTTTGTGTGTTTCCACAGAGAGAACAACAGCCGATTTGGATTCCAGAGAGACTAACTGAAGCGATTTCTACAGAACAAAAAGAAGATGATTTGACTCAAGTCCATATCAGCTGATATCCAAAATTCCAGTTTGGCTACCCTTACATCTAAGGTAGAACCAGGATGCTTTTTTCAATATCTATTTTATTATTGCCTTTTCCCACATTTTATTTTGTTTTTTTGAGCTCATACGTACCTAGTTTAATGTTTTGGTGATCAGTTCTATTTTTTGACAATAGAGTTTTTAAACATTGCAATGGAGATTTCACATGTAAAAAGTTATAAGGCCTTTACTATTAGGTTATGTGTTGTATGTATTATATTATGTGCGCACACTTGTGTTTTGTGTTATATGTTTGAATGTTCATATGTCCATATATCATATATGATGAGGGCTCATGAAAAAATTGATCCAAATATTTTTTTATTAACATTATTTAAATGGTTTAATTTAAATTGGGTAAACAGCTGTTGAGGATTGTTTTAAAATGTGAACAAAAAAGGAGGTTAACAGATCTGTTTGTTTTCTTTCACATTTCCTTTTCATTATATTTAATAATTCTCTCCAAGACAATGTAAATTGTTAGGAAAATTGTTTTATTTCAGTGTTTTCTGGAATGTTACATAATTTTTTCTTTAGCCATTATTGCCAGAATTTCTATCTTCGTCACAGTGCTGGTGAAATCAAAGATAAAACCAATCTACAGCTTCTGCAATAGCCATCACTGAACTGCTTGCAGAACTTGCCTGGACACATTGTGAACTCACATGTATGCATTGTAAACTATCTGTTTGTGCAGCAACTTGTGGTAGAGTTGGGTTATATTTGCTGATGATGTCATTGGTGGTACAATTTTTTCAAAAGGAGCCGTCAATTGGCTTGGTGTATCTTCCTCCCTTCTGAGATTCCAAAAGTAAGGGACAGGGTAAACACTCCACAACCATGGAGCTCTGCTGGCCTAAAGACTTCTTGAGAATCTGCCTCTGACGTTGGGCACTTGAAATATATGTTGTTGTTGGGAATTTTAGCTTTCTTTGTAGTGAGACCATCAAATCTGGGTCTGCATCTATGTGACTTGGAGGTCATGGTTTCTTATTTTCCAATGAACATGAGGCAGCAATGTTGAATTCTCTCTTTTAGGGTAAACTGTGGCCACGGGGGGCTAAGTGTATCCACATGTGGACTGTGAAGCCATTTGGGCATCCTTCACTTTTTGTGGTGTTTCTTGCTGCTGAAATGGAATTTTTGTATTTGCTTCACGAAATACAAAGAATTCAACTGTTACCCAGTGCGTGAGGGAGATCTGTCACCTGTGGTAGGTCAGGGTCTGCAGAAGAATGCATCAACCAGGCTTATATTCCACATAGCTTGCCCCCATGACCATAGCAACCCGATTCTAAACATTGCCCTGAAACCTCTCCATATAACAAGATGCCTTTACATAGAAGGGACTGCTGGCTGCACCATGTCTGTCACAAGGCATTTGGAAGCCAATGGGAGATCCACATGGCCCCACCACAGATGTTTTATCACACACCTGCCCACCACTGCTCTATGCCCACTCCTCAGCAGGCTTCAACTTCTTGGCATCTCTGTTCGGCACCATCTTCATAAAAACCAGTCAATCAAGGCACTGACTGGTATACTCATGATCATCCTCAGGATATCCAAAGATTCTCCAGTGCCACCTGGTCATGGGAATTTTAAAAATTTCATGGTATTTATCTAGCCAATTATCAAGGAGGAAGTAGGAGGCACTGTGGGTTTCAATTTATTCTGGAACCATTAAATGGTGAGGAAGCTCATTTCAATGAAATCTCTGGAGAACCCTCACAGGAAGGTTCCCAAACAGTGGCCAAAATGTCACATGAATCCAGGCCTATTGAGGTCTACAATGTGATGTCCATGTGTGTTTTGACTCTCAATTATGGCTGCCAAGTTTTTCAGAATAAAATCATGTGATATCCTGGCTGAGATTCCAAGTGCTCTGGGAAAAGCCACCCTGGGCCAAGATCTCAGTTTCCAAGGGTGACTCTCATGCGTGGCCTCCATAAAATCCCAACACAATTTATGCCAGTACTTCTCTGAGGTCTGTTCCAGAACTCATTCTCTAAGGGGAATCACACCAGAGTTCAGGTCCAGGTGGACCCAGGCATCTGTTCCAACTGCCACACAAATGACCACAATTTAAACCAAAACACTCCCACATGGCCCTCATCTTCGACCATACAGACACTCATCATAACCTCTGGCTGGAGTTTTCCATGAGGGGTGCAGCACAAGACAGTGTCCAAAATAACCTCCCTTGCCCCTCATTTGCATAAAGACATGTTGGCCTGGACACCCATCTTGGGAACCAGGAATGATCAAATAGGCCTGCTGTTAATACTGTTCTGCTTCTCCAATATGAGGCCTACTGACTGTCAAGTATAGATTCTTTTTTTTTTTTTTTTTTTTTTTTTAGAAAGAGTGAGAGAGTGAAAAGACGGGGAGAGAGAGAGAATTTTAATACTTTTCTTTTTTAGTATTTGGCGAACACAACATCTTTGTCTGTATGTGGTGCTGAGGATCGAACCCGGGCCGCACGCATGCCAGGCGAGCACGCTAGGGCATGAGCCACATCCCCAGCACCAGGTATAGATGCTTCATGTGATTTGGATTCAGTTGAAACCCAAGCACCTATGGGCTAGTTTCTGCAGGGCTTTGAAGATCTTATTTGAACCAAAGGTTCGTATTCTTACTTGATGGAGGTCAGGAACCTTACAGAGAAAGGCGAGAGAATTCTTCCACAATGAATGCTCTTTTAGCCAATGTAGTTTATGATGCACACATGGGATCTTTCTTTAGATGCATCAGGTACTGAGAATCTAAGCCACAGCCTCACAGAGGACCTATAGCCTGATTCAGACACATTCCTTTCCAAAGCAATTAAGCAAAGAGCCACATGTGATGCCCATTCATTTGCATTTGAAAACTGTTTTCTTTATGCTTCCCAATGGGTGGCCTGAGCAAAGATCATCCTGACATTCAGGGCAACAGAAAAATAGGTAAGCAAAAGGCCCAAAGCAGTGTTTCTCCACTGAGACTTTTCCTGATCACAGATATCTGAGTTTTCTGGGATGCTCGCCATTCCCTTCAGCTATCAAGTACATGGCCATGTCACTGAGTTTAGAGGTGGTACATATCTTGGAAACAATATCATGAGCCTATTCTGGAGAGTGGCCAGGATTCAGAAAATAAACCAGAAACTTAGTAAGATATCAGGGGTTGCTCATTGATAAGGCAAGCCGCAGTCCATTCATAAATTGGGAAGTATGAATGCTGGGAAGCTTTCTACTACACAGGACACATCAATTGAAGCTTTCTGTTTTCTAAAGTCTACAACCACATACACGGTGGGATATACAGACCTAGAAACACTCGCCGTGTCAAACGACTTACTAGAATCAGTTCACTCCAAACTAAACAAACCGCCTTTCTTACCTATTCTCAGAACATTAGACAAAACCACAAACCCACACCCACACCCACAAAGGCACCTCCTTCCCCAAAGTAGGTCTGTGACTATCCGGAGTGTCCTCTGACTTTTGGGCCATACTATGTTTCCCCAAAATGGCCTGTCCTGTCTCAGATCTGGTCTCCTTGGCCAACTCTGTGAAGTTGTCAGGAGCCAGCGGTGACACTACCTGCTTTCCCAGGAATAGCCCCGCTTCAGAGCTTTCTTGCATTTGGCCTTCCTCACATCTGTAGGTACCAAGAAAGACTGACTCATACAGGAACATGAATGAATTTAGGGAATGTATAATAAGACACACTTATTTCATATTTTGGAAAATCTGGAGAGTATATATATATATATATATATATATATATATATATATATATATACACACACACACACACACACATTAATATTTAGCAATATATATGCCAATTGAAATTCATCACGAAATATAATACATCCACATATCCAAAAATATTCATTTTACTGAACGTGGATTTATGTATAATGTTTTTCACTAGGAAGCTCACCCATAGGTTGAATTTTCAGTTCCATCAGTATTTAGGGGAAGTAATCTCTTCTCACAATTTTTATATCCAAAGTCAGTGAGCTCACAAGAATATACGTGTGTTACCAGGTAGGATACTATATATGCTTAAAAAAATACATGTACTCAATAGGCTACAGAAAAAGAGAGACAGGAATTTACATATATGTTAACTTTAAAAGCTCAGGGAAAAATACTACAATGAAAACTTGACTAGATTTATAACACATACTCTTGATAAAGCAGAAGGCAAATCCAAGCATACACCATGCTTCCTATGAAAGGCCTGTATTTCTATTTAGTTAGGTTTCTTTTTCTCCATTATATTAAGATTAGTAGTCAGAGTCTAGTAGGGTATGGGTTAGTGTCAGGGATTCAGTATTTCAAATGGAAAATAGGAAAATGAATCTAATGTGTATGCAAACATGTGCTACACAAAAATCTTCCCACTCTCATCCAGAACGAAGCCTTGACATAACCATTGCTCCAAGTAAGACACAATTAGTTGAGAGGAGTTAGAAAATATGTGAATACGTATGTGGAATGGAAAATGCTCAGGAGTTCACAACACTGGAGGTGGTAGAACAGTTTCCAAAAGTAAGGGAGAGAGTAAAAACTCCACAAACATGGAGCTGTGCTGGCCTAAAGACTTCTTGAGAAACTTCCTCTGAGGTTGGGCACATGAAATATATGTAATTGTTAGGAGAATTAGCTTCATTTGTAGTGACCCCATCAAATCTGGGTCTGCATTTATGTGACCTGGATGACATGGTTACTTATTTTCTAATGAACATGAGACAGCAGTTATGAATTCTCTCTTTGTCGGTAAACTGTGGCCACTGGGAGCTAAGTGTCTCCCCGTGTTGTCTGTGAAGTCAGTTGGTCATCCTCCACTTTTAGTGGTGTTTCTTACTGCTGCACTGGGAGTTTGACATTGGCTTCACGAAATACAAGGAGTTGAACTGGGACAAAATGCTGGAGGGAGTTCTGTCACGTGTGGTTTGTCAAGGTCTCCAAGAGAATGTACAAACCATGCTTCTATTCCAAATAGTTTTCCCCTTGACTATAGCAACCTGATTCTGAACATTGCCCTGAAACCTCTCCATATAACAAGATGCCTTTACATATAAGGATCTGCTGCCTGCACCATGCAAGTCACATGTCTTTGGAAGCCAATGGCAGATCCAGGTGGTCCTACCAAAAATATTTATTCACACACCTACAGTCCACTGCTCTACACTCACTACTCAGCAGGCTCCAACTTATTGGCATCTTTGTTCTACACCATTATCACGAAACCCAGTCAATCAAGGCCCTGTCTGGTACACTCATGATCAGCAACCGGACATCCACAGGTTCTCCAGTGCCACCTGGTCATGGGAATTTCAAAAGTTTCATGGTATTTATATCACCATTTTTCAAAGATGAAGTTTGAGGCACTGTGTGTTTCAATTCATTCAGGAACCATTAAATGGTGAGGAAGCTCATTTAAATGAAAGCTCTGGAGAACTCTCACAGGCAAGCCTTTCCAAAGAGTGGCCAAAAGGTCACATGAATCCAGGACCATTGAGGTCTAAAATGTGAGGTCCATGAGTGTTTGGAATCTCAACTATGGCTGCAAAGTCTTTAAGAATAAAATATTGGGATATCGTGGCTTAGATTTCCCAAGCTCTGTGGAAAGCCATCCTGGGAATAGATCTCATTTTCCAAGGGCGATTCTCATGCATGGCCTCCTAAAATTGCAACACTATTTATTGCAATACTTCTCTGAGGTCAGTTCTAAAACTCAGTCTCTAAGGGGAATCATACCAGAGTTCAAGCCCAGGTGGACAAAGTCATCTCTTCCAACCACCACACAAATGACCACAGTTAAAACAAAAACACTCACATATGGCCCTCATCTTCTTTTATATAGACACTCATCATAACCACTGGCTGGAGGTTTCCATGAGGTGCGCAGACCAAGACAGTGTCCAAAATATGTTCCCTTTCCTCTCATTTGCCTAAAGTCAGGGTGGCCTGGACACTTGCTGTGAACCTGGAGTAATCAAATACTCCTGTCATTAATTCAGGTCCACTTCTCCAATTTGAGGCCAACTGACCGTGGGGTTTAGAATCTTTATTTGAATTGGAGTCATGGAAAACCCAAGCACCTATAGCCTAGCCTCTGTAAGTTGGAAAAATTCATTTCACTCAAAGAATCCCTATTCTCACTTGATGGAGGTCAGGAACCTTACAGAGGAAGGCGACAGACTTCATCCCAAAGGCTGCTCTTTTGGCCATTTTGGTTTGGGATGCACACATGGGAAATTTCTTTAAATCCATCAGGTGTTGAGAATCTAAGCCACAGCCTCACACAGGGCCAAGGGGCTGATTCAGACAATCCCTTTCCAAAGCAATTAAGCAAAGAGCCACAGGTATACCCATTCATTTCCATTTGAAAACTGTTTTCTTCAGGCTTCACAAAGGGATGGCCTGAGTCAAAGACCTTCCTGACATTCAGTGCAACAGAACAATAGGTAAGCAAAAGGCCCAAAGCAGGGTTTCTCCACTGAGACTTTCCTGGTCACACTGATATCTGAGTTTTCTGAGATGCTCGCCATTCACTTCAGCTATCCAGTTCATGGCCATGTTACAGAGTTTGGAGGGGGTACATATCTTGGACACAAAACCATGGGCTTCTTCTGGAGAGTGGCCAGAATTCAGGAAGAAAACAGGAACTTAGAAAGATAGTAGGTGTTGCCCATCCATAAGGCAAGCTACAGTCCATTCATCAATTTGGCTGGATAAATGCTGTGAAGCTTTCTACTAGATAGGACACATCCATTGATGCATTTTTTTTAATGTCTACAACCCCGGACACAATGTGATACACAGACATAGAAACACTCGCCTTGTCAAACGACTTACTAGAAAAAGTCCACTCCAAACTAAACAAACCTACTTTTCTACCTATTCTAAGAACATGACACAAGACCACAAACTCATAACCACAAAAAAAAAGGCACCTCCTTCTCCCAGGTAGGTCTGTGACTATCCGGAGTGTCCTCTGACTTGTGGGCCAATAATGTTTCCCCGAAATGGCCTGTCCTGTCTTAGATCTGGTCTCCTTGGCCAACTCCGTGAAGTTGTCAGGAGCCTGCGGTGAGCCTCTACTTGCTTTCTCAGGAAAAGCTCTGCTTCAGAGCTTTCTTGCATTTGGCCTTCCTCACATCTGTAGGTACCAAGAAAGACTGACTCTGTCTTTGTAAATCCAAACAAGTGAGACCACTGGGACTGGGACTGGGACTGGCTATGGGTGCCTGGCATCCTGGATCCCAAGTTCAGAGAGTTCCATCACCACTGAAGTGTGATGGAACTGTTTTTAGTTCCTCCTTCAGGAACTGAATGAGGTCACTCTCTTGGCAACCACTTTGTCCAAACGTTGCTTCCAAGGTTCCCATGAGATGGAGGCTGGCCCTAATTCCTGTGACACTTTAACAAGTTTGAATTGTATATCAACCATAATCTCCCAGGAACAGATCTACACACAGGCCTGGGTTGGCTCATGTTCTCTGCTTTAAGAATAGAAGCTGATTCAGACACAACCCTTTATCCTGACCAAGCCGTTTGCCATGGAAGATGCCTTTTGCTCTCTCAGGTCCTTCATAGCTCCCTACATATTCTCCAGGGATCATTTCGCCATGGACATTTGAGGTTATCACCAGGTGGAAGATCCATTACATTCCAGTATTATAAGACCAACTCTTTCCCTGCTTTTCTGTAAAGTAAGATTGAGGGAATACTGTATGGTTAGGGTTAATAACAGGTTCGATTTGGGTTAGGAATCATTTTGCTGGGTGAATAATGGTATTGGGAACCTGCGATATTTATAACAATATAGAGGTGAAATGTATGCATGAAAACAGAAATCTAAGTATGATTTGAAGCCCAGAAGGGCATTGGGCCCTTGCTTGGGATACTTAGCATTGAATTAACTTCTGAACAGATGTCTCAGATAAATCGATATACAATGGCATATGACCTTGTACCTTGGATGATTGAATGTAGAAAAGAACATCCAGTCAAAAAGGGATAGTCAGTAGGATTAGAAAGATAGTAGTTAGGATTAGAAAGAAGAGTGCATGTAGAATTTGCAACAAAAGTTCTTTAGCAATAGGTTTTCGGTTAGAGAATGAATTTAAATGTCAGCACATGTGAAGAGTCAGTCACAATGATGAAATTGGGAAAATATGTAGGAAAGCAGATATAAATAGAGACATTAGGTAATCAGGCAAAGTATATAGTGAGTGATAGGATTAGACATTTTCAACAGGGTTGAGGTTGAATATATTATCTTAGGAAGAAACAAATATGTAGTCACCAATAGGATTTACATTTGAGAGCATTAGGCAACCTGGACATGATATTTTTAGTAATCCATGCTCACTTTCCATTTAGGCTTTGGTACAATCATAAATGTGAACTTTGAATTCTGTGCCCAGAATATTTCTGTGATTAAATATATATATATATATATATATATATATATATATATATATATATATATATATATATATATATATACACATATATATGTAGATCATTTGACATGAGTATTTCTCCACCATTTTTAGGAGCAATATTGACTGACTACTACTGACTGATAGGTATAGATTCTTTATGTGATTTGGCGTCATGAGAAAACCCAAGCACCTCTTCATGGCTTGAAGAACTCATTTGACCCAAAGAGTCACAAGTGATGCTCATTCATTTCCGTTTGAAAACAGCTTTCTTCAGGCTTCACAAAGGGGTGACCTGTGGCAAAGAACTTCCTGATATTCTGGGCAACAGAACAATAGGTAAGCAAATGGCCCAAAGCAGGGTTTCTCCACTGAGACTTTCCTGATCACACTCTCCCAGCTCATGTGTAAAGTTAGATTGAGGGAAAAGTCTATGGTTAGTGTTAATAACATATTCGATTTTGGTTAGGAATCATTCTGAAGGATGAATAATGGTATTGGGAGACTGGGATATTTACAAGAATATATAGGTGA
Source organism: Callospermophilus lateralis (assembly GCF_048772815.1). Classification (NCBI taxonomy): domain Eukaryota; kingdom Metazoa; phylum Chordata; class Mammalia; order Rodentia; family Sciuridae; genus Callospermophilus; species Callospermophilus lateralis. The sequence goes on from NW_027516347.1 coordinate 665,100, forward strand.
AATACAAGTATGAAAACAGAAATCTAGGTACAATTTGAAGCCCAGAAGGGCATTGGGCCCTTGAGTGGGTTACTTAGCTTTGAGTTATGTCCTGCCCAGATGTCTCAGATAAATCGATATTCAATGGCATAGGACCTTGTACCTTGGATGATTGAATGTTGAAGAGAACATCCAATTAAAAAAAGAAAGTCCGTAGGATTAGGAAGATAGTTGCTAGGTTTAGAAACAAGAGTGAGTATAGGATTTGGACAAAAAGTTCTCTAGCAATAGGTTTTCAAGTAGAGAGTGAATGTAAATATCAGCACATGTGAAGAGTCAGTCACAATGAGAACTGGGGAAAATATGTAGGAAAGCAGATGTCAATAGAGACTTTAAGAAATCAGGCAAAGTTTAAAGTGAGGGATAGGATGAGATATTTTCAACAGGCTTGAGATTGAATATATAATCTTAGGAAGAAACAAATATATAGTCAACAATAGGATTTACATTTGAGAGCATTAGGCAACCTGGACATGGATGTTTTTAGTAATGCATGCTCACTTTCCTTTTAGGCTTTGGTACAATCATAAGAGTGACCTTTGTTTTCTGTGTCCAGAATGTCACTGTGATAAAATGTATATGTAGATTAGGTGACATGAGTATTTCTTCCACCATTACTGGGAGCAATATTTTGAAGACGTATAAATTCGTATTGGGGGAACAAAGAGGTGTACCATGTGTCTATGAATATAGAAATAATGCATGAATAGACCATACTGTGAACAAATAATGTAACTGGTTCCAACTTTAAATAATTGATTTAATTAATATCTGAAAATGTAAAGGAAATCTTAAATTGATATACATACATTCATTATAACCAGTCATAAATCTAACGGTAATATTAGGGTTATGGTTTATCAAGAAGAATGTGTGAGTTTTGCTTCAAAAGTGATTATGGAAATCGAAAATAATGTGTTTGAAAAGAAGTCTCATGAAAAGACCAGTCAAAAAATTTGGAGGAATATATGTGTTCTGAAGCAGGAAGTGATTGAAATTGAAACAAATGCCTATAAATTTGTGAACTTGTGGATGAAATGTATATCCTATGATGTGCATAAACTGAGAAAATAGTAATGTACCACTGTTGAATAAAAATGAACCGGAAAATACACATCATGTCCCATAGGAAACTACTTGCATTGATATTAAACTGGGTATTACTGTAGAAATATTAGGATTTGTATGCACCATCCACTGAAGTTATCTTTCAGTACTAGGTAACAAATATGTATTTCAGGTTGATGAATATTTCTGAGAATTATCTTGTGAAAAGTTGATCATAAATCCACATACATGAATATGAATGATTTTAAGGAGTGTATAATAAGACTCATATATTTCATATTTTGAAAAATTTGTAGAGTGTGTATTCCAATCAAAATTCATCATGAAATATATATGTCATCCACAGATGCAAAAATATTTATTTCACTGAAAATGGATTTATGTATAATGTTGTTCTACTAGGAAGCTCACCCATATTTTGAATTTTCAGTTCCAACAATGTTTAGGAGGAGTGATCTCTTCTCATAATTTGTATCTGCCAAGTCAGCCACCTCACAAAAATGTACATGTGATAACAGATAGGATACTATATGTGCATATAAAAATACATGTGCTGAATAGGCTACAGAGAAATGAGACAGGAATTTGTTGAGAGCCACAGCTGAAGGGGCCCCAGCAAACTTCCAGCTGCCAGCAAATTTCCAGCTGACGGCTGATTATTGGCTCACAGCGACCTCAGCATCATCTAGCTGATTGGCTCCTCTGTGGTGATGCTCATTGGGCTGTTTCCCTGCCCTTTCAGACCATGGAGCTGCTCCTTGGGGAACTTTTTTGGCTCCACCCAGCCAATCGGCCTCAAGAGCAGTAGGATTGTGGCAGGTGGAGAGGCTTGTGTGTGTGAGAGAGACTTTACAAGGAAGCCAGTAGTGGCAGTTGGGCTCTGAGGGTTTTTCCTGAGGAGTTGTTTTGTTTGCCGTGTGTGGTTCTAAAAATAAAGTTAGTTTTTTTTTTTTTTTTTTTTGACAAGTGGCTCCTGAATCGTGCCCAGCCAGACTGCAGCATTTGGTGGCTCACATGGGGAACGACTGAGGGTAAGTGATAAGGTAAACTGCTTGCCCCTGTGGGCAAGGTGAAAGGATGGGTAGCCATTTTAAGATGACTCCTTTGTTTTGCTTCACTTTTGTTTTAAGTTGCCTGTTCCTGGAGATGAGTGGGACGGAAGAAAAACCACTCACATCTGAGAAAAAACTATTTACGTCTGAGGAACAGATATGTATAAAGGACGGATGCACATGTCAGGAGGATAGAAAGGCTATAATGACTTTTTGTTGTTCCCTTTTTAATTCATTCTGTCTCAGTTTTGTTTGGCGTCATCTTGTTGGGTTGTATTATAATAGAAATACGGGATCAGAAATTAGTAAAAAACAAACTGAAAGAGTGTTAAATAAATTGTTAGAGAAAGGAGGCATCTCAGAAATATCAAGGACAGTCAGGGCATTTGTTGATACAATACAAAAATGTAGCCCATGGCTTTTGAAGGAGGAGTCATTAAATATATCACAATGGAACCATCATGGTGAAGATTTAAAAGGATTAGAAAAGAGCAGCCGAGGGACTATGCCAGTTGGCACATTGCCATTGTGGACGTTCATATCTGGTTTGCTTAGTCCAAAGCCTTCAGTTCAGACAAAGATAGAGGAACCAAGTTTAGAGCATAAAAAGCAATCAGGGGCAAAGTTAAAAAAGGAGACTGCTACTAACACCTTTCTGTCACCAGAGGATGTAAATGTCCAACTAACAAGGCCACCTCCATGTGCTGGGAGGCCCCCAACCCCAACAGTTGATAGTTCGGATCCTGAGACAGGATCTCAAGTATTAACATGCCCTGTATTTGAGGTAGGAGGGCAGCGAATTCACCATGCTTTAAATTTCAAAATAGTGAAGCAGCTAAAAGAGGCTGTAACAACATATGGTCCTCAAGCACACTTCATTGTAAGCTTGGTCGAATCCATTAACACCTTGAACATGACGCCAGCAGATTGGGCTAATATGTGTAAAGCTGTGCTAAATGGAGGTCAATACCTATTATGGAAGGTTGCCAATGAGGAATTTTGCAAAGAGATGTCTAGGCGAAATGCAGCAGCTGGTTATCCTCAGAGAAATCTAGATTTGTTGTTAGAAAAGAGACCTTATGAGGATCAGCAACAACAAATTCCATATGATCCTGGCATATACGCACAAATTGCTGTAGAGGCAGTTAGGGCATGGAAGACTTTACAAGGACATGGAGGTTTACAAGGTCAATTATCTAAGGTAATACAAGGAGCTAATGAATCTTACGCTGGATTTGTAGATAGGCTTATTGAAACAGCTACAGAGTTTTTGGAAATACAGAACAAGCAATGCCATTATTAAAACAACTGGCTTATGACCAAGCGAATCATTGCTGCAGAGGTATCATTAGACCATGGAAACATGAAGATTTAAACACATTTATTAAATTTGGTAGAGACATTAATGAACAAGAGCAAGTCGTGGCAGCTGCAATAAAACAGGCTTTAGATGCCAGAGACATTAATGAAAAAGGGCAAATTGTGGCAGCTTTAGTAAAACAGGCTTTAGAAGACAGGCCAAGAACATGCTACAATTGTGAACAAACAGGACTTTTTAAAAGGAATTGCCCCAAAGGAGGAGGGTTTAACAAAACTAGGTATCAAAGGACTAGAATACCGGGTATTTGGCCACGATGACGTAGAGGGAGACATTGGGCTAATGAATACCATTCTCAAACCACCATAGAGGGTACTTCATTATCAAAAAACAAACAAGCACCAGGTGTTTATCCACGATATCATGAAGAAAGGCATCCGGCTCCATTGCCAAAAAATGGACAGGGGGACCCAATGCTCTGGGGCCCGAAACCGCAAATATATGGAGCACTGGAGGAAACCAGCAACCCCATCAGTGTAGTGCCCACGACACATTGTTCATCAGATCCCTCATCAGACAAACCAGAGGGAGCGCAGGGTTGGACATCTGTGCCTCCGCCAGATCAATACTAACTCCAGAGATGGGAGTTCAAATCATTCCCACAGGGGTGAAACGACCTCTTCCCAAAAGAACAGTAGGCTTATTATTGGGATGCAGCTCTTCTACTCTAAAAGGACTTATGATGAGTCCTGGGGTAATTGATCCCGATTATGAAGGTGAAATAAAAATTATAGCCAGTTCTCCAAAGGGTATATCAGTAATTTCTCCAGGAGATAGAATAGCACAATTACTAATAATACCCAGCCCACATGATAAATTTTACAGTTGTGCTGTAGAAAGGGGTTCCAAGGGATTAGGCTCCACAGGTGTAGATTGGGCTATGCTTTCTTTAAATTTATATTCTCGCCCCATGCTAAAAGTAAATATTCAAGGACATGAATTCAATGGGCTACTGGATACAGGTGCAGACCTTAGCATCATCTGTCGTCAAGAATGGCCAAAACATTGGCCATTACAAGAAGCCACTCAAACGCTTCGAGGCCTAGGAGTGGCGGCTAATCCCCATAAAAGTGCAACGGTATTAGATTGGAAGGATCCTGAAGGATGTGAAGGAACTATACAGCCATATGTATTGGAACATCTTCCCGTAACTTTATAAGGATGAGATGTCCTAGATCAATTAGGTTTGACATTAACAAATAACATCAATCAAAATTCACCCACTATTATGGCTAGACAAGATTTTAGGAAAGGAAAAAGATTAGAAAAGCAAGAACAAGGTATAGCAACACCAATACAAAAAGATCAAGAAACAGATAGATATGGGTTGGATTTTCAGAAAGGGCCACTGAGACAATAAATATTACTTGGAAATCAGAAAGACCAGTATGGGTTCCTCAGTGGCCCCTGACTAAAGAAAAGATACAAGTAGCCCATGACCTGGTCAAACAACAATTAGCGGAAGGACATATACAACCTTCTGTGTCTCCCCATAATACTCTCATTTTTGTCCTTAAAAAGAAATCTGGTAAATGGAGATTATTGCAAGATTTAAGAGCCATTAATAATGGGATGGTTATTATGGGACCTGCTCAATCAGAGATTCCTCAATTGTGTGCTTTGCCAAAAACTTGGTATGTTTTCGTTGTAGATATTAAAGATCGTTTTATTTTCAATTCCAATTCATCCTGAGGATATTCCAAGTTTTGCATTTACTATACCTGCACTGAATCATGAAGGTCCTGACAAGAGATATGAGTGGAAAGTACTCCCTCAAGGGATGGCTAACAGCCCAACTATGCGTCAAATTTATGTTAACAAAGTAATCCAGCCACTTAGAAATCAAATTCCTGAAATACAAATTTTTCACTATATGGATGATGTATTATTAGCACACAAAGTTAAAAACCCATTGCTAGAATGGTATGCCACACTTACAAACGTATTAAAAAATTATAACCTAGAGATAGCAATAGGTAAAATACAATTAAATTTTCCAATTAATTATTTAGTAGCTCTATTATCCTCAACCATGGTCAGTCAACCAAAAATTCAAATACGAGTAGATCAACTCAAATCAATTAATGACTTTCAAGAGTTATTAGGAGACTTAAATTGGATAAGGCCTCATCTAGGTATACCAACAGGAGAGTTGGGACCTTTATTTGATATCCTAAAAGGACCATGAGATCCAAATTCACTCAGAATGTTAACGCCTGAAGCAAGAAAAGCAATAAAAATCATTGAAACATATATGGGAAATATGCTTTTGGATAGAGTTGATATAATTTTGCATTTATTATTTATTGTACTAACAACAAAAAAAAATATTTCTACAGGAGTATTTTGGGAAGAAGGTCCATTATTATGGATACATTTATCTTATTCTTCTAACACTATTATTACTTGCTATCCTGAGGCTGAGGGAGAATTAATACTCATAGGAATAAAAGCAGCAAAAAGAGTGTGTGTGGAATTTCACCCAATAAAATTATTACTCCATATACTATGAATCAAATTGATGAATTAGCTAATTAGTTAAATACTTGGGCAATAATCGTGTGTAAATCTAATGTTTCATTTGATAACCACTTACCATCTTATCTTTTATTGTCTTTTTGGTCATCGCATCCTGTAATTTTTCCAAAAATGACAAGAAAACACCTATCATGAATGCTCCAAATATATTCACCGATGGGTTAAATAATGGTACAACAGCAATAGTTACACCTGATCCAACTTTTATATTTTTAGTACCAAAACAATCAGCTCACAAGGTAGAGCTTAGTACAGTATTACAAGCTTTTGTGATTTTTAAAGATTCTGTATTTAATTTATTTTCCGATAGTCAGTATATAGTTAATGCTATAGTATCCCTTGAAGATGCTGGTAGGATTTCCCCTTTCTCTACTGTTTTCTCTTTGCTTTCCACTATACAAAGTCTAATCTGGGACAGAAAAGATCCATTCTTTATAGGACATATCAGGGCACATACAGGATTGCCTAAAGCCCTTAGTTTGGGCAATGATTTAGCAGATAAAACTACAATTGACATACATACATATTTTCTTTACACTAGAAGAAGCAATAAATTTTCTTAAAAAGTTCCATGTCAATGCTTATACTTTACAAAAGCATTTCAAAAAAACTAAGGAACATCTAGACAAATTATAAAACAATGTCAAAATTGTGTGACCTTTTTACCACAAGTTAATCTTGGAGTCAATTCTAGAGGATTGATACCTAACCATATTTGGCAGATGGACGTCACACACTTGCCAGAATTTGGAAAATTAAAATATTTGCATGTTACAGTTGATATTTGTTCTGGATTTTTAATGGGCTCCCTTCATGCTGGAGAAAAAAAACTAAAGATGTTATAGCTCATTGCTTACAAAATTTTGCCACTGTGGGCATTCCAAAACAGTTAAAAACAGACAATGCCCCCGGTTACACTTCTAACTCTTTTAAACAATTTTGCTCATCATTTGGCATTACTCATATAACAGGAATCCCATACAATCCACAGGGACAAGGCATAGTTGAAAGAGCACATCAAACAATAAAAATGTACTTATTAAAGCACAAAGACGGAATTGAGAAGGGGTATATATTCCCCAAAGATAAACTTAAATTAACGCTTTTTACTCTAAACTTTTTAAACTTGGATTCATCAGGACTTAGTGCTGTGGAAAGGCATATGTTTCCAAAAAATGTGCATAAGCCTAAGGTACTTCGGAAGGATATTCTAATAGGACAATGGAAAAGTGTTGACCCAGTAATTGTCTGGAGTCGGGCGTCTGTTTGTGTGTTTCCACAGGAAGAACAGCAGCTGATTTGGATTTTGGAGAGATTAACTAAAGTCCTGACCCAGTGATTGTCTTTAGTCAGGGGTCTGTTTGTGTGTTTCCACAGGAAGAACAGCAGGCAATATGGATTCCAGAGAAATTAACTAAAGTGATTTCTATAGACCAAAAAGAAGATGATTTGGCTCAAATTCATAACAGCTGATATCCAAAACTCCAGTTTGGCTATCCTTACATCTGCGACAGAACCAGGATGCTTTTTTCAATATCTATTTTATTATTGCCCTTTCCCACATCATGAAGTTCTATTTTTTATTTTTTTATTTTTTTTGAGCTCATACAGACCTAGGTTAATGTTTTGCTGATCAGTTCTATTTTTTGACTATAGAGTTTTTAGACATTCCAATGGTGATTTCACCTGTAAAAAGTTATAAGGCCTTTACTATTATGTTATGTGTTGTATATATTATATTATTTGTGCACACTTGTGTTTTGTGTTTTATGTTTGAATGTACATATATCCATATATCATATATGATGTGCGCTCATGAAAAAATGGATCCAATTTTTTTTATTCACGTGATTTAAATAGTTTAATTTAAATTGGGTAAACAACTGTTGAGGATTGTTTTAATATGTGAACAAAAAAAGGAGTTTAGCAGAACTGTTTGTTGACTTTCACCTTTCCTTTTCATTATATTTAATAATTCTCTTCAAGATAATGTAAATTGTTAAGATAATTGGGTTTTTTAGTGCCTTCTGGAATGGTAAGTAATTTTTTCTTTAGCCATTATTGCCAGAATTCCAATCTTCAACCCAGTGCTGGTGAAGACAAAGATAAAACCAATCTACAGCTTCTGCAATAGCCATCACTGAACTGCTTGCAGAACTTGCCTGGAATATATATCACTTGTATGCATTGTGAACTAACATGTATGCATTGTGAACTATCTGTTGGTGCAGCGACTTGTGGTAGTGTTGGGGTAATTTTGCTGATGCTCTCATTGGTGGTACAATTTTTCCAAAAGGAGACATCAATTGGCTTGGTGTATCTTCCCTATTCTCACTTTATAGAGGTCAGGAACCTTACAGAGGAAGACGAAAGACTTCATCTGCAATGACTGTACTTTCGGCCATTTTGGTTTTGGATGCACACATGGGATCTTTCTTTAGATCCATAAGGGGCTGAGAATTTAATCAACAGCCTCACACAGAGCTAAGAGGCTGATTCAGACACATCCCTTTCAAAAGCAATTAAGCAAAGAGCCACAGGTGATTTCCATTCATTTCCATTTGAAAACTGTTTTCTTCAGGTTTCACAAAGGGGTGGCCTGAGGCAAAGAACTACCTGACATTCAGGGTAACAAAACAATATGTAAGCAAAAGTCCCAAAGCAGGGTTTATCCACTGAGACTTTTCTGGTCACAGTGATCTGAGTATTCTGAGATTCTCGCCATTCACTTCAGCTATCCAGAACATAGCCATGTCACAGACCTTGGAAGTGATTCATATCTTGGACACAAAACCATGAGCCTCTTCTGGAGAGTGGCCAGAATTCAGGAAGAAAACAGCAACTTAGGAAATTAGCAGGTGTTGCCCATCGATAAGGCAAGCCAAAGTTCATACATAAATCGGGCAGGATGAATGCTGGGAAGCTTTCTACCAGACAGGACACATCCATTGAATCATTCTCTTTTCTAATGTCTACAACCACTGACACAGTGTGATACACAGACATAAAAACAGTCGCCTTGTCAAATGACTTATTAAAAACAGTTCACTACAAACCAAACAAACCACCTTTCCTACATATTCTCAGAATATGAGACAAACCAAAAAACCACACCCACATAACAAAGGCACCTCCTTCCCTCAAATGGGTCTGTGACTATCCGGAGTGTCCTCTGACTGGTGGGCCACACTATGTTCCCCTGAGATGGCCTGTCCTGTATGAGATTAGGTCTCCTTGGTCAACTCTGTGAACTTGTCAGAAGCCAGGGGTGAGCCTCTACCTGCTTGCTCAGAAAAGGCCCCTCTTGAGAGCTTTCCTGTTATTTGGCCATTCCCACATCGGTAGGTATCAAGAAAGATTGACTCTATCCTTGGAAAATCAAAACAAGTGAGACCACTAAGACTGGGACTTGGACTGGCTCTGGGTGCCTGGCTTACTGGATCTAAGTTCAGAGAGTTTGATCACCACGGAAGTGATGTAAGTCACTTCCTTCAGGAATTGAATGAGTTCACTGCCTTGGCAACCACTTTGTCCTAAGAGTTGACTCCAAGGGTCCCATGAGATGGAGGCTGCCCCTGCTTCCTGTGACACTTTCACAAGTTAGAATGGTATATCAACCATAGGCTCACAGGAACAGCTCTCCACACAGGCCTGGTTTGGTCCATCTTCTCTACATTAATAAGAGAGAGGCTGATTCATACATATCCCTACATCCTGACCAGGTTGTTTTCCATGGAAGATGACTTTTGCTCTCTCAGGTCTTTCATAGCTGCCTACAACTTATCCAGGTGTCATTTATGTAGGACATTTGAGGTTCTCAACAGGTGGAAGATCGCCTACATTCCTGTATTGAAATACCAACTCTTCCCTGCTCTTCTGTAAAGTTAGATTGAGGGAAGAGTGTATGATTAGGGTGAATAACAGGTTCGATTTGGGTGAGGAATCATTCTGAGGGTTGAATAACAGTATTGGGAACCTGCGATATTTACAAGAATATATAGGTGAAATATAAGTATGAAAACAGAAATCTAGTTAAGATTTGAAGCCGAGAAGGGCATGGGAACTTGATTGGGATACTTAGCGTTGAATTACGTTCTGAACAGATGTCTCAGATAAATCGATATACAATGGCATAGGACCATGTACCTTGAATGATTGAATGTAGAAGAGAACATCAAGTCAAAAAAGGAATACTCGGTAGGAACAGGAGATAGTAGTTTTAGGAAGAAGAGTGAGTATAGGATCTGGACCAAAAGTTCTTTAGCAATATGGTTTCAGTTGAGAGTGAATGTAAATGTTAGCACTTGTGAAGAGTCAGTCACGATGATGAACTGGGGAAAATATGGAGGAAAGCAGATATTAATAGAGACATTAGGAAATCAGGCAAAGTATAAACTGAGTCATAGGACTAGACATTTTCAACAGGGTTGAGTTTGGATATATAATGTTAGAAAGAAACAAATATGTAGTCACCAATAGGATTGACATTTGAGAGCATTAGGCAACCTGGACATGGGTGCATTTAGTAATCCATGCTCATTTTCCATTTAGGCTTTGGTACAATCATAGGAGTGACCTTTGTTTTATGTGTCCAGAATATTACTGTGATAAAATGTATATGTAGATCAGGTGACATGGGTATTTCTTCCACCATTTCTGGGAGCACTATTTTGAAGAAATATAAATTAGTATTGGGGGTAAAAAGGGTATACCCTGTGTCATAGAATATATTGATAATGCATCAATTGACCATCATGTGAATAAATAATATAACTGGTTCCACTTTAAATAATGGATTGAATTGATATCTGAAAATATATAAGAAATCTAATATTGATATACAGTCATTCATTCCAACGAGTTATACATCTAATGGTAATATTAGGGTTATGGGTTATCATGAAAGGTGTGTGGGTTTTGCTTCAAAAGTGATTACGGAAATCGAAAATAATGTGTTTGGAAAGAAGTCTCATGAAAATATCAGTCAAGAAACATGGAGAAATACATGTGTTCTGAAGCAGGAAGTGACTGAAAGTGAAACAAATGCCTATCAATTTGATAACTTGTGGATGAAATATGTATCCTATGATGTGCATAAACTGAAGAAATAGCAATGTACCAGTGTTGAATAAAAATGAACTTCAAAATACACATCATGTCCCATAGTAATCTACTTGAATTGATGTTAAACAGGGTCAGTTACTGTAGAAATGTTAGGATATGTATGCACCATTCAACGAAGTTAGTTTTCAGTACTAGGAAACAAGTATGTATTTTAGGTGGATGAGTATTTCTGAGAATAATCTTGTGAAAAGTTGATTATAAATCCACATACATGAATATAAATGAATTTAGAGAGTCTACAATAAGACACATGTTTCATATTTTGAAAAATCTAGACAGAGTGCATATATATATATGTATATATATATATATATATATATATATATATATATATATATATATACATACATACATATATATATACACACACACACACACACAGAGACATTAAAAATTGCAATATATATGCCAATCGAAATTTATCGTGAAATATATATCATCATCAGATCTAAAAATATTAATTTCACTGAACATGGATTTTTGTATAAGGTTGTTCAAATAGGAAGCTCACCCATGGGTTGTATTTTCAGTTCCAACAGCGTTTACGAGGAGTGGTCATTTCTCACAATTTGTATCTGCCAATCAGCCTCCTCATGAGACTGTATGTGTGATAACCAGGTAGGATTCTATATGTGCATATAAAAACACATGTTCTGAATAAGCTAGAGAGAATGGGAGACAGTAATTTACATATTTGTTAACTTTAAAAACACATGGAAAACTATTTCAATTAAAAATTGACTAGATTTATTACTCCTACCCTATATAATGCAAAAGGCAAGTCCAACTATACACCATGCCTCCTATGAAATGCTTGTATTTCTATTTTGTTTGAGTTATTTTTTCTCCATCATATTAGGATTAGTAGTCAGAGTCTATTAGGATATGGGTTAATGTCAGGGATTCAGTATTTCAAATAAATGCTGCACACAAATTTTTGCACTCTCATACAGAAAAATGCCTTGACATTACCCTCGCCTGAAGTAAGACACAATTAGAGGAGAAGAGTTAAAAATTCTGTGAATACATATCTGGAATGGAATACGCTCAGGAGTTCACAACCTTGGAGGTGGTAGAGGAGTTTCCAAAAGTAAGGGACAGGGTAAACACTCAACAAACATGGAGCTCTGCTGGCCTAAAGACTTCTTGAGAAACTGCCTCTGAGGTTGCGCACTTGAAATATAAGTATTTGTCAGGAGCTTCCTTTGTAGTGAGACCATCAAAGCTGGGTGTACATGTATGTGACCTGGAGGACATAGTTTCTTATTTTCCACTGAACATGAGGCAGCAGTGCTGATTTCTCTCTATGTAGGTTAACAGTGTCCACTGGGGGCTAAGTTTCTCTCTGTGTGGACTGTGAAGCCATTTGGTCATCCTCCACTTTTCGTGGTATTTCTTACTGCTGCACTGGGAGTTTGTTATTTGCTTCACGAAATACAAGTAGTTCACCTGGTACAGTGCTGGAGGGAGTTCTGTCACCTGTGGTGGGTAAGGGTCTGCAAGAGAATGCACCAACCATGCTTCTATCCCACATAGCTTTTCCCTTGACCATAGCATCCTGATTCTGAACATTGCCCTGAAACCTCTCCAAATAACAAGATGCCTTTACATATAAGGGTCTGCTGGCTGCACCATGTCACTCACAAGCCATTTGGAAGACAATGGAAGATCCCCATGGCCCCACCACAGATGTTTTATCACACACCTGCCCTCCACTGCTCTAGGCCCACTACTCAGAAGGCTCCAACTTACTGGCATCTCTGTTCTACACCATTTGCATGAAACCCAGTGAATCAAGGCACTGTCTGTTATACTCATGATCAGAAACCGGACATCCAAACTTTCTCCAGTGGTACCTGGTCCTGGGAATTTCAAAAATTTCATGGTATTTATCTAGCCATTTTTCAAGGATGAAGTTGGAGGCACTGTGGGTTTCAATTCATTCAGGAACCTTTAAATTTTGAGAAAGCTGATTTCAATGAAATCTCTATAGAACTCTCACAGACAAGGCTTCTCAAAGAGTGGCCAAAAGGTCACATGAAACCAGGCCCATTGAGGTCTACAGTGTGAGTTTCATGTGTGTTTTGACTCTCAACTATGGCTGCCAAGTCATTCAGAATAAAATCATGTGATATCCTGGCTGAAATTTCCAATGCTCTGTGGAAAGCCACCCTGGGCCTAGATCTCAGTTTCCAAGGGCAACTCTCATGTGTGGCCTCTTATAATCCCAACACAATTCATGACACCTCTTCTCTGAGTTCAGTTCCAGAACTCAGTGTCTAAGGGGAATCACACCAGAGTTCACACCCAGGTGGACCCAGTCTGTTAGGGTAAAAGAAATTGAAGTTAAAGTGTAAAATAGCGGGTGTTGTAAAGTTTCTAAGCTGCAAAGCCTGAGTTAAAATGTAAAGGACCAGGTATTGTTAAGTTCCCATGCTAAACCTAAAACCTGAAATTCCTGTAGCTGTTAGGACAATTCCTTTCACTGCCCATTAAATATTCCCCCTGACCATCCAGTTGTTTAATAATCTAGGACCCTGTGCAGCTTGGCACCTAAGCATATCAGGGCCCAAACCAATCAGTTTGAATGTACCCCCTCCTTAGGATCGACCTATCACCCCCGCCCGACCTGATTCCACCAATGAATGTGCTAATCAAGTTTGAGAGTTGTTGTTCGATTTTCCGGCTGATCAAGATGATTTCCTCTGATATATATAAAGCCTCTGCCTACCCAAAAAGTGTACTGAAGCACTGCTTAACCTCTTCTCGGGGATCTGGGCCGCTGTTGCTTGTTGAGTGAGCACAGAGCCCCAGCGAACTGAATTGGATCCTCAATAAATCCCCATTGCTGTTGCATGAGCCAGTCTCTTGGTAATCTCTTCCTCCGACGTCTGCTGGAATCTTACAAGTCATCTCTTCCAACTGCCACACAAATGACCACAATTAAAACCAAAACACTCCCACATGGCCCTCATATTCTTCCATATAGACACTCATCATATCCTCTGGCTAAAGGTTTCCATGAGGGGCGCAGGCCAAGACAGTGTCCAAAATAAGCTCCCTTGCCTCTGGTTTGCCTAAAGTCAGGGTGGCCTGTACAACCTTCCTGTGAACCAGGAGTGGTCAAATAGGCCTGCCATTAATACTACTTCGGTTCACCAATTTGAGGCCTACTGACTGTGGGGTTTAGATTCTTTATGTGAATTGGAGTAATCAGAAAACCCAAGCACCTATGGGCTAGCCTCTGCAGGGCTTTTAAGAACTCAATTGGCCCAAAGGATCCCCATTCTCACTTGATGGAGGTCAGGAACCTTACAAAGGAAGGTGAGAGACTTTATCCATAATGACTGCTCTTTTGGCCAGTTTGGTTTGAATGCACACATGGGATCATTCTTTAGATCCATCAGGTGCTGATAATCTAAGCCACAGACTCACAAAGGGCCAAAAGGCTGAATCAGACACATCTCCTTCCAAAGAAATTAAGAAAAGAGCCACAGGGGATGTCCATTCATTTCCATTTGAAAACTGTTTTCTTCAGGTTTCAAAAAGAGATGGCCTGAGGCAAAGACCTTGCTGACATTCAGGTCAACAGAACAATAGGTAAGCAAAAGGCCCAAAGCAGGGTTTCTCCAATGAGACTTAAATGGTCACTCTGATATCTGAGTATTCTGAGATGCTCTCCATTCCCTTCAGCTATCCAGTACATGGCCATGTCACAGAGCTTGGAGGTGGTACATATCTTGGAGAGAAAACCATGAGCCTATTCTGGATATTGGCCAGAATTCAGGAAGAAAACAGGAACTTAGAAAGATAGCAGGTTTTGCCCATCGATAAGTAAAGCCTCAGACCATTAATAAATTTGGCAGGATACATGCTGGGATGCGTTCTACTAGACAACACAAATCCATTGATCCATTCTCTTTTCAACTGTCTACAACCACGGACACAGTGGGATTCAGAGACATAGAAACACTCGCCTTGTCAAATGACTTACTAGAAACAGTTCACTCAAAACCAAACAAACCGCCGCTATTACCTATTCTCAGAACATGAGACAAAACCACAAACACACACACACATACAAAGGCACCTCCTTCCCCCAAGTAGGACTGTGACTATCCAGAGTGTCCTATGACTGGTGGGTCATACTATGTTCCACTGAAATGGCCTGTCCTTTCTCAGATCTGGTCTCCTTGTCCAACTCTGTGAAGTTGTCAGGAGCCAGTGGTGAGCCACTACCTGCTTTCTCAGAAAAGGCCCCTCTTCAGAGCTTTCCTGGCATTTGGCCATCCACACATCAGTAGTTACCAAGAAACTCTGACTCTCTCCTTGGTAAATCAAAAAAATTGAGACCCCTGGGACTGGGACTGTGACTGGCTCTGAGTGCCTGGCTTCCTGGATACCAAGTTCAGACAGTTCCATCACCAAAGAAGTGTGATGAGGTCACTTCCTTCAGGAACTGAATGAGGTCACTATCTTGGCAACCTCTTTGCCTTCACAGTTGCTTCCAAAGGTCCCATGATATGGAGGCTGCCCCTACTTCCTGTGATACTTTCACAGGTTAGAATGGTATATCAACCATAGGCACCTAGGGACAGCTCTCCACATAGGCCTGTTTTGGTCCATCTTATCTATATGAAAAAAAGAGAGGCTCATTCAGACACAACCCTTTATCCTGACCAGGTTATTCACCATGGAAGATGTCTTTTGCTCTCTCAGGTCCTTCATAGCTGCCTACATCTTCTCCATGGATCATTTCTGCATGGGCCTTTTAGGTTCTCAGCAGGTGGATAATCCCCTGTATTTTGCCTGTATTTTGAGACCAACTCTGTCCCTGCTCTTCTGAAAAGTTAGATTGAGGGATCAGTGTATGGTTAAGGTTAATAACATGTTTGATTTGGGTTAGGAATCATTCCGCTCAATTAATAATGGTATTGGGAACCTGTGACATTTTTAAGAATATATAGGTGAAATATAAGTATGAAAACAGAAATCTAGGTAAGATTTGAAGCCCAGAAGGGCATTGGGCCTTTGATTGGGATACTTAGCATTGAATTATGTTATGCACAGATGTCTCAGATAAATCGATATACAATGAAATAGGACCTTGTACCTTGGATGATTGAATGTAGAAGAGAACATCCAATCAAACAGGGATAGTCTGTAGGATCAGGAAGATAGTCGGTAGGTGTTGAAATGAGGGCGAGTATAGACTTTGGACCATATGGACCATATGTTAGTGGGTTTCCGTGCGGCCGCTAGGCGACCAACTAATTAGGCCAAGGTAAGAGAGATTATTCAAGGGCCTGAAGAACCTCTCTCTATGTTTCTAGAGAGAATTATGGAGGCATATAGAAGATATACTCCTTTCAATCCTCAGGCAGAGGATCAAAAGTCATCTGTCACAATGGCCTTTATTGGGCAAGCTGCCCTGGATATTAAAAGAAAGTTAAAATGCTTAGATGGATTACAAGATATGACTTTGAGAGATTTAGTCAGAGAAGCCGAGAAGGTATACTTTAAGAGAGAAACTGAGGAAGAGAAGGGAACAAAGGGAGGATAAAAGAAACAAAAGACAGACTAAGGCGCTGACTAAGGTCCTGGTCACAACAACAAATAGGCCAGAAATTAAGAAACAGGGAGACAGGAAGGGATACCTGGGCCCACGCCAGAGGCCACTCCTTGCCTCAGATCACTGTGCCTACTGTAAAAAAAAGGACACTGGGCCAAAGAGTTCCCTAGAAAGAGACAGCCACTCCTGCCAGCCATTCTGACTCTTGAGGATGACTCCAAAAGTCGGGGCTAACATCCCCTCCCGGAGCTCAGGGTAACTTTTGAAGTGTAGGGGACCCCAGTAAACTTTGAAGTGGATACAGGGGCAATATACTCAGCCCTTAAGGCCCCATTGGGCCATCTATCAAATAAAAGGTCTCTAGTTCAAGGGGCAAATGGCAGTAAGTATCGGGCTTGGACAACTAAGAGGACCATGGACCTGGGAAAAGGAAAATCCATCAATCCTTCCTAGTAATCACAGAATGCCTGGCCCCATTGATGGGCAGAGATCTGCTCACCAAGCTCTGGGCCAAAATAACTTTTAACCCTGAAGGCAACCAAGTGGGATTTCTAAATCCTTCAGTAAAAACTCCTATAGTCATGGCTCTAACTATGTCAGTAGAAAATGTACATCAACTCACTCAACTTTGTTCAAAGAAACTGCAGGCATTCCTGAAGGATCAAGAACAGAGTTTTCCACTGACCAAATCACAGCAAAAGGACTGAATGGGTAACAAAAGCCTGTCGGGTCCATCAATTGGTTTATGCTTACCCTTCCAAGCTTCCTGGAGGAAAGCACCTAGGAGGAAAAAGACCAGGACAATTCTGGGAAGTGAACTTTACTGAAATTAAGCATGAAAGGTATGGACTTAAATATCTCCTAGTCTTTGTAGATACATTTTCAGGATGGATTAAAGCCTTCCCAACAAAAAAAAAAAAAGAAAGAAAGAAAGAAAGAAAGAAAGAAAGAAAGAAAGAAAGAAAGAAAGAAAGAAAGAAAGAAACAGCACAAATGGTGGTCAAGAAGATCCTGGAAGATTTTTTTCCAAGATACGACCTGCCTAAGGTAACAGAGTCTGATAATGGACCTGCATTCATGACCCAGGTACGTTAGGGGTTAGCCAGTACCCTGGGGATTACATTGTGCTTATAGACCACAGAGTGCAGGACAGGTAGAATGAATGAATAGAACCATTAAAGAGACCTTAATGAAATTAAGCTTAGAGACCGACATAAAAGATTGGACAATGCTTCTGCCTTATGCAATGTTTCATGCAAGAAATTCTCTCTCTGTTTCTTTGTGTAACCTCACCCACTATGAAATTCCCTATGGGGCCCCTATTCCAGTAAGGGACCTAACCCCAACTCTAAGACCTAACGATCCCTTCCACACCACCATGCTTGACAGACTTACAGCTGTTGAAAGAACTCAGTGATACCTGTGAAAACAGCTGGCCACTGCCTACCAACCTGGAGATGAGGGGACTCCACATCAATATCAAGTAGGAGACTTTGTCTATGTAAGACAACATCAGGTGTCATCCCTGGAACCCCACTGGAAAGGACCATACCAGGTTCTACTTATAACACCTACAGTGGTAAAGGTAGACAGAATCACTTCCTGGATCCTGGCCTCTCATCTCAAGCCTGCACCCTGTCCAGACTCTGCCTGGAAACTGGAAGAGACTGGTAACCCTTTCAAATTGTGTATTCGCCAGGTGGATGAAGCTATAGAGTCTCTCCTTGACCACCAGTAGTTCTAACCCTCATCAGCCCTTTCAGCAGCGATGGCTGATCACAAATCCTACTGGAGAAGAAGTATAATCTATCTCACATATAGCCCACTTTGGGACCTGGTGGCCAGTTCTCCACCCAGACATTTGTTAGCTGGCTATAGGTCTTTCCTATTAGGATATCCCTGATGAAGAGGATACCACTAAAATTCCATTAAATACCTTTTGTACCATAAATAATGGAAACAAACATTATGGATGTCGGGACAGGTAAGCCAGGTGCAGGTTGGCTAGCCTAGATTACTATGTTTGCCCGGCAGACAATCAAAGCCACAAACAGCAACAGCTGTGTGGAGGAAAAGCCAATTTCTTCTGTAAGTCATGGGGATGTGAGCATACAGGGGCTTCCTGATGGAACCCGAACTCCTCATGAAATTCTGTACACAGCATTGGCCATATGACCAATTAGATAACCAAAACCCATGGCCCCCAGAGGGGTCTCTAGATCCTCAAATACTGTGTGACCTTTTTAACTTCTGCAAGTGCTCAAAAGGGTAAAAGGAGATTCCCCTATGTGGAGGCCTTTTCCCTCCTTCGCTCACATCCTGAACTATGCTTCTCCAATAGATCCTCACCCTCAGCCTTCTTCTCCAGACTATCTGCTGTCACTCCAAACTCAGCAACCTGATTTCTTCCCTTCAATTACTAGATCAAAAACCCAAACCAACACCGGTTCTCAGACCATTGCCCCCTGGCTGAGAAGCAGGTACTGAGGTACCCCTCCACCGACTCACTCCTCTCTTCTCTTGTCACTGCCCGCACTGGGTCCCACCAGGTCCTCTTTCCAGCTAACCCATAGCTCAAACCAGCTGAGGAGAGCCCTCAGACCCTTATCCAAATGTAATGAAAATGGCCTTTAAAGTTGCTCTTTCATCACTGAAAACAGGTTACTAAAAATTTAAAGTCCCTCACAGGCTTTGTGGATACTCACTCCCTTCTTCCCCTCTGCTCTACCTGTTCTACTGCTCAAGTTTTGTTGCTAGGAATATCCCAAACCCCTTTCCCATTATTCTTTTACATCTCTCCTTTCTCATTCTCAGATCCATGAAGCTGCTCTAAGCCCCGACTTCTCTGTCTTCCCCTCTGTACCAGGCCCACAGAAAAGTTTTCACTGACCTTCTCCAGGAGTCTTCACCATGGCTGACTTTAGGACTTTCAGCAAAAAGTCCCTATAAACGATTTCAGTGTAGATAACCTTCCTCTTTTAATGTTGCCCTGTTCCACTTGGCCACTGGCTAAAAATAATCAGCACTCCTAAGCTAGACACCCCCTTACTAGTTTTTCACAAAATATGTGAACAATTCCTCTGGCCTTGAACTGGGGCTTCACAGAGATGGCAACATTTCTAAGATAAAGAAGTTACCATCTGGGCTCCATGGTAACAGCTGGCAGGGGGAAAAAAAGAAAGGGAAGTAAAAGCTCTCCCCCACCCAGTTGTCCTTGAAAAGTTAACTTGCCCAGAACAGAGAAAAAAAAAACAGAAACAAAAACAGCTTTTTGTGAACTTCTGCAGAGTGTGATCTTCTGAGCCACTTCTCTTACATGTTGGGTACAAAATTCTGAAACTACCTAAACTTGGAATTCAGAAGATTAATTTATTACAACCGAAGCAATGCCCTCTGAATCTGGGTGCAACCAAATAGGACTGTTTCACTGTCTTTGGTGCTATCTTAGGTGCCTTGCCTTGTCCGTCCCTACAACAGTATAATTCTATATACTAAAACATTGTTGATGTTTTCATGAAATGAAAAACGGATGTGATTAATTGTGTAATGGTGCATATGTTACCCAGAATGCTCTATCATGACGCAGGTTCATTTGAAGATCGAATAGGTGGGACATACAACCCGGTTTCACTGGGAACATATGTCCCTCACTTTAGCCATCCTATAAAGAATAGGAGTTGCCACAAGGGTGGGCACAGGAACCACTGCCCTGGTCCATGGGACACAACAAATGACCCAGTTAGAAGCAGAAATAGACCAAAACTTAAATATATTAGAAACCTCCATAACAGCTTTGCAGGAATCTTTAACCTCTCTCTCTGAAGTTCTTTTACAGAACAGTTGAGGGTTGGACCTCCTCTTCATGAGTGAAAGGGACCTTTGTGCTGCATTGAGGGAAGAATGTTGTGTGAAGTTGTCAGAAGCCAGTGGTGAGCTACTACCTGCTTTATCAGGAAAGGCCCCTCTTCTTAGCTTTCCTGTCTTTTGGCCATCCTCACATCAGTAGGTACCAAGAAAGACAGACTCTGTCCTTGGTAAATCCAAAAAAAGTGAGACCACTGGGACTGGGACTGGGACTGGTTGTGCTTGCCTGGCTTTCTGAATCCCACGTTTAGAGAGTTCCATCACCCAGGACGTTATGTGAGGTAACCTCAATCAGGAAGTGAATGAAGTCACTGCCTTGGCAACCACTTTGTCCTAAGAGTTGCTTCCAAGGGTCCCATGAGATGGAGGGTGCCCCTACTTCCTGTGACATTTTCACACGTTGGAATGGTATATCAACCATAGGCACCCAAGAACAGCTCTCCACACAGGCCTGGTTTGGTCAATCTTCTCTACATTAAGATGAAAGAGGCTGATAAAGACACATCCCTTCATTCTGACCAGGTTGTTTACCATGGAAGTTGGGTTTTCCTCCCTCAGGTCCTTCATAGCTGCCTACAACTTCTCCAGAAATCATTTCTGCATGGTCCTTTGAGGATCTCAGCAGGTTGAAGATCCCCTACATTCCTGTAGTGTAAGACCAACTTTTTCCCTGCTATTCTGTAAAGTTACATTGAGGGAACAGTGTATGGTTAGGGTAATAACAGGTTTTATTTGGGATAGGAATCATTCTGCTGGATGAATAATGGTATTGGGAACCTGTGATATTTACAAGAATATATAGGTGAAATATAAGTATAAAAACAGAAATCTAGGTAAGATTTGAAGCCCAGAAGAGCATTGGGCCCTTGATTGGGATACTTAGCTTTTAAATATCTTCTAAACAGATGTCTCAGATAAATCGATATACAATGGCATAGGACCTTGAAAATTGGATGATTGAATGTAGAAGAAAACATCCACTCATATAGGCATAGTTGGTAGGATTAGGAAGATAGTCAGTAGGTTTAGGAAGAAAAGTGAGTATAGGATTTGGACAAAAAGTTCTTTAGCAATAGGGTTTGCGGTAGAGAGTGAATGTAAATATCACCACATGTGAAGAGTCAGACACAATGATGAACTGGGGAAAATATATGGGGAAGCAGATATCAATGGAGATATTAAGAAATCAGGCAAAGTATAAATTGAGTGATAGGATTAGACATTTTCAACAGGGTAGAGGTTGAGTATAAAATCTTAGAAAGAATCAAATATTTAGTCACCAATAGGATTGACATTTGAGAGAATTAGGCAATCTGGACATGGATATTGTTAGTAATCCATGCACACTTTCCATTTAGGCTTTGGCACAGTCATAAGTGTGAACTATGCATTTTGTTTCCAGAATATTACTGTGATAAAGTGCATATGTAGATCAGGTGACATGAGTATTTCTTCCACCATTTCTGTGGGCAATATTTTGAAGGTGTATAAATTAGTATAGGGTGTACAAATAGGTGTTCCCTGTGTCTAGGAATATAGATAAAATGAATGAATAGACCATACTGTGAATAAATAATATTACTGGTTCCAACTTTAAATATTGGATTGAATTGATATTTACAAATTTACAGGAAATCTTATATTGAGATATATACATTCATTACAACCACTTATACATCTAATGGTAATATTAGGTTTATGGTTTATCATGAAGAGTGTGTGAGTTTTGCTTTAAAAGTGATTATTGAAATCTAAAATAAAATGAAGTATCATGAAAAGACCAGTCAAAAAACATAGAGGAATACTTGTGTACTGAAGCAAGAAGTGATTAAAAGTGAAACAAAAGCCTATCAATTTGCAAAATTGTGAATGAAATATATATCCTATGATGTGCATAAACTGAAGAAATAGTCATGTAACAGTGTTGAATAAAAATGAAGGTCAAAATACACATCATGTCCCATAGGAATCTACTTGCATTGATGTTAAAGTGGGTCAGTTACTGTAGAAAAATTAGGACTTCTATGCACCATTCACTGAATTTTGATTTCAGTACTAGGATACAATATGTATTTAAGGTGGATGAATATTTCTGAAAATAACTTTGTGAACATTTGGTTATAAATCCACATTCATGAATATGAATGCATTTAGGGATTGTATAATAAGACACATATATTTTACATTCTGAAAAATCTGGAGAGTGTGTGTGTATATATATATATATATATATATATATATATATATATATATATATATATATATATATATAAAGAGAGAGAGAGAGAGAGAGAGAGAGAGAGAGAAGCATTAAAAGGTAGCAATATATATGCCAATCGAAATTCATCATGAAATATATAACATCCACAGATCCAAAACTATTCATTTTACTGAACATGGATTTATGTATTATATTGTTCAACTAGGAAGCTCACCCATAGTTTTAATTTTCAATTCCAACAACGTTTAGGAGGAGTGACCTCTTCTAAAAATTTGTATCTGCCAAGTCAGCCATCTAACAAAAATGTACATGTGATACCAGGTAGGATTCTATATGTACATTGAAAAATACATGTGCTGAATAGGCTACAGATAAAGGGAGATAGGAATTCACATATTTGTTAACTATAAAACACATGGAGAACTATTTCAATTTAAAATTGACTAGATTTATAACACCTACCCTTTATCATGCAAAAGGTAAATCCAACTATACACCATGCCTCTCTAAACTGCTTGTATTTCTATTCTGTTTGGGTTCTTTTTCTCCATCACTTTAGGATTGCTGCAATCTGGCTGGGCACAATTCAGGAGCCACTTGTCAAAAGAAACTAAAATTACTTTTAGAACCACACATGACTAAAAATTAGCTCCTCGGGAAAAACCCTCAGAGCCCAACTGCCACTACTGGCTTCCCACAAGCTCTCAACCTCCACACTCCTTCTCTTGAGGTCGATTGGCTGGGTCGTGTGGGCAGAGCCCAAAAAGTCCCACAATGAGCAGCTCCGTTGTCTGAAAGGGTGGGGAAACAGCCCAATGGCATTACCACAGAGGAGCCAATCAGCTAGATATTGCTGGGGCTGCTGTGAGCCAATCATCAGCTTGCAGTCTGAAAGGGTGGGGAAACTGCTCAATGAGCATCTACAATGAGCATCACCGCAGAGGAGCCAATTAGTTTGATGTTGCTGGGGCCGCTGTTAGCCAATCATCAGCTGGCAGTCTGAAAGTTTGTTTGGCCCCTTGGGCTGTGCCTCTCAACACCTCCCCCTCTCTGTTTAAACAACAAGCATGTGGCTTAGGGACCATGCCTGCCTTAGGTTGTCCAATAGTACATATGGTGCTTACCCATTATCGAATGAGCTGACCTCAAGGTATCAGCCTCCAGTCTTAGATTGGTACCATTGCAATTGGATCTTACCCGTCACTAGCTACAGGTCCAGTATACAGTCACACCTGTGGAGAGGTCTTTGTACCAGCGGGGGGTGAGCTTCTTTGTCTCACCTCTGTTGGCCCCCAAATTTTAGCTGAACGACCATGACAGCAGAAGGGAGGAAGATACACCAAGCCAATTGACGGCTCCTTTTGGAAAAATTGTACCACCGATGACATCATCAGCAAAAATACCCCAACACTACCACAAGTCAATTCACCAACATATTGTTCACAATGCATGCAGGTGAGTTCACAATGCATACAGGTGATACATAGTCCAGGCAAGTTCTGCAAGCAGTTCAGTGATGGCTATTGAAGAAGCTGTAGATTGGTTTTATCTTTGTCTTTACAGGCACTGGGATGAAGATAGGAATTTTGGCAATAATGTCCAAAGAAAAATTATGTAACATTCCAGAAGGTACTAAAAGAAAACAATTTTCTTAACAATTTACATTGTCTTGAAGAGAATTATTAAATATAATGAAAAGAAAAGGTGAAAGTAAACAAACAGATCTGTTAACCTCCTTTTTTGTACACATTTTAAAACAATCCTCAACAGGTGTTTACCCAATTTAAATTAAAACATTTACATCAAGTGTATAAAAATATATTTGGATCCATTTTTTCATAAGCGCTCATCATATATGATATATGGACATACGTACATTCAAACATATAACAAAAAACACAAGTGTGCACACGTAATATAATACATACAACACATAACATAAGAGTAAAGGCCTTATAACATTTTACAGGTGAAATCTCCATTGCAATGTCTAAAAACTCTATAGTCCAAAAATAGAACTGATCAGCAAAACATTAACCTAGGTTTGTATGAGCTCAAAAAACAAAATAGAACTTCATGACATGGGAAAGGGTAATAATAAAATAGATATTGAAAAAAGCATCCTGGATTTGTCACAGATGTAAGAATAGCCAAACTGGAGTTCTGGATATCAGCTGTTATGGATTTGAGCCAAATCATATTCTTTTAATCTGTAGAAATCGCTTTAGTTAGTCTCTCTGGAATCCAAATCGGCTGCTGTTCTCCCTGTGGAAACACACAAACAGACCTCCAACTCCAGACAATTACTGGGTCAGGACATTTCCATTGTCCTGTTAGAATATCCTTCCAAAGTACCTTGGGCTTATGTACATTTTTTGGACACATATGCCTTTCCACAGGACTAAGCCCTGATGAATCCAAATTTCCAAATTTTAGAGTAAAAAGGGTTATTTTAAGTTTATCTTTGGGGAATATATACCCCTTCCCAATTCCTTTTTTTTTGTTTAATTAGTACGTTTTAATAGTTTGATGAGCTCATTTAACTATGCCTTGTCCCTGCGGATTGTATGGGATTCCTGTTATATGAGTAATGCAAAATGATGAGCAAAATTCTTTAAAAGAGGTAAAAGTATAACCAGGGGCAACATCTGTTTTTAACTGTTTTGGAATGCCCACAGTGGCAAAATTTTGTAAGCAATGAGCTATAACATCTTTAGTTTTTTTTCTCCGGCATGAAGGGAGTCCATCAAAAATTCAGAAGAAGTATCAACTGTAACATGCAAATATTTTAATTTTCCAAATTCGGGCAAGTTTGTGACGTCCATCTGCCAAATATGGTTAGGTATCAATCCTCTAGGATTGACTCCAAGATTAACTTGTGGTAAAATGGTCACACAATTTTGACATTGTTTTATTATTTGTCTAGCTTGTTCCTTAGTTATTTTAAAGGGCTTATGTATAGTATTAGCATTGACATGGAATTTTTTATGAAAATTTGTAGCTTCTTCTACTGTAGAGAAAATATGTATGTCATGCGTAGTTTTATCTGCTAAATCATTACCCAAACTAAGGGCTCCAGGCAATCCTGTATATGTCCTGATATGCCCTATAAAGGACGGATCTTTTCTGTCCCAGATTAGACTTTGTATAGTGGAAAGAAAAGAGAAAACAGGAGAGGAAGGGGAAATTTGTTTCTTCCTAAGATTATATATTCAAACTCAACCCTGTTGAAAATGCATAATCATATCACTCACTTTATACTTTGCCTGATTTCATAATGTCTCTAAAGATATGTGGTTTCCTGCATATTTTCACCAGTTCACCATTGTGACTGACCCTTCACATGAACTTATGTTCACTTTCACTCTCTAACCACAACCCTAATGCTCCAGAACTTTTGTTCCAAATCCTATACTCACTCTTCTTCCTAAACCAACTCTGTACCTAATTCTACCTACTATCCGTTTTTGACTGGATGTTCTCTTCAACATTCAATCATCCAAGCTACAAGGTCCTATGCCATTGTATATCTATTTATCTGAGACATCTGTACACAAAGTAAATCAAAGTTAAGTATCCCAATCAAGGGCCCAATGCCCTTCTGGGCTTCAAAATTACCTAGATTTCGGTTTTCATTCATATATTTAACCTCTATATTTTTATAAATATCTCAGGTTCCCAATACCATTATTCATCCGACAGGATTATTCCTAACTCAAATCAAACATTTTATTAGCCCTAAGAATACACTGTTCTATCAACCTAAATTTAAAGAAAAGCAGGGACAGAGTTGGTCTTACAATACAGGAATGTAGGGGATCTTCCACCTGCTGAGAACCTCCAAAGTCCATGCAGAAATGAATCCTGGAGAAGATATAGTCAGCTATGAAGGATCTGCGAGAGCAAAAGTCATCTTCCATGGCAATCACCCTGGTCAGGATGAAGGGATGTGTCTGAATCAGCCTCTCTCTTCTTAATGTAGAGGAGATTGACCAAACCAGGCCTGTGTGGATAGCTATTCCTGGGTTCCTAAGGTTGACATACCATTCTAACTTGTGAAAGTTTCAAAGGAAGTAGGGGAAGCCTCCATCTAATGGGACACTTGGAAGCAACTATTAGGACAAAATGGTTTACAAGGCAGTGAATTTATTCAGTTACTGAAGGGAGTGACCTCACCTCACTTTCTTGGTGATGGATCTCTCTGAACTTGGGATACTGGAAACCAGGCACATAGAGCCAGTCCCAGTCCCAGTCCCAATGGGCTCACTTGTTTGGATTTACCAAGGACAGAGTCAGTCTTTCTTTGTACCTACTGATGTTAGGATGGCAAAAGCAAGGAGAGCTCTGAAGAAGGGCCTTTCCCGAGAAAGCAGGTAGTGGCTAAACACTAGCTTCTTACAACTTAACAGAGTTGGTCAAGGAGAACAGACCTGAGACAGGACAGGACTTTTCAGGGGAAAATTGTATGGCCCACCAGTCAGAGGACACTCCCTAGAGTCACAGACCTACTTGGGGGAAGGAGGTGCCAATATGGGTGTGGTTTTGGGTTTATGATTTTGTCTCATGTTCTGAGAATAGGTAGGAAAGGTGGTTTGTTTTTTGGGGTTGAACTGTTTCTAGTAAGACGTTTGACAAGGCGAGTGTTTCTATGTCTGTGTATCCCACTATGCCGTGGTTGTAGACATTAGAAAAGAGAATGCATCAATGGATTTGTCCTGTCTTGTAGAAAGCTTCCCAGCATTCATCCTGCCCAATTAATGAATGGATTTCAGCTTTCCTTAAGGATGGGCAACACCAACGATCTTAGTAATTTCCAATTTTCTTTCTGAATTCTGGCCAATCTCCAGAATAGGCTCATGGTTTTGTGTCCAAGATATGTACCACCTCCAAGCTCTGTGACATGGCCATGTACTGGATAGATGAAGGGAATGGCGAGCATCTCAGAAAACGCAGATATCAGTGTGACCAGTAAACTCTCAGTGGAGAAACCCTTCTTTGAGCCTTTTGCTTAAATAATGTTCTGTTGCCTTGAATGTCAAGAAGTTCTTTGTTTCGGACCACCCCTTTGTGAAGCCTGAAGAAAACAGTTTTCAGATGGACATGAATGGGCATAACCTGTGGCTCTTTGCTTAATTGCTTTGGAAATGGATGTGTCTGAATCCAACTCTATGCCCTGTGTGAGGCTGTGTCTTAGATTCTCTGCAACTGATAGATCTAAAGAAAGATCCCATGTGTGCATCCAAAACCAAAATGGCCAAAAGAGCAGTCATTGTGGGTGAAGTTTCTCTCCGTCCTCTGTTAGGTTCTTGACGTCCATCAAGTGAGAATTGGGATCCTTTGGGTCAAATGAGTTTTTCAAAGCACTGCAGATGTGGTTGGGTTTTCTTATGACTGAAATTCACATAAAGAATCTACACCTGACAGTCAGTAGGCCTCAAATTGCAGAAGAAGATCAGTATTAATGGCAGGTGTATTTGATCAATCCTGGTTCACTGGAAGGGTTTCCAGGCCCCCCTGACTTTAGGCAAATTAGCGGCAAGGGAGCATGTTTTGGACACTGTCTTGGGCTATGCCCCTCATGGAAACGTCCAGCCAGAGGTTATGATGAGTGTCTATATGGAAGAAGATGAGGGCCATTGGGGAGTGTTTTGGTTTTAATTGTGGTCATTTGTGTGGCATTTGGAAGAGATGACTGGGTCCACCTGGGCTTGAACTCTGGTGTGATTCCCCTTAGAGACTGAGTTCTGGAACTGAGCTCAGAGAAGTATTGCCATTAATTGTGTTGGGATTTTATGAGACCACGCATAAGAGTCGCCCTTTAAACTGAGATCTAGCATTGAAGTGCTCTGTCCCATAATGAAAGATCCACAAACAGTGAAAGCAACGACACATGAAACAGACAAGACAAGACAATAAAGACAGGCAATGGACGTCCAACACTGAGATCAGGACTGAGTAGCCGGCAATAACCAATGGGCTGGCAATACCGAATCCAAAACAAAATATCACTGAGTCGAGGAATCTATTATAACTAAATTTCCCAAGTCCTCTGGGGCGTCCTCCAGGAACGTGGCCTGTGGCTCTGTGACACGTCTGTCAGCCACTGTCGGAGAGAGCTCACACTCTTCATCAATAGCCATTTTTCGAAGTCCTAACCTGAAACCTGAAATCAGGAATAGGAGACTTACTTACCCCAAGAGTAGCCCGTTGGGGTCTCTCATCCTCCGCTGCCAGATATCAGTGGAAACTTCATGTGTAAAGGTCGGGCGTGCATTGGAGGAAGAGACCACCAAGAAACTGACTCATGAAACAGCAAAGGGTTTATTGGAGTTCCAGCATGCTGGGGCTCAGAGCTCACTTGAATACAGCAGAGAGCCCTGAGAAGAGCTTGAGCAGAGCTTATATACTTTCCTTGCCGAGGGCAAGGAGGGAAGTTTATTGATGGGTCAGTGGGAGTGGGCAGTTTGCATGCAACCAGGTGAGAGAGTAAATTCTGCAGTTTGAAAACTGGGGACAGCACATTCTGGGAACAAGATTAGCAAACAGTTCTCAAGATTTCAACAGTGTTTTGTTAAGCATAGAGAAAAACAGGAAGTGACAAGTACCTATTTAATTAACCATTCAATAACAACTATACCTTTTTAAATGGATGTTCTCATCTACATTCAATCTTCCAAGGTACAGGGTCCTATGACATTGTATATCAATTTACCTGAGACATCTGTGCAGAACGTAATTCCACGCTAAGTATCCCAATTAAGGGCCCAATGCCATTCTGGGATTCAAATCTTACTTAGATTTCTGTTTTCCTACATATATTTCAACTATATATTCTTATACATATCGCAGCTTCTCAATAGAATTATTCATAAACAGAATGATTCCTAACCCAAATCAAACATGTTATTAACCCTAACCCTACAGTGTTCCCTCAATCTAACTTTAAAGAAGAGCACGGACAGAGTTGGTCTTATAATACAGGAATGTAGGGGATCTTTCACCTGCTGAGAACCTCAAAGGTCCATGGAGAAATAAGCCATGGAGAAGATGTAGGCAGCTATGAAGGACCTGAGAGAGCAAAAGTCATCTTCCATGGCAAACAACCTGGTCAGGATGAAGGGATGTCTCTGAATCTGCCACTCACACCCTGTGAACTGCGCCACTTCACAGGTGAATAACGAGTTAGAACGACAAAAAATTATCTTGTTAGGATCTTACAGAAAAATGGGTGTGCACCGAAACCTAGAAGAATGATTTCCACCAATGAGGTCCGGTAATTGAGTCTCAAACACGAGCCAAATGTGCGACCGGAGATCCGGGCTGACAAATCTGTGTGGCCTGCCCCGTGGCTAGAGACAGCAGGGCACCACCTAGAAGCGACCAGCCGGCAGTTAGAAACGTTGCTGCAGATTCTGTGGAATCCTGCTGGCTGACCTCCAACTGAGCCCCGGGCTGAGTTTGGGATTTCAAACGGGGAAGGAAGTGCTACAGTTCTATCCCCCCACAATAAAAACTCCACCAAGGAAACCAACGGTCACCATCTTGGAGAGCAGAAGTAACCACCGCCACTCTCCAACAGATTGCAACAATAAAACAGGTTTGTGTTACTCAGCTCATCTCCCATACAGCAGGGAATTCACATAAAATCTCTCTTAGGCTTTCCATTGGAGAGATTATCAGAGAGAGCCTGCATAAAGACGTCGGGAAAACTAGAGGCACCTGACCTTCAACTTCCCCTCCCATCAGCGGCGAAAAAGAAACCTGTCTAGCCAGAGCTGGGAGAGGGGCAAGAGGAAAAAATCAAAACAATAGAGTGCCGGGATTCCCCATAGACACCATCCACACCCAAGAAACGGCAGGCCCAGAGGACAGTATGAGCTGCCGAGAGGCATCACTCAGGGGAAATCTGGTCTAGCACGAGAAACCAGGACTAGCAGGAGATAACAGGGGACTAGAGGCCAGGCCCGCGTGACTGGGCGGCTGGAGAACGCCCGCCCACTGGTCACAAACAGCCCGCTGCTGGTGCGACTGGGTGGCTGGTGCCCGCCTGCCTACCAGCGACCAATCGCCCGCTGGCTGCACGTGCAACTGGGTGGCTAGTGATCTCCCACCCACCAGTGACAGCCCACCCGCTGACTGTGTGACTGGACAGCTGGAGACCGCCCGCCCGCCGGCGACCGGGAGTTGAAAACAAACAGAGACAGATAAGTCCCAGCCCACTCCCATTTGAACACCCTGGCAAGGAGCCTGGGGCCCGCCATAGCAGACAGGTGACATCACTGGAGCTCGGCCATCGCAATTCCTTCCAAGCAGAATTCACTTTAGCAGGCATAGTCTACCAACACAAAGGAGAGACAACAGATATATTAAACCAAAACAAATCTATAGAATAGAGCAGAAAAACAGCAATCAAATAGAGATGGAAAACAACGTGAACATCATGAAAAAACAAAGGAAAAAAATGTGTACAAACAATGCAGGACAACTTAATTCTACAGGAGGACCTAGAATCATCAGAAACAGGGATAGGGAAAAAAATTCAAGGCTTACCTAACTCAGATGGAAAGGGATATTAGAGAATACATGAATCAACAAGTCCTAGCAATAAAAGTATATTTTGAAAATGAATTAAACAAATTCAAATCGCAAAGAACAAGCTTTACCAGGAGATAGAGATCTTAAAAAAAATCAAACAGTAATCCTAGAAATGCAGGAAACTATTAATTAAAACTCAAACGAGAATATTACAAATAGACTAGATCAAATAGAAGTCAGAACATCAGATAATGACGACAACGTTTATCAACTTGAAAAGAATATAGTCAACACAGAAAAGATGCTTAAGTCCCAAGAGCAGTCTATTCAAAAGATATGGGATGTCATAAAAAAAAACAAATTTCACAGTCATCGGGATAGAAGAAGCCATAGAGATTCAAACCGAAAGAATGGACAACATATTAAATGAAATAATTCTAGAAAACTTCCCAGAGATGAAAGATGGAATGGATTGCCAAATCCTTGAAGCCTACAGGACCCCAAACATTCAAAACCATAATAGACCAACTCCAAGACATATAATTATGAAGATAGCCAACATACAGAACAAGGAGAGAATATTAAAAGCTACGAGAGAAAGGAGGCGGATTACATTCAGGGGTAAACCAATTAGATTAACGACTGATTTTTCATCACAAACTTTGAAAGTGAGAAGATCCTGGAACAATGTATTTCAAACACTGAAAAATAATGAATTCCAACAAAGAATACTGTATCCAGCAAAATTAAGCTTAAGATTTGACAATAAAATTAAAGTCTTTCACAATGAATAAAAACTAAAAGAATTCACACCCATAACACCAGCACTGCAAAGGATTTTGGGCAAAATACTACAAGAAGAAGAATTGAAAAATAGTGCCCCAAACTAACAGTGGGAGGTATCTCAGTAAAGGGGGAGGAAAATAACCAAAAAGTAAAAACTAGCCAAACTAAAATAAATAAATAAATTAACATGAATGGATGTACAAATCATATTTCAATTGTAACCTTAAATGTTAATGGCCTAAACTCACCATTCAAGAGACATAGGGTAGTAACCTGGATCAAAAAAACAAATCCAACAATATGCTGCTTTCAGGAGACTCATATGATAGGTAAAGACATACACAGGCTGAAAGTAAAAGGTTGGGAAAAATCATACCACTCACAGGGCACACGGAAACAAGCAGGAGTGGCCAAACTCATATCAAATACAATCAACTTCAAACCTACGTTAATCAAAAGGGATAAAGAAGGACACTATATAACGTTAAAAGGAACCATCCACCAACATAACATAACAATTACCAATTTGTATGCAGCAAACAAATGAGCTGCCACACTCATAAAACAAACTCTTCTCAAGTTCAAGAGTCAAATAGACTACAACATAATAATTATAGGTGACGTCAACAGACCGCTCTCACCATTAGACACATCCTCTAGACAAAAACTGAATAAAGAAACTATAGAACTCAACAGCACAATCAATAACCTAGACTTAACCGACATATATAGAATATATCAACCATCATCAAGTGGATACACCTTCTTATCAGCAGCAGATGGATCCTACTCAAAGATAGACCATATATTAGGTCATAGAACAACTCTTAGTAAATATAAAGGCGTGGAGATAATACCATGCACCATATCAGATCATAATGAAATGAAACTGGAAATCAATGATAAAAGAAGGAAGGAAAAATCCTACATCACATGGAAAATGAACAATATTCTACTGAATGATCAATGGGTTACAGAAGACATTAAGGAGGAGACAAAAAAATTCTTAGAGACAAATGACCATACAGACACAACCTACTGTAATCTATGGGACACAATGAAAGCAGTTTTAAGAGGAAAATTCATTTCTTAAAGTTCTTTCCTCAAAAAAAGAAAAAAACAACAACAAATAAATGAACTCACACTACACCTCAAAAACCTAGAAAAGGAAGAGCAAAACAACAGCAAATGTAGTAGACGACATTAAAATAAGAGCAGAAATCAACGAAATTGAAACAAAAAATCATTGAAAAAATTGATAAACTAAAAGTTGGTTCTTTGAAAAAATAAATAAGATTGACAGGCCCTTAGCCATGATAACGAAGAGAAGAAGAGAGAGAACTCAAATTATTAACATAGGGGGTGAAAAATGCAATACCACAACAGACACTACAGAAATATAGAAGATAATTAGAAAGTATTTTGAAACCCTATATTCCAATAAAATAGAAGATAGTGAAGATATCAATAAATTTCTTAAGTCATACGATCTGCCCAGATTGAGTCAGGAAGACACACACAATTTAAACAGACCAATGACAAAGGAAGAAATAGAAGAAGCCATCAAAAGATAACCAACGAAAAAAAGCCCTGGACCGGATGGGTAAACAGCGGAGTTCTACAAAACCTTCAAGGAAGAATTAATACTGATTCTTTTCAAGCTCTTTCAAGAAATAGAAAAAGAAGGAGCTCTTTCAAATTCATTCTATGAGGCCAAAATCACCCTGATCTTGAAATCAGACTAAGACACTTCAAAGAAACAAAACTACAGACCAATATCTCTAATGAACTTGGATACAAAAATTCTCAATAAAATCCTGATGAATCGAATACAAAAGCATATCAAAAAAAATTGTGCACCATGATCAAGTAGGATTCACCCCTGGGATGCAAGGCTGGTTCAATATACGGAAATCAATAAATACTATTCACCACATCAATAGACTTAAAGACAAGAACCATATGATCATCTCGATAGATGCAGAAAAAAACATTTGACAAAGTACAGCATCCCTTTATGTTCAAAACACTAGAAAAACTAGGGATAACAGGAACTTACCTCAACATTGTAAAAGCTATATATGCTAAACCTCAGGCTAGCATCATCCTAAATGGAGAAAAACTGAAGGGATTGCCTCTAAAATCTGGAACAAGACAGGGATGCCCTCTATCACCACTTCTATTCAATTTAGTTCTTGAAATTCTAGCCAGAGCAATTAGACAATAGAAATTAAAGGCATAAAAATAGGAAAACAAGAACTTAAATTATCACTATTTGTGGATGACATGATAATATATATAACAGACCCAAAAGGGTCTACAAAGAAACTGCTAGAGATAATAAATGAATTAAGCAAAGTGGCAGGATATAAAATCAACACGCATAAATCAAAGGCATTTATGTATATC
The DNA here is from genome assembly GCF_048772815.1 of Callospermophilus lateralis. Taxonomy (NCBI): domain Eukaryota; kingdom Metazoa; phylum Chordata; class Mammalia; order Rodentia; family Sciuridae; genus Callospermophilus; species Callospermophilus lateralis. Next base: position 699,686 of record NW_027516347.1, read on the forward strand.
AGGAGCAAAACTTCTGAAATGGAAAGGAGGAAAACCACTCCATTCACAATATCCTCAAAGAAAATAAGATACTTGGAAATCAACCTAACAAAAGAGGTGAAAGATTTATATAATGAAAACTACAGAATCCTAAAGAGAGAGATAGAAGAAGATCTTAGAAGATGGAAAAATGTACCCTGTTCATGGATAGGCAGAACTAACATCATCAAAATGGTGATATTACCCAAAGTTCTCTACAGGTTAAAATGGATGCCAATCAAAATCCCAACGGCATTTCTTGCAGAAATGATAAAGCAATCATGAAATTCATATGGAAAAACAAAAGACCCAGAATAGCAAAAGCAATTCTAAGCAGGAATTTGAATCTGGAGGTATAGCGATACGAGAGTTCAAACTGTACTACAAAGCAATAGTTATAAAAGCAGCGTGGTACTGGTACCAAAACAGGCAGGTGGATCAGTGGTAGAGAATAGAGGACACAGAAATCAATCCACAAAATTACAACATTCTTATATATGATAAAGAGGCTAAAAGCATATTGGGAGATGGATAGCATCTTCAACAAATGGTGCTGGGAAAATTGGAAATCCATATGCACCAAAATGAAACTGAATCCCTTTCTCTCGCCATGCACAAAAGTTAACTCAAAATGGATCAAGGAGCTAGTGATGAAATCAGAGACACTGCATGTGATAGAAGAAAAAGATGGCTATGATCTACATACTGTGGGGTCGGGCTCCAAATTCATTAATAGGACACCCATAGCCCAAGAGTTAATAACAACAATAAACAAATGGGACTTACTTAAACTAAAAAGTTTTTTCTCTGCAAGAGAAACAATAAGAGAGGTAAATAGAGAGTCTACATCCTGGGAACAATTTTTTACCCCTCACACTTCAGATAGAGCTCTAATATCCAGAATATACAAAGAACTCAAAAAATTAAACAATAAGATAACAAATAACCCAATCAACAAATGGGCCAAGGACCTGAACAGACACTTCAGAGAGGAGGACATACAATCAATCAACAAGTACATAAAAAAATGCTCACCATCTGTATCAGTCAGAGAAATGCAAATCAAAACCACCCTAAGATACCATCTCACTCCAGTAAGATTAGCAGCCATTATGAAGTCAAACAACAATAAGTGTTGGCGAGGATGTGGAGAAAAGGGTACACTTGTACACTACTGGTGGTACTGAAAATTGATAAGGCCAATTTGTAAAGCAGTATGGAGATTTCTTGGAAAGCTGGGAATGAATGCACCATTTGAACCAGCTATCACCCTTCTCGGACTAGAGGGTTTTAACAGAGCGTACTATAGGGATACTGCCACATCAATGATCATAGCGCCACAATTCACAATAGCTAGACTGTGGAACCAACCTAGATGTCCTTCAATAGATGAATGGTTAAAAAACTGTGGCATCTATACACAATGGAGTATTACTCAGCACTAAAAAATGGCAAAATCATAGACTTTGCAAGGAAATGGATGGCATTAGAGCAGATTATGCTAAGCTAAGCTAACCAATCCTTAAAAAAATGCCAAATGTCTTCTTTGATATAAAGAGAGCACCTAAGAACAGAACAGGGAGGAAGAGCATGAGAAAAAGATTAACATTAAACAAAGACGAGTGGGGGGATAGAAAGGGGGAGAGAAGGGAAAGCATATGGAAATGGTAGGAGACCCTCAATGTTACACAAAATTACATATAAGAGGTTGTGAGGGGAAATGGGGGGAAAACAATGGAGAGAATTGAACAACAGCAGATGAGGTAGAGAGGAAAGATGGGAGGGGAGGGGAGGGGGGATAGTAGGGCATAGAAAAGGTAGCAGAACACAACATCACTATTATGCCATTATGTACAAATGTGAATGTGTAACCAATGTGCTTCTACAATTCGTATTTGGGGAAAAAATGGGAGTTCATAACCCAATTGAGTCAAATGTATGAAAGATAATATATCATGAGTTTTGTAATGTTTCGAACAATCAATAAAAATAAATAAATAAATAAAGGTTTAAAATTGAGTGGCAAGAAATCAGCTAAAAAAGTGTTGAGATGCATTCATTTTGCTAAGCAGAAACTTTGTTTTGTGTAGTTGTATCTATCACAAATTTATTTTACCAGAAAACTGGCTTTTGAAAATACACTTAATTGAGATTAAAGGATAATCCACCTAACTTCATGAAAAATTCATAGCATTTCCTATATTTTTCATATTTCAATTTTTGGTAAATATTTTGTCATGGACCAGGTCTAGTCTTAGGCTATTCTTTCAGAATATTGCCTCATCTGATAAGTTGGTACAATGTGTTGGATTGTTCTTTTCATCTTTTATTTAATAGTTTCTAGCTGATAATGTGTATTTTTCATTATCTTTATTTGGACATACATACCCAACGATATCTTTGCATTTTATGTTTTACTGGGAAGAGACTCATCAAAAGCTCTGTATTATATGTATCAACAATCAAACATTTAGAGCATGCAATTATTCTTAATTTTGCATGAAAATATCTTTGTACCATTTACTTATAAAAATTTAGAACTATTAATTATGTCCCTACTGTAATAAGTAACTAATTACCAGAAAAATTAAACAATTCACTTTATATCAATTATGAATATGAAAAGTACTAAAATAAGTATTTGGCAATTAATACATAATTGATAGAAATTGAAATCATAAGAAAGCCATTTAAAATGTCAGTGCATATGGTCCTTAAATAATAGGTTGTTCAAAAAAATTTCTCTAATTCATAAGATATAATATGCCATATTACAGCGTAACGTGATAAAAAACATTAAATTATCAATATTGATAATAAAGAATGATACCTTTTTTCTTAAATATGTTTATTTGATTTTCATTGTAAGATGTTAATTCTGGAAGACTTCAGAATTAAGAAAGTCTTGGTGTATATTATTTCTAACAGGCTAATCAAAGTACTTTTAAATATATATGTATATATATATATATATATATATATATATATATATATATATATATATATATATATACATAATATATGTAATGCATATGCATGAATATAGACACATATGTATAATGAACGTATTGTAATATATCTATCAGGTGATTATAATTATTAAATTTTTTTAAAAAAAATAGTGACTATAAAAAACAGTCTCAAATTTAAATTTCATAGCATACAACTGTTTGTAATGCCATGAGAGAAAAATAGATATGGAGGAAAAACGAAAAAGGAAGAGAGAGAAGGGGAAAAATGAGGAAGAAAGTGAGTAAAGAAGAGGGAGAGGCGTGTTCGATGTTAAGACAAAAGTGGAGCGGCTGGGTTTGTGATTCAGTGTTAACATGTTTGCCTAGTATGTGTGAGGAACTGGGTTCTATTCTCAGCACCACATACAAATAAACAAAATGAAGATCCATCAACAACTTAAAAAATAAAAAATAAAAAACTAGAAATATTACTAAAATCCCAAGCATTTATGAATGTTAAATAATAAAATATATGTTACATAGCCTTATGTAATTTCTAGACTCCCCAAAAAAGTCATTAAATGTTAGATTATTAGTGCTATAACTAAAAATCCATTGCTCTTTCCTCTTCATTCTGTGGCATTCTAGTGCTAAAATAAATTGTAGTATAACACCAAAAAAAAAAAAAAACCCGAATATTTCTACAGTAACTGACCCAGTTTAACATCAATGCAAGTAGATTCCTATGGGACATGATATGTACTTTGAAGTTTATTTTTATTCAACACTGGTACATTTCTATTTCTTGAGTTTATGCACATTATAGGATATATATTTCATCCACACGTTCACAAATTTATAGGCATTTATTTCACTTTCAATCACTTCCTGCTTCAGAAAACATGTATTCCTCCGTTTCTGACTGGTCTTTTCTTGAAACTTCTTTCCAAACACATTATTTTCGATTTCCATTATCACATTTGAAGCAAAACTCACACACCCCTCATAATAAACCATAACCCTAATATTACCATTAGATGTACAACTGGTTGGAATGAATGATTGTATATCAATATAAGATTTCTTACTTAGTTTCAGATATCAATTCAATCCATTATTTAAAGTGGAACCAGTTATATTATTTACTCACAATGTCGTATTTTCATGCATTATCTCTATATTCATAGACACAGGGTACACCTCTTTGTATCCCCAACACTAATTTATACGTCTTCAAAATATTGCTCCCAGAAATGTTGGAAGAAATACCCATGTCACCTGATCTACATATGCATTTTATCACTGAAATATTCTTTACACAAAAAGCAAAGGTCACACTTATGATTGTATCAAAGCTAAATGAAAAGTGAACATGGATTACTAAAAACATCCATGTCCAGGTTGCCTAATGCTCTCAAATGAAAATCCTATTGGTAACTACAAATTAGTTTCTTCCAAAGATTATATATTCAAACTCAACCCTGTTGAAAATGTCTAATCCTCTCACTCACTTTATACTTTGCCTGTTTTTGTAATGTCTCTATTGGTATCTGCTTTTCCACAGTTCATCATTGTGACTAAATCTTCACATGTTCTGAAACTTACATTCACACTCTAATCGAAATCCTATTGCTAAAGAAATTTTGGTCCAAATCCTATATTCACTCTTCTTCTTAAAACCTACCTACTATCTTCCTAATCCTACCGACTATCACTTTTTGACTGGAGGTTCTCTTCTACATTCAATCATCCAGTTACAAGGTCTTATGCCATTGTATATCGATTTCTCTGAGACATTTTTGCAGAATGTAATTCAACGATAGGTATCCCAATCAAGGGCCCAATGATTTCTGGGCTTCAAATCTTACTTAGATTTCTGTTTATGTACATATATTTCACGTCTGTATTCTAATAAATATCACAGGTTCCAATAACATTATTCATCCAGCAGAATGGTTCCTAACCGAAAATGAAAATGTTATTAACCCTAACCATACACTGTTCCCTCAATCTAACTTTACAGAAGAGCAGTGACAGTGTTGGTCTTACAATACAGGAATGCATGGGATCTTCCACCTGCTGAGAACCTCAAAGGTACATGCAGAAATGATCCCTGGAGAAGATGTAGGCAGCGATGAAGGACCTGAGAGAGCAAAAGTCATCTCAATGGCAAACAACCTGGTAGAATTAAGGAATGTGTATGAATCAGCCTCATTCTTCTTAATACAGAGAAGATAGACCAAACCATGCCTGTGTGGAGAGCTGTTCCCTGGTCCCTATGTTTGATATACGATTCGAACTTGTGAAAGTGTCACAGGATGTAGGGGCATCCTCCATCTCATGGGAACCTTGGAGGCAAATGTTAGGACAACGTGGTTTCCAAGGCAGTGACCTCATTCAATTCCTCAAGGAAGTGACTTCACCTCACTTCCTTGGTGATGGAAGTCTCTGAACTTGGGATCCAGGAAGCCAGGCACCCAGAGCCATAACCCGTCCAAGTCCCAGTGGTCTAACTTGTTTGGATTTACGAAGGACAGAGTCAATATTTCTTGGTACCTACTGATTTGAGGATGGCCAAATGCCAGGAAACCTCTGAAGAGGGTCCTATCCTGATAAAGCAGGTAGTGGATCACCGCTGGCTCCTGACTACTTCACAGAGTTGGCAAAGTAGAGCAGATCTGAGACAGGACAGGCCATTTTCAGAGAACATAGTATGGCCCAAAAGTCAGAGGACACTCCGGATATGACAGACCTACTTGGGGGAAGGAGGTGCCTTTGCGGGTCTGGGTGTGGGTTTGTGGTTTTGTCTCATGTTCTGAGAATACGAAAGAATGGCGGTTTGATTGGATTATAGTGAACAGTTTCTAGTAAGTCGTTTGACAAGGCGAGTCTTTCTATGTCTGTGTATCCCACTGTGTCCGTGGTTGTCGACATTAGAAAAGAGAATGCATCAGTTGATGTGTTCTGTCTAGTAGAAAACTTCGCAGCATTCATCCTGCCCAATTGATGAATGGACTGCGGCTTGCCTCATGGATGGGCAACACCTACTATCTGCCTAAGTTCCTGTTTTCTTCCTGAATTCTGGCCACTCTCCCGAATAGGCACATAGTTTTGTGTTTAAGATATGTACCACCTCAAGCTCTGTTAAATGGCCATGTACTGGACAGCTGAAGGGAATGGGAGAATCTCAGAAAACTCAGATATCAGTGTGACCAGGAAAGTCTCAGTGGAGAAACCCTGCTATGGGCCATTCTCTTACTATGTATCTGTTTCCCTGAATGTCAGGAAGTTCTTTGCCTCAGGCCACCCTCATGTGAAGCCTGAAAAAAAGAGTTTTCAAATGAAAATGAATGGGCATCACCTGTGGCTCTTTGCTTAATTTCTTTGCAAAGGGATGTGTCTGAATCACCCTTTGGCCCTGTGTGCGGTTGTGGCTTAGATTCTCAGCCCCTGATGGATCTAAAGAAAGATCCGATGTGTGCATCCAAAACCAAAATTTCAAAAAGATCAGTTATGATGGATGAAGTCTCTTGCCTTTCTTTGTTAGGTTCCTGAACTACATCAAGTGAGAATAGAGATCCTTTGGTTCAAATAAATTTTTGAAAGCCCTGAAGAAGTGCTTGGGTTTTCTTATGACTCCAATTCACATAAAGAATCTATACCTGACAGTCAGTAGGCCTCAAATTGGAGAAGCAGATCAGAATTAACTGCGGTCTTATTTTATCACTCCTGGTTCACATGCAGGGTGTCCAGGCCACCATGACTTTAGGCAAATGAGCGGCAAGGGAGCTTATTTTGGACACTAACCCATACCCTACTAGAGTCTGACTAGTAATCCTAACATGATGGAGAATAATAACCCCAACATAATAGAAATACAAGAAGTTTTGAGGATTCATGTTGTATAGTTGTACTTGCCTTTTGCATTATATAGGGTAGGAGTTATAAATTTAGTCAATTTTTAATTGAAACAGTTCTCCATGTGTTTTTAAAGTTCACAACCATGTGAATTCCTCTCTCCCTTTCTCTGTAGCCTATTCAGAACATGTATTTTTATATGCACATTTAGAATCCTACCTGGTATCACATGTACATTCTTGAGAGGTTGCTGACTTAGCAGATACAAATTGTCAGAAGAGATCACTCCTCTGAATGCTGTTGGAAGTGAAAATTCAAACTATGGGTGACTTCCTAGTTGAACAACATTATACATAAATCCACGTTTAGTAAAATTAATATTTTTGGATCTGTGGATTATATATATTTCATGATATATATATATATATATATATATATATATATATATATATATATATATATATTGCTACATTTTAATGTCTGTTTGAGTGTGTGTGTGTGTGTGTGTGTGTGTATAGATAGATAGATAGATAGATAGATATACACTCTCCAGATTTTTGAAAATATGAAACATATGTGTCTTATTATATACTCCCTAAATTCATTCATGTACATGTATGTGGATTTATAATCAACTTTTCACAAGATTATTTTCAAAAATATTCATCCACCTGAAATACATATTTGTTTCCTAGTACTAAAAACAAACTTCAGTGAATGGTGCATACAAATCCAAATATTTCTACAGTAACTGTCCCAGTTTAACATCAATGCTTGTAGATTCCTATGGGACATGATGTGTATTTTGACGTTCATTTTTTAACAAAACTGGTACATTATTATTTCTTCAGTTTATGCACATCATAGGATATATATTTCATTAACAAGTTCACAAATTTATAGGCATTTGTTTCACTTTCAATAACTTCCTTATTCAAAACTCTTGTATTCCTCCAGGTTTCTTGTCTGGTCTGTTCATGAGACTTCTTTCCAAACTCATTATTTCTGAAATCCATAATCACCTTTGAAACAAAATTCACACACTCTTTATGATAATCCATAAGCCTAATATTAAAATAAGATGGATACCTGGTTGGATTGAATGATTGCATATCAATATAAGATTTCCTGTATATTTTCAGATATCAATTCAATCCATTATTTAAATTTAGAACTTGTTACATTGTTTAATCAAAGTTTTGTCTATTCATGCATTATCTCTATATTCCTAGACACAGGGTACACCCATTTGTAACCCCAGTACTAATTTATATATCTTCAAAATATTGCTCCCAGAAACGGTGGAATAAATACTTATGTCATCTGATCTACATATACATTTTATCACAGTAATTTTCTGGACACAAAAAGCAAAGTTCACACTTATGATTTTACCAAAGCCTTAATGGAAAGTGAGTATGCATTACTAAAAACATCCATGTCCAGGTTGCCTAACGCTCTCAAATGTCAATCCTATTGGTCACTACATATTTGTTTCTTCCTAAGATTATATATTTTACCTCAAGCCTGTTGAAAATGTCTAATCCTATCAATCACTTTATCATTTGCCTGATTTACTAATGTCTCTATTAATATCTGCTTTCCTACATATTTTCCACAGTTTATCATTGTGACTGACTCTTCACATGTGCTCACATTTTCATTCACTCTCTACCCGAAACCCTATTGCTAAAGAACTTTTGGTTTAAATCCTATACTCTCTCTGCTTTCTAAACCTACTGACTATCTTTCAAATAATACCGAGTATCCCTTTTTGACTAGAAGTTCTCTTCGACATTTCATCATTAAAGGTACAAGGTCCTATGCCATTGTACATCGATTTATCTGAGACATCTCTGCAGAACATAATTCAAAGCTAAGTATCCCAATCAAGGGCCCAATACCCTTCTGGGCTTCAAATCTTACCTAGATTTCTGTTTTCATTCTAATATTTCACTTTTACATTCTTGTAAATATTACAGGTTCCCAATACAATTATTCATCCTGCAGAATGATTCTTAACCCAAATCGAACCTTTTATTAACCCTAACCATACACTCTTCCCTCAATCTAAGTTTACAGAAGAGCAGGGACAGAATTGTTTTTACAATACAGGAATGTAGGTCATCTTAAACCTGCTGAGAACCTCAAAGGTCCATGCAGAAATGATACCTGGAGAAGATGTAGGCAGCTATGAAGGAGTTGAGAGAGCAAAAGTCACCTTGCATGGCAAACCACCTGGTCAGGATGAAGGGTCATGTCTGAATCAGTCTCTCTATTCTAAATGTAGAGAAGGTGGACCAAACCAGGCCTTTGTTGAGAGATGTTCCCGGGTGCCTATGGTTGATATACCATTCTAACTTGCGAAAGTGTCACAGGAAGTAGGGGCAGCCTCTATCTCATGGGACCCTTGGAAGCAACTGTTAGGACAAAGTGGTTGCCAAGGGAGTGACCTCATTCAGTTCTTGAAGGAAGTGTCCTACCTCACTTCCTTGGTATTGGAACTCTCTGAAATTGGGATCCAAGATGCCAGACACCCAGAGCCAGTCCCAGTCCCACTCCCACTGGGCTCAGTTGTTTGGATTTACCAAGGACAGAGTCAGTCTTTCTTGGTACCTACTGCTGAGAGAATGGCCAAATGCCAGGACAGATATGAAGAGGGTCTTTCCTGAGAAAGCAGGTAGTGGCTCACCACTGGATCCTGACAACTTCACAGAGTTGGCCAAGGCAACCAGAACTGAGACAGGACTGGCCATTTCGGGGAACATAGTTTGGCTCAACAGACAGAGGACACACTGGAGAGTCAGAGACTTACTTGTGGGAAGGAGATGCCTTTGTGGGTGTGGGTGTGAGTTTGTGGTTTTGTCTCATGTTCTGAAAATAGGTAGGAAAGGTGGTTTGTTTGGTTTGGAATGGACTGTTTCTAGTAAATCGCTTGACAAGGTGAGTGATTCTAGTTCGGTGTATCCCACTGTGTACGTGGTTTTGGACATTAAAAAACAGAATGCACCAATGGATGTATCCTGTCTAGTAGAAAGCTTCCCAGCATTCATCCTGCTCAACTGATGGATGGACTGCGGTGTGTCTTATGGATGGGGAACACCTACTATCTTCCTAAGTTCCTGTTTTCTTCCTGAATTCTGGCCACTCTCCAGAATACGCTCATGGTTTTGTGTCCAAGATATATACCACCTCCAAGCTCTGTGCCATGGCCATGTACTGGACAGCTGAATGGAATGGGAGAATCACAGAAAACTCAGATATCAGTGTGACCAGGAAAGTCTCAGTGGAGAAATCCTGCTTTGGCCATTCTCTTACCTATATTTCTGTTGCCCTGAATGTCAGGAAGTTCTTTCCCTCAGCCCACCCCTTTGTTAAGCCTGAAGAAAACAGTTTTCAAATGGAAATGAAAGGGCATCACCTGTGGCTCTTTGCTTAATTTCTTTGGAAAGGGATGTGTCTGAATCAGCCTCTTGGCCCTGTGTGCGGTTGTGGCTTAGATTCTCAGCACCTCATTGATCTAAAGAAAGATCCCATGTGTGCATCCATAACCAAAATGGCAAAAAGATCTGTTATGGTGAATGAAGTCTCTTGCGTTCCTTTGTTAGGTTTCTGACCTACATCAAGTGAGAATAGGAATCCTTTGGTTCAAATGAATTCTTCAATGCCCTGAAGAAGTGGTTGTGTTTTCTCATGACTCCAAATCACATAAAGAATCGTTACCTGACAGTCAGTAGGCCTCAAATTGGAGAAGCAGAGCCGTATTAACTGCAGTCCTATTTTATCACTCCTGGTTTACATGCAGGGTGTCCAGGCCACCATGACTTTAGGCAAATGAGGGGCAAGGGAGCTTATTTTGGACACTAACCCATACCCTACTAGTCTCTGACTACTAATCCTAATATGATGGAGTTTAATAACCCAAACAAAATAGAAATACAAGCAGTTCAGAGGAGTCATGTTGTATAGTTGGACTTGCCTTTTGCATTATATAGGGTAGGAGTTATAAATCTAGTCAATTTTTAATTAAAATAGTTCTCCATGTGTTTTTAAAGTTAACAAATATGTGAATTCCTCTCTCCCTTTTTGTGTAGCCTATTCAGCACATGTATTTTTATATGCACATTTAGAATCCTACCTGGTATCACATGTTCATACTTGAGAGGTTTCTGACTTGGCAGATACTGCCGCGGTCCGGTTGGAGCAAAATAACCGGAGGGTGGGGGTTATGAATAACATGTGTATGTTGATATAGCAGGAGTGGAAGCCATTTATTGTAGGACAATAGAGGTATTTATACATTCCACCCAGCTTATCTAATTAACATAAACTAGATACTGCAGTCAACCAATCAGGAATCTCCACACTTAATGGCTCGCTTTTGTTACATCTCAAACCACTCCCTCTGGCATTTTGCCAGGCATCATCCAGACTTGTTTACACACTCTAACATTCCCCTGGCAAAATGCCAGGTGTTATTTTGACATGTTTACAGACTCTAACATTTCCCCCTTTTATTTAATTTAAATAAAGACCACAGTGGTTTTTACAGAAACACCATAAATAACCTGCTACAAACAGAAAGGGAGGATACAAAATGTCACAATACAAGCCAATTGATGAAGCACTTGGAGAAATAATACCAGCAATGACACTGTTAGCAAAGACACCGAGTTAAAATTTGTTATAGATTACAGTTTGTTGTCTCAGTCCAGGTAAAGCAGTGTCTCAATAGATTAACTCACAGTTCAGGTAAACCACAGTCCAGGTATGTTCTGCAGGCAGCTAGCTTAAATCACAGTCCTGGTAAGTTCTGCAGGCAGCTAGCTTAAATCACAGTCCATGTAAATTCTGCAGGCAGCTAGCTTAAATCACAGCCCAGGAAAGTTCTGAAGGCAGCTAGCTTGATCCAAAGTCTCCTCCGTTTCTCAGCTGAAGTCTCCTCCGGTTTTCAGCAACACTGGAAATTCTTCCACCCTTGTCCTCACCGGCACTGGGATGAAGGCAGGAACTCCTACCACTGGCTAAAGAAAATCCTATAGTATTCCACCAGGTGCTAAGAAAACAACCTTCTGAAAAATTTAGTACATTATCTCAAGGTTTTTTACATTTGAAAAAAGCCTTAATAGTGCTTATTATTTATTATCTTCCGGGTGTGGGAGAACCATTGTAGCTTAGTTATTGGCATTGAAAATGACCAAACATCAGGGAGCCAGTAGCATCTATGGCTGGCTGTAGCATCCTGGGCAGCCACAGATGGCCCTGGGGAGTGTCCAGGACTCAAACTGCCTCGGGGCCCCGCTCCCCAGGCTGGGGGCGGGGAATTGCCGGCTGCCACTGCTTGAAAAGCCCTTGCTGCACAGTGACTGGCTTGAGCATGTGGCAGCCGAGGCGCCTATTCACACACACTCCGGAAACGAAAAGTATTCAGTAACAGCCTTTTGCTGAAACTTTTTTCCTGATAATCCTTCTTCTTCTTAACTTTCTTTTTCTTTCTGATTAGACTTCCTGGGCTTCCATCAACACATGCCCTAATTGCTCTTGTTTCCACTGGGGTGCCTCTTTCCATTATCAATTTACTTCTCACCCCTTCCTTATTTTCATCACAAAGACAATACAATACACTGAGATAAAACAAGACACAATCATACTGTATCAATCTTCTCCATTTTTTGAAATGACCGTTTTTCCTCTCCCCCTATCTGCCTAGGGATGAGCAGATTTGCTCCCATCCTAACTATGGATGGGCAGCTTTTATTCGTCACTTACCCCCAAGTGTCCCAGGGCTCCCTGTATGGGCCACCATCTGCAGCAGTCCCACTGCAGCAAAATAACCGGGGCAGGGGGTGATGAATAACTAGTGTATGTTGATACAGTAGGAAAGGCGTGATAGGTAGGAAAGGCTATTTGTTTGGTATTGAGTGAACTGTTTCTAGTAAGTTGTTTGACAAGGCAAGTGTTTCTATATCTGTGTATCCCACTGTATCTCTGGTTGTAGACATTAGAAAAGATAATGCATCAATGGATTTGTCCTCTCCAGGAGAAAGTTTAACAGCATTCATCCTGCCCAATTTATGAAAGGACTGTGGCTTGCCTTATGGATGGGCAACACCTACAATATTCCTAAGTTCCTGTACTCTTCCTGAATTCTGGCCACTCTCCACAACAGGCTCATGGTTTTGAGTCCAAGATATGTACCACCTCCAAGCTCTGTGACATGGCCATGTACTGGATAGCTGAAGGGAATGGCGAGCATCTCAGAAAACTCAGATAACAGTGTGACCAGTAAAATCTCAGTGGAGAAACCCTGCTTTGGGCCTTTTCTTACATAATGTTCTGTTGCCCTGAATGTCAGGAAGGTCTTTGCCTCAGGCCAACCCTTTGTGAATCCTGAAGAAAACAGTTTTCAAATGGAAATGAATGGGCATCACCTGTGGCTCTTTGCTTAATTTCTTCCAAAAGGGATGTGTCTGAATCAGCCTCTTGGCCCTGTGTGAGGCTGTGGCTTAGATTCTCAGCACCTGATGGATCTACAGAAACATTCCTTTTGTGCTTCCAAAACCAAAATGGCCAAAAGGGCAGTCATTGTGGTTGAAGTCCCTCGCCTTCCTCTGTAAGGTTTCTGACCTACATCAAGTGAGAAGAGGGATCCATTGGGTCAAATGAGTTCTTCAAAACCCTGCAGAGGCTAGCCCGTAATTGCTTGGGTTTTCTCATGACTCCAATTCACATAAAAAATCTATACCAAACAGTCAATAGGCCTCATATTGGAGAAGCTGGGCAGTACAAATGGCAGGCATATTTGATCACTACTGGTTCACAGGAAGGGTGTCCAGGCCACCCTGATTTTAGGCAAATGAGGGGTAAGGGAGCTTATTTTGGACACTGTCATGAGCTTTGCCCCTCATGGAAAACCCCAGCCAGAGGTTATGATGAGTGTCTATATGGAAGAAGATGAGGGCCATGTGGGAGTGTTTTGGTTTTAATTGTGGTCATTTGTGTGGTGGTTGAAATAGATGACTGGGTCCACCTGGGCTTGAAGTCTGGTGTGATTCCCCTTACAGACTGAGTTCTGAAACTGACCTCAGAGAAATATTGCCATGAGTTCTCTTGGGATTCTAGGAGGCCACGCATTAGAGTCGCCCTTGGAAACTGAGATCAAGTCCCAGGGTGGCTTTCCACAGAGCATCGGGAATCTCAGCCAGGATATCACATGATTTTATTATGAAAGACTTGGCAGCCATAGATGAGATTCAAAACAAACATGGACCTCACACTCTAGACCTCAATGGGCCTGGGTTCATGTGATCTTTTGGCCACTCTTTGGGAAGCCTTGACTGTGAGAATTCTCCAGAGCTTTCATTGAAATGAGCTTCCATACCATTTAATGGCTCTTGAAAGAATTGAAACCTACAGTGCCTCCAACTTCATCCGTGAAAAATGCTAGATAAATACCAAGAAATTTTTTGAAATTCCCATAACCAGGTGTCAGAGGAGAACATTTGGATGTCCTGTTGCTGATCAGGAGTGTTCCAGACAGTGGTTTGATTGACTGGGTTTCATGAAAATGGTGTAGAACTGAAATGCCAGTATGTTGGAGCCTGCTGAGTATTGGGCCCAGAACTGTGGTGTGCAGGTGTGGGATAAAACATTTGTGTTGGGGCCATTTGGTTCTACCATTGACTTCCAAATGGCTTGTGACTGACATGGTGCAGCCAGCAGACCCTTATATGTAAAGGCATCTTGTTATATGGAGAGGTTTCAGGGCAATGTTCCGAATCAGGTTGCTTTCTTCAAGTGGGCAAGCTATGTGGGATAGAATCCTGGTTGGTGCATTCTCCTGCAGACTCTGACCGACCACACGTGACAGAACTACCTTCAGCACTGTGTCCCAGTTGAACTTCTTGTATTTCGTAGAGCAAATACCAAACTCCCAGTGCAGCAGCAAGAAACACCATGAATAGTGGAGGATGACTAAATGGGTACACAGTCCACACAGGGAGACACTTAGCCTTCAGTGGCCACAGTTTACCTACAAAGAGAGAATTCAGCACTTTGCCTCATTTTCATTGGAAAATAAGAAACCAATTTCTTCAGGTCACATAGATGCAGAGCCAGCTTTGATGGTCTCACAACAAAGGAAGCTAAAGCTCCTGAAAACAACATATATTTCAAGTGCCCAACCCCAGAGGCAGTTTCTCAAAAAGTCGTTAGGCCAGCAGAGCTCCATGTTTGTGGAGTGTTTACCTGTTAGACAAGGATGCAAGAAAAGACCACTGACTCCAATTAAAATCAAATTAAACTAATCTTATTATTTTCAACAGCCAGGCTAACTCTCCCTCCCAAAACGGCCGGAACAAGACAGCAACCCCAACTTACCTACAGCCCAGCTTTAAAGCCCAGAAAGTTACACAAAAGGGGGGTTAGAGATAACAGAACTCGGACAAGCATCACACTAATGGTAGTTTATATATATATATATATATATATATATATATATATATATATATATATATATATATATATATATATTTTTTTTTTTTTTTTGCTGGCCCCAACATCAGAATTTGTGAGGACCATTAGACCCTCAGAGATGGTCATTGTCTGTCCAGGGAAGGCCAATATTTATGATGTGTCGCTAATGTTTCACAGAGTGCTGCTATCTGGTCAGAGAGCCAGACATGGGTGAGTTCAAGGCATGGGCAGGCATTCCAAGCAGGTTCAGAATTTGCAGTAATTTATAGTAAAGCCAAAATTATCTTATCATGGCTTTGTGGCAAGATGGCTCCCAATTTTAATAAAAGATCAGGTTGGGCCTATCATTCCCCCCTTTTCTTATGTGTTCCTTTCAAATCTTTGATAGATTAAGGGAAGTGCACTGAGGAAATTTAAATCCCTCAGGTAACAGTCTCCAAATTTCTAGAACTCACCCAAAACGGGTCTCCCTGATTTTACCTGACTTAATTAATTACGTATATTGATAGTCTATTTATTTTTGGCTCCATTGTTGTAAGAAGGGAGGCCTCACGCATTTTGGATTCTTCTGCGCTGAGAGAGGGTGACTTAAGGGTCATGGCATGAGGGACATGAGTTGCCTTTTAGAATTTAGTTGAGGGACATGAGTTGCCTTTTAGATTTCAGCTTGGTTTGAAGTCTTGTTGGGGAAGAACAGGTTGTAAAGTCATCTGGGAATGGGTTCTTCTATGAGAGTAACAAAAACCATGAGTAATGAATAAATGTTGCAGCAGCTGGAACATGTCACCGTATAGAAGTTCCCTCACCATTCTTTAATATCCTCAGTTATCAGGACTGTCAACTTAATATTTAATTTTTTGTTTTACAGTTGTCCCTCCCCATAAGATACAGTTTATTAATTTAATGTCATCTAATCTTGCAAAATCCTTTTTCTAGTATGACCTCTGTGTCTAATAGAGAAACCTTTAATTCTGTTACTCAGGGCTGGATAATCGTACTAGCAAACACCAAGCCTACCTCTGTAGGTTAGGAATATCTGTAGGCCCTAAACTAAATTTTCTGCCTCTGGCAGCTCCTCTTAATAGTCTCTTTTTATAGTTATCAGGCATTCCTGTCTGAGAATCCTTCTTTGTAACCTCCAGTCTTACTTATTTTGGGAGGCTAACATAAAGTGTATACCTTAAAATATTAATATTTGTTTTCTTGGCCGATTCATTTAACTTTAATTTTAAATCCTAATCTTAAACATCCAGCAAATAAATTTTAACAGCCTTATATTGAGAGTACTGGGCTTTAATATCTATAACTTAATTATTATTTATCTTTTCATTAATTGGGATATGTATTATTCTGTCTGTCTTGTAGGTGATGACTTATTATCTTAAATTAACCCATGTTGTGTTATTAAAGCAACACTTCTGTAAAAGACTAACAGGGAATCTTTAGATCACTTATAAGCAAATTTAAAATAAAATTTTTTAACAAGAGTAAAAATACTTAGTTTCTGTAATAGCTACCCTGAATTTTTTGGCTGAGTTATACATTATATGCCCTGTTTGAGATCCTAGTAATCTTCACAGAAAAACAAAAGAACTTTTGAACATAACTTTAAATGAAATAAAATCTGACCTACTCCTTTTGTAGTCATTCTCACATGTAGTAAGATGGGACACAGAGCCTTATCTCAGGTAAGGCAGGCCTCTTTATAAATATTAAGTGTTTTAGTTCTAAAGCTGATCATTGTTTTTTAAATATCATTTTACAAAGCTTACATAAATTGTTTGAGGTCACATGAACATTATCTAACATCATATGACATCACATTTAAAACATGGATTAAAGAAAGGCTGAAAGATTTTAACCTTTACATATATTAGGCTCTGATTAACTTAAAAATACATTTAAATTGTTCCCCAATGAAAAAAGTAACATAAAACTTTACATATCTTATTGATAACAGGTAAATACATCCCCAGTACATTTTTTTTACCATACAACTTCAGAATACCAGCTTGATATAATGCTCTTTAAATGTTTCTAACTTACAGACTTGTATACCTGGAAGATATGAGCACATTAATAGCATCAAAATTACATTGATATTTCTAGATTAACCAAGTTTAGCTTTTAAAGAAATGGCAGTAGAGTGCTCTAAAATAACAGTTCTTATTTAATCAGTTGTTTAATTTTTATGGTTGCTTGCTCTAGAAAAAATAAAACTTAATAAACACAATGTTATGGGTAAACTAATGTTTTCAGAAATTTTTGTCTCTTTAACACATGACTGATTTTTACAATCTGATACAGACCTTAGTAAATCAATCGGGTATCTAACAAATGTACTCAAGAATGAGAAATTCCACATCAAATTTACTTTACTTATTTATTAAAATATTAGACAAATGTATTGAACAGTGTAAACCATTTTTTTTTGTTGAAGGAAAAGTCCTAGAATCAAGGCATTTTAGACATTTTGTAGATATTAATATTTTATTAGATTTTTGAACACCTATAAAAACTTGTAAGCTTAAATTTAAAAACATTTATTTTTATCTGTTTATCCAATTTAAATTGAACAATTTTAACCACGTGAATTAAAGATCTTTGGATCCACTTTTTTTAAATTAATTTTTATTGTAGGTTGTTCAAAACATTACATAGTTCTTGATATATTATATTTCACACTTGATTCAAGTGGGATATGAACTCCCGTTTTTACCCCATATACAGATTGCAGAATCACATCAGTTGCACAACCATTGATTTACATATTGCCATTCTGGTGTCTGTTGTATTCTGCTGCCTTTCCTATCCTCTACTATCCCCACTCCCCCAGCCCCTCCCCTCTTCTCTCTCTACCCCCTCTACTGTAATTCATTTCTCCCCCCTCATATTTTTCCTCCTTTCCCCTCACTTCCTCTTGTATGTAATTTTGTATACCCCTGAGGGTCTCCTTCCATTTACAGGAAATTTCCCTTCTCTCTCCCTTTCCCACCCACCTCTCATCCCTGTTTAATGTTAATGTTCTTCTCATGCTCTTCGTCCCTACTCTGTTCTTAGTTACTCTCCTTATATCAAAGAAGACATTTGCCATTTGTTTTTGAGGGATTGGCTAGCTTCACTTAGCATAATCTGCTCTAATGCCATCCATTTCTCTCCAAATTCTATGATTTTGTCATTTCTTAATGCAGAGTAATACTCCATTGTGTAAAAATGCCACATATTTTTTATCCATTCATCTATTGAATGGCATCTAGGTTTTGCTTCCACAGTCTTGCTATTGTGAATTGTGCTGCTATGAACATGGATGTAGCAGTGTCCCTATAGTGTGCTCTTTTTAGGTCTTTAGGGAATAGACCGAGTAGGGGAATAGCTGGATCAAATGGTGGTTTTCTTCCCAGCTTTCCAAGAAATCTCCATACTGCTTTCCAAATTGGCCGCACCAATTTGCAGTCCCACCAGCAATGTACAAGAGTACCCTTTTCCCCACATCCTCGCCAGCACTTGTTGTTGTTTGACTTCCTAATGGCTGCTAATCTTACTGGAGTGAGATGGTATCTTAGGGTGGTTTTGATTTGCATTTCTCTGACTGCTAGAGATGGTGAGCATTTTTTCATATACTTGTTGATTGATTGTATGTCCTCCTCTGAGAAATTTCTATTCAGGCCCTTGGCCCATTTGTTGATTGGGTTATTTGTTATCTTATTGTCTAATTTTTTGAGTTCTTTGTATATTCTGGATATTAGGGCTCTGTGTGAAGTGTGAGGAGTAAAGATTTGTTCCCAGGACGTAGGATCCCTATTTACCTCTATTATTCTTTCTTTTGCTGAGAAAAAACTTTTTAGTTTGAGTAAGTCTCATTTGTTGATTCTAGTTATTAACACTTGTGCTATGGGTGTCCTATTGAGGAATTTGGAGCCCAACCCCACAGTATGTAGATCATAGCCAACTTTTTCTTCTATCAGACGCCATGTCTCTGATTTGATATCAAGTTCCTTGATCCACTTTGAGTTAACTTTTGTGCATGGCAAGAGAAAGGGATTCAGTTTCATTTTGTTGCATATGGATTTCCAGTTTTCCCAACACCATTTGTTGAAGATGCTATCCTTCTTCAATTGCATGCTTTTAGCCCCTTTATCGAATATATGATAGTTGTAGTTTTGTGGATTGGTTTCTGTGTCCTCTATTCTGTACCATTGGTCCACCCACCTGTTTTGGTACGAGTACCCTGCTGTTTTTGTTACTATTGCTCTATAGTATAGTTTGAAGTCTGGTATAGCTATCCCGCCTGATTCACACTTCCTGCTTAGCATTGTTTTTGCTATTCTGGGTCTTTTATTTTTCCATATGAATTTCATGATTGCTTTCTCTATTTCTACAAGAAATGCCGTTGGGATTTTGATTGGCATTGCATTAAACCTATAGAGAACTTTTGGTAATATCGCCATTTTGATGATGTTAGTTCTACCTATCCATGGACAGGGTATATTTTTCCATCTTCTAAGATCTTCTTCTATTTCTCTCTTTAGGTTTCTGTAGTTTTCATTGTATAAGTCTTTCACCTCTTTTGTTAGGTTGATTCCCAAGTATTTTATTTTATTTGAGGATATTGTGAATGGGGTGGTTGTCCTCATTTCCATTTCAGAGGATTTGTGGCTGATATACAGGAATGTCTTTGATTTATGTGTGTTGATATTATATCCTGCCACTTTGCTGAATTCATTTATTAGCTCTAGTAGTTTCTTTGTAGACCCTTTTGGGTCTGCTAGGTATAGAATCATGTCATCTGCAAATAGTGATAATTTGAGTTCTTTTCCTATTTTTATGCCTTTAATTTTTTTTGTCTGTCTAATTGCTCTGGCCAGTGATTCGAGAACTATGTTGAACCGAAGTGGTGAGAGAGGGCATCCCTTAAAATTTGTTTTTATGAGTGCTTTTTTTATTATGAGCGCTCCTTATATATGTTAATTTCTCTATCATATATATGATTAAGAATATATATATATATATATATAGACATACAACAAATAACAAAAGTGTGCACACATAATAATAGTAAAGGCCTTGTAGCTTTTAGCAGGTGAAATCTCCTTTGCCATGTTTTAAAAACTCCACAGTTGGTCAAAGATAGAACTGATCAGAAAAACATTAACCTAGGTCTGTAGGATCAAAATTATGAGTTAGAAAAATTAAAGGATCTAAGGAAAAAAATAAGAGTCCTAGAAAAAATAACTGACCAGTAATTAGTAAATACCATACTATTTACTTTTTTTTTCCTTAAGCCTCATATCAGTCTCCTACTGATCTTGCAGGCTTCTTTCATTTGCATTTCAATCTAAGTCCTGGCTGAGGTCTGGAAGGAGCAGGAAAAAACTGCTATTCTGAGCAGACACCTCAGGCCTAACGCATTTTAACCATAATTTTCCAGATAGGATGTTGAAAATTTTGATACAAGTTTAAGACAAAATTTACAAAATTTTATATCTTTACATCTTGTGTTGTCAACAGATACCATACTATGATTTACTATCCTTGTCCAAATTAATGCACTGGTACACACAGTGACATTTTCCCAGGCTACCCAATTAAAAATTGGTGAAAAAAAAAAAGACTGAATGATTGGAAAATTTCTTGCCAACTTGGAAGTAGAGTTCTTTAGTTTTCCATCCTAAGTATTTAAGTTCTCTGGCATGAATTATCGGAAATCATAAACTAAACAATTATCTCAATCTGACTTTTAACGGCAAGATTCTGCAATGCTTCAAAAACCCAATAAGCTACCAGATTGTTACAATAAAACATCATCATTTAGACACACATTCAGGTAAAATCATTCCCAAGAAACAATATATAATATCAACACATTATTGCACATGTCTTAAAGTGCCAGAAACAAAGACACACGACAGACAGAAAGGAGCTCCAGACTATGACTGACAGACAGAAGCCTTTAACACAGAGCAGATAAGAGAAAAATCTCCTACACCAGTTGCACCACAGATGTCCCCACAAGGGGACCAGATGTTTTCACAGAGGAGCATCCTGAAATGTAAAATCAAGGGTCTCCATAGTGATTTTCCTGCATTTAGTGTCCCCTTTTTTTCCCTCTTTTTTAAGATGACAGAGGTGGCATTATCGTTAAATTGCAGGGAAAGACCTAGGGAATTCTCTGAAAAAATAAGGCTTCAGCAGCTGCTGGGAGTCCCTCAGTCCCTCCTTTTACTTACAGGATTTGCTGCTCTGTTTCAGTTCCACCACAAGCATGCTCCATCTCCTAACATTTCTGTAGTCAGCTCTCAAAAAGTTCCAGGGTGCGGGTGGGTTATCAAAATTTGTAACTTAAAGTTGGGTTCCTGAACTTGAAGGCAATTTATGCCAATTTAAAAATGAGGACAGGGTTTTGAGAAAAAGAAAAACGAAGGTTTATTGCTTTGCTAACAAAGATAAACACAGGGACTCTGCCAAAAGGTTGTGACTCTCTTTATCTGGAGGGACAAGGGATTTTAAAGGAGTTTCACTTATTAACCTGGGAGATACTCAGTTCTTAGGTCCCCCGCAGGCACTGCCCTCTGCAGTGAGTGTGCTCCAGGCAGCCAGCTAGGGGCTTCTCTCATACTGCTTAACAAACGGGTGTAAAGTTCATTGCAGTTCCTTTAAACTCAGTCCAAAGGGTGTCAGGCTTACTTGCTTTATTTTCATGTCCGATATCCTTAAGTTTTCACCACAGAAATCACACAACAAAATGCACAAAAACAAACAAACAAAAAACATATAGAACACAGAACAAAACAACAAAAAAAAAAAAAAAAAAAAAAAAAAACAGAAATCCGGCGCCGAAACAGGAAAACAGAGGAGCAATGCAATGTCTTCCTAAAGCTCCCCGTAGGAGCGCATGCGTGCCCGTTGGCACCTCTCTACCCTTCCAGATGAATTCCCTAGAGAACAGAACAGATGACAGAATGATTCTTGTTACTGTCCCAGACAGGAGTATATGTGAGCCTCCTCAGTCCACCTCTCTGTCATCAGAAGAGATCTCCCTTAACCGGATATCAGATGTTATAAAGGCACCAATTACCTATGGATGCCTCCTCCACCAGGTGCTTGCTAATAGTTTTAATGCGGTGGTTCACTGCAGTGCTCCCTGAACTGAAGGCTAACTCCAAGGCCTTGGACCATCTCAAGTTGCACAAACCCTAGAGTTGCTCTCAAGCTTGGAGCCCTGGAAGGAAGGCCAACTTCAGAATTTACAGCAGTCTGGTCTTGTGATCTTGTCCGGCAGGGTCATCTCACTGGGGAACTCCAAAATATTAGACCAGGAACGCATGTAAAGACCACTGACTCCTAGTAAAATCAAATTAAGGCAAGCTAATTATTTCAAAGGGAAAGGCTACCTCTCCCTCCCAAAATGGCGGGAGCAAGACAGCAAACCCACCTTTCCTATAGCCCAGCTATATAGCCCATAAAGATGCACAAAAAGGGGGTTACAGATAACAGAAATTTAATAAGCATCACACTAACGGTAGTTTACATTTTTTTTAAGCTCACCCCAACATCAGAAATTATGAGGACCATTAGAGCCTCAGAGACTCGTTGTCTGGCCAGGGAAAGAAAATATTTATGAGGTGTCACTAAAGTTTCAGAGAGGGCTGCAATCTGGTCAGAGAGCCAGGCATGGGTGAGTTTAAGGCATGGGCAAACATTCCAAGCAGGTTCAGAATTTGCAGTAATTTATAATAAAGCCAAAATTATCTTTTCATGGCTTTCTGGCAAGTGGGCTCCCAATTTTAATAAATGATCAGGTTGGGTCTATCAACCCTGTCCCTTACTTTTGGAAACTCCCCTTCCACATCCAAGCTTGTGAACTCCTGAGCATTTTCCATTCCAGATATGTATTCACAGATTTTCTAACTCTTCTCCTCTAATTGTGTATTACTTGGGGCGAATGTAATGTCAAGGCATTGTTCTGGATGAGAATGGGAAGATTTTTTGCATACACATTGGATTCATTATCTAATTTTTCATTCGAAATACTTAATCCCTGACACTAAAACCTACCCTACTGGACTCTGACTACTAATGCAAATATGATGGAGATAAATTACCACAACAAAATAGAAATACAAGCAGTTCAGAGGAGGCATGGTGCATAGTTGGACTTGCCTTTTGCATTATGTAGTGTCGGAGTTATAAATCTAGCAAATTTTCAATTTAAATAGTTCTCCATGTGTTTTGAAAGTTAACAAATATTTGAATTCCTGTCTCCCTTTCTCTGTAGCCTATTCAGCACATGTATTTTTATATGCACATATCAAATCCTACCTGGTACCACACGTACATTCTTGTGAGGTGGATGAATTGGCAGATACAATTTGTGAGAATAGATCACTCATTCTAAACGCTGTTGGAACTGAAAATTCAACCTATGGGTGAGCTTCCTAGTTGAACAACATTATACATAAACCCATGTTCAGTAAAATGAATATTTTTGGATCTGTGGATGATATATATTTCATGATTAATTTAGATTGCCATATATATTGCTACTTTTTAATGTCTGTGTGTGTGTTATATATATATATATATATATATATATATATATATATATATATATACTCTCCAGATTTTTCAAAATATGAAATATATGTGTCTTATTATACACTCCCTAAATTCATTCATATTCATATATGTGGATTTATGATCAACTTTTCACAAGATTATTATCAGAAATATTCATCCACCTGAAATACATATTTGTTTCCTAGTACTGAAAACAAACTTCAGTGAATGGTGCACACAAATCCTAATATTTCTACAGTAACTCACCCAGTTTAACATCAATGCGTATAGATTCCTATGGGACATGAAGTGTATTTTGACGTTCATTTTTATTCAACTCTGGTACATTACTATTTCTTCAGTTAATGCACATCATAGGATAAATATTTCATCCACAATTTATCAAATTGATAGGCATTTGTTTCACTTTCAATCACTTCCTGATTCAGAACACATGTATTCCTTAATGTTTCTTGACTGCTCGTTTCATGAGACTTCTTTCCAAACACATTATTTTCAATTTCCATTATCGCTTTGAAGCAAATCTCACACACCCGTCTTGATAAACCATTAAAGTAAAATTACCATTATATGTATAATTGGTTGGAATTAATGATTGTATATCAATATAAGATTTTCTGCATATTTTCAGATATAAATTCAATCGATTATTTAAAGTGTAATCAGTTATATTATTTATTCACAGTATCGTCTCTTCATGCATTATCTCTACATACATAGACACAGGGTACACCTCTTTGTACCCCCAATATTAATTTATATGTCTTCAAAATATTGCTCCCAGAAATGGTGGAAGAAATACTCTGTCAACTGATGTACATAAACATTTTATCACAGTAATATTCTGGACACAAAATGCAAAGTTCACACTTATGATTGTACCAAAGACTAAATGGAATGTAAACATGGATTACTAAAAAAATCCATGTCCAATTTGGCTAATGCTCTCAAATGTCAATCCTATTAATGATTACATATTTGTTTCTTCCTAAGATTATATATTCAAATTCAACCCTGTTGAAAATATCTAATACTATCACTCACTTTATACTTTGTCTGATTTCATAATGTCTCTATAGATATCTGCTTTCCTACATATTTTCCCCAGTTCATCATTGTGACTCATTCTTCACATGTGCTGACATTGACATTCACTCACTAACCGAAACCCTGTTGCTAAAGAACTTTTGGTCCAATTCCTATACTCACTCTTTTTTCTAAACTTACTTACTATCTTCCTAATCCACCTACTGTCCCCTTTTGACTGGATATTCTCTTCGACATTCAATCATCCAAGGTAAAAGGTCCTATGCCATTTTATATCGATTTATCTGAGACATCTGTGCAGAACATAATTCAAAGCTAAGTGTCACAATCAAAGGCCCAATTCCCTTCTGGGCTTCAAATCTTACCTAGATTTCTATTTTCATACTTACATTTCACCTATTTATTCTTGTAAATATCGCAGATTCCCAATACCATTATTCATCCCGCAGAATGATTCCTAACTCAAATCGAATATGTTATTAATCCTAACCATACACTCTTCCATCAATCTAACTTTACAAAAGAGTAGGGACACAGTTTTTCTTACAATACAGGAATGTAGGGGATCTTCCACCTGCTGAGAACCTCAAAGGTCCTTACAGAAATGATCCCTGGAGAAGATGTTGACAGCTATGGAGGACCTGAGAGAGAAAAATTCATTTTCCATGGAAAACAACCAGGTCAAAATGAAGGGATGTGTCTGAATCAGCCTCTCTCTTCTTAATGTAGAGTAGTTGGACCAAATCAGGCATGTGTGGAGAGCTGTTCCCGGGTGCCTATTTTTGATATACAATTCTTAGCTTGAAGTGTCACAGTAAGTAGGGGCAGGCTCCATCTCATGGGAACCTAGGAAGCCACTTTTAGGACAAAGTGTTTGCCAAGGCAGTGACCTCATTCAGTTTCTGAATGAAGTGACCTACCTCACTTCTTTGGTGATGGAACTCTCTGAACTGGGGATCCAAGAAGCCAGGCACCCAGAGTCAGTCCCAGTCCCAGTCCCAGTGGGCTCACATGTTTGTATTTACCAAGGACAGAGTCATACTTTCTTGGTACCTACTGATGTGAGGATGGCCAAATGCCAGGAGAGCTCTGAAGAGGGCCAGTTCATGAGAAAGCAGGCAGTGTCTCACCACTGGCTCCTGAAAACTTCACTGAGTTGGCCAAGGAGACCAGATCTGAGAGAGTTTCCCAATACTATTATTCATCCCGAAGAATGATTCCTAACCCAAATTGAACATGTTATTAACCCTAACATACACTGTTCCCTCAATCTAACTTTACAGAAGAGCTGGGACAGTGTTGGTCTTACAATACAGGAATGTAGGGGATCTTCCACCTGCTTAGAAACTCAAAGGTCCATGCAGAAATCATTCCTGGAGAAGATGTAGGCAGCTATGAAGGACTTGAGAGAGCAAAAGTCATCTTCCATGGCAAACAACCTGGTCAGGATAAAGGATTGTATCTGAATCAGCCTCTCTCTTATTAATGTAGAGAAGATAGATCAAACCAGGCCTGTGTGGAGAGCTATTCCTGAGTGCCTATGGTTTATATACCATTCTAACTTGTGAAAGTGTCACAGGAAGTAGGGGCATCCTCCATCTCAAGAGACCATAGGAAGCAACTGTTAGGACAAAGTGGTTGCCAAGGGAGTGACCTCTTTCAGTTTCTGAAGGAAGTGACCTCACGTCACTTCCTTGGTGTTGGAACTCTCTGAACTTGGGATCCAGGAAGCCAGGCACCCATTGCCAGTCCCAGTCCTGCTCCTAGTGGGCTCACTTCTTTGGATTTACCAGGGACAGAGTCAGTCTTTCATGGTACCTACTGATGTGGGGATGGCCAAATGCCAGAAGAGCTCTGAAGAGGGGCCTTTCCTGAGAAAGCAGGTAGTGGCTCATGCTGGCTCCTGAAATCTTCGCAGAGTTGGCCACGAAGACCAGATCTGAGACAAGACAGGCTATTTTTGGGGAACATAGTATGACCCACCAGTCAGAGAATACTCCAGATAGTCACAGATGTACTTGGGGGAAGCAGGTGCCTTTGTGGGTGTTGGTGTGGGATTCTTTTTTTGTCTCATGTTCTGAGAATAGGTTAACCAGTACCCTGGTTATTAATTGGTAGTTACATTATGCTTATAGACCCCAGAACTCAGGACAGGTAGAAAAAATAAATAGAACCATTAAATAGACCTTTACGAAATTAATCTTAGAGACCTGCGTAAAAGATTGGACTATGCTCCTGCCTTATGCACTGTTTCATGCAAGAAATACTCCCTCTGTTTCTTTGTGTAACCACACCACCTGTGAAATTCTCTATGGTGCCCTTCCTCCAGTAAGGGACCTAACCCCAACTCTAAGACCTAAGGATCCCTTCCACACCCCCTAGCTTGACGGACTTAAAGCTCTTGAAAGAACTCATTGATATCTGTTCAAACAGCTGGCCACGGCCTACCAAACTGGGGACAAGGGGACTCCACTTCAATATAATGTAAGAGACTTCATCTACATAAGAAGACATCAGGTTTCATTCCTGGAACCCCGATGGAAAGGAACATACCAGGTACTACTTATAACACCTACATCAGTAAATGTATACGGAATCAATTCCTGGATCCATGCCTCTCATCTCAAGCCTGCGCTCTGTCCAGACTCTTGCTGGAAACTGGAAATGACTAGTAACCCTTTCAAATTGTGTATTCACGATATGAATAAGGCTATAGACTCTCCCCTTGGCCACCAGTAGTCCTAAACCTCATCAGGTGGTTCATCAGCGATGGCTGATCACAAATCCTACTAGAGAAGAAGTATGGTCTATCTCGCTTACAGCCCCCATAGGGACCTGGTGGCCATCTCTCCACCCAGACATTTGTCAGCTGGCTATAGGTTTTTCCTATTGGGATATATCTGATAAAGTGGATCCCACTAAAATTCTATTAAATACCTTCTGTATCATCGATAATGGAAACAAACATTATGGATGTAGGGACACGCGAGCAAGATGCAGGTTGGCTAGCCCAGATTACTATGTTTGCATGGCAGACTATCAAAGCCACAAAGAGCCACGGCTGTGAGGGGAAAAAGCCAACTTCTTCTGTAAGTCATGGGGATGTTAGCATACAGGGACTGCCTGGTGGAACCCAAACTCCCCATCAAATTCAGTAGACAGCATTGGCCATATTACCAATTAGACAACCAAAACCGATGGACCCCAGAAGGCTCTCTAGATCCTCAAATTATGCATGACATTTTTAACTTCTACAAGTGATCAAAAGGGTGGAAGGAGATTCCCCTATGTGAAGACCTTTTCCCTCCTTCACTCACGTCCTGAACTATGCTTCTCCAATAGATCCTAACCCTCAGCCTTCTGCTCCAGACTCTCTGCTTTCACTCCCACCTGAGCAACCTGATTTCTCCCCTCCATTTACTAGATCAAAAAACCAAACCTCGGCCGGTTCTCAGACCATTGCGCCCTTGCTGAGGTATCAGGTACTGAGGTACCCCTCCACCCACTCAGTCCTCTTTTCTCCAGTAAGTGCCCAGAGCAGGTCCCATCAGGTCCTCTTACCAGCTAACCCAAAGCTCAAACCAGCTGAGGAGATCCCTCAGACCACTATCCAAGATGTAATGAAAGTGACCTTTAAAGTTGCCTTGTCATCACTGAAAACAGGTGACTAAGAATTTAAAGTCCCTCACAGGCTTTTTGGGATACTCACTCCTGTCGTCCCCTCTGCTCTACCTGTTCTACTGCTCAAGTTTTTGTTGCCAGGAAAATCACAAACCCCTTTCCCAATATTCTTTTACATCTCTCCTTCCTAATTCTCAGATAAACGGAGCTGCTCTCAGCTTTGCTTTCCACGTCTTGCCCCTCTTCACCAGGCCCACAGAAAAGTCTTATATGACCTTCTCCAGAAGTCTTCACCATTGCTGACTTTAGGACTTTCAGCAAAAGAGTCCCTATAAAAGAATTCAATGTAGATAAACTCCGTGTTTTCATGTCGCCCTGTTCTACTTGGCCAGTGGCTGGAAAAATCAGCACTCCTAAGCTAGACACCCCCTTACGAGTTTTTCACAAAATAAGTGAACAAGGCCTCTGGCCTTGAGCTGGGGATTCACAGAGATGTCTACAATTCTAAGTAAAGAAGTTACCAACTAGGCTCCATGGTAACAGCTGGCAGGAAGAAAAAAAAAGAGAAAAAAAAAAAGCTCTCCCTGTCCCAAGTGTCCTTGAAAAGTTAACTTGCCGAGAACAGAGGAAAAAATAACAGAAACAAAAACTGCTTTTTGTGAACTTCTGCAGACTGTGAACTTCTGAGCCCCTTCCCTCACATGTTGGGTACAAATTCTGAAACTACCTAAACTTGGGGTTCAGAAGATTAATTGATTACAACAGAAGCAATACCCTCTAAATCCGTTTGCAACCAAATAGGGCTGTTTCCCTGTCTTCGGTGCTATCTTAGATTCCTTTCCTTTTCCGTACCTACAACAGTATAATTCTATATACTTAAACATTGTTTATGTTTTCATGAAATGGTCAACAGATGTGATTAATTATGTAATGGTGCAGATGTTTCCCAGAGTGTTCTAGGATGATGCATGTTCATTTAAAGATCAAATCGGAGGGCATACAACCTGTTTCCACCGGGAACCTGTATCTCTCACTTTAGCCATCCTATTAGGAATAGGAGTTGCTGCAGGAGTGAGCACAGGAACCCTAGTCCATGGGACACAACAAATGACCCAATTAGAAGCAGCAATAGACCAAAAATTAAAGATAATAAAACCTCCATCACAGCTTTACAGGAATGTTTAACCTCTCTCTCTGAAGTTGTTTTACAGAACAGGCGAGGGTTAAACCTTCTCTTCATGAGAGAAGGGGGACTTTGTGCTGCATTGAGGGAAGAAGGTTGTTTTTATGCCGACCATACTGGAGTTGTATAAGAACCTATGAGTATATTAAGAAAATGCCTTTAAGAGTGTCAACGAGAGAGAGAGGCCCAAAAAGGGTGGTTTGAGTCTTGGTTCACACAGTCCCTCTGGTTAACTATGCTTTCATCAGCCCAGGCCTGTCCATTAATAATCCTCATATTATTGCTAACTGTAGGACCCTGTTGGCTCAACCATGTAGTTTCCTTTCTCGAAGCTCAAATTGGACAATTTAAACTTATGGTAATCAGACAACAATATACCCCACTAGGAGACATAAAATGTGACACCCTTCAATGATCACTTTCATGATTAAAAGTAACCAGAAGAAGAATTGGGGAATAAAAAGTTAATAAAATAGGTACTTGTCACTTCCTATTTTTCTGTATGCTTAATAAAACACTGTTGAAATCTTGAGAACTGTTTGCTAATCTTGTTCCCAGAATGTGCTGTCCCCAACTGCCAAACTGCAGAATGTACTCCATCATCCCGTTGAAAGCAAACTGCCCACTCTCCCTGACGCATCAATAAATTTCCCTCCCTGCCCTCTCCAAGGAAAGTATATAAGCTCTGTTTAAGCTGTTCTCAGGACTCTCTGCTCTATTCAAGTGAGCTCTGAGCCCCAGCATGCTGGACCCTCAATAAACCCTTTGTTGTTGCATGAGACAGTCACTTGGTGGTCTCTTCCTCCTATGCCTGCCCGACCATTACAATATTCCAACTCTATATTCTTATAAATATCTCAGGTTCCCAATACCATTATTCATCCAGCAGAATAATTCCTAACCCATATCAAACATGTTATTAAACATAACCATACACTCTTCCCTCAATCTAACTTTACAGAAGAGCAGGCACAGAGTTGGTATTACAATACAGGAATGTAGGGGATTGTTCATCTGCTGAGAACCTCAAAGATCCATGCAGATATGATCACTGGAGAAGATGTAGGCAGCTATGAAGGACCTGAGAGAGCAAAAGTCATCTTCCATGGAAAACAACCTGGTCAGTATGAAGGGTTGTGTCTGAATCAGGCTCTCAAATTTTAATGTAGAGAAGATGGACCAAACCAGGCCTGTTTAGAGAGTTGTTCCCGGGTGCCTATGGTTGATATACCATTCTAACTTGTGAAACTGTCACAGGTAGTAGGGGCAGCCTGCATCTCATGGGACCCTTGGAAGCAAATGTTAGGACAAAGTGGTTGCCAAGGCAGTGACCTCATTCAGTTCCTGAAGGAATTGACCTCACCTCACTTCCTTGTTGATGGAACTATCTGAACTTGGGATCCAGGAAGCCAGGCACACAGAGCCAGTCCCAGTCCCAGTCCCAGTGGTCTCACTTGTTTGGATTTACCAAAGAAAGAGTCAGTCTTTCTTGGTACCTACTGATGTGAGGATGGCAAAATGCCAAGAGAGCTCTGAAGAGGGGCCTTTCCTGAGAAAAAGGTAGTTGCTCAATGCTGGCTCCTGACAACTTTACAGAGTTGGCTAAGGAGGACAGATCTGAGAGAGAACATGCCATTTAAAGGGAACATACTGTGGCCCACTAGTCAGAGGACACTCCAAATAGTCTCAGAATTACTTAGGGAAAGGAGGTGCCTTTATGGGTGTAGGTGTAGGTTTGTGGTTTTCACTTGTTCTGAGAATAGGTATCAAAGGCGGTTTGTTTGGATTGAGTGAACTCTTTCTGGTAAGTACTTTGACAAGGCGAGTGTTTTTATGTCTGTATATAAAACGGTGTTCGTGGTTGTAGACATAAGAAGAGAGAATGCATCAATGGATGTGTCCTGTCTAGTAGAAAGCTTGCCAGCCTTCATACTGCCCAATTTATGAATGGACTGCTACTTGACTTATGGATGGGCAACATCTGCTATCCTCCAAAGTTCCTGTTTTCTTCCTGAATTCTGGCCTCTCTAAAGAATAGGCTCATGCTTTTGTGCCCAAGATATGTACCACCTCCAAGCTCTGTGACATGGACATGTACTGGATACCTGAAGGGAATGACGAGCTTCTTAGAAAACTCAGATATCAGTATGACCAGTAAAGTCTCAGTGGAGAAAGCCTGCTTTGTGCCTTTTGCTTACCTATTGTTTTATTGCCCTGAATGACAGGAAGGTCTCTGCCTCAAGCCTCCCCTTTGTGAAGACTGAAGAAAAGAGTTCTCAAATTGAAATGAATGGGCATCACCTGTGGCTCTGTGCTTAATTGCTTTGGAAAGGGATGTGTCTGAATCAGCCTCTTGGCACTGTGTGAGGCTGTGGCTTAGATTCTCAGCACTAGATGGATCCAAAGAAATATCTCATGTGTGCATCCAATACAAAAATGGCTAAAAGAGCAGATATTGTAGATGAAGTCTCTCGCCTTCCTATGTAAATTTCCTGACCTCCATTAAGTGAGAATAGTGATACTTTGGGTCAAATGAGATATTTAAAGCCCTGTAGAGGCTAGCCTATAGGTGCATGGGTTTTCTCATGATTCCAATTCACATAAAGAATCTAAACCGCACAGTAATTAGGCCTCAAATTGGAGAAGCAAAGCAGCATTAACGGCATGCCTATTTGATCACTCTTGGTTCACAGGAAGGGTGTCTAGGCCACACAGACTTTAGGAAAATGAGGGAAAAAGGGAGCTTATTTTGGACACTGTTGTGGGCTGCGCCCCTCATGGAAACCTGCTACCAGAGGTAATGATTAGTGTCTATATGGAAGAAGATGAGGGCCATGTGGGAGTGTTTTGGTTTTAATTGTGGACATTTGTATCGTGGTTGGAAGAGATGACTGGGTCCACCTGGGCTTGAACTCTGGTGTGACTCCCATTAGAGACTGAGTTCTGGAACTGACCTCAGAGCAGTATTGCCATGAATTTTGTCGGGATTTTATTAGGCCACGCATGAGAGTGACCCTTGGAAACTGATATCTAAGGCCAGTGTGGATTTCCACAGAGCACTGGGAATCTCAGCCAGGATATAACATGATTTTATTTTTAAAGACTTGGCAGCCATAGTTGAGAGTCAAAACATACATGGAACTCACATTGTAGACCTCAATGGGTCTGGCTTCATGTGACCTTTTGGCCACTCTTTGGGAAGACTTGCCTGTGAGAGTTCTTCAGAGCATTCATTGAAATGAGCTTCCTCACCATTTAATGGTTCCTGAATTAATTGAAACCCATAGTGCCTCCAAATTCATCCTTGAAAAATGGCTAGATAAATACCATGAAATTTTTGAAATTCCCATGACCAGGTGGCACTGGAGAAACTTTGGATGTCCTGTTGCTGATCATGAGTATACCAGACGGTGCCTTGATTGACTGGGTTTCATGAAAATGGTGTAGATCAGATATGCCAGTAAGTTGGAGCCTGCTGAGCAGTGGGCCTAGAGCAATGTTGGGCAGGTGTGTGACACAAAATATGCGCTGGGGCCATTTCGATCTGCCATTGGCTTCCAAATGCCTTGTGACTGACAGGATGCAGCCAGCAGACCCTTATTTGTAAAGGCATCTTGTTATATGGAGAGTTTTGACCCTGTCCCTTACTTTTGGAAACTCCTCTACCACCTCCAAGTTTGTGAACTCCTGATCATATTCCATTCCAGATTTGTATTCTCAGAATTCCTAACTCTTTTTCCCTAATTGTGTCTTACTTGGGGTGAAAGTATTGTCAAGGCATTGTTCTGGATGAGAGTGGGAAAAATTTTGTGTAGCACATATTTGCATACACATTGGATTCATTTTCCAATTTTCCATTCAGAATACTAAATCCCTGACACTAACATATACCCTATTAGACTCTGACTACTAATCCTAATATGGTGGAGTAAAATAACCCAAACGGAATAGAAATACAAGCAGTTCAGAGAAGGCATGGTGTGTAGTTGGAATTGTCTTTTGCATTATATTGGGTAGAAGGTATAAACTAGTTAATTTTTTTATTGAAAGAGTTCTCCATGTGTTTTTAAAGTAAACAAATGTATGAATTCGTGTCTCCCTTTCTCCGTAGCATATTCAGCACATGCATTTTTATATGCACATACAGAATCCTACCTGGTACCACTCGTACAATCTTGTGAGGTGGCTTACTTGGCAGATACAAATTGCGGGAAGACATCACAGCTCCTAAACACTGTTGGAACAGAAAATTAAACCTATGGGTGAGCTTCCTAGATGAACAACATTATACATAAATCCATGTTCAGTAAAATGAATATTTTTGCATCTGTGGATGATTTATATTTCATGGTGAATTTCGATTGGCATATATATTGCTACTTTTTAATGTCTGTGTGTGTGTGTATATATATATATACAGTCTCCAGATTTTTCAAAATATGAAATATATGTGTCTTATTACACACTTCCTAAATTCATTCATATTCATGTATGTGGATTTATAATCAAATTTTCACATGATTATTCTCAGAAATATTCATCCACCTGAAATACATATTTTTTCCTACTAGTGAAAACTAACTTCAGTGAATGTTGCATACAAATCCTAATATTTCTACAGTAACTGACCCAGTTTAACATCAATGCGAGTAGATTCCAATGGGACATGCTGTGTGTTTTGACGTTCATTTTTATTCAACACTGGTACATTATGATTTCTTCAGTTTATGCACATCATAGGATATATTTTTCATCCACAGTTTCGCAAATTTATAGGCATTTGTTTCACTTTCAATCAATTCCTTCTTCAGAACACATGTATTCATCCATGTTTCTTGACTGGTCTTTTCATGAGACTTCTTTACAAAACACATTATTTTCAATTTTTATAATCATTTTTGAAGCGAAACTCAGACACCGTTCATGATAAACAATAACACTAATATTAACAATAGATGTATAACTGGTTGGAATGAATGATTTTATATCAATATAAGATATCTTAAATATTTTCAGATATCAATTCCATCCATTATTTAAAGTGGAATCAGCTATATTATTTATTCACAGTGTGGTCAATTCATGCATTATCTCTATATTCATAGACACAGGGCACACCTCTTTGTACAACCAATACTTATGTATATGTCTTCTAAATATTACTGCCAGAAATGGTGTAAGAAATACTCATGTCACCAGATCTACATACACATTTTATCACAGTAATATTCGGGACACAAAAAGTAAATGTCACACTTATGATTGTACCAGAGTCTGAATGGAAAGTGAACATGGATTACTAAAAACATTCCTCTCCATGTTGCCTAATCCTCTCAATTATCAATCCTGTTGGTGACTACATATTTGTTTCTTCCAAAGATTATATATTCAAACTCTACCCTGTTGAAAATGCCTAATCATATCACTCACTTTATACTTTGCCTGATTTCATTATGTCTCTATTGATATGTGGTTTCCTACATATTTTCCCCAGTTCAACATTGTGACTGACCCTTCACATGAAGTTATGTTTACTTTCACTCTCTAACCAAAACACTATTGCGATAGAACATATATTCCAAATCCTATATTGACACTTCTTCCTAAACCTACTATCTACCTAATCCTACCGACTATCCGTTTTTGACTGGATGTTCTCTTCGACATTCAATCATCCAAGGTACAAGGTACTATGCCATTATATATCTATTTTTCTGAGACATCTGTGCACAATGTAAATCAAAGTTAAGTATCCCAATCAAGGGCCCAATGCCCTCTAGGCTTCAAAATTACCTAGATTTCTGTTTTTATTCATATATTTAAGCTCTATATTTTTATAAATATCACAGGTTCCCAATACCATTATTCATCCTGCAGAATGATTCCTAACCCAATTCAAACATTTTATTAACCCTAAGAATACACTGTTCCCTCAATCTAAATTTAATGAAAAGCAGGGACAGAGTTGGTCTTACAATACAGGAATGTAGGGGATCTTCCACCTGCTGAGAACTTCAAAGATCCATGTAGAAATGAACCCTGGAGAAGATATAGTCATCTATGAAGGACCTGAGAGAGCAAAAGTCATCTTCCATGTCAAACACCCTGGTCAGGATGAAGGGATGTGTCTGAATCAGCCTCTCTCTTCTTAATGTAGAGGAGAAGGACCAAACCAGGCCTGTGTGGATAGCTATTCCCGGGTTCCTAAGGTTGACATACCATTCTAACTTGTGAACATTTCAGAGGAAGTAGGGGAACCCTCCATCTAATGGGACCCTTGGAAGCAACTATTAGGACAAAATGGTTTACAAGACAGTGAATTCATTCAGTTCCTGAAGGAAGTGACCTCACCTCACTTCCTTCGTGATGGATCTCTCTGAACTTGGGATCCTGGAAGCCAGGCACACAGAGCCAGTCCCAGTCCCAGTCCCAGTGGGCTCACTTGCTTGGATTTACCAAAGACAGAGTCAGTCTTTCTTTGTTCCTACTGATATTATGATGCCAAAAGCAAGGAGAGCTCTGAAGAGGGGCCTTTCCTGAGAAAGCAGGTAGTGGCTCAAAATTCCCTTCTGACAACTTAAAAGAGTTGGCCAAGTAGACCAGATCTGAGACAGGACAGGACATTTCGGGGGAATATTGTATGGCCCACCAGTCAGAGGACACTCCGTAGAGTCACAGACCTACTTGGGGGAAGGAGGTGACTTTGTGGGTGTGGTTGTGGGTTTATGATTTTGTCTCATCTTCTGAGAATAGGTAGGAAAGGCGGTTAGTTTTTTTTTTTTTTTTTTTTTTGGAGTGTACTGTTTCTAGTAAGTCGTTTGACAAGGCGAGTGTTTCTATGTCTGTGTATTCCACTGTGTCCGTGGTTGTATACATTAGAAACGAGAATGCATCAATGTATTTGTCCTGTCTAGTAGAAAGCTTCCCAGCATTCAACCTGCCCAATTTATGAATGGGTTGCGGCTTTCCTTAAGGATGGGCAACACCTACTATCTTCCTAATTACCAATTTTCTTCCTGAATTCTTTCCAATCTCCAGAATTGGCTCATGTTTTTTTGTCCAAGATATGTACCACCTCCAAGCTCTGTGACATGGCCATGTACTGGATATCTGCAGGGAATGGCGAGCATCTCAGAAAACTCAGATATCAGTGTGACCAGTAAAGTATCAGTGGAGAAACCCTGCTTTGGGCCTTTTGCTTACATAATGTTCTGTTGCCCTTAATTTCAAGAAGTTCTTTGCCTCAGGCCACCCCTTTGTGAAGCCTGAGGAAAACAGTTTTCAAATGGAAATGAATGGGCATCACCTGTGACCCTTTGCTTTATTGCTTTGGAAAGGGATGTGTGTGATTTAGCCTCTTGGCCCTGTGTGAGGCTGTGGCTTAGATTCTCAGCACCTGATGGATCTAAAGAAAGATCCCATGTGTGCATCCAAAACCAAAATGGCCAAAAGAGCAGTCCTTGTGGATGACGTCTCGCCTTCCTCTGTGAGGTTCCTGACTTCCATCAATAGGGATCCTTTGGGTCAGAGGAGTTCTCCAAAGCCCTGCAGAGGTGCTTGGGTTTTCTCATGACTCCAATTCACATAAAGAATCTTAACCTCTGAGTCAGTTGGCCTCAAAGTAGAGAAGCGGTGTAGTCTTCACAGCATGCCTATTTCATCACGCCTGGTTCACAGAAAGTATGTCCAGGCCACCCTGACTTTAGCAAATGAGTGGCAAGGGAGCTTATTTTGGACACTGTCTTGGACTGTGCTCCTCATGAAAACCTCCAGCCAGAGGTTATGATGAGTGTCTATATGGAATAAAATGAGGGCCATGTCGAAGTGTTTTGGTTTTAATTGTGGTCATTTGTGTGTCAGTTGGAAGAGATAACTGTGTTCACCTGGGCTTGAACTGTTGTGTGATTCCACTTAGAGACTGCTTTCTGGAACTGACCTCAGTGAAGTATTGCCATGAATTGTTTTGAGATTTTAGGAGGCCACGCATGAGATTCACTCTTGGTATCTGTGATCTAGGCCCAGGGTGGCTTTGCACAGAAAACTGGGAATCTTTGCAAGGATATCACATGATTTTATTCTGAAAGACTTGGCAGCCATCGATGAGAGTCAAAACACACATGGACCTAACATTGTAGACCTCAATGGGCCTTGCTTATGTTACCATTTGGCCTCTGTTTCTGTAGCCTTGCCTATGAGAGTTCTCTAGAGCTTTCATTGAAATGAGCTTCCTCACCATTTAATGGTTCCTGAATTAATTGAAACCCAGAGTGTCTCAAATTCATTTTTGAAAAATGGCTAGATAAATACCATGCAAGTTTTGAAATTCCCATGACCAGGTGGCACTGGAGAACCTTTGGATATCTGGTTCCTGATCATGAGTGTACCAGACAATGCCTTGATTGACTGGGTTTCATGAAAATGGAGTAGAACAGAGATGCCTGTAAGTTGGAGCCTGCTGAGTAGTGGGCCTAGAGCTGTGGTGTGAAGGTGTGTGATAAACATCTGTGGTGGGGCCATGTGAATATGTCTTTGACTTCCAAATGGCTTGTGACTGACATGCTGCTGCCAGCAGACCCTTATATGTAAAGGCATCTTATTATATAGAGGGGTTTCAGGGCAATGTTCAGAATCAGGTTGCTCTTGTCAAGGGGGCAAGCTATGTGGGATAGAAGCCTGGTTGGTGCATTCTCCTGTAAACCCTGACCCACCACACCTGACAGAACTCCCTCCAGCACTGTGTCCCTGATGAACTCCTTGTATTTTTTGAAGCAACACCAAACTACGAGTGCAGCAGCCAGAAACACCACGAAAAGTGGAGGATGACCAAATGACTTCACAGTTCACGCGGGCAGACACTTAGACCCAGGTGGCCAAAGTTTGCCGGCAAAGATAGAATTCATCACTGCTGCCTAATGTTCATTGGAAAACAAGAAACCATGTCCTCCAGGTCACATAGATGCCATTCCAGATTTGATGGTCTCACTACAAAGGAAGCTAAATCTCCTGACAACAACATATACTTTAAGTGCCCAAACTCAGAGGCAGTTTGTCAAGAAGTCTTTAGGCCAAAAGAACTTCATGTTTGTGGAGTGTTTACCCTATCCCTTACTTTTGGATACTCCTCTCCCAACTCCAAGGTTGTGAACTCCTGAGCATTTTCCATTCCGGATATGTATTCACAAATTTTCTAACTCTTCTCCTCTAATTGTGTCTTACTTGTGGTGAAGGAAATGTCATGGCATTGTTCTGGATCAGAGTGGGGAGATTTTTGTGTAGCACATATTTGAATACACATGAGATTAATTTTCCTATTTTCCATTCGAAATTCTGAATCCCTGACACTTACCCATACCCTACTAGACTCTCACTACTAATCCTAATATGATGGAGAAAAATAACCCAAACAAAATAGAAATACAACCAGTTCAGAGGAGGCCTGTTGTATAGTTGGACTTGCCTTTTGCATGATAAAGGGTAGGTGTTACAAATCTAGTCAATTTTTAAATGAAAAAGTTCTCCATGTGTTTTTAAAGTTAACAAATATGTGAATTCTTGTTTCCCTTTCTCTGAAGCCTATTCAGAACATGTATTTTTAATGCACATATTGAATCCTACCTGGTATCACACTTATATTTTTGTGAGGTGGATGACATGGCAGATACAAATTGTGAGAAGAGATCACTCCTCCTAAACACTGTTGGAACTGAAAATTCAACCTATGGGTGAGCTTCCTAGTTGAACAACATTTTACTTAAATCCATGTTTAGTAAAATAAATATTTTTGCTTCAATGGATGATATATATTTCATGATGAATTTCTATTGGCATATATATTGCCAGTTTTTAATGTCTCTGTGTGTGTTTTTGTATATATATATATATATATATATATATATATATATATATATATATTCTCCAGGATCTTCAAAACATGAAATATATGTGTCTTTTATACACTCCATTAATTTATTCATGTTCATGTACTTGGATTTATAATCAACTTTTCAGAAGATTATTCCAGAAATATTCATCCACCTGAAATTCATATTTGTTACCTAGTACTGAAAGCTAACTTCAGTGAACGGTGCACACAAATCCTAATATTTTTATAGTAACTGACCCAGTTTAATATCAAAGCAAGTTGATTCCTATGGGACATGTTATGTATTTTGACGTTTATTCCTATTCAACACTGGTAAATTACTATTTCTTCTTTTTTTGCACATCATAGGATATATATTTAATCCAAAAGTTATCAAATTTACAGGTATTTGTTTCACTTTCAATCACTTCCTGCTTCAGAACACACGTATTCCTGCAGGTTACTTGACTGGTCTTATCATGAAACTTCTTTCCAAACACATTATTTTTGATTTTCATAATGATTTTTGAAGCAAAATATACACAATTTTCATGATTATCCATAACCCTAATATTTCCATTAGATGTATAAATGGTTGTAATGAATGTATGTGTATCAATATAAGATTTCATGTATATTTTCAGATATCAATTCATTCCATTATTTAAAGTTGGAACCAGTTATATTTTTAATTCTCAGTATGGTCTCTTCATGCATTATCTCAATATTCATAAACACATGGTACACCCATTTGTACCCCCAATACTAATTTATGCATCTTCAAAATATTGCTCCCAGAAACATTGGAAGAAATACTCCACCTGATCTACATATACATTTTATCACTGTAATAATCTGGACACAAAATGCAAAGTTCACCTTTATGATTGTACCAAAGCCTAAATGGAAATTGACCATGGATTACTAAAACATCTATGTCTAAATTGCCTAATGCTCTCAAATGTCAATCTATTTGTGACTCCATATTTATTTTTCCCTAAGATTATACAGTCAAGTTCAACCCTGTTGAAAATGTCTAATATTATCACTCACTTTGTTCTATACATGATTTCCTAATGTCTCTATTGATATCTGCTTTGCTACATATTTTCCCCAGTTCATCATTGTGAGTGACCCTACACATGTGCTGATATTGACATTCACTCTCTAACCGAAACCCTATTGTTAAAGAACTTTTGGTCCAAAGTCTATACTCGCCCTCATTTCAACACCTACCGACTATCTTCCTGATCCTACAGACTATCCCTGTTTGATTGGATGTTCTCTTCTACATTCAATCATCCAAGGTACAAGGTCCTATTTCATTGTATATCGATTTATCTGAGACATCTGTGCATAACATAATTCAATGCTAAGTATCCCAATCAAAGGCCCAATGCCCTTCTGGGCTTCAAATCTTACCTAGATTTCTGTTTTCATACTTATATTTCACCTATATATTCTTAAAAATGTCACAGGTTCCCAATACCATTATTAATTGAGCGGAATGATTCCTAACCCAAATCAAACATGTTATTAACCTTAACCATACACTGATCCCTCAATCTAACTTTTCAGAAGAGCAGGGACAGAGTTGGTCTCAAAATACAGGCAAAATACAGGGGATTATCCACCTGCTGAGAACCTAAAAGGCCCATGCAGAAATGATCCATGGAGAAGATGTAGGCAGCTATGAAGGACCTGAGAGAGCAAAAGACATCTTCCATGGTGAATAACCTGGTCAGGATAAAGGGTTGTGTCTGAATGAGCCTCTCTTTTTTTCATATAGATAAGATGGACCAAAACAGGCCTATGTGGAGAGCTGTCCCTAGGTGCCTATGGTTGATATACCATTCTAACCTGTGAAAGTATCACAGGAAGTAGGGGCAGCCTCCATATCATGGGACCTTTGGAAGCAACTGTGAAGGCAAAGAGGTTGCCAAGATAGTGACCTCATTCAGTTCCTGAAGGAAGTGACCTCATCACACTTCTTTGGTGATGGAACTGTCTGAACTTGGTATCCAGGAAGCCAGGCACTCAGAGCCAGTCACAGTCCCAGTCCCAGGGGTCTCAAATTTTTTGATTTACCAAGGAGAGAGTCAGAGTTTCTTGGTAACTACTGATGTGTGGATGGCCAAATGCCAGGAAAGCTCTGAAGAGGGGCCTTTTCTGAGAAAGCAGGTAGTGGCTCACCACTGGCTCCTGACAACTTCACAGAGTTGGACAAGGAGACCAGATCTGAGAAAGGACAGGCCATTTCAGTGGAACATAGTATGACCCACCAGTCATAGGACACTCTGGATAGTCACAGTCCTACTTGGGGGAAGGAGGTGCCTTTGTATGTGTGTGTGTGTTTGTGGTTTTGTCTCATGTTCTGAGAATAGGTAGTAGCGGCGGTTTGTTTGGTTTTGAGTGAACTGTTTCTAGTAAGTCATTTGACAAGGCGAGTGTTTCTATGTCTCTGAATCCCACTGTGTCCGTGGTTGTAGACAGTTGAAAAGAGAATGGATCAATGGATTTGTGTTGTCTAGTAGAACGCATCCCAGCATGTATCCTGCCAAATTTATTAATGGTCTGAGGCTTTACTTATCGATGGGCAAAACCTGCTATCTTTCTAAGTTCCTGTTTTCTTCCTGAATTCTGGCCAATATCCAGAATAGGCTCATGGTTTTCTCTCCAAGATATGTACCACCTCCAAGCTCTGTGACATGGCCATGTACTGGATAGCTGAAGGGAATGGAGAGCATCTCAGAATACTCAGATATCAGAGTGACCATTTAAGTCTCATTGGAGAAACCCTGCTTTGGGCCTTTTGCTTACCTATTGTTCTGTTGACCTGAATGTCAGCAAGGTCTTTGCCTCAGGCCATCTCTTTTTGAAACCTGAAGAAAACAGTTTTCAAATGGAAATGAATGGACATCCCCTGTGGCTCTTTTCTTAATTTCTTTGGAAGGAGATGTGTCTGATTCAGCCTTTTGGCCCTTTGTGAGTCTGTGGCTTAGATTATCAGCACCTGATGGATCTAAAGAATGATCCCATGTGTGCATTCAAACCAAACTGGCCAAAAGAGCAGTCATTATGGATAAAGTCTCTCACCTTCCTTTGTAAGGTTCCTGACCTCCATCAAGTGAGAATGGGGATCCTTTGGGCCAATTGAGTTCTTAAAAGCCCTGCAGAGGCTAGCCCATAGGTGCTTGGGTTTTCTGATTACTCCAATTCACATAAAGAATCTAAACCCCACAGTCAGTAGGCCTCAAATTGGTGAACCAAAGTAGTATTAATGGCAGGCCTATTTGACCACTCCTGGTTCACAGGAAGGTTGTACAGGCCACCCTGACTTTAGGCAAACCAGAGGCAAGGGAGCTTATTTTGGACACTGTCTTGGCCTGCGCCCCTCATGGAAACCTTTAGCCAGAGGATATGATGAGTGTCTATATGGAAGAATATGAGGGCCATGTGGGAGTGTTTTGGTTTTAATTGTGGTCATTTGTGTGGCAGTTGGAAGAGATGACTTGTAAGATTCCAGCAGACGTCGGAGGAAGAGATTACCAAGAGACTGGCTCATGCAACAGCAATGGGGATTTATTGAGGATCCAATTCAGTTCGCTGGGGCTCTGTGCTCACTCAACAAGCAACAGCGGCCCAGATCCCCGAGAAGAGGTTAAGCAGTGCTTCAGTACACTTTTTGGGTAGGCAGAGGCTTTATATATATCAGAGGAAATCATCTTGATCAGCCGGAAAATCGAACAACAACTCTCAAACTTGATTAGCACATTCATTGGTGGAATCAGGTCGGGCGGGGGTGATAGGTCGATCCTAAGGAGGGGGTACATTCAAACTGATTGGTTTGGGCCCTGATATGCTTAGGTGCCAAGCTGCACAGGGTCCTAGATTATTAAACAACTGGATGGTCAGGGGGAATATTTAATGGGCAGTGAAAGGAATTGTCCTAACAGCTACAGGAATTTCAGGTTTTAGGTTTAGCATGGGAACTTAACAATACCTGGTCCTTTACATTTTAACTCAGGCTTTGCAGCTTAGAAACTTTACAACACCCGCTATTTTACACTTTAACTTCAATTTCTTTTACCCTAACAGACTGGGTCCACCTGGGTGTGAACTCTGGTGTGATTCCCCTTAGACACTGAGTTATGGAACTGAACTCAGAGAAGAGGTGTCATGAATTGTGTTGGGATTATAAGAGGCCACACATGAGAGTTGCCCTTGGA
The DNA here is from genome assembly GCF_048772815.1 of Callospermophilus lateralis. NCBI lineage: Eukaryota > Metazoa > Chordata > Mammalia > Rodentia > Sciuridae > Callospermophilus > Callospermophilus lateralis. Next base: position 743,507 of record NW_027516347.1, read on the forward strand.
AACTGAGATCTAGGCCCAGGGTGGCTTTCCACAGAGCATTGGAAATTTCAGCCAGGATATCACATGATTTTATTCTGAATGACTTGGCAGCCATAGTTGAGAGTCAAAACACACATGAAACTCACACTGTAGACCTCAATGGGCCTGGTTTCATGTGACCTTTTGGCCACTCTTTGAGAAGCCTTGTCTGTGAGAGTTCTATAGAGATTTCATTGAAATCAGCTTTCTCAAAATTTAAAGGTTCCTGAATGAATTGAAACCCACAGTGCCTCCAACTTCATCCTTGAAAAATGGCTAGATAAATACCATGAAATTTTTGAAATTCCCAGGACCAGGTACCACTGGAGAAAGTTTGGATGTCCGGTTTCTGATCATGAGTATAACAGACAGTGCCTTGATTCACTGGGTTTCATGCAAATGGTGTAGAACAGAGATGCCAGTAAGTTGGAGCCTTCTGAGTAGTGGGCCTAGAGCAGTGGAGGGCAGGTGTGTGATAAAACATCTGTGGTGGGGCCATGGGGATCTTCCATTGTCTTCCAAATGGCTTGTGAGTGACATGGTGCAGCCAGCAGACCCTTATATGTAAAGGCATCTTGTTATTTGGAGAGGTTTCAGGGCAATGTTCAGAATCAGGATGCTATGGTCAAGGGAAAAGCTATGTGGGATAGAAGCATGGTTGGTGCATTCTCTTGCAGACCCTTACCCACCACAGGTGACAGAACTCCCTCCAGCACTGTACCAGGTGAACTACTTGTATTTCGTGAAGCAAATAACAAACTCCCAGTGCAGCAGTAAGAAATACCACGAAAAGTGGAGGATGACCAAATGGCTTCACAGTCCACACAGAGAGAAACTTAGCCCCCAGTGGACACTGTTAACCTACATAGAGAGAAATCAGCACTGCTGCCTCATGTTCAGTGGAAAATAAGAAACTATGTCCTCCAGGTCACATACATGTACACCCAGCTTTGATGGTCTCACTACAAAGGAAGCTCCTGACAAATACTTATATTTCAAGTGCGCAACCTCAGAGGCAGTTTCTCAAGAAGTCTTTAGGCCAGCAGAGCTCCATGTTTGTTGAGTGTTTACCCTGTCCCTTACTTTTGGAAACTCCTCTACCACCTCCAAGGTTGTGAACTCCTGAGCGTATTCCATTCCAGATATGTATTCACAGAATTTTTAACTCTTCTCCTCTAATTGTGTCTTACTTCAGGCGAGGGTAATGTCAAGGCATTTTTCTGTATGAGAGTGCAAAAATTTGTGTGCAGCATTTATTTGAAATACTGAATCCCTGACATTAACCCATATCCTAATAGACTCTGACTACTAATCCTAATATGATGGAGAAAAAATAACTCAAACAAAATAGAAATACAAGCATTTCATAGGAGGCATGGTGTATAGTTGGACTTGCCTTTTGCATTATATAGGGTAGGAGTAATAAATCTAGTCAATTTTTAATTGAAATAGTTTTCCATGTGTTTTTAAAGTTAACAAATATGTAAATTACTGTCTCCCATTCTCTCTAGCTTATTCAGAACATGTGTTTTTATATGCACATATAGAATCCTACCTGGTTATCACACATACAGTCTCATGAGGAGGCTGATTGGCAGATACAAATTGTGAGAAATGACCACTCCTCGTAAACGCTGTTGGAACTGAAAATACAACCCATGGGTGAGCTTCCTATTTGAACAACCTTATACAAAAATCCATGTTCAGTGAAATTAATATTTTTGGATCTGATGATGATATATATTTCACGATAAATTTCGATTGGCATATATATTGCAATTTTTAATGTCTCTGTGTGTGTGTGTGTGTGTATATATATATGTATGTATGTATATATATATATATATATATATATATATATATATATATATATACATATATATATATGCACTCTGTCTAGATTTTTCAAAATATGAAACATGTGTCTTATTGTAGACTCTCTAAATTCATTTATATTCATGTATGTGGATTTATAATCAACTTTTCACAAGATTATTCTCAGAAATACTCATCCACCTAAAATACATACTTGTTTCCTAGTACTGAAAACTAACTTCGTTGAATGGTGCATACATATCCTAACATTTCTACAGTAACTGACCCTGTTTAACATCAATTCAAGTAGATTACTATGGGACATGATGTGTATTTTGAAGTTCATTTTTATTCAACACTGGTACATTGCTATTTCTTCAGTTTATGCACATCATAGGATACATATTTCATCCACAAGTTATCAAATTGATAGGCATTTGTTTCACTTTCAGTCACTTCCTGCTTCAGAACACATGTATTTCTCCATGTTTCTTGACTGATATTTTCATGAGACTTCTTTCCAAACACATTATTTTCGATTTCCGTAATCACTTTTGAAGCAAAACCCACACACCTTTCATGATAACCCATAACCCTAATATTACCATTAGATGTATAACTCGTTGGAATGAATGACTGTATATCAATATTAGATTTCTTATATATTTTCAGATATCAATTCAATCCATTATTTAAAGTGGAACCAGTTATATTATTTATTCACATGATGGTCAATTGATGCATTATCAATATATTCTATGACACAGGGTATACCCTTTTTACCCCCAATACTAATTTATATTTCTTCAAAATAGTGCTCCCAGAAATGGTGGAAGAAATACCCATGTCACCTGATCTACATATACATTTTATCACAGTAATATTCTGGACACATAAAACAAAGGTCACTCCTATGATTGTACCAAAGCCTAAATGGAAAATGAGCATGGATTACTAAATGCACCCATGTCCAGGTTGCCTAATGCTCTCAAATGTCAATCCTATTGGTGACTACATATTTGTTTCTTTCTAACATTATATATCCAAACTCAACCCTGTTGAAAATGTCTAGTCCTATGACTCAGTTTATACTTTGCCTGATTTCCTAATGTCTCTATTAATATCTGCTTTCCTCCATATTTTCCCCAGTTCATCATCGTGACTGACTCTTCACAAGTGCTAACATTTACATTCACTCTCAACTGAAACCATATTGCTAAAGAACTTTTGGTCCAGATCCTATACTCACTCTTCTTCCTAAAACTACTATCTCCTGTTCCTACCGAGTATTCCTTTTTTGACTTGATGTTCTCTTCTACATTCAATCATTCAAGGTACATGGTCCTATGCCATTGTATATCGATTTATCTGAGACATCTGTTCAGAACGTAATTCAACGCTAAGTATCCCAATCAAGTTCCCATGCCCTTCTCGGCTTCAAATCTTAACTAGATTTCTGTTTTCATACTTATATTTCACCTATATATTCTTGTAAATATCGCAGGTTCCCAATACTGTTATTCAACCCTCAGAATGATTCCTCACCCAAATCGAACCTGTTATTCACCCTAATCATACACTCTTCCCTCAATCTAACTTTACAGAAGAGCAGGGAAGAGTTGGTATTTCAATACAGGAATGTAGGCGATCTTCCACCTGTTGAGAACCTCAAATGTCCTACATAAATGACACCTGGATAAGTTGTAGGCAGCTATGAAAGACCTGAGAGAGCAAAAGTCATCTTCCATGGAAAACAACCTGGTCAGGATGTAGGGATATGTATGAATCAGCCTCTCTCTTATTAATGTAGAGAAGATGGACCAAACCAGGCCTGTGTGGAGAGCTGTTCCTGTGAGCCTATGGTTGATATACCATTCTAACTTGTGAAAGTGTCACAGGAAGCAGGGGCAGCCTCCATCTCATGGGACCCTTGGAGTCAACTCTTAGGACAAAGTGGTTGCCAAGGCAGTGAACTCATTCAATTCCTGAAGGAAGTGACTTACATCACTTCCGTGGTGATCAAACTCTCTGAACTTAGATCCAGTAAGCCAGGCACCCAGAGCCAGTCCAAGTCCCAGTCTTAGTGGTCTCACTTGTTTTGATTTTCCAAGGATAGAGTCAATCTTTCTTGATACCTACCGATGTGGGAATGGCCAAATAACAGGAAAGCTCTCAAGAGGGGCCTTTTCTGAGCAAGCAGGTAGAGGCTCACCCCTGGCTTCTGACAAGTTCACAGAGTTGACCAAGGAGACCTAATCTCATACAGGACAGGCCATCTCAGGGGAACATAGTGTGGCCCACCAGTCAGAGGACACTCCGGATAGTCACAGACCCATTTGAGGGAAGGAGGTGCCTTTGTTATGTGGGTGTGGTTTTTTGGTTTGTCTCATATTCTGAGAATATGTAGGAAAGGTGGTTTGTTTGGTTTGTAGTGAACTGTTTTTAATAAGTCATTTGACAAGGCGACTGTTTTTATGTCTGTGTATCACACTGTGTCAGTGGTTGTAGACATTAGAAAAGAGAATGATTCAATGGATGTGTCCTGTCTGGTAGAAAGCTTCCCAGCATTCATCCTGCCCGATTTATGTATGAACTTTGGCTTGCCTTATCGATGGGCAACACCTGCTAATTTCCTAAGTTGCTGTTTTCTTCCTGAATTCTGGCCACTCTCCAGAAGAGGCTCATGGTTTTGTGTCCAAGATATGAATCACTTCCAAGGTCTGTGACATGGCTATGTTCTGGATAGCTGAAGTGAATGGCGAGAATCTCAGAATACTCAGATCACTGTGACCAGAAAAGTCTCAGTGGATAAACCCTGCTTTGGGACTTTTGCTTACATATTGTTTTGTTACCCTGAATGTCAGGTAGTTCTTTGCCTCAGGCCACCCCTTTGTGAAACCTGAAGAAAACAGTTTTCAAATGGAAATGAATGGAAATCACCTGTGGCTCTTTGCTTAATTGCTTTTGAAAGGGATGTGTCTGAATCAGCCTCTTAGCTCTGTGTGAGGCTGTTGATTAAATTCTCAGCCCCTTATGGATCTAAAGAAAGATCCCATGTGTGCATCCAAAACCAAAATGGCCGAAAGTACAGTCATTGCAGATGAAGTCTTTCGTCTTCCTCTGTAAGGTTCCTGACCTCTATAAAGTGAGAATAGGGAAGATACACCAAGCCAATTGATGTCTCCTTTTGGAAAAATTGTACCACCAATGAGAGCATCAGCAAAATTACCCCAACACTACCACAAGTCGCTGCACCAACAGATAGTTCACAATGCATACATGTTAGTTCACAATGCATACAAGTGATATATATTCCAGGCAAGTTCTGCAAGCAGTTCAGTGATGGCTATTGCAGAAGCTGTAGATTGGTTTTATCTTTGTCTTCACCAGCACTGGGTTGAAGATTGGAATTCTGGCAATAATGGCTAAAGAAAAAATTACTTACCATTCCAGAAGGCACTAAAAAACCCAATTATCTTAACAATTTACATTATCTTGAAGAGAATTATTAAATATAATGAAAAGGAAAGGTGAAAGTCAACA